>NC_141687.1:2074062731-2074695231 GCF_964263255.1 Lissotriton vulgaris
TCCTCCGAACTGACCACAAGCCCCTTGTGGACTTTTTCACCATTAGAGGTGATGGTAAAGCTACCCCACGTATTGCCAAGTGGCAGTATACATTGCAGGAGTTTCACTACATATGTGAATATGTAGCTGGTGTTAAAAACCTTGTTGCTGATTGTTTATCTAGGTTACCCCAGATCTATACTACTGAAAGAGTCTATTGACAATTTGGAAATTGTGTTTCTTGTATCTTCAGTACATGATGTTGTCAAGGGTGTATTGACTGAGCAGGAATGGCTGAGTGCAGTTTATTTTATTTTTATTTTTTATTTTGAAGGTTTTATATAGCGCTAGCTCCACCAGAGGGTATCAGAGTGTTTTACATCAGCAATGGACGTACACAATAAAAACAATCATAGTAGTTGACCAATGACGAATTATACAGGAGTAAAAACCAATACAATATACAGATAATAATATAGGGAAAACATAATGATTAAAGGCACATATAGGTAGAGATAGAATAGCAAGTTTCAGGAACCAGAATGTTATTGTAGATAGGAAAATGTATAGAATGTCAAGGAGGATTCAAAGGACATAGTTAGTAGTGGGCGGTAAAGAGAGGGGGAGGGGGAAGGGAGGTGCCAAAAGCAAAACGGGGGGAAGGGGAGAAGTCTAAGGAGGGAGGAGGAGAGGTTGTCAAAAAGGAGAACAGGGATTTAGTTTCCCCAGTATGTAGTGAGCAGATGAATTTTAAGTACTTTTTTTAAAACTGGGGTAGGAGGGGTTGCATCGAAGGTCTTTGGGTAGGGCCTTCCAAATGGTTGGGGCCTTACCTGAGAAGGAGCGGGATTTTGAAGCAGCTTTTTTGAGTAGGGGGGTAATGAGAAGAAGAGTGTTGGAGTTTCTCAGTGTTCGGTCACAGCCAGCTTTTTTAAGTTTAGTGGAGAGGTAGGATGGGGTCTTCTGGTAAAGGGCTTTGTGAGTAATGCAGGCAATTTTATAGGAGGATCTGCCTTCAATGGGGAGCCACTTGAGGGACTTGAGGGCAGGGGAGATGTGTTCCATGCGCTTACAGTTTGTTGTTAACCTGGCGGCAAGGTTGAGAATGGATTTGAAGGGGCCAGGTGGATTTTGGGGGCGCCAAAGAGAAGGGCATTACCATAGTCTTTTTTAGATAGAACAAGAGACTGGATAATTAATTTGAAGTCTTCAGCTGGGATAAAAGGTTTGATTTTTTTTGAGAAATGCCGGAGAGTGAAGAGAGCACTTTTTGCAGAGTTCTTGATGTGGGAATTAAGTGTGAGTTTATTGTTGATGGTAATGCCTAGCGATTTAACCGAATCGGCCAGGGTGAGAGAGCAGTTTAGCGCATTAAGGTCGGCGATCCATGTTTGGATGGGCAGAGGGTTGTTTTTGGGAGAGAAGAGGATGATCTCTGTTTTTTTAGGGTTGAGTTTCAGATGATTGTTGTGGAACCAGGTTTGGATCTTGGTTAAGGCCGAGTTAAGGTGCAGGATATCTGCATGGGATTTAATTTTATAGTACAATTGGGTGTCGTCAGCATATAGTTGGTAGTTGATTTTTTTCTTGTTTGAGTATCCGGATAAGTGGCTCCCTAAAGAAGTTAATGAGAGCAGGAGAGAGGATGGATCCTTTAGGAACGCCAATGGAGACAGAGATTGGGCTACAGAGGCAGTTTTGAATTTTAATTTGTTGCGTTCTTTGTTGAAAGTAGGAAGTGAACCAATTAAGGACATTACCACTGAGGCCGAAGCAATTTTTGAGTGTGTTTAGTAGGGTTGGGTGGTAAACAGTGTCAAATGCCGCGGAAAGGTCAAGAAGGATGAGTAGGTAGGTATCACCCTTGTCCACGGCTAGGTGAATATCATCGACTATTTCCAGAAGCGCGGTTTCCGTGCTGCACCCCTTGCGGAAGCCAGATTGGAGGGGGTCAAGCAGATTGAACGTGGTAATGTGCTTGTCTAGTTGGAGGTGGGCACATTTTTCCAGGGCTTTGGAGAGGAGAGGAAGGTTGGAGATGGGGCGTAGATTTGGGATTTTTGGGGATGGGGGTGATTTGCCCGAGTTGAAGGGAGATGGGTACATTCCCTGTTGAGAGAGAGGCGTTGATGATGTTGGTCCAGTAGGGGACGATGACATGTTTGAGATCTTGGATGAGTGCGGAAGGGAGAGGATCTTTGGTGTGAAAGGAACGTTTAAATTTGGCTAAAATGTTGAAAACCTGCTGTTCTGATACAGGGTGGAAATTATGCCATGAGGCATTATTTTTAAGCAGAAGGGAAATGGATTCTGAAGGGGTAAGAAAAGAGAGTGGGGAGAGGGGGTCAGGGAAGTGTTCAAAAGGTGCGGTAAAAGAGGTGCGGTAATCAGGGGTGGTTGGGGGTGGGTGAGGGTAGAGTATGGAGGTAGGAGCGGTCTATTTTTTTGATTTTGTTCATAGAAAAAGTTGGCAATTTCTTTGCATTTGTTAGTGGAGGAAATCGGGTTAAGGGGTGCTGGTGCAGTTTGGTTTCTCGTAATGTTGAACAGTTCTCTAGGTCTGTTTTTGGCACTTGAGTGTTGAAGATGAAAGAATGATGCTTTCTCTGAGAAGATGTGTTTTTTGTAAGAAGCTCTCGCTGTTCTAAGGAGGGTAAGATGGAATGGGGAGGGGTGTTGTCTCCATGGTCTTTCTGCCAGTCTCAGAGAGCTTCTTTCTTTATTAAAGTCTAGTGTGAACCAAGATTTAGACGGGGCTTTTTCAATGTATTCGTTTTCAAAGGGGCAAGTTGGTCTAGCACCTTGTTACAGTTTTGTTGAAATGCTCCGTGGGATCATTAGCATTAGAAGTGGGGGCGGGGGGGATTGAGACTAAGAGACCAGTCGATGGGGTTGATGTTGGATAGGGATGTAAGATTTGGGTTGGAGATGATTGCGTTTAGGATCGCTCCTTTGGCGTGGGTAGGGGAGAGGCAAAGTTGCTTGAGGTCGCTAATCTTAAGGAGATTATTGACTAGGCTGATTGCCGGGTCATTTGGTTCGTTCCAGTGGAGGTTGAGATCTCCTAGGAAAAGGTTTTTGGAGCTGGAAAGTAACGATTTAGTAAGCAGGTCGGAGAGTTCTTCTGCAAAGGAAAGGGGTTCACCGGGGTTTGATAGATGTTATGCATTCGTATGGGGGGGGAGCATTTCATTTTGAGTTTGGCGCCTAAGTAT
The DNA here is from genome assembly GCF_964263255.1 of Lissotriton vulgaris. NCBI lineage: Eukaryota > Metazoa > Chordata > Amphibia > Caudata > Salamandridae > Lissotriton > Lissotriton vulgaris. The sequence continues at coordinate 2,074,065,926 of NC_141687.1, forward strand.
TCGAAGGTTGTGTAGTCAGTGTTATTAATAGGGGAGAGTTGAAGATCTTCTTTAAAAATGATAGCTAGGCCACCCCCAATTTTTTCAGGTCTATCTCTTCTAAGAATAGAGTAGCCAGTGGGGGAAAGAAGGTCGATGATGGGTGTCGAATGGTCTTTGAGCCAGGTTTCATTAAGGAAGGCGATAGCAATTCCTTCGTTAAGAATGGTTTCTGAGATATCAGTTGCATGTCGGACAGCTGAACGGCAGTTGAGGAGCATGCAGGTCAGGGGTTTGGGTTTAGTGGTAGGGGAGGAGTAATTGAGCAGGTTCCCAAAATAACATGGATATTGGAGTGACAGGGGGGAGATTGTTTTGGTGGGAGGTCGTTAAGGTAGAAGAGGCAGAGGGTAGAGAGGTCAGTGGCGGAGTAGGTGTTATAGGTTTATAGGGGTCTGTGAGAGAGGTAGAGGAGTGGCGTTGTTAACCCATGTTTGGGACCTAAGTGTTTTCGTTGGTCAGCATTAAGGGGGGGCAGTAGGGCGGGCGGTGGATTTGAATTGATTGAAATCTTTTCTGAGTAGGGTAAGTTCGGTAGCTAGGGTAACAAGACTGTCGTCCAAGTTACGAAGTGTCTGGCTGAGGTTGAGAAGGAAGGATCTAAAGGTGATTGGAGTGGACAGGATTGCAGCAGGGGAGGGTTCGAGTGAAGGTGACATAGAAGTCTCATTTGAGGAGGAAGGGGGCAGGGGCATGGATGTTGGGGGTTTTAGTCGTTATGGGCTGGATTGGGCGGGAAGGGTACTGGGGAAGAAGTTCGGTGTAGGGGGTGGACGGTCGTTGTGGGGTGTGGGAATATGGAGGAGTGTATTAGAGGAGTGGTGGGGTGAAGATGTCGGAGTGGAGGGTCGGCTAGGAGTTAAAGGGAAGGGTGAGTCAAAGCTGGAAGGGGTGTCATAGTGTGATAGGGTGATTCTCTGGGAGGTGGGGGGGATTTGGTCTTTGATGGGGCATGGAGTTGGTCTCAGTAGAGGGGATAGTATAACGGTAGGAGAGAGTTCTAGTATGGTTGCCAGAGTAGTAGTAGTTGTAGGGGGACTGTTGGTATGGAGATTGTTAGGAGTTGTGATGGTTGAGGGGTGCACTGAGGGGTTGGGGGAATTAGGGAGTGTTGGGTGGGAGAAGTTAGTGTCAGCTGGTTAGAAAGAGTGCTAAAGAGGAGTTCGAAAATTGAGAGGTGTTGTTCAGAGGCTTGGATTAAGATATTTCCAGTTTTGTAGATGTAGATATATCACCAGGGAAGAGTGAGGAAGGAGAAGTGGTAAGTTTAAAACCATGGGGGATTCTGATTGCGCTAGATACTGGGAGGTGGTGTAAAAAGGTGCACTTCCATTTGGAGGGGCGTTTGGTGTAGAAAATATAGTTAGTTTTAATAGGGGATGTGGGGCTGTGATAGTTGTCTTCGACAAGGGTATAGGGTTGTCATTTTAAATATGTATGTTTAAGATTCTTTTTGGCATTTTTTGAAAGTCTGGGAGGATATGGGATGGTCCAGGAGTTTGGTCCGTGTTTCTTGAGGGCGGCCTGATTATCGGTAGGGGACGAAGAGGGGGAGGTGTTTGTGTGATATTGAGGCGAGACATAGTGAGGTTAGGCCAGTAGAGAGAAGTGGAGTGAGCTAAGAGGTGGGCGGAGATATTAAATACAAGGGGGTTAAGGATATGAATGCGGCTGGAGAGGGGGAAATTTAAGAAGAAGGGGGCAAGGTAAGAGCGCAGAAGGAGGGGGAGTGGGGGTGATGGAGGGGTAGAGTTTTTGTGAGTTACGGCAATCAGATCAGGGGGGCGAGGGTAGGAGAGAAGAGGATGGGGCGTTGGGAAAGGGAAAGAGAAATTTGTGGACAGTGGTAGGGTAGGACAGGGGAAAGTTAAGATATTAAAAAGGTTGTCAATACAGAGCGGAGTAAGGTAGAGGAAGGAGATCAGGCTAGTAAGATAACAATATATCACACATCACATGCTAATTGATACTGAAAAACACAAAATAAACTGGATGAACCAGGTAAGTGGAGCGAGCGGGGGGAGGTAGAGGTAGGTGACCAGGCTAGCGGAAAAAAATACATCACCGATTAAATACTGATTGACACTGATTCACATATTTTAGACAGGTTGTGGAGATCGAGGTTAGTGGATCCTTGTAGACAATTAATCACGCTTAATGTGTTGCTACTCAGCTGTAATTATTAGGGACCAACAAGGTAGAAAGTGGGTAGAAAGTAGTAGTATGGCCCCCACTGGAGTGCAAGATAAAGTAGTCTAGAGTGTCGGGAACAAAGCAATACAAACTTGCAGAATAGGAAAGGAAAGAATAGTGCAACATTATTTTGAAGGTGAAGGTAGGTCACTAGGTTGTCAACAGGAGATGAAAGACTGTGGATACAGTAACAGCAAGCTATTCTGGAATTTCTACAGATCAACAGATCTGATGATGTGGAGTTTAAAGCAGTGGAACATTTTATTTCAGTTGGGGGTTGGCCCAACTGTAAGGACACTCCCACAGAACTGATTCTTTAAAGGAGAGTGGGAGAAGAATTGTCAACGGGGGAAGGTATTTTGTGCAAAGGTGGTTTGTTGGTAGTTCCCTGCTGTTTGCGTAAGAGAGTTTTGGATCTTGCCCATGAAGGTCATCTAGGAATTCAGGCCATGAAAAGGAGGGTGAGAGAAGATTTTTGGTGGCTAGGAGTGGACAGAGCCTTTGAGCATTATGTGCGTGATTGCTGCTTGTGTGTGCTTAGCAATAAGTTACTTGCCCTTCTCCAGTGGATCCAGTTATTGTAAAAAATGCCCCACTGTGTAAACTTGCAATTGACATTGCGGGACCTTTCAGAGTCACTGGTTGTTCTCCCAAATATGTTTTAGTATTGATGGATGTCCAAGTGGCTAGAGGTGAAGTTTGTCGATCAATCAATCAAACAATCAATCAATCAATCAATCAATCAATCAATCAATCACATTTGTAAAGTGCACTACTCACCCGTGAGGCTCTCAAGGAGCTGGGGGGGAGGAATGCTGCTACTGCTTGAAGAGCCAGGTCTTGAGGAGTCTTTGGAAGGTCAACAGGTCTTGGGTCTGCAGTAGGGGTGTGGGGAGGGTGTTCCAGGTCTTGGCGGCGAGGCGGGAGAACGATCTGTCGCCTGAGGTCGTCTTTGGATGCGTGTAACTGTGGGGAGGGTGAGGTCCGCGGAGCGAAGCTGGTGGACGGGGGTGTAGAAGCTGAGTCGTCTGTCAATGTATGCTGGTCTGGTAATGTGGAGTGCCTTGTGTGCATGGGTGAGGAGCTTGAAGGTTATTCTCTTGTTGACAGGGAGCCAGTGCAGGTCTCTCAGTTGGGGTGTGATGTGGCTGCGGTGAGGGATGTTGAGGATCAAGCGTGCAGAGGCGTTCAGAATGCTTTGAAGGCGTTTCAGGAGTTTGGCCGAGGCTCCTGTGTAGAGTGCGTTACCGTAGTCCAGCCTGCTGCTGACGAGGGCCTGGGTGACCGTTTATCTTGGTCCGGTGGGGATCTACTTGTAGATCTTGCGGAGCATGTGGAGGGTGTTGAAGAAGGAGGGTGAGATGGCGTTGACCTGTTTAGACATAAAAAGGGGGGAGTTGAGGATGAACCCTAGATTGCATACACGGTGGGTAGGTGTTGGGGCTGATACCAGTGCAGTCGGCCACCAGGAGTCATCCCATGCTGAGGGTGTGGATCCAAGGATGAGGACTTCCATCTTGTCCGAGTTAAGCTTCAGTCGGCAGTTCATCATGGATTTGGTGATGGCTTTCATTCCTTTGTGAAGGTTGGTTTTGGAGGCGAGAGGGTCCTTGGTGAGGGAGAGGATCAGCTGGGTGTCGTCAGCATAGGAGATGATGTTGAGGTCATGCAGTCGGACGACGTGGGCGAGCGGTGCCATGTAGATGCTAAACAGTGTTGGGCTGAGGGAAGAGCCCTGGGGTAAGCCGCAGATGATCTTGGTGGCTTTGGAACGGAAAGGAGGGAGGCGGACGATCTGGGTTCTGCCGGAGAGGAAGGAGATGGTCCATTCCAGGGTCTTCTCTTGGATCCCGGCGTCGTGGAGGCGTGTGCGTGGGGTGCGGTGGCAGACTGTGTCGAAGGTGGCTGACAGGTCCAGGAAGATGAGGGTCGCGGTTTCTCTGTTGTCGATAACGTGACATCTGAGGTTGTGATCAAATTTCTCAAAGATGTGTTTTTCAGGGAGGGATTTCCTGAGGTGTTGGTGATGGACAATGGGATACAACTGGTGTCCAGGGAAAAGGAGTATTTTCTTGCAGAGAACAGCATCAGACATGTTCTAACCTCTCTTTACCACCCACATAGTAATAGTTTGGTGGAGCGCTTGAACCGTGTTATCAAGGATCAGTTGCAATTGGCTTTTGTAAATGGGCTGCATTGGAGGGCAGCACACGATGATATGTTATGGGCTTTGAGGACTACCCCTTACATCAGTACTGGTGTTTCTCCTTTTACCCTTTTGAGAGGAGAGTGGCTGGATGTAAATTCAACAAGGACTGGATGTCCAGGAAATCCGTGGAGGAAAGGAAGTTGGATGGTACGGTCGATGTGAGGGCTGCTGTGCAGAAGAAGTACTGCACCAGAGATCTGTGTAGCAGAACAGCCCCAGTGTGCATTGGTGATTGGGTGAGAATTAAAAAGCCTGGTTTCATTCGCAAGGGTTCTCATGTCTCTCTGCACCTGTTTGTGTCAGGGAAGTGAAGGATTGTGTGGTCATTTGGGAGAATGGTAAGATTTGGAATTAGAGTGTGGTTTCGGTGGTGCTCAGATCTAAGGCTGCCTATGTGAATCTTGAACTGGGTGGAAAGGTGGATTCTGGTCCGGTGCCTTTTGTGAGTGCCCCTTCCAATGAGCGTGTTGTACTGACCCCAGCCCTGCGCACCGTAGGAGAGTGTCTTCTGGGGTGAAGTCAACACCTGCTAGATTCAAGTATTATTATAGGTTCTAAGTGTATCTATTTACTATTTAGCATTTCCCTATTGTTCTTGTTCTTCCTCATGTTCACTCTTTTGTGATTTCTCTTTTCATTATTATAACTTGTTTCTTTCTAAGTTCCGTGAAGGAAGGGGGGGTGTTGGGTATGTGGTATGTAGAAAGTGGGGCATCGCGGGTGTTCCCTGCATAGAACTGGGGCCACGCGAGTGTTCCATGCGAGGAACTTGGGAGCGGGGAGGATGGCAGTTGCTGCCTATCGCAAATGGCGGATTGACATGAATAAAAGTGTGTCTACCAGCACTCCATGTCTGCTTCCTTTCAATTATGCAAGCTGGAGTCATCGCGTACTTAACAACAATTTGGCATCAAAGAGTAATGCAGAATTACCAAAACTTTATTGATTACTCTGGTGTAAGCATAATTCTGTCCAGGACTAATCTCTCAGTTTGCACTGTGTAAAATGTATGACTGGCCACCTTCTTACACGTAACCTAGTGCAATCCTCTAGTTATTGCAGCCTATGTCCTCTTCCTTAAGGTTTGTCAGATTATATATTTTTTTCTAAATGTAAACAGTTTTGCAAAATAAAGGGTGTGCCCCTTTTATTTTGAGTGCACCCTCAAAATAATAAATGTGCATACACTGCAATTGCTAATTTGGAGCGGTAATTAAAAAAAACTGCAAAAATATGTCCATTCCATATAGATACACCTGCCCAGCGACACGCACGGTGTCACACAAGGTTTAACGCATGGCAGTCATGTTTCAGCTATTTTTCTTTTGGTTTAAGAGGATTCCTTAGCAGCTGCTGACCACGCATGCCCATGCCTGTGTATGGTCATCCAGCAAAACCACATTGGCAAAGCAAAAAAAGTTTCAGTGGGAGACCAATCGACTGCTAAAGCTTGGTTCTTTCATTTTTAGCACGCCAAGTTGGTGCGTGTGTTTTCTTGTGCTCTCCCTCTTTCCACTGTATGATGGATTCCCTTTATCTCTTAAACCTCTGTGGTCTTTCTCTCACTCCGCGCGTATCTATCGCTTATCCCACTGTGTCCTGCTAATTTTTTTTTACTCCTCCAGGTACCTCCTTTGCTACTCCCCATTCATCAATGGTAACCATTGCTAAGAAGTGAGGTTGACTTGCTTCCCCCATTCCTCCATTGCTTCCTGTTCAACAGCATACCTTTTTAAATGTCCCATTATTTTTTGTCTTAATACTTAGGGGGGGCCTCCTGGTAGCTGCAAATTGGTCTCGTCCAGCTTCTTCCTCTAAATGTGTTTTCCATGCAGCAATGGCATTTATTTTTTATTTTTGACACCTCTGAATAACTTTACCAAAACATTAGCAAAGCCATAAGGCGAGATTAGCTTTTCAATGTTTATTGTGACTTGAGCACTGAAATAAATAACCTGCCCACTCTGCCCCACTCCCGCAGTGATCCTAAGTAACTTTTCTTGTCTCCCCGTCCCGCCAAGAATACCACTACACCTTCTCACTGTGGTGGTCATTTATTGGCCGCAGTTTATTAGGGTTACAAGGAAAAACAGGTATCGTATCACTTGCATCAGATATCACTTGCATTTGCATGTTATGTCATTATACATTCCTTGCCATTGTCTCTTGCCCCTTCTGGGGCGGTTTTCGGTTGGTTGGATTTCTTTGCGCTTCCTCTGCGCGGGAAGGGGATATCCATTGTCCCAGAGTTAGACTGCCTCGCTACCTTTCCGACCTGTTGTGCCCTGCCATCCGGCGGGGGCTGGGCTGCGAGCGCCGTCTCTGCATATTCCCCCTTCCCTTCGTCGCCATGTTGCCCAGCCGTAAGGCATCCCAGAGCCGTTGTCCTTAGGCCATCTCACCCAGCCGTGCGGCATCAGAAGGTGAGTGGACCTATTCTGGCGCACCGCCCTCCGGTGTCAGGGCTCCACGAATTTCCAATCCTTTTCTTCTATGTCGACTTGCACAGGAACAGAAGATGCTTACTTTCCAACTCCCTCTCTCCAATCAGTCGGAGTCAGATTAAAATCATAACTCCAAGCAATCAGAGGAAGGGAAGGGGAAAAGTGGAGAAAATAACCATAATAAAAGAAAGGCACAGAAGAGACTGGCCCGGTCCCTCGATACTCCAGCGAATCCTCCTCTGACTTTATCAGCCAAACTAGGTTCCTGTGAATACTAAAACATACAAATATTTTTAGCCTATAAGTCTTAACTCTGTTCTACCTCCTTCTATTGTTAATTAAACCTACATACCCATGGGACTGCATAGACCTGCAGCTCTTCTTTCTACTGTGTGTTTTCTTAACTGGAGTTGCCTTGTGTTCAAACTCACTAAAATGAAATGACTGTGTTAATATTCCACTCTATTATTTCTCTTAGAATATGTGTTTTTCTAGACTACAGACCTACCACGCTATGCAACTCTGTGTCTTTTATTCTTCCTCTTGTGTTGTATGTTGGCTTGTGAATACCTCATCAATGCTGCATTCCGCTATTCTTTTTATGTGATCTGTACTTGTCTTTCTTCTTTTCAGTCTGCTGCTTTCCTGCTCAAGTTATTCGTCTCACTAGATTCAGGTAAGCCTTTTCTTTCCATTTACTTCAAGTAATTGTCTAAATTGCCTTTTAACAATCATTTACATTTCTCTGGGGGACGAGTTTAATTTCTTGTTGCTGAGTCTCGAAACACCTGCTGAAAACGCAACTGTTATCTCTTAGATTTTAAATGTCACAGGCTGAAAGCGTAATTCTTTTTTTTCTTCAACAATACTGTCTAAATTAATTTTCACTTAGCTCTGTGAAAGCCGTTTTCTGTGACGTGAAGACAGCTGGCTCTGCTCCTGAAGCGGCACACGTTCTCTTGAAAAAGTCTCTCAGAATGTTTCTTTTTTCTTTTCTTCTGTCAGACCCCAACGTGGCAATTTCTGCAGGGAAACTATGGTACTAGTCGCTACTAGGAATAAATCTCTAAACTGCTCCGGAAATCTGTAAATAACCTTTCCTCAAAACGTTTCCTACTCTAACTCGAAAACTCTAACTGCCTCAGGCTGAATTCTTGGTGAAGTGCGCAGCTCTGATAGAGCGCGCGCCTCACCTGAACTCCGGTCTGGAATGTTCAGAAAACTAGACTGGCAACTTAGGCTGGCAGTTGTCCTGCTCGCACGCCATCTTGGAATTCCGTGAATTCCACGCCTTGGACCAGGAAGGAGCCAAACTCCAGTCCTGTTTCCTCATTTTGAGAACTCTTGCTGACCGTTCATTAGGAAGGATCCTGACAGTACCCCCCACCAAGGAAGGCCCTCCCGGTCCGGGTTTGGTTGGGTTTCGCTGATGGAAAAGTCTTACTAGTCTAGGTGCATGTACATCTGACTCTAACTCCCAAGAGCGTTCCTCTGGTCCATAGCCCTTCCAATCCACCAAATAGTACAGCTTACTCTTCACTCTTTTGGAATCTAAAATATCCTTAACCTCAAATTCCACTCCAGCTTCCAACTGAACTGGTGGTGGAGCACTCTCTCGTCTTAATCCTGGAACTGCCTTTTTTAACAAAGAAACATGAAAGACTGGGTGAACCTTGAGTTTCGTGGGTAGTGTCAGTTCATAGGTCACTGGATTAATTTGTGCTTCAATAGGGTAGGGACCAATGAATCGAGGCTGGAACTTCCGATTCCCTTTCAAGCGCAAATTCTTGGTGTTTAACCAAACCTCCTCCCCTATCTCTAGGTGAGGGGAATCTCTTCTCTTCCTATCTGCATATTTCTTATACTTAATCTTTGCCTGTTCTAGATTTTCTGATGCTGCATTATGTACCTGACTCAAATGTGTCACCAAATCCTGAACTGCTGGAACTGGGAGCGAAACATCTAACATAGTAACATTTGGATGTTTGCCATAATTCAAATAAAACGGGGAGTAACCAGTGGACACATTTGTGGCGTTGTTATGAGCGAACTCAGCAGCCCACAAATAGTCCAACCATTCCCCACCCTGTTTTAAGGTATATAGCCTCAAATACTGCTCTACCTCCTGGTTCACTCGTTCTGTTTGTCCATCCGTTTCCGGATGGAAACTGGTGGACAAACGTGTCTCTACTCCAAGTGCCTTCATGAAGGTTCTCCAGAAATGAGAAACAAATTGGGTTCCTCGGTCTGATATAATAACCTTAGGAATTCCATGCAACCGCACAACCTGAGCACTGAAATGTGTTGCTAACTGTTTTGCCGTTGGAATTCCTTTCATAGCCACAAAATGTGTCATTTTGGTGTATGCATCGACTATTACTAAAATAGTATTGAAACCTTGACAGGAAGGGAGATCTGTTATCAAGTCTAAGGTGATTGTGTGCCAAGGATAGGGAGGAGTAGGTAAGGGTTGTAAAAGCCCTTTAGGTGCCTGTCGTTCTGACTTCCCCTGCGCACATATCTCACAAGTTTTCACATATCTCTCTATGTCTTTGTTCATTTGTGGCTACCAATAACTTCTTTTTACTAAATCCATCGTCTTCTGTTCTCCCTTGTGCCCAGCCAACAAATGATCATGACATTCCTTCATGACTTGGTTCTGCAGTGTTGAAGTAGGCAAATACAAGGCTCCTGAGTGATAAGGTAGACCATCTACTACTTCTCTATTGTCTTCCTGCTGCGTCCACTCCAACATCTCTGCTGGTGACAAGGCTCGAGATATCTGTTCTTTCACACTCAGAGTTTCAACAACGCCTATGATTTTGGTATCTGGAATGATGGCTTGTGTCTTGATTTGATCTTTTTCTTCTCCGGTTCCCATTCGGGACAAGGCGTCCGCCTTGCCATTCTGCGCTCCTGGCCTGTATGTGATGACAAAGTCATAGTCGGCAAAGTATAATGACCAACGAAGCTGTCTCGGGGTTAGTGTTCTAGCTGACTTCAAGAATTTCAAGTTTCGATGGTCCGTGTACACCGTTACAATATGATGAGCTCCCATCAAATAATGTCTCCATTCCTTGAAGGCATCCTTTATTGCCAACAGTTCTTTTTCCGTAATTGTGTAATTGATTTCTGCTGGTGACAACTTTCTTGAACGATATGCAACCGGATGCAATTGACCTGTCTCCTTATTTCTCTGAGACAGAACTCCGCCCACTGCCAAATCTGAGGCATCTGTCTCCACATAAAAGGGTTCTGATGGGTCTGCGTGAAGAAGAATTGGAGCTGACGTGAATTCTTCCTTCAATGCCTTGAATGCCATCTCTGCATCTGCTGTCCACTGAAATTTTACTCCCTTTCTCAATAATTGTGTGAGAGGCAGAATTCGCCGAGAGAATTCGCTGATAAATCTTCGATAAAAATTGGCGAAGCCAATAAATGCCTGTACTTCCTTCACACTGGTCGGAGACTTCCACTCCAAGACGGCCTGAATTTTTCGCTGATCCATGAGTATTCCAGCTGGCGAGATGACAAACCCCAAGAATTCCACTTCTGTCACATCAAAGGCACACTTCTCTAGTTTGACGAACAGCTTATTTTCTCTCAGCTTCTGTAATATTCTTCTCACTTGACTCTGATGTTCCTGGGTGTTGACGGAGTATATCAAGATGTCGTCTATATACACTATTGCGCATTGATCGATAAACTCACTAAGGACATCGTTTATGAAATGTTGGAACGCAGCTGGGGCGTTGCACAACCCATAAGGCATCACTTGATATTCGAATAATCCAAAGCGAGTTCTAAAGGCGGTTTTCCACTCATCGCCGGCTCTTACTCGAATGAGATGATAGGCCCCCCTCAAATCCAGTTTGGTGAATATCTGAGCTCCTTTCACCTGGTCCAACAAAACTGAGATGAGTGGGAGGGGGTACCTATTTTTCTTGGTTATCCGATTGATTGCGCGATAGTCTATGCAAGTTCTTAACTCGCCCTCTTCCTTCTTAGGCACGAAAAACAAAGGCGAAGATACCGGAGATTGGTAGGGGCGAATGAATCCGTTAGCCAAATACTTGTTAATGTATTCCTTTAAATGATTATGCTCCTTCTCAGTTAAAGCATAAACTCGGCTACATGGCATATTTGCTCCTGGTTCAAAGTCTATTTTGCAATCGTATACTCTATGGGGAGGTAGTTGTTCAGCTTCCTGCTCATCAAACACATCTTCGAAATCTTGATATTGCGATGGTATTGACTGTGTGTTGATTACGCACACGACTGCATTCGCTGAACACAGGGCCTGAGCTGGATTGTCTTGATCTTTTTTCTTTTGGTCTCCAAAGCAATGATTCTTGCAATAATCCGAAGTCATTTCTATAGTTCTTGCGGCCCAATCGATGGTCGGGTTATGCTCTGTGAGCCAAGGAAGTCCTAAGATTAGCTGGAATTGAGGAGCATCGATTAGATTAAACTGGATTTCTTCCTGATGTCCATCTTCTCTCATCAACCGCACCATTTCGGTATGACTCACTATGGGCCCAGAAGATAGGTTTGTTCCATCGATGGCTCTAACTGGTTCACTCTTTTCCTTGAGTATTGCCTTCAATCCTATTTTGGCAGCAAACTTTTGATCGCAAAAGTTCCCTGTTGCCCCTGAATCCACCATCACCGTCACTCCCTTCTTAACCTCCTGACGGAATTTAATTGTCATGGATTGAATCAGATGCGGGGAGGATGACTGCAGCGTATTGGCCAGCTGATGCTCTTGTGGAGTTGGATTTTGACTCGCATCCACCTGTACAACTCCTTCTACAGGTGGTGCAACTAGTTTTCCTTCGGCTTGTACGATCCCTTGGGTTTCTTTGGGCAATTCCTCACAAAATGTCCACCGGAACCACAATACATACATAAATTTCTGGCTCGTCTCTTCTCCTTTTCTTCTTTGGTAAGCGGACCTCTTATTGCCCCTATCTGCATGGGTTCTGGGTTGTTGGACCCTTCCGCAACTCTTCCTACGTCTGTTCTTGCCCTGTCAAAACGGGGCACGGTGCTTCGAAATTCTCGCTTCCTTTCACCTCGCCTTTCACCTTGCCGGAAATCCAACTCCAGGACCAAATCTATGAGAGCTGAAATCTCTGTGGGTCGGTTGGGAATCTGCGCCAACCCGTCCTTTAATTCATCCCTCAGGCCTCGATAAAAAATTGCTGTTCTTTTGCTTTCCGGCCAATCTGTTTCCATTATTAACTTATTAAAGTGGGCCAAATACGCCACCAAATCTCGATTCCCCTGTTTTAATTCTAATAGCTCATTGTCTACAGCTTGAGAGATTCGCCTTCGATCAAATATGCGCAAGAATTCTTTTTTAAATTCATCATAATTCTGCAGGAGAGGGTCATCTCGAGTCACTATGGGCATTGACCAGGCTGCTGCATCTCCGCTCAAATAAGACAAGATGAATGCCACTTTAGATTGTGCGTCGGGGAAGATAGAAGGACGACACATGAAATGCAGGGAGCATTGCGTAATGAATACTTGAGCTTTCTGTGGGTCCCCACTAAATCTCTCTGGTGCAGCTAAGGGAATGACTGGTGACAAAGAATGTATCACCTGTGTAGTTAACCTATTGACATCCCCAGCTGATGTGGTGGGAGTTTCCCTATTTCCTGGAGGTGACTGCCTAATCCTCTGCGCCAACTCTGCTGTTTCCTTTCTGGCATTTATCACCTCCTGCCTCAAACCCCGATTCTCTTCCTTAACTGTCACTAACTCTTTTTGGATGGCATCCAATACCGCCCCTAAGGTCTGTAAATTAACCCCCTCAACCATTCTGTTCGGGTGCAAATTTACAACGTGGGCACTTCACTCTGTCAGGGCTCCACGAATTTCCAATCCTTTTCTTCTATGTCGACTTGCACAGGAACAGAAGATGCTTACTTTCCAACTCCCTCTCTCCAATCAGTCGGAGTCAGATTAAAATCATAACTCCAAGCAATCAGAGGAAGGGAAGGGGAAAAGTGGAGAAAATAACCATAATAAAAGAAAGGCACAGAAGAGACTGGTCCGGTCCCTCGATACTCCAGCGAATCCTCCTCTGACTTTATCAGCCAAACTAGGTTCCTGTGAATACTAAAACATACAAATATTTTTAGCCTATAAGTCTTAACTCTGTTCTACCTCCTTCTATTGTTAATTAAACCTACATACCCATGGGACTGCATAGACCTGCAGCTCTTCTTTCTACTGTGTGTTTTCTTAACTGGAGTTGCCTTGTGTTCCAACTCACTAAAATGAAATGACTGTGTTAATATTCCACTCTATTATTTCTCTTAGAATATGTGTTTTTCTAGACTACAGACCTACCACGCTATGCAACTCTGTGTCTTTTATTCTTCCTCTTGTGTTGTATGTTGGCTTGTGAATACCTCATCAATGCTGCATTCCGCTATTCTTTTTATGTGATCTGTACTTGTCTTTCTTCTTTTCAGTCTGCTGCTTTCCTGCTCAAGTTATTCGTCTCACTAGATTCAGGTAAGCCTTTTCTTTCCATTTACTTCAAGTAATTGTCTAAATTGCCTTTTAACAATCATTTACATTTCTCTGGGGGACGAGTTTAATTTCTTGTTGCTGAGTCTCGAAACACCTGCTGAAAACGCAACTGTTATCTCTTAGATTTTAAATGTCACAGGCTGAAAGCGTAATTCTTTTTTTTCTTCAACAATACTGTCTAAATTAATTTTCACTAAGCTCTGTGAAAGCCGTTTTCTGTGACGTGAAGACAGCTGGCTCTGCTCCTGAAGCGGCACACGTTCTCTTGAAAAAGTCTCTCAGAATGTTTCTTTTTTCTTTTCTTCTGTCAGACCCCAACGTGGCAATTTCTGCAGGGAAACTATGGTACTAGTCGCTACTAGGAATAAATCTCTAAACTGCTCCGGAAATCTGTAAATAACCTTTCCTCAAAACGTTTCCTACTCTAACTCGAAAACTCTAACTGCCTCGGGCTGAATTCTTGGTGAAGTGCGCAGCTCTGATAGAGCGCGCGCCTCACCTGAACTCCGGTCTGGAATGTTCAGAAAACTAGACTGGCAACTTAGGCTGGCAGTTGTCCTGCTCGCACGCCATCTTGGAATTCCGTGAATTCCACGCCTTGGACCAGGAAGGAGCCAAACTCCAGTCCTGTTTCCTCATTTTGAGAACTCTTGCTGACCGTTCATTAGGAAGGATCCTGACATCCGGTGTGCCTCTGTACCAACCGTTCTCAGCGTAGCCCTTCGCCACGCCCTTTCCCTATCACAGCCCTGCGACAATGCTGTTCCTAAGGTGTGGGTGGGTGGGTCAAGATTGTTTTTGCCGTGCTGCTCCCCCGCTCCTGGACATAGGAGTATCCCTGGGGGAGCAGAGCTTATATGCCCCCCCAAGGCCTATCTTGTTCCTAGGGCACCCCCTCATTGGGGGTTTCAAACAACGCCTGCCCCCCCATTGGCCGCATGGTGCGGCCGGAAACCAGGTGAGGGGGGACAAGGGGGGGGGCGGGCTGAGCGCCAAATGGGGGCTCCCTGGCGTATCTGGGGAGACCCCGTATTCCCGCCGTCTTCTCCTCGCTCGGATCGCCGCTTCCGGCCCCCATTTTGTATGCTCTGGTGGGGGCTCGCTGCCGATTATGGCGCCGGCTCCTGAGCCCCTACGGGGCCCGCCTCTGCAATAACCTGCCCACTCTGCCCCACTCCCGCAGTGATCCTAAGTAACTTTTCTTGTCTCCCCGTCCCGCCAAGAATGCCACTACACCTTCTCACTGTGGTGGTCATTTATTGGCCGCAGTTTATTAGGGTTACAAGGAAAAACAGGTATCGTATCACTTGCATCAGGTATCACTTGCATTTGCATGTTATGTCATTATACATTCCTTGCCATTGTCTCTTGCCCCTTCTGGGGAGGTTTTCTGTTGGTTGGATTTCTTTGCTCTTCCTCTGCGCGGGAAGGGGATATCCATTGTCCCAGAGTTAGGCTGCTTTGCTACCTTTCCGACCTGTTGTGCCCTGCCATCCGGCGGGGGCTGGGCTGCGAGCGCCGTCTCTGCATATTTCCCCTTCCCTTCGTCGCCATGTTGCCCAGCCGTGAGGCATCCCAGAGCCGTTGTCCTTAGGCCATCTCACCCAGCCGTGCGGCATCAGAAGGTGAGTGGACCTATTCTGGCGCACCGCCCTCCGGTGTGCCTCAGTTCCAACCGTTCTCAGCGTAGCCCTTCGCCACGCCGACAGGGAGGCTGCCGTCTTCCTGTGGCTCCCCCCAACGCCCCTTCTATCATTGGCAACCGGCTAGCAACATGGCGCCCCACAGGTTGTTCCAAAAGATCTCCATCCCTTCATCGGATAGGTGTACCCCATCGGCCGCATAATATTCCTGCTGCCCTGTGTGTATCAGTCCATGCCTGATTGAGCCCAGGCCGTTCGCCCTGCAGAACTTGCTTACTGTGAGGTTCAGCTTCTTCCTTGAGTTCTCTACCCCCTTGTAAGACTCCGCGCCTCTCCATTCTCGTCTGCTGACGACTTCGGACCATATTAACGTTGCCTGCCCGCATGTCCTGGCTATCTCCACCAGGTCATTTTGTATTCCGATTAGCAGGGCCCTCCGCCCCAAGCTGGCCAGGTCGTTCCCCCCGAGATGGATGATCAGAACGTCTGGGAGGCGCCCCGCCTCCTCCCTCAGCCCCTTGAGGGCTGCTGTCAGCTGCCCCCAGCGCATGCCCGACTGGCCAAACCAGCGGATGCAGGTGTGTTTCGGCCTGGCCTTGAGTCCGCGTCCCCTGTTCCTCCACCATGCCCCCATCCGCTTGACGAAGGAGTGGCCCACTACCCATACCAGGTGGGGTCTGTTCCCTGTTGGTGGAAGTAGAAAGGGGGGGAACGGTCACCTTCAAGCTAACCCCGCGCTGTCTTACTTCACGTCACAATAGCTGGGGCCTCACATATGTCTTGTATGCGCGCGAGCGCCACCTCCCTAGTGCTTGTATGCCTGCTGCCGGCATCCCGTGTTGGGCAGCGGTCGTGGCCGCCCCTATCCGGAATGAGTGTGACCCAAATGGCCCCGGGGGCAAGCCCGCTTTGCTGAGGGCCATCCGCATAGCTGCTACAAATTGAAATTTACTCAAGTGTGACCCGTCCCCGTGTATGAACAGGGGGCCGTCGCCTGCTGGGTGAATTGCCATGAAGGCTAGGAGGCGGCAAACTGCGCAGAGGTCATGGTTCTGGATGCAGTGCAGACTAACTGTGGTCCCTCTGCCTGCCTGGTCTGTCTTGGATTTGCGCAGCACCAGATCTACCCTGCCCGCTCTCGGGGATACGTCGCTGGCCTGCAGGCATCGCTCGGCTAGGCCCCCCCTTGCTGGGGCTACGAGTTCGCTGATGCGGAACGCCCCGAAGAAGGCTGTGGTGAATGCCGCCTTGAAGAGCACCTGTTCGTATTCGCCTGCCGCCACGTGATCTAATGCCTGTAGCAGCGCCCCTAGTCTGTTGAAGTCTATTGGAGGTCTTGTGTCTGCCTTCTTCCCCTTCTTCCTCCTCCAGCCCTTCATGGCGATCTTGATGTAATGTGATGCCAATGGGTTATGACCCGTCTCCAACTTTGCATAGTGTACCACCGCCGCTAAGTGGGCTTGTGTCCATGACCTTGACCTGCCGTTTTTGTATGCCCAGCTTATAAAAAGCTCCGCTGCCCTGTGCGTCTCGCTCGGGCAGGCCAATAATTGAATGCCTCCAATTCTCAACACCATTGCTAGGTATTTCGTGTATCGCCTTGCTGCGCCGGGGGCCAGTGCCTGGGTGATCAGCTCTGAGAGGTCTGCCTTGCTAGATTCCATAGTTGTTGTGGGAAGGGGGTCATGTTTGTGTCTGCCCTGGGAGCCAGCTCCCTGAATCTGTTCATCTTGCCGCGGGATAGGGCGTCGGCTATCTCGTTCTCCACCCCTGGCACGTGCCTTGCTCGCAGGTCTATGTTGTCTTCCAACTGTAATGTAACCAGACGGCGCATTAGTCTCAGTGTGTCTGGGCACCTGGCCGACCCCCTGTTGATCGCCTGCACTACTCCCTTGTTGTCTGACCATAGGGTCAGTTTCATGTTCTTTAGGTCTTCCCTCCAAATCACTAGAGCCACTACAATTGGGAACAGCTCCAGGAATGTTATGTTGCCTGTCACGCCTTGTCTGTGCCAGCTGTCGGGCCACTGACCCGCGCACCACTTGCCCCGCAAGAGCGCGCCAAATCCTGTACTCCCTGACGCATCTGTGTACAATTCGATCTGTCTGCATGTCAACCAGCCTTCCCTCCAGATGAGGACCCCGTTAAAATCAGCTAGGAAGGTGTCCCATACTACCAGGTCCCTTTTCACCTCGGCCCCCAGGCGCACCCGGTGGTGTTTGTGTGTGAGCCCGCCTGTGAGTTTTGTCAATCTTCTCGCGAACACTTTGCCCGCCGGGATCACCCTGGTGGCGAAATTCAGTTTCCCGATCAGTTGCTGCAACTCCCTCAGTGTGGCTTTGTTCCGCCCTAGCAGTCCCTGTATATCTCTCCTGAAATCCTCTATCTTGTCCGGGGGGAGTCTGGACGTGCCTGAGACGGAGTCTAATTCTATTCCCAGGAACGTGATCTTCGTTGTGGGCCCCTCAGTTTTCTCTTTGGACAGGGGGATCCCTAATTCTGCTGCCAGCTCGGTGAATGCCCCTAAGGTGTCCCGGCACACGTGGGAATCTGCCGGCCCGGTGAACAGGAAGTCGTCTAAGTAATGCAGCTTGAGCCCTCTGGGTGGCGGTCGTGCAACGCCCACTCCACGAATGTGCTAAATGGCTCGAAGTAGGCACAGTATACTGAACAGCCCATTGGCATCGCTTTGTCCCGATAGTACTGTCCCTCCCACTGGAAGCCTAACAGGTGAAAGCTATCGGGGTGTACCGGGAGGAGGCGGAACGCTGACTCGGTGTCAGCCTTTGCCATAAGTGTGCCCCTACCTGTGGCCCTTATTAGGTCTATAGCATCATCTATTGTGGAGTACGTCACTGAGCACACTTCCGCCTTAATTCCGTCATTTACCGACCGCCCCTCCGGAAATGACAGGTGGTGGATCAGCCTAAACTGCCCTTTCTCTTTTTTGGGCACTACCCCTAATGGTGATGTAACTAGACCTACCCTAGCCGAAGCTGGGAGGGGGCCTTCGATTCTTTTCTATCTTTTTTGTCACCACTTCAGGGTGCTGCATTGCTGACTTTAAATTCCTGTCACAGCTGGGGGGGGGGCCTTCGAAAGGTATGATGAAACCTGTCTCAAATCCCTGTACTAGTGTGTCCGCGTCGGTCTTGTTGTGATATTTGTTGGCTAGCGCGCGCAATCGTTTGGTGTTGATGGGGGACCCAGCGAGGGGGGGGGGGTACCCTGTCGCGCTCTTTCCTCGTGGTCTACCCCCTGCACCTCATTGCTTCTTACTATCTTTTTTGTCCCTTTTGGTGGTCTCTCTGCGCCTGCAGCTTGCTGCCGAGTGTCCTGCCCCGCATGCTGAACACGTGTGTGAGAATCTACACGCTGCCCCGAATGTGCACTCGTTGGTCTCGAATTTCCAGCATATGGCCGGAGGGCCGTGTCCCTGCGCTCCTTTCCCTGAGTTAAAGTGTTTGTGTTTTTGAAACGGCCTCCCTTTCCCTCTTTGAAAGGACCCCCTATAGGGGTGCTCGGCCCTCCCTCCCCAGGACCTAGCGTCCCTTGCTACCATCATCTTGTGTATGTATCCTGAGACGTCCTCCTCATTCCACTCCATTTCGGGATGTGTTTGCATTTTCAGTCTGAAACCCTTGTCGTATTCCAACCAAGAGTCCCCCTGGAACTGCCTTTGTGCATTGTGAATGTTTGCCTCGTACAGCCATAAGTCAGCCGCGAAGTGAGGGAACTTCTCGACTATTATGCACGCCATAATGCGAAAGGCGTCTAGCCAATTGTCGAATGTGCGCTCCTTCCGCTCCCTTCTCCTCTCCCTCCTATCTTCCTCCTTTTTGTCGCATGTGGTAAGATCTAGCCCCTCTAACTGCATCTCCAGGAGGGAGAATATATCTATGAACTCTTTGCGCCATATTCGCTCTTTTACTGCTAGGGGAATGAGGCTGGCCAATCCTATTGCCCTGGTGGCCTTGCGTAGGTTCCTGTGTGTCTGTTGTCAGGGGTGGCCTGGTCGGGGGTGGGGGGCTACCCCATGCTACTGTGGGTGATCCCCCCTCACTCCCCGGGGCGGCTGTGGATTGTTCCCCTATCTGTTGTTGACGAACTGTCCCCGGGGAGAGTAAGAACCATGGGGCCCCCACGGCCTCCCTGCACTGCACTATTGACGCTCCCTCGGGCTGCCCTAGCCCTTCCACCCCGCCGGCCTGTGCCCTAGCAGTCTGCCCGCTTAACCCTTGTAATAACAGCGGCGCCATCGCTTTGCAGCATTCCTGAATGATTGCGCTAATATGCTCACCATTGGTCGGCGTGTCGCTGGTCTCCTTGTCCGTTCCCGCCACCGCCGTGCTGGCTGCAGTTGGTCGGTTCCGCTTTGGTGTCTTTGAGGGGGGCGCTGCGTCTGCCAACTTCGCCGGCGCCCTCTTGCTCCTTTTGGCTGCGGGTGGCTCGGTAGCTCCGTCTTTGCTTGTGCCTTCACCAGTGTCACGGCCCAGCTGTTCCTGCAACCATCCCTCGCCGTGCTTCTCTGATGCCGCGCGCACCCTACTGAGCAGGTCACTCAGGTCCTCTTGGCCTTTGCGTGCGCCGCCTTTCTTGGGCATTTCTCTTGGTCGGGTCGCCTCTGTTCCAATTTCGTGCCTCTTATGGGTTGGGCGGGGGGTTGCTGCTACCAGTCGTTGCGCGCCGAGCCCCCCTGCTGGCCGATATGTGGTAGCGGGGTGCAGCCGCCATTAAGATATGCACCAAAACTGTCCCCTTAAACTGTCCGAGGCTTATTTCCCAGGCCTCGATATGTGCCTGCAATGCTGCTTTTCGCCACCAGGAGGCGCCTGCCGTTTTCCCCTGCGCCAGTGTGGACGCTGCTGCCTGACTTCCTGAACCTGGCTCCGGGGAAGCTTGGGGGCGGACCGGCAGTCTACTGTTCCGATGACGTGCAGCCGCCGCCTGAGGCCCCCTGCTGTACGCGCCTGTCCTTTTGCTGTCGGGCGGACTCTGGACCCGAGCTAGGATAACACGACAGGTATTACCTCCGCTGCCGTGCAGTCGCCGCCGAGGCCCACCCGGGGTAAACGCCTGTCCTGTGGCTGCCGGGTGGGCTCCGGTTGACCTTCTCCTCCCTCAGGCCGCCCCGGGTAGGCTCCGGTTGCGGTCCTTTTTCTCCTTGTTGGCCGGGTCACTTCGGCTAAGGCGTTCGAGCCAGGGGGCACACCGGGTGGGCTCCGGTTGTGGTCTTTTTCCTTCCCTGCCGAGTGGACTCCGGCCGGGGGGCTCTAGCCGTTAGGGAGGTCGGCACACCGGGTAGGCTCCGGTCGTGTCAGTGTCTCCCCTCCGCTCGCCGGGTCATGCGAGGCAGACGCCCTCCTTGTTCCCCGCGCCGTGCAGGCTCTGGTGGTGGTTCTCTCTCGTCGGGGGCCGCCTCGTGAGACCTTAGTGCTTGGTGGCCTCCGGTGGCAGCTTTCCCCGTCCAGGGAACACCGCCTGCTTCCTGTCTTCGAGTCCGCTCGTCCCGGGTCGATCCCTTGCGGCAGCACGGTGGTGTCCTCCTCGCTTCTTCCGGATTCCTCAAGATTGTTTTCGCCGTGCTGCTCCCCCGCTCCTGGACATAGGAGTATCCCTGGGGGAGCAGCGCTTATATGCCGCCCCAAGGCCTATCTTGTTCCTAGGGCACCCCCTCATTGGGGGTTTCAAACAACGCCTGCCCCCCCATTGGCCGCACGGTGCGGCCGGAAACCAGGTGAGGGGGGGAAGGGGGGGGGGGGGCGGGCTGAGCGCCAAATGGGGGCTCCCTGGCGTATCTGGGGAGACCCCGTATTCCCGCCGTCTTCTCCTCGCTCGGATCGCCGCTTCCGGCCCCCATTTTGTATGCTCTGGTGGGGGCTCGCTGCCGATTATGGCGCCGGCTCCTGAGCCCCTACGGGGCCCGCCTCTGCAATAATTATCACAAACTTATCGGCCTCTTAAAGTTTTCCTTCTTTTTGATACATGTGTACATGATCACGTTGGCTCTTTATTGGAGTATTATTGGAATATTTGAGTGTAATTATCCCAGACTTGCATAACAATTTGCAATAAACAAGAAGAGTAAAGGAAACTGTCAAATAAGAGGCAAGCAAATGAGATAGACAAGAAAGGCACCAGATTATGAGTCATGGGCTGATCCAAAGCTCACTGTCCTCCACAGAGAAGGAGTTGTCCAGCCTGGGCAGACCCTGCTTGGGTGTGTTTTCAGAGGAGCAGGGTCATTGCTGAAATCTCATCTGAGGGGCGGACCGCCGGTCAGGAGATAGCACCGGGCCTTTAACACCTTTCTTGGGGTGCTTCATTGTTTTGACCATAAAGCTAAAATAGGAAGTGAGTTTGTTGCTGCTTGGCCTGGTGCCAGATGCCACAAAAATTATGTGGATGTTTCAGTGAATCTGTGTCATTATTCTGGGAGTCAAAAACTTTGAAAGGTGGAGAAAAGTCATTTGGCAGAATCCCTGTAAATCTTATTCTTCGGGTCCCAAATATTATACTCAGTTAACTAACTCAGTTGGTTCAGCCACCCATGTCACCTGCACCATCATGCGCAATGAAGACATAGCGTGATGTACTGGGTATCCCAGGCACCACCCCTGTCTCTATGTGCACGTGCCCTGTGCTTTACACTGTTGATGGGGGAGGGGGACATCAAACATTAGATTGATTATTTACATATTTGATCCATCATTTCAAAGAATATTAGAACAACAATAAAGAAGTGAAATATACAGAAATTACACATTTGAAATTGAAAATCAGCCTACACGCCCTTTAAATTCTTTCCGTGGGTTTGCCGGGGCAGAAAGAGCATTGCCCTCTGAGCTTTGGATAATGGAACGCTTTTGATGAAAGTGCATGATAAGAGAAATCTTAGTTAAAGTTATGTGTGTTGTTTATGATATAAATATTCCCAGGCAAAAGACGCCTCACCTGCCCGACTTTTCTAAATAGTTCCTTCAACAAAGTACAGATTCACACGGGTCGCTATAAATCACCACCTCACTTCACAGCTAAGAGCTCCCATCGCTGCCAGTGTGGGCTGGAATGTGCACTCCTGGGTGTGCAGGGGAACAGCTTCGGCTGAGGTTCACTGAAGCAACATTGTGGTCATCGGCTTGCATTCCTGGACACAGCCCAATTGTTAACAATGTTAGTTACGCCTTTCTTTATCAGCCAATAAAGTTGTTTTGTTAGACACGTTGTAATACGGATCCAAAAGTAGCACCCACACTGTTGCTGCCTCCACCCTCTCTGGTATGCTGCAACATGGTGTGCACACAAGCTGCCTACTGTAGTTGTGGAGCCTCCTGTGATAGATGTAGATTCAGTCATGTCACTCTTTGGGAGATGAGGACTATATCAGATGCGTGTGCAAAACCATTGGCCTCATTTACAAGGCCATTGCGCCGCCGGTGCATCACTTTTTTTGAGTGTGCCTACCTATATTTACACGTCTGCGTAAAGCCATCCTGCGTGACTTTTCAAGGCCTTTAAAATATGGGCCTCTTTCATGCATTGATCCGTGGTGTTGCTTTGGGTGTGCCCACGCAACATCCATGGAACCTGACACATTCCAAGATTTAAAACGTTTTGTTAAACTGAGAATGCATCAGAATCCTTGGCCTCCCGTGGATGGCGTAGGAGTGGTGCAACAAGGAGAAATGCTTTTATTTCTCCTCGTTTTTTTCTCTCTCTGTGCGTGCTGCATTCTGCAGCTAGAAAGAGGTAAATGCCATCCATTTTTGTTGTTGTGCAGGAAGGTGCTCCTTCCTGCACAAAAACAACCCTAGCCGCAACGCAGGCACCTTTGCAACTTGACGCAAGGGTGCCTGGGCTGGTGCATGGCAGCCTTAGTGTCGTTTAAATAATAGAGGCGGACATACACACACACTCCAGAGAGTCGACCGATTTGGAAACAAGGAGAGACAATACTAAACACCCCGGGGAGAGAGGAACGCGCACTGCTGAGGCTTTCACCCGTGATTGAGCAATTAGAAATATTTAAAGAGGCGCTTGGAGCGCGAGCTGAATGCTGAAGCCGTGAGGCTTACGGACATAGCAAGATTATCATTGTTTGGATTGCCGAGTGCGCAGAGAGTATTTACACATATCAAAAGGGCCCAGGAAAAAGTTGATAAGGGTTCTCGACTCTAATACCGGATGGATTGTGAATAGCCCTAGTCCTGAAGAGGCCAGAATTGATTGGCTGAAACGCGTCGACCATACAGAGACAGCAGATACATATAAATAATTCTGATTAATTTGAACAGTGTGTTGAGGGATCTTTAAGACATTGGGTTAAATTATTTCCACCTAATTGTTTTCCTCATATGAGTCTGCGTGATCTCAATAGGAATGTCTATTTAAGGTTTTGGTGAGACATCCTAACTCGAAACGAAGGGCTTCTATTCTGTTGTATATATGTAAAAACTATTTGTATATACAAACGTGTTTTGAAATCAGAAATGAGAGATATATAAATTTTCTTACTTGATAAAAATAAAAAATAAATATCATTTGGTAATAACCGCTTACGTGTCTGTGGGTCATGATGAGATAGGAGGCTATATAAAAGAGATAAATATACTTAGTTTGGTCACAGTGATATAAACACTAATATAGGGAGTACTTTATTTTTATTCCTTATTATTTCAAATTATAATACATACCGTATAACCAAGGTACCAATTTCTTATTTGAGTCTATATTACCCAGGTACCCTTTGGTTTAATGGGTTTCCCCTGTCCTACATAGAGCCAGTTGTGCACCAGCACAGGGGAAAGCACACGGATGCATTGTATTTTTGTTAATATGACGCATTCCTGTGCTTTCAAAATGATGCTCCTCCGCGCAGCAAAATGGCTTGTGGCACTGTGCTGCATAATTGTTTTGTAAATGCGGTCCCATGTTTGAACAGTAGATTGTAATTACGCTTTTGTGCAGTAACTATCACATGCTCTCTCTTTTCCCTTGATACATTTCTGCAAGTAAAATATGCCCAAATTAACAGAGAAAAAGGCATGGAAAAAAGGCAATACTTGCGGAATTCGGTGTGGTAAAATCCAATTCCACAAGTAATTCCTTATTTTCTTGTTAAAATCTCAGAGTAGAAATTATTTACTCCCTGAGGTACTGTATTTACCACATGTGGTAAATACCCCGCCCTATTTCAGCAAACTTGAAATGAAGGCCGAAGAGTATTTTATATGGGCACCAATAGCAGTGGTGGCAGGTACAGATCGGTGGTGGAATGGCCGGGGCAGAGGGGGTAAAGAAAAAAAAATAAACGTACCTCCTTGCTGCGTCGCTCCACCATCGTCTCTCTGCATCTCTCCTGACACAGGAACAGAGCACCCAGGAAGCAGCGATTGGTCTGAGCGCTATGGTATGGCACTCAGGCAGAGACTGGGAGCCTAGGCATGTTCTGCACCCAGACTGTAATGCAGCCTGGATGGAGAACATGCAATGTGCGCATGACTGTTTGGCCGGCCCAAGACGCCCGATCAAACATTCATGCACACTCCTCCCCCTGCTCTGAGAGCAGAGCAGCCCCACCCCAACCCGCAAGGGAGTTTTAGTTTGATCCATTACATGATTCAGTGGGGCTTTCCAGAAAGGAAATCATACACATGAGTATATCTTCATGCATATGTTTATCTTACTTTTTAGTAAGTTTACTACTTTTGGCAATTCACAATTTACTGGGCCTATTCTCTGGTCCTATTCACAAGTCACACATAATTTAACTCACATGTAACTTTACACTGAGTAAATCTACCTGTGTCAATTTGCTCTTACCCCATGTAGTAAATTTACTACTATTGGCAAGTCACCATTTCCAAGTGTACATTTGGTACAAAGTGTAAGCTTACACGTTCCCTCTGCCTTAAACAGGGGGGGGGTGCTAAATGTAGGAGTGTAAAATTACTACTGCCAAAAAATTACCCAAGGTAAGTCCAGACAGACAAATGGCCAACCACTGGTACTACAACATAATTCAATAGAAAATAATGGAGACAGCAAATAATGTAAAAATAAATTAAATCATTTTAGATTTAAAAACTTAAATAAATACACTTAATTTAAAAAGAAATAGTATTTTATGATAACATATTTTTAGGGTATTGTAGGAAGAGAATCCTTGTTTAATCCATTCTTTGCAAGATTTTTTATTTATTTTTATTTTTTAGCTGGAGGTACTATTATATTGGAGACAATCGACAATAATACCAAGACTTTTGAATCATCAAATTCATTAATAATTAGTGGACCTCACACACAAATATAACTTTTATTTGACATAAATAAATAAATAGGTATTGCATAATTTTCAGAATACCAAAGTTAGTAAACCTTTGCGCAGATCCCCTTGAAAAGACCTAACACCCCAATACATTTATCATCACTGCATAAAGGCAAACCCCTTAGATAACATCACCCTGCAGCCATGCTGATTTATTCTATATCATCCATAAAGTGGTCTTACTGCTTAATAAAGTTTGACATATTGCCAGATCGGACAGCAACCAGATTTTCCTTTGTTCAAAGCTTTTCATTTTCCTAGACCAGTGTTTTTGAAACTGTGAGTCATGACCCACCGGTGGGTCCCAAGCTTATTTTTACTGGGTGGTAATAAATAAAGATGCCTTTAAATTCTAGGCCTCACACATGAGGCACCTTGGGCTGCCGGAACGTCACTTTTTGTGACATTCCAATGCGCAGTAGCCTGCTCCATATTTACGAGGTAGCAACTAGCCAGTTTTTTTGGCTTAATTCTGCCTCGTAAATATCGTCACTTTTGACAAAGTTTTCTGCATTAAAGGGGTGTGCAATGGGTGTTACTGGGGGCATCCCGAGCAACATCCATGGCTTTTTGACACTGCCCACGATTTACGAGAAATCGTAAATCCACAGCAGCACCAGAAAGTTGCGCCTCCACAGGGGTGGCGTGAGGGAGGCAAAACGAGGAGAAATATCTAAATTTCTCCTCCTTTTTCTACGTGTGCAGCAGAATGCAGCACTTGTCGAAAGAGGAAAAAGCCTCTTGTAATTGTTTTTGTGCATCAAGGTGTCCCTTTCTGCACAAAATTAATCATCCCCGCAATAATGGCACCCTTGCACCATGGTGCAACTGTGCCTGCGATGGCCCACAACAGCCCATTGTACGCTGGGGAAAAGGACAGAAATCCACCGTATCTGATAGATTCAGCGCATTCCTGCCCTCTTCTTTTTGCCATAGGGCAGCACAGCAGGAAAGCCTACGGCACTGCCGTAAGGGCAAAAGCTTATAAATGATTTCCTCTGTGTTTAACTTGTCACACTAGTGGTGATTCAAAACTTAGGCTGTAAAGCACAGCTAAGACTGTGCTGTAAACAAGAATTTTAATAGTATCAAAACAAATCAAGACACTTTATTGGTGATTTACAAATGATAAATATTCACATAAAACCGGTTTCCATGCATTATCATTTGTGTGCTATATAGTTCTATCAGTAAAACTGTAAGTATGGGCAAATTTAATGGCCATTTCAATGGAAAATGTGATGTCTGTAGATGACAATGCACTACCACATGATGCTTAAGTTACATTAAAAAATCGCCCGCCTCATGCCCATTAAAGGTAGGTGGGTCACGAACATTTGTTATTCTAAAAAACAGGGAATGGTTCTAAATATTATGTGAACCACTGTCCAAGACCATTCAGCAAAAGAGGGGGTTGACATGGTCATCTATCTCTACAATACAAGTGATAGCGTCACCAGCATCGAAATAAGCCTGTTTCACCACCGCCCCTGTTGACTGCAAGGCCTGGGCGATAGAGGTGCCCAGGACTACCGGCCCCAGCCCCCCCTGCGGCCGTCGCCACCAACATCACTTTGTCAGCGCCTGGAGGAGCTCAAAGAGGATGGCAGGCTCCCACAGCACAGGAAGCCCGTTTCACCACTGCGCCTGTTGCCTGCAAGCCTTGGGGGATAGAGATGCCCAGGACTACCAGCTCCAGCCCCCCCTGCGGCCGCCGCTGCCTACATCACTTTGTCAGGGCCCGGAGGATCTCAAAGTGGAGCGTGGGCTCCCGCAGCACAGGACGCGCACGGGCGTGCCCGGGCCAAGGGCGCCCCTTTAGCGGCAGACAGAGGCAGGGCTGGGCCACCCCCCTTAGCAGCCACAAATAGACCTGTGAATTGAAAAAAACACAGTTGATGGACAGAATGCAGAACAATGTCTTACATTTACCCCAGTACAAAGATCTGGGCTAAAGCCCATCGTTTTTTTGTACACCACACCACCCTATGTCAGACAATGGCTATATGCAAATCAGCCTTGACCCTGTGCCTCATGGGAACAGTCCAGCCCGAACTACCAAGCCATGTCTTTCCCAGACCGGAATCAAGCATCCAAGGACCGGTTTCTGGCTATCAGCCTTCCTCAGCCCGGATAGCTTGACTCCAGTGATCTGGAGAGCCTGGGACTCACGTCTGAGCATACCCAGCCCACTCGGGGTGAAAATTGAAAAAAACACAGTTGATGGACAGAATTGAGAACAGTGTCTTACATTGACCTCAGTACAAAGATCTGGCCATGTCTGAACTGGGGTGGTGTGGAGTGCAAAAAAATGATGGATTTGGGCCCAGATCTCTGTAGACGTAACCGATGAAGATTAGCTGGCTCATGTGTCTCGGTCACTTTCTCTTCCAAGCTCGCAATTTCCGCCTGGTCCGAACCATTTCCGCTTGTGCCTTCTTCTTCTTCCCGGCAACAGGGGACAATACTTCCCCCCTCGCCATGGTCTTATATGCTTCCCAAGGTTTTGAGCGGAGCCTACCGATCCTGTATTCTTCCGAAAATAACAATCCGACATTCGAAGAACTTCTTTCTTAATGGCGGGATCCTTCAGGTGCCACGCACTAAGGGGAGCAACCCTGCCAACCGCCGGCAGCTCTAGGTCAAGGTACACCCACAACGTGGAATGGTCAGATATTCCTCTCCCGAGGTAGAGGGCCTCCCAAATCTTAGGCTCCATCACCGCCGGAAGCAACACATAGTCCAGCCTGGAGAGGCTACCGTGAGCCGCCGAGACATGAGTATAATGCGTGGCTGTCAGGTTACGAAAACACGCCAACTATCAATCAGACCCAGAGCTGCCAGAAAGTCCGGCAACCATTTTTGCGATTGTCGAAGCACACGGGACGGACTACAATCCATTTTACCATCTAAAACTGAATTAAAGTCGCCGCCGTTCACTAGATTCCCAAGAGGTAGAGAGAGGAAAACGCGGCCCACATCACAGTAGGTTTCGGTTCTGCAGGCCAGGTGGCACGTATACCGACAATAAGACAACAGTCCGGCCCCCAACCTGTCCAGATACCCCCACATATCTACCCCTCTGGTCAATCCAAGTGTCCCGCACAGACAGCGGGAATTAATTCTTAACCAAAATCCCAACACCCCTTAAACCAGTAGTGAAGCCAGCATGTGCCACTAACTTGTACCCTCCCTTGTGGAGTGCCAAACATTTATTGCCAATTAAGTGGGTCTCTTGTAGAAGCACCACATCCGGAGAATGCTACCTAATTAACTGACTCACCATCCCTCTCTTGATCTTGTCTCCCAGGCCATTGACGTTCCAATTCAGAAATGTCATCCCCGACGCCTTAGCTCTTCGTGGTACCGCACCCATGCAACACAAGTCCCGCTACAATGTCAACACCTAAGAGAGAAAAAAAATGAAAAAACCCCACTCACACCATAACAGTCCCCCCTCCACCCCCCACCCTGCACCCCTGCACTCGGCATTTTCCAAACCCCAACTCGCAGTGTGCCTGTCGCCCCATACTCAAACTAAACTACTATCTAAATATAGATATGAGAAGGAGTACAGTGCCCCCGACCCCCAAACCCCGGCCGAATTAAATACGGTTCCATGTCCCACACTAGGAGAGTGGGCACACAATTAAAATCCCCCCCTGCCCCCCCCCACATCACCACCCCCACACCACAGTCTATGGCCACTCCTGATATCAATTATCCTGTGCTTCTCCTTCATCCTCGCCATTGCGCCCCCGCGGCTCCGTCTGTGTCTGAAGACCATCAACCCAGTCTGACGCCACCTCTGGATTGTCAAAAAAACAGACCTTTCCATGAACCTCAACTCGGAGCTTAGCAGGGAACATCATTGCGTACTTGTAGCCTTTGTCCTGAAGCCGCTGCCTAACTCCAAGAAAGCTTTGCCGCTGTCTCTGTACTTTCTGGGTGAAGTCTGGATAGAAGTTAAGAGTCGAATTTTCAAACTTCAAAGGCCCCTTCGACCTGGAGGCCTGCAAAATCGCATCCCTGTCCCTAAAATTGAGGATACTTACAATCATCGGTCGAGGAGGGACGCCAGGTCGCGGCTGACTGCCAGGAACAATATGTGCCCTCTCGACTGTAAAAAAGGTACTCAGGCCTTTAGCTTGCAGGTGGTTCAAAATAATGTCTTCAACGAACAGGTTGGGGGCCTGTCCCTCAGCTTTTTCAGGGACCCCCGTAAGAAGCACATTGTTCCTCCGGGCCCTTCCTTCGAACTCGTCCAACTGGCGACTAGCGGCCTCTCCAGCTACCTTCAAGCTTCGCACCTCCCGCTGAAGTTCCGTCACATCATCAGTCAGACTCGCCGTCTTAATATCCAGGGACTTCACTTTTTCACTCGTTTCAGTGAGGTCAATCCGGATCAGGTTGACCTCTATGGCCACGGTATCCAACTTATGATCCAGCGATTCCATTTTTTGGCCCAGAGATGTTTAAACCCATCGATGGCCGCCATCACATCGAGTAGTGTGAGCTCAGGATTGGAACCAGAAGCATCCATCCCACCATTTTGTGTCAGACCAGACCCTACGGGCGAGCCCTTAGGCATCTTATACCGATCTAATTTATTGGACTGCACTTGGCGGGCTCCTCTAGTAGATTTAACTTCTGGAGCAGGGCCGCCTGTTCTCCGAGGCCACGAATTTCCCTCAGCACCTCGGCCAGCTCCCATGGGACTTCGTCTCTCCGAACTCTACTTGTTCGATCGTAGTCTGTTCTGGTCCCTCCACATCCGATGCCGTTGTACACTAGTCGACTGGTGTGCAGGCGCGGGGGGGGGGCCCTACCACAGTGACCGGCAACCAATATGGGGGTCAGACCGGCCACTTCCGGTGCCCAAGCCTGCTGTTGTTCAACTCGGGTCGGGGTTGTCTCACACACAAGACCCCGGTCACCATCCGATCGTAGGCCCCAAGCTTGCCGACCCCAAAACTTTGCAGTCCGATGTCGGAACCGGTCAACGAACCTCTCATTCGATGCCGCCTCCTTTCTGCCACGCAATTCCGATTCACTAGGACAAGATTTTAGTCAGGATATTCCCGGTGGCGGTGGGGGTCTCGGGAGCCCCGAGCTCATGCGGCCATCTTGGATGTACGCGAAGCTCCCCCCCGGCACATTTGTTTTTTAATTTATTATTTTTACAGTGTATTGTAATCATTGGGAAAGGAAGGAACACTATGAATGATATATATGACAATACATACCAGCTGAATAATAATATCATTTGACAACAATTACATGCGATTGGTGGATAGGGTAGAAGTGTGGCAGATTTGCCCAATACTAGACCGCTACCAGACCCTAAAATCCTGCCGGCAAGTTTGAGCGGCTTGCGGATGGGAAAATGGGAAAAAGGAAGGCATTAGAACCTGTCATGGGTAGGAAAAAAATGGCTAAAACTAGCAAAACGGCCTCTTCTGCTGCCGACATTTGTACCCTGACAGCCAGAGACAAGCTCTTTGAGAAAGTCGAAACTATGCTTCCACATGGGGAAAAAGTCACACCAAACGATCATTAGAAAATCTCTAGATACTTCAGTAAGCAAAACAAGGTAGCCCCTACTAAACAAATTCCGAAACAAAAAAGCCCCCTAGTAACTGTCCACCCTACACCAGAATCTCACGTAACTACACAAGTTAGTCCTCCCCAAAAAGATTCCTCTACACAAGCCACTACTATCTTATAAGAGTCCAGCATTCCAAGTAGGGATCTTATTAATTTATAATGCTCAAATAGATATGCAATACTAGGAGACAATCAAATTGTGGACCAACTAGAGGCGCTCGAGAGTACACTGGAAGTTATGGTAGGGTCTAGAGATACCGGGACCCAAACAAACTTGGAGGTCTCCAATGAAGCACTGAGGGATCTTTGTCAAAATCAGGAATCTACCCAAAAGGAGATAGAAGGGCTTAAGAAAATGATCTCGGACTTGTTAAAAAGTCTGCCCCTAGCCCATAAAGAAAATAACATCTTGTCAAACCCCTCATCTTTTCCAGTGCCAAACTGGACAAGACCCACAAAGTTAGTGAGGGTGCAATCCACCAATATGGTGCACTTACTAAAAATACACCAAAGGACCCAATATATCAGAATAAACATTCAATTAGGACACCTCCTCATCCACAAAAATTAAAAACTCACAGGACTCATAAGACTGGCTATATTTTGCAACAGAATTCCTTGAATATAGAAGGGTGCATGGCTCCAGCACAGGTACCACAAAACACGAGTAGGCCAACTCCATCTAGCTGTTATGAGACAGGCTCAAATCTACCCATGGGCCATATAAGGAATAGCCACTACCTTCTACACAATACACAGTTAGCAAACCAGAAAATTACTACACTCAAAGCCAATATGCACAATGTTTTTTTGACAAATGTTCCAAGATTAAACTGGGGTGATAGAGAAAATGAGGATTCCCTAAAAAACTTAGCGATCCATTGGATCAGACATAAGCGCCCATGTCTTTCTGTAATAAAATCAGATATTATAAGAGCTGAAAGGCAACAACAGAATGGGGGGAGCATGGATGATATTAAGCTAACATTCCATTCAAGGTATATCGCAGAAAGCCTAATTGATATGAACCTCTGGTCACACAATCTTTTCGCCGTGCAGATTATCATCAGGTTAAACACTTCAGACCCAACTACTAGATATGATCAACATCAAATGAAGACAATGAATCTGGATCCTGTTGTTACACTGACTAGTACTGAGTATGACACTCCCAACTTAGCTAGTAGTACCATCTCACATCAAATAATTCAGAGGACAGTGAATCCAGACTCCATAGTTCGAATAACAAGTACTGAACGAAACATCCGAGAGGTTGCTGATAGCATTTCTTGCACCAATTCCCAACAAACAATGCAGGAAACATCGAATCTAGACTTTTTAGACTGACTGGCTAGGGAA
Organism: Lissotriton vulgaris; assembly: GCF_964263255.1. Lineage (NCBI taxonomy): Eukaryota > Metazoa > Chordata > Amphibia > Caudata > Salamandridae > Lissotriton > Lissotriton vulgaris. The sequence goes on from NC_141687.1 coordinate 2,074,098,293, forward strand.
GACAGAATGAACAGGATAGTAAAGGGAGATTTCCCTGAACAAAACATGAATCCTGCTAATCCCAACCTTTTTTCTAACTTACAACCAAGCCTTGATCTTATCCTCCACCCTATCCACCGAGACATAGAAGACAATTGTCTCACACTGAGTGAAACGCTGAATACATATAGAAATCCATCCACTAAACAGCTAAAAATAATTTATTGGAATATAGCTGGGCTATTGAGGGTTTTGACCTCTATCTCTTACATGAGACATGGGCCAGGGAACCGGAGCACAAACTAGAGTATGGAACTTTTAGCGCAGATGCAGTACAATCAAGAAAGGGAAGAGCATCGGGGGCTAATAATATGGGTAAAAATCTGCCTAAATGTTATTAAGGCTCTTTGGATATCCTGGGTCTGAAATTTAGGTTTTATAATACCAGACAACAATATCTTTTTAATATCTATCTAAGACCAAGAGAATGCTCGAAAGAAGCCCATCTGCTAGAAAAATTGAAGGAGGTCATAGGATCTCCGGATCCCAAAGATATCATTGTCATAGGTGGTGATGTTAATTGTTGTTACGAGCCTATGGTGGGCCTCGAAGTAGTGTCTGAAGAGGAAGACCAACTTAGATGCATTCCCCTTCTCCAGAAACAAAACACAGTAAGGTGTACCACCTCCGCTATCCAAATGTTTCATTTTACTATTGAGAAAGGCCTCAGAGCATGCAATGGTCGTTTTCCATCAGACCTTGCTTGCGAAAATACTTTTCTATGAGGAAACTCAAGGTCGAGAATAGACTATATTCTCCTTAATGAATCACACTGGGCATACGCGCAAGACTTTAAGATCGACAAGAGATGCAAGAGTGATCATCTTCAGCTGTGCTCAGATTTAAAAGAGGAATACTTCTCATTCCATGAAACATTAGAACCTGACCCAGGAGTTGAAATAACTCAACCCACGGTTACTAACAAAAGAAGATCAGTCAAATGGCCTACTGTGTTAGACCAAGTTGAAACCCTAACTAGTATTTATAACACCTTCAGTACCTTGGTAGGATCCTACATGGTGTAAGATCATGAAATCATCAAGATAACCAATATTAATTAAAAACATGTAAAGGAAATCCAAATAATTCTAACCAAGCCATCGAAAAAAAAAGAAAACTCTAAAGAAAGGGGCCCAGGCATCTAACCTTTTGTATGACAAGGAATGTAGATTACCAAAACTAGGCTTATTAGTGCCCTTTAAAACAAAAACGCAACTGAGATTAGAGAAAAAAGAACTAAATACGAGAAAACACAAAAGATAGCCCAAAGACAGTGGGAAGATAGTATCTGGGAGGAGCTTACAATAGCGGCGAAAAATGGGTACCAAGCCATGTTTTGGAAATTGATTACCCATGGATCTAAATATGATATGACGGCTTCTGACCATTATTTAGATCCCATCACATAGCAGTGGCACTTTATAAATCTTTATAACATTGCTGCTGACTCAGATTTAGCTAGCCATCCTTCAATTTATTCTTGGGAGTCCTTGTCTATTGATCAAATGACACCATTGCAGTTTAGCATGGAGGAAACCACCCTCACCGTATCAGCCATCAAACGAGCAAACAGAATCCCGGGGGGGACTTTCTCAAACATTGCCAGGAAGTATGACTCCTCTATATAAACGAATGTACAAAAGCAATAGCTATGGGGCAGCCGGTGCCACCACTTACTGAATACTAGTTGCTCTTGCAGTTTTATTTTTTGTGATTGAGGAGTGTTTTCCTTCATTTGTCATTGTGATCCATGGAAGGGGCCTGGGTGTAACTGGATACAGGGATGAGCTACTACTTCTCTGGTTCAAGTGATTCCTAAAGGAAGGATATCCTAGTGCCCAAACTCAGTTTTTATTCCCAAAAATGATCACTTGAGAATTTCCAGCGATTGTTTGGGCACATGGTGAGTTGGCGACCAAGGTTCTATTGGGTGTGGGGACTGGGCGCCACTGTCACATCTGCTGTGTTCCATCCCACTATGTGTCTTGACTTCCTTGACTGACCACATATAGTTCTGCAGCTCTACCCCTGGAGAGTAAACTCCTGCGTTGCTTTACAGTAAAATGAATTTATGTGTGCTGAATGGGGACAGAACCTGTGCTCCATCGTCACTCTATTGATGAGTTCAGCTCTATAGGGCATAGGTGACATAAATTGTGGAAGAGGCAAACGGTTCTAGTGTGCCTTCAGAGGGGATACATGATTTTAAGGGGTGGCTGTCAGCTCATGCGCTGTGTAAAAGGTAAAAGGTAACAAGCATTGGCATAGCCAATAGATATCGCATTTGGGACCTTATAAGTGTTTAGCCATGCAACACTTAGGGCTCGATTCCGATCCGGTAAAAAAAATCCCCCGTACGATTCGTATCCGGAGCCGTTTACGTACGAATCGTAAACACACCGTACGACCCGGCGAGTACGATCCGGACCGGGTGATCAGGACGGTATTCGTACGGTCCGCATCAGGTAAGGGCGATCCGTACGGAAAAGCGCTTAATCACATACACACCGTACGCCGCGTACCCCACATGATCGCCGGAGTACGTGCCGTACCCCTGCGATCATGTGGGGTACGCGCCGTACACCCAGCGTACATGGGGTGCGCACCGTACACCCACCGTACATGGGGTACGGCGCGTACCCCACATGATCGCAGGGGTACGCGCCGTACCCCGGCGATCATGTGGGGTACGCGGCGTCCCCGGGGGGGGGGGCATTCTGTACTTGTTTCGGCGCAAACTATGCGTTTACGGCTGTTTCCAGCTCCCGTAAATCGTACTTGCTGGGTCGTAAAAACCAGCCGCGACCCGTAGCGATGTCACGTACAGCGGGTTCCGAGTGAGACTCGTACGGATATTTTAGTCGTGCGGAGTCCTGTACGACTCGTACGGTCTTTGGCTCCTGGTACGGATCGTACTTCGTCGTACGTACGGGGACGTGTACGGGTACGAATCGTACGGGGAAAATTGCTCCGTACGACGATTCGGAGAGCATTTTACCGGATCGGAATCGAGCCCTTGGTGTTGTTGCACCAAGGATATTCTGCTGCATAACTAAATACTTATAGAGTCCAAAAAGCGAGACCTATTCGCTATGCCAATGCTTGTTACGTTCACTATTAGTTTTTTGACATACAGAGTTTGAAATCATGTCATAAAAAAAGAACAGACATATACATTAAACAATACATCAAAGACTGAATACAAAATATTTAACTTTTGATATTTACATGACAGTGAGACATTAATGACAACAGCTAACAAAAATGACCAGTGCACAAGTTGGAAAAAAGACTGTAACGGTGCAGACTTGTTTACAATTTACACTACTGCCACCTGCTACAAAAAGCTAGTCGATAGAAAAAGTGCAACAGGCATACTGCCTTGTTTGTCCACTGTGTCAACAGTTCAATACTAATTGTTTTGTCTCGCTGTGTATGGTTGACGCGTTTCAGAACCCTTTTGTCATTGGAGGGTACTCATCAGCACCAGGACTCGATCGAGCTCTAAAATGTAATAAAATATTACACAGGTGTAAGACGAGGTGCTGGACTTATATTACTTATTTCTGAGTGTCCCACTAGTACACATAGTCTTACCTTTCGTATGTACGAGGTAAATACAAAGACTGTAGGTGTTCTGGTTCAAGGTATGTCAGGGTGTTCGATATATATCTAGAAAGAGCAATATGAGATTGCTATGTGGTAAGGTGCCCTCGCATGAATCTAGCCACAGAGTAACATTAGTAACAAGAGAGTTCATGAAAAGTAACCATGCATGCATACCATGTGTTAAATGGTGCGTTAAACTTGCCTGTGATCTTTCATAATTGGTGCCAAATGGAGGGCCCCAGGGGAAGCGAAGATGCAGTCTAGTCTTCCCCTGGGGTCGTTCGCACAGGGAAGGGCAAGGGTGTGGGGAAGGGGTGTGGCTTGGGGGGTGGGTATAAGAATGCAGGAAGGGAAGGCGACTTCTTCTTCTTGCATTCTGGAATTGCTGGGTGGGATAGTTTTCAATGGGGGTCAGTTTGTCTAGTTTTTGTTAGGCGGTTTTAGCGACTTCAATTACAATGAACTACAATGTTCAACTACAATGTTTGTAGATTAGATAGACCAATAAAAAGAGGTGGCGGCATTGCCATAATTTGTAAAAGCCTCTTTAAACTCACGACTAAACCATATGCATGCCCAGAATATGAGTCTCTCATCTTTACTCTAGGCCTATCAGCAAAATCATCCTTCAAGGGAATGCTGATTTATCGCCCTCCAGGGTCAAGAGCTAAGTTTTTAGCAAACATAGGCAGTATAATTGAAGCAGTCGCCGACGCCCCTCATTTTACGCTACTAGGTGACTTCAATTTTCACCTTGAGACGTCAGATAACCACGACACTACGCAGCTTCTTGCAGACCTCTCAGCTGCAGGCCTAATGCAACTTATCAACTCCCCTACTCATCAGGCAGGTCACACATTAGACGGTATATTTACTAACAGTCCTCTTGTAAATATCACCCAAATAATTCCACTAATCTGGACAGACCACTCAGCTATCTGTTTCACAGTGCAAACAAACCCCACTAAACCGAGCATCACTGCACCAGCTCGTTCAACATACAGAGACTGGAAAAACATTAACATAACCCAATTAGCAGAGATGATGCAGGATAATCATATCCCCAACGAACATGATCCTACCAAAGCATCCGATAACTACCTGACAAACCTAGATATGGCCTGTAACAAGCTAGCCCCAACTAAATCATCACACCGGAACAGAAAAATACCTTCAGCTCCATGGTTCACTGAAGCCCTACGCATGCAGAAACAATACTGCAGGAACCTCGAAAGACAATGGCGTCGCAACTACAGCCCTGCAGACAAATCAAACTATAAAAATGCCCTCTCCATCTACAAAAGAGCGATAACCACTGAGAAAAGCCATTACTTTATCACTCAAATCAATCAGGCAAAGAACTCGGCAGGAGAATTATTCAGGGTAGTTACCACTCTATCCAACCCCGACGCCACCCTTAGAAGGCTCTCAATCACTGGCAGATGCCTTGGCCAGTTTCTTCGAGGAAAAAGTCAGCTCCATCTTCCTGACTTTCTCTCACTCTGCCCCCCTACCATCTTCGAGTCCACTCCTTACGGGCACTCAGTCAACCTTATTATCTTTCAACTCCGTGGACCAGGATCTCATTCAACGTCTGGTAGCCAGCACTAAATCCGGTTCCCCCCTCGATCCATGTCCCCCTTCTATTCTCAACCGCATCCCGGAAGCAATTTCCCTTCCGCTGTCTACCATATGCAATGCTATGTTCGCAACAGGTATCTATCCCTCAGTCTGGAAAGAGGCGGTCATAAAGCCATTGCTGAAAAAAACAACGCTAGACCCTCTCATCCCAGCAAGCTATAGCCCATCACCTATCTCCCATTTCCAGCAAAGATCTTCGAAAAGTGCATGAACATTCAGCTATCAAAATTCATCAACGACAACAATTTGCTTGATGACAAAAAGTTCGGTTTTAGGCAGGGACACGGGACAGAAACAGCACTATTGAAAGCCGCAGATCAAATCAGAACCACCATGGACAAGGGAGGGACGGCCGTCTTGATACTCCTAGATCTCTCTGCTGCATTTGACACGGTCGATCATGTCACCCTGATCGACCGTGTCGCAGCTCTGGGAATAGGAGGAACAGCTAAGGATCTGATTGCCTCATTCCTCGCCAATCGCCCACAGACTGTCAAAATGGGTAATTTCACCTCCCAGACCTTCTCACTCCCCTGCGGCGTTCCACAGGGCTCCTCGCTAAGTCCGACGCTTTTTAAAATCTATGTATCGGACTTAGCGAGGGTGATAAAATCCTATGGCATTGCCCTTACCACGTACGCCGATGACACGCAACTAGTGCTATCGGTGTACAATAACGGAGCAAGCGTGGCAGCCAACTTTCAGGAGGGAATGAAGGCGATAAGCTCCTGGATGTCATCAAACTGCCTCAAACTTAACTCCGAGAAAACGGAGGTGATGACATTCGGGAGCCTGAGACCAACATGGTCCCCACAATGGTGGCCACCGGAGTTGGGACCCCCCCCAACCGGTGGTTAAGGTCCGCAACCTAGGAGTCATCTTCGATAATAAACTGACTTTCCACCATCACGCCAATGCCGTCGTATCATCTGCCTTCTATACCCTCAAAAAAATCAAGAAACTCCTTCCTTACCTACTCAGTCAGCCGGCAAAACACTCATCAGCACTTTAGTGTTTTCAAGAACGGATTATTGCAACTCTCTGCTTCTAAACGCTCAGGAAGGAGTTCTCAACAAACTCCAGACCGTGCAAAACGCAGCGGCCAGAACATTACTTTCTATCTCCAAATTCACATCTGTCTCCCATCACATCAAAGAGCTCCATTGGCTCCCAATCAGGAGCCGAATAAAATTCAAGGCTCTTTGTATAGCCTATAAGACCCTTAATAACCCAGGGCCTAAGTTCCTAAAAGAAGCTCTTCGCCCATTGCAGCAACGCAGGACCCTTCGATCCTCCATAGCTTTCATGCTGTACGTCCCCCGGACAAAAAAGGCCACTTGGGGAGACAGGTGCTTCACTACAGCCACTGCTAAATTGTGGAACACCCTCCCACTCCATATCAAAACCGCTCCTACGCTCCTTAAATTCCGAAAAAGCCTCAAGACATGGCTTTTCTCCTCTTCCTAACCCCCCGTCATATTGTAGGGAGTTCTGTGATCACCCGCGCCGAGACACCTGTATGGGTATTTGCGCGCTTTAAAAATAGCAAAAATAAAATAAATAAATAAATAGACTTCTATTCGGTGCTACTCACAGATTTTGCGGAGGACGCGTTTGCAGGTGACATCGGTGCTGTGTCATCGGGAGCCACTGGTCGGTGGTGAGGTGCGTGGCTTCGTCGGGCTGATTTCAGCTTGTGCCGGTATGTCGGAGCTGTCTGCGGAGGCGGTGCGGGAGGCTTTGCAGGTGCTGGGGAGGGCTGGGTGGGAGGATCTGCTGCGGCCGGGTGTTTTAAGTCAGGCATGGGTAGGCATGGAGCGGACAACGCGGGCAGCCTCCGCGGGGGTGTCTGCTGCTGTAATCGCCTGCCTGGAGGAGCCAGCTCCGGCAGGGCGAGGCACGTCGGGCAGGGGGCAGGGCGCTGGGAGCAGAGGTGTGCCGCGAGGAGGACGGAGCAAGAGCATGCCGCCGCGGCCTGGGTTGGCCGCATCGGGGCAATCTCTGGTGAGCGCCCGAGGGGGGGCACAGGACGCTCCCCCCGTGAGCGGAAGTCAGGCTTACATGGCGGTGGCGCCGGGAGAGCAGGACAAGAGTGACAAGGCTGTGGCTGTTGGTGGGAGGAAGGGGGCTGTTCTTGCGGGAGGGTGGGGACTCGGGGGCAGTTCATGAGGGGGTTGAGCGGGAGTTGGGTAGTGACAGCGAGGAGCTGGCTTGTGTGGAGGGGGGGGCCAGGGGGGAGGGACCCCTGGATCTTTCAGTGGCTTTCTGGTCCAGCACCCCAGTAAGTCAGGAGGCTGGGGGGAGGTCCCCTCAAGTGTGCTCGGATGAGATTAGGCCTGGGGGGGCAGGCAGTACTGTGGTGGACATCCTTGGAGGAGGATGCAAGTTTTAGGGCCCAGGGGCTACTGCCCACCTTTGTTAGGCAGATGGAAGGCCATGGATCTGGAATCCAAGATTAGGGAGCGGAGGCGCCTGGTCCAGTAGGTGGCTGCCCGGTGGGCAGAACTCGAGGCCATTAGGACTGGTGCGGCTTGGGATGAGGAGATGGAGGGCCCACCTACGCCTACCTCGGAGAAGGAGTTTTGGGCAGAGCAGGCGGACTTGGAGAAAGTTGGTAGGGCCTAGGGTGTTCCCGTGGGAGGCAGGGGTGCCAGTGGGGGGCAGTTAGGGACGGCCAGGATGGTGGCGAGGCCCAGCAATGCCAGAACCCGCCCGGGCTGGAGCGGCCTGCGGGGTAAGGGGAGTTCCCAGCTGGCGGAGGTCAGCAGAGGGGTGGCAGGTTGGGCGGGGCGCAAGACAGCCTCTGGTGGCCAGCTTGAAGCATTAGGGGAGTCTGCGACGGCTGTCCCTCCATTGCGGGATCGGGCACCGGCGGTGTGTGTGGAGGGGGCGATGTAGAGTGGTGTGCAGGTGCAGAATGGTGGAGGATGAATGGGCGCTGGAGTTGGATTATTGGGCGGAGAGTGAGGAGCTGGAAGAAGGGGAACTGAGAGAGGACGTGGACAGGACGGGGGAGAAGGAACAGAGCAACAGTGGGCTTGGTGTCTTGCAGGCCCCTCGGAAAAAGACTTGCAAAGCGAAGATGTCTACGGCAAAACCCAGCTGCTCGGAGCGACGGCCAGGAGTGACGCAGTCGAATTTGACAGGTGAGGGCGATTGGTAGGTTGCTTGGGAGGAGGGCCTGAAGGAAGGCAGAAAGAAGGCGTGCAGGTCGGTGGGAGTGGGGGAGGGGTCTGTGAGGGAGGCGGGGGCATGGGGGCCGGGGGTCAAAGGCAGGGGCGCATGCTGCTACGTCAGGTAAGAAGGTGGTGATGACAGGGGTACAGACAGACAAACTCGGGGGGACGGAAGACCGGTCAGAGGGGAAGGAGGACAAAGACGGAAAGGGGGAGGATAAGCATCAGAAGAAATTGCCCTACATGGGTTTGGCCATGCCCCTGGGGTCCCATTTATCCGAGAAGATCAAGAGTAGGATTTGGAATCATGAATACGTAGATTTGTTCAAGCTGCTGCACAGGGAAGTGCAGGCAAAGAAGGGCTCTAAAGAGGAGGAATGGGAACTGACTAGTCGTCCCAGAGTGTCAGTGACTATGGAGAATTGGACGTTGGCCTTTCTGATATACGCACGTATCTACTGTGAGAAGCACCTGGATAGGGCGATCCCTCTTTTGAAATACATGGATATTATCAGAAAGGCTCAGTTACAGTTTGGGGGTTTTGCGTGGCTAACTTACGACGAGGAGTTTAGGGCCTGGGTTAGCATCGACACACTCGTCGGCCTCCACACACACGGCTAGTGGGCTACCAGATCCCTATCGGTCCTTTCCGTCGTGGCCCGCCCAGTCTGGGGCGGGAGGAGTGACTAATACAAGTAGGGGCCCCCTGGATCAGATGCAGGGCAGACAAGCAGGGGAGGAAAATACCATAAATCGAAAGAGTTAAGTCTGCCCTATATATTTAATTTGATGGCTCAACAAGAGTCCAAAAACATTTGTTAGGTCAACACAACTTAGAGCTCACTGTCAATTCATGCAGCTAGATGTGCCTCAGGCAACAGAGTGAAAAAATATATCATTTTATTTTTAGAAGTTATTTTTCACAGGATATACAAAAAATGTAATATCAAACATGTACATAAATAACAATAATTCAATCACATGGACTTGCAATAAAGCGCCCAGGTTTCCCATTCATCTTCCATTCATCATTACAGGCATTCTGCTATTCTCTCATCACACATTCCTCCATTCATATTCATTTCATACATTCAAACACACTTCAGTACACATCGTATACAGATACACTGAAGTAGTCCTGTGGTGTCCTCTCAGCGACTTTCTGGGGGACAAAGGTTCAAGACACAGGGTGCTACAAGGGACTTATTTCAAAGATATTTACTATGAATTATTGAGTGGTATCAACATATCACACTCCGTAGTATCCAAGGGATATCAATCTTATTTGACACAATATGAATTTTTGGAAGGTCAGAAGAAAAAACAGAGCAAAAAAAGGGTTATATTTCAAGTTAATTCTTTACTCAAAAAAGTTTTGGGGGATGTATATACATAAATCAATTAAAGCATAAATAGTCATGAACAAAGATAGACAATGTTTTTTGCTATAGTTCATAACATTGAACATCAACTCCGGCTCAATCAAACAGACAACCCAAATTATACAATAAAACGTGGTTGTAGGTTGGTGTCTAAAGACAACATTAAAGGAGATGATGACAAGGTGTCGACGTTTCGGTCTTTGCTGTATTCATCAATAAGACCATCATCAGGACGATGTTTATTCAAATGCTGTATAGGACTCCCTATATAAAAAATAAATTTCCATTATCAACCAAATCTTGTTAAAACCAATAGACGCTCTGAAAACATAATAAATGCATTAGACTTTAAGAGGATATTTACCCCTTCCTGGTAATACCTCCTGTGTAATTAAAAATCTCACAATTGATGCATAACTCTCCACAATAGAGGTGACAAAACACAAGCCTTTTGTTTGTCTATTCTTCTAAAAAATGAGATAAAGTATGCTTGAATGTATTATTGTTGATCACTAATTTAAAGTCTACATAGAAAGCTAGAAATGTTGTTTAATTCTTCTTTTAGTTAATAAATACCTCATTCTGTGGAAATTAGGTATTGCTTTTTAAGTGACAACTTCTATATGTGGATTAACATTAGAACAATACTTATCCACACAAATGAAATTCGGTCATATTGACTTAAAATTGATTTTTAATTACACAGGAGGTATTACCAGGAAGGGGTAAATATCCTCTTAAAGTCTAATGCATTTAGATTTTGTTGATAAGCAAACTGTCTGGCAGAACCAGATCTACTCAGATGCAGGGGGGCAGCAGGTTTTGGCCTCTTTTGGGACGGCAGATGGTGTGCAGAGGAGTGGCCGGCCCAGTGGTTGAAGCAAGGGAGGGGCATTATGTTCTTGAATTTTTCCCCTGTTGGTGGCACTGGAAGTGTGGGGGGTGGAATTCCAGAACAGATCGGTGTTGTTCCATGTGGGAAATATGATGGTGGTAGAGTTGGCCAACCGACAGAGGGCAAGAGACCTCAGAGTGCTGCGTCTGTTGAGGGAGTTCATGCTGCGCTGCCTGAGGTTGAATGTGATTTTTCGAGCCAAGCATGTCCCTGGAGCGAATAATGATATTGCGGATGCTTTGTCTCATTCGCAGTGGCAGCGGTTCCGGAGGTTGGCACCTGGAGCGGACCAGTACAAGACCAGACTGCCGGCCGGTGTCTGGGCCTTGGGGGAGTTAGAGTGTTAGGACTGGTGGAGTGCTCTGTGGCAGACGCAATGAGGCGGACGTACAGGCTGGCATGGGAAGTGTTTGGTTCATTTATGGGATGACGGCAGGATGCTGCATGCAGGGTTCATTAAGTCATTGAGCAAGGGGTGTTACTGTTTGTGCTACACTGTATTGACAGGGTGCTGTCGGCTGCGACCATTGCAGGAAAGTTGGCAGCATTGTCATTCTATGGTACTTTGTTTTTGGGTTTCGACCCCACGAAGGATGTGGTCATTGGTAGGATGCTCAGGGGTTGGGGTAGGAAGAACAGGGGGGAGGGGCATTGCGGGAAACAGTGAATTTTGAATTGTTGGTCCGTTTAGTTGAAGTGTTGCCATTTTGTTGTTATGATAGCTTTGAAGTTCGACTGTTAAGGCTGTGTATGGTGTGGATGTTTTTTGGGGCATTCAGGGTTTCTGAGTTGTTGGGGACAAGGTCCAAGAGTGGTAGGAGGTTTGAGGAGGTCAGATTGGAGCTGGGGCGTCTGGGGATTTACTTGGGTCAGTCCAAAACGGATCAGTTGGGGAGGGGTAAGTGGGTTTGGTTGTGTGAGTGGATGGGGGGGGTGTGCCCGGTGGGTGAGTGGAGGTCTTTCATGCAGCTAGTGGGGGCAACAGGGTGCAACATTTTTGTCATGTGTCTGGGCCAGGGTTATGGCTGCGCAGCTGTTGGCGGTTTTGGGCTTAGCTGTGGGTAGGTTGGGCTTGAATCTGGCAGGCTTTGGGACCCATTCCTTTCGAATTGGGGCAGCGACAGCAGCTGCAAGGTTGGGTTGGTCATGGGATTGAATAAGGCAGATTGGTAGGTGGAAATCCAGGTTTTGTGACCGGTATGTCAGGAAGTAGGGTTTTTGGGCTGAAACCAGGGTATTGGGTTTGAGGTTGGCTGCATTCCAGGATGTGTATTAATCTCCATTTTCTTTCGTAGGTTACGTGGGCGGACCAGGGGCCAAGACCGTCACATGGATTGTGGGGCATTCGTTTGTGCACTGGGCATCAAAATACGCCGAGCAACAGGTGTACGGCCGTAACCTGGGACTCAAAGGACATCAATATGAGGTGCACTGGTGGGGGAAATGGGGATGCGATGGGGGGCACTATTGCCCTGGCTCGTGAAGATGGTCCCTCAGAGGGGATGCCCGGATCTGTTGATCATCCACTTGGGGGAAAATGACTTGATTCAGCTGTCGGCTTTGGAGCTCTTGCAGCTGATGCAGAGGGATCTGGAAGTGATGAAGCAGAAATGATCTGGGACTTGCATTGCTTGGACTGAATTTATCCCCAGGAGAGTTTGGAGGGGGGCAAACAAGCATGGGGCAGTCGAGAAAGCTCGGAGGAAAATGAACAGGGCGATGAGGGTATTTTGCGAGGGCAGAGATATTAGGGTGATAGCCCACCCCGGACTACGACTTGAGGAAAAATTGCTCTTTAGGGACGACAGAGTGCATCTTTCGACGCTTGGGTATACCTAATATATGATGGAAGTGCGTGATGTGGTGAGCAAATTGTGGAACGAGGCGATATGGTGCAGCGGGGATGCTTGAGAGGACAGTGGTGAAAGATGCACAGTAGAACACTGAGGGGGGGCAGGTAACCGCCCTAAGGGGATTCCCTGGTTGGGGGTATTGGGAAGGGGTGGGGGAGTCACTAGCGGGCGCACCCACCTCTCGTGGGGGGAGGAGTGATTGATGGGGGGGACTGGTGGCATGAGAGTAGTGCCAGGATGCGAAGAGAGATTAGAGGAAAGGGATGAAGAATGGATTGTGGCGTATAGTGGAATGGAAGGAGAGGCTGGAGTGTAAGAAGATGGAGTTGATGTTGGGGGGAGATTTATTGTTGTTGATTGTTGTATTCTGGTGTTTATGTTTGTGCAGCCTGGTCCTAATAAAATGACATTTTACGCTTAACAGCAGTGTGGCCTGATTTATTGCGCGATCGGTAATGCCCAAATTCCAGCAATGTACGCCGTGTGTCGGGAAACAGTCAGGTCAGCGAGCGCGCAAGGATTTGCCTATCAAGGCGTGTAAAGGGTACAGTTACTCATATGCCCATTTGTGGTGGCTTGTACAGTTTACATTTCAGAGTGACTATCAGCTAATGAAATTGAAGCCCCTTACTCTATCGTTTATGGGATTTCTCCTTCCATTTAGAGGAGGTGGTCGAGACGTCATATTATTTAGTAAGTCTCCGTTCCTATGGGGTTAAAGTGTTGGCCAAATGTAATTCTTTGTCTGCGATTATCTCTCTGATGTGCGTGCTCGTGCTCGGCTAGAAACTTGCCTGGACGATTGCTCATCTCTTCCCGGCACACTGTCCTTGAAGTCAGATGAATGCGGTAGTAGGTTCTGACCTGTTCCGAACCTATTAAATAAATTTCCGTTATCGTTGGCGGTCAGGTGATGTACTATAAGCATTCTGCTTAATGTAGTAGCATGCCAAGGAAGGATTGTTAGGATTGTGCAAAAGTGAGAAATGGACTTTCGGTTCATGTCGTATGAGGATGAAATCATGTTAATTCACAGTCTGTTTGCTTCAGACATCTCATTCAGACCACTGACAGCCCTGTTAAAGCGCATAATCAAATATGCCTCTCTTTGAAGTAGTGTCCTCTCAAAGTCTCCCACTCGTGAATTAGATTTGATGACACTAAGGACTGTCCATCTTAAGAAGTTTTTCAGAGTGTTTGAGTGCCTCAAAATGGGCCACCAAAGGTGCGTGGGGTACCTTGTTCTTAATTCTAGATCAGTGATGAGTTGTTCTTGATCTGATTTCTTATGTCATTTTTCCTATTTAAATGAGGGGACATGGTCAACAGATGGCATACGCCACATTTCTGGTTTTGCAATTTGAGAAATCTTTGTGTATCCATCTGTCATTATCATTGATTAATTCTGTGCCTTCCATAGTGGAGCTGCACGCTTGGCAATTTCCACATTTGTGGTGACCAACTACTGGTGGCAAGTTCAGCAAAGACCGTAGTGAAGCCAATTTTTTGGGGGGATCATTCGACACCCTGATGATTCGCTGGCCGATACTTGTATTTTTTTCAATGCAAATAATGAAATCTGGAAGCCTTTGTCAACATCTTTGATCAAATGCCAGTTCTGGCTTACAATTTTCTTAAATAGGTTTGTGCATGGACCATATGTTGAGCCGAAAACCAATCGTTCCTTTGATTTTCTGAGTTGTTTCTCTAGTAACACTTCACATGGAGTGTACCACACCCGCTTGCAAGAATGTTTAAGTAGTTTATGCAAATAACCATTTTCCTTTAATTTCATTGTCAAGTTATGTGAGTGTATTTCATAATCCTCTTTTCGGGTGCAGTTTCTACGAGCTCGCAGATACTGTCCGTATGGTAAGTTTTCTTTGAGGATTTTGTATGATGGCTCTTGAAATCTAAGGCCGGATTCTTATCTGTTGGCTTTGTGTATACTGTTGAAATCAGTCCGAATTCCAAAGGCCTTATTTCCACATCTCACAACGCAAACCAACCGCTAAGGCGGTAGCCTCATCACTCCCCCCTAGCATGGTGAGCCCTGCACGACCTCCACGGGAGACTATTACTATACCGTTATCTATCTTCCTAATCTCTCCAAATCCACCTCCAAAGCCCTTAAATACTCCATCCTGAAACGTCATCCTGAGACCCTGATATCTGACCATCGTCGCTGCGTAAACCAGGGCACTGTCATCAACGACCTTATCTCCCATTCCAGGAAAGCATCTCTCTGGCGCAATGCCTTATTGAGCCTCCTCAAAGTACAAGAAGCAAGAAACATCTCCCATGGAAAAAAGCTCACAATCACTCCATCGGCAAACCTACGTGCTGACCTTACCATCACCTTATACAACAGCAGCATTATCCTGATTCAAGGGCCCCCCAAAACCTCATCAAATTTGCAGACCTCTTTACCCTCCTTAAAAATCATGTTCACAACCCGTCTCAGTCCTCGTTCCCGCCGGTCCACCTCTTGCCCACCCCTCCAAGTGTACCTTGCCGCTCACCAACCAATCTTGCCAGTGACCATGTCAGTGGGTGACCCGGCCCTGTCACCCTGTCACTTATGCATGCTAATCACTGCGCGCCTCTACCACCGAACCTAAACCCTCTAGCGATCCCTGCTCTGTCGGCCTCCGACCCCCCCCCCGATATCACACATCCAGCACATACCACCAAAGGCGTCCCTAAACCCTTAACCTCCTGCCCATGTAATCGCTCTGCACACCGGGCTACTGACACTCCTACTGGACCCTACAACACTAGTATGGAAAAGCCTAACAGGGCCCAGAACACTGGCTGACTTAGCCACAACAACAGGCTACAAAATCAGATAGATGAAATCGCTCCCAACCCTTCGGCCCCATGTCCGCATGATCATCCCTCTCATAGGGACCCTGACCGTCCGCCTAAACCCACCTTTAGGCTACCAGCACATACTATCAGAACCGCCCTCTTGCAATTGTCCCCCTGCTTGCCAAAACATGTCTCTCTAAGAGATGTTGAGAATCTGCACCGCAAATCCTCCGAATTACCACCGAGCATCCACAAATCGATTCTGGACCTAAAGCACCTCCTTCACATCACAGAACTTTCCTTCTCGAATCTCAGGCTCTCAAAGATTGCGACCCACATTCCCTTCATGAAGCCCTTCCTTCACCCTCTACCCCTATCTCTGAGACACTTGCGCCCACGCAAACTACCTTGCCACCTCTCGGAGAAATACATTCTTGCTTTCCTCCACACCTACAAACTCACCCCTGGCACAATCAATCCCTCTGAACTCACGCAGGAAGTAGTGGCTGACCCCCTCAGTAGTTATGACTCTGCCTTGATAACCCCACGCCCCTTACACCAGAGGGAAGAACACCCTATCTGCATCAGAGGGGTGGTCAACAGCAACCTAGCTAAAGTTCCCACCGCCGCTGCTACCCTTGACAATGACTCCTACCCCTCCTTAGCCGGCCTCCTAATAAACTGCCGGTCAGCTGTAAAGTATGCATCTGATGTCGCCGACCTCATCCTGAGTCATAAGGCTAACCTAGCAATCTTGACTGCATCCTGGCTCAAGGAATCCTCATCGCCCTACCTAGACCTCTTAGTCCTGCCCAACTATAACATCGTAAGGATGGACAGGCACCCAAAGAATAAAGGGGTGGCATTGCCTATATCCACCGCTCCAACCTCCTTGTTACGGAACTGCCAGTGGACCCCACAGACTCCTGCGAATACCTCATGCTCTCCATTACCAAAAACACATCTCAGCTGTGCAAACTTCACATCATTTACCACCCCCAGGCAAGACGACTTCTTTACGGACCTCCTCATGGAATCATCACAGCCAAGGTTTCTCCAAACTCTAATGACATTTTCCTTGGCGACTTTAACCTGCATTGGAATGATCCTAAGGACCCTCAGGTCAATGTCATCAGACTTCTTGGCCGACCAAGCCCTTAACCAAGCCTGCTCCCTCCCTACTCATTCAAAAGGCGCCACTGTAGACTGGATCATTGCTAAGGAATCAGCGGTCAAACTTCTCTCTAGTGACCCCTGCGATTGGTCTGACCACCACGCCATCACCTTCCTCCTGCCCAGCACCAACAAAACATGGACACCTCAACCTGTGATTCCGAAACGATCGGTTAGAGAAACTAAGAACTTTGATCAAGAGAAACTGGTAGGTCATTGTGTGTCCAACCTCCCCCTGCCCCTTTAGTGCACCTCGTCGACAACCTAGCGACTCATTACTCCTCAACCATATCTGACATTCTCTATGACCTGGCACCACTAAAATGAAAAATAACCCAGGTCCGGAACCGCTAACAGAGAATCCTCATCAACGTTAATCTATCCGCCCCCTCTCCGGTTACGGTTTGAGTCCCCCAAGGATCAACCCTCTCCCCTACCCTCTTCAACCTTTACCTTGAACCTCTCACTGAGGTGCTATGTGCCGCCAATATCTCCTACCTTATGTATGCCGACAATACTCAAATCTATATAAAAATCTCTTCCCCTGAGGACATTCTCTCCCTGAACGAGGGCCTGAAGCTGACTGGATCAAGACCATCACAGCACTAAACTGCCCTCCTACCATTGTTGACTCGGCGAAATCTCTTGGAATAACCCTTGACGGCAGCCTGAACATGCGCAGCCATACACACTCGATGGCCAAAACCACCAGATTCCACCTGAGTTACCTAAGAAACCTAAAACCCTTCCTCGATGTGGCCGACCTTAAAACGGCAACCCTGGCACTAGTCATCTCCAGACTGGAATATGGATGCTCTAGTCTCGCAGGGCTACCCAAGAACTCCCTGATCCCTTTTAAAGCCTGCCTCAACCCTGCCGCCAGACTCCTAACTGGCTCAAAGAAATTCGATCACATCTCCCCCACCTCAAAGCTCGGCACTAGCTTCCCCTAGAGGCCAGAATCCAATTTAACCTGGCCTGCATTACTCACAAAGCCCTTTTCTCCAATTCCCCTTCAATTCTCGCACAAAAACTCATGGTATCTGGAGGAGCCAGAAACTCTCGATCTGCCAAAGATCTGCTGCTGCAACCAGCACGCTTCTGGAAGAACAAAACCTACAATCGGGCCTTTTCTGGGGCTGCGCCAAGAATTTGGAATTCTCTCTCACCCGCCATTAGAAGACTTCCGTCCTTGGCACACTTTAAGAAGGAAACCAAAACCTTCTTAATGGGAAAATACCTCGCCTAACAAATACTTTCAGTCACCGCATTGACTTGCCCCACTCTCCACCTCGGCAATATCCATGGCCTCTATGGATGATACCTATTCTTCACTCCTGGGCATACCCCCAAGAGCTGAAACTGCGTGCCTTTTTGTATAATGTATCTACCTGTTCTAATTTTTATGTCACATGTAGCCTGGACTTTAAACATGCAGCGTGCTTTTCCTGTATAATGTATCCCCTAACTTTCCCAATTAGATCCCTCCCGCCCCTACGCTTGTATACTACTCTTTAATCCTGTAAAGCGCTCTGATACCCTCATGGGTCTGGTTTGCGCTCTATAAAACTAAAAAATAAATAAATAAAACATCTAAAAATGTGAGGCTCGTGGTGCTGTGGTTCAAGCTGAATTGAATGTCTGGGTTTCGTTCCTTCAACCGTACATGAACTCTCAAAAGTTCATCCTCTGTGCCGGTCCAAATGCACCAGATATCGTATATTTATCGATACCATTGGGCCACCAGATACTGTTTACAACTAGGAATACATTTTAATCCTAGTTCTAGTACTGCTTTTTGTTCTGTTGTTAATGTCTTCTGGGATAAATTAATGATAGATGTTTTTTTCACGGTTTGTAATGTTGACGTAGGGTGTGCATTTCCCATGGTTGTGGTTTGTATCGCTCCTGGTTTTTTTTTTTTGGCCACTACCTAAAAAATAATGTTTATTTTTTTGTTGTTGATTGGAGCCGGATGGTCCATCTCCTGCGTCTAGTTCTCGGCTCGATTCGGATGAAGATATCTCTGAGAAGGTGAGGAATTTATGCCTTGATCTCCCCTGATTCTCTGGTGGAAAACTGCGAGAGTCCTCCCTAGTTTAGAAATCTTCTCTTAGGTATGGGTATACCGATTCAAGCTGAAAGGATTTTTTGTTACGTTCAAACTTGGAGTTCTTAAGGTTAAATAAATTATCTTTGAATGTGGCAATCTCTTTATCAAAATTTTCTAATAAGCTGTTGGCTTCAGTGACTGAATTAATTATATGATTTCCTCGGCTTGTGTGTGGCAAAGTCTCTGGGTAGTTTCAATAGAGTGCCCCATAAGGTCTCTACTACATTTGGTCTCAATGCAGCTAAAGCCCTTTGCCCTTTTTATATTCTGGATCTTCGGTGAAGATCACCGGGACATTTTTTTTACCTGTAGGCCCCAGGGAATCGTGCCAGCCTTCAAATTTTCTAAAAGAAAATATCTATGCAGTTCAGTTCTGATCTGTTTTTTTTGTAGTCTAATCAGTTTTTCAGACTCGTTCTGTGTTTTAGCAGTTGTGCTTAAGTTAACAGTAGGGAACAAGGACGATGCAGAAGTACGCCTTTGGATGTGATCCTCAGTGTAAGAAAGTGTGTCTTTCTCAGACATGATCTATATAGGGTTAAGCTATGTGTAGCGAAACCGTAAAACAATTGAAACCCCTTCACTAAGTATTTCAAGAATACCCACACGGACCTGTGCCCGCCCAACAATTTCAAACATGAGGGGTTGGGCCTATATTTACGTCCAAGCTAGACCCAAGTACAACTAGTAAACAAAAGGGAGGATTAGACGTATCAATAACTTGAGTTTCTTTAGAATAAACCTTCTTTTTGACAAATAAACAAGGTTAGGTGTTCTTATTTCACATTTTTACTTTCACTGTCAGTTTTTGACTTAAAGAGAGACATTGATTCATGTCATAAAAAAAGAACAGACATATACATTATACAATACATCAAAGACTAAATACAGTCTTTTTTCCAACTTGTGGACGGGAAGCACCCGTTACAACGCAACTTTTACAACGCACTACCATTACATCGCAACTTTTACAACGCAGGATCCATTACAATACATGCCTTTACAAGGCATGACATTACATAGCAGATGCTATTACAACGCATGCCATTACAACGTAAGTATAGGTAAGTATATCATTTTATTTTATATTTGATTTAACATTATTTAATTAATTTTTAAATTAAATAAATATATTAAGTTATGTATTTTAAAAAAATAAATGAAATATGTTAATTTAAGTAATTTTTAAAAATAAGTATGAGTATAGGAGTATATGTTTTGGGGTACTGAGGTATATGTTTTGGGGTGTTTGGGTATTTTTAGGGTTCAGGGCTAGGTTTGGGTTATGGGGTACAGGGGTATTTTTAGGGTTAAGGGCTAGGTTTGGGTTATGGGGTACAGGGGTATTTTTAGGGTTCAGGGCTAGGTTTGGGTTATGAGGTACAGGGGTATTTTTAGGGTACAGGGCTAGGTTTGGGTTTTGGGGTACAGGGGTATTTTTAGGGTTCAGGGCTAGGTTTGGGTTATGGGGTACAGGGGTATTTTTAGGGTTCAGGGCTAGGTTTGGGTTATGGGGTACAGGGGCATTTTTAGGGTTGAGGGCTAGGTTTGGGTTTTGGGGTACAGGGGTATTTTTAGGGTTCAGGGCTAGGTTTGGGTTATGGGGTACAGGGGTATTTTTAGGGTTCATGGCTAGGTTTGGGTTATGGGGTACAGGGGTATTTTTAGGGTTCAGGGCTAGGTTTGGGTTTTGGGGTACAGGGGTATTTTTAGGGTTCAGGGCTAGGTTTGGGTTATGAGGTACAAGGGTATTTTTAGGGTTCAGGGCTAGGTTTGGGTTATGGGGTACAGAGGTATTTTTAGGGTTCAGGGCTAGGTTTGGGTTTTGGGGTACAGGGGTATTTTTAGGGTTCAGGGCTAGGTTTGGGTTAAGGGGTACAGGGGTATTTTTAGGGTTCAGTTTTTTTAAAAAACGACTTTAAATAAATTAAATTAATTAAATTAATTTAATTAAATTAAATTATTAAATTAAATTAATTACAATTTTTAAATTAATTAAATTAAATTAATTAAATTAAATTATTTAAATTAAATTAATTACAATTTTAAAAGTAATTACAATAAATTAATTAAATTAAATTAATTAAATTAAATTAATTACAATTTTAAAATTAATTATATTAAATTAATAAAATTAAATTAATTAAATTAATTTCAATTTTTAAATTAATTAAATTAAAATAATTAAATTAAATAAATTAAATTAAATAATTACATTTTTTTTAAAAAGATATACTTACCTATACTTACGTTGTAATGGCATGCGTTGTAATAGCATCTGCTATGTAATGACATGCGTTGTAAAGGCATGCATTGTAAAGGATCCTGCGTTGTAAAAATCGCGTTGTAATGGTATGCGATGTAAAATTATGCGTTGTAACGTCATACATCCCTTGTGGACTGGTCATTTTTGTTTGGTATTGCCATTAATGTCTCACTGTCATGTAAATATCAAGAGTTAAATATTTTGTATTTAGTCTTTGATGTATTTTTGAATGTATATGTCTGTTCTTTTTTCATGACATGATTTCAATGTCTCTCTTTATGTCAAAAACTAACAGTGAAAGTAAAAAGGTGAAATAAAAACACCAAACATTTTTTAAAAACAATGTTTCCCAAACACCTAGTGGCCTACAGAATCTGCTTCATAGCCTTAATGAATATTGTAAAGTGAAAGGACTCGAGGTGAATCCCACAAAAACGAAATACATGACTATTAGGCCCCACAGAAGTTTCAAGAACAAATTATACTTTAATGGGACAGAGGTAGAACGTCTATCTAATTCCACATATCTGGGGGTCACTTTGGACTCCTGGGCGCCACAGATAGAGAAGTCAAAGCCTATATTAACACAAATGCTATCCCCTTTTGTAAAAAGCAATTTGCAACATCCACCAAAGCCATCACTCCTGCTCTGGAAGTATAAAAGGCTAGAGCTCAAACTGCAGCTGGGGAATTGGCACTCTTAAATCCCTAATTACTGCTGAAAATAACATTCTGAGAATGTTTGTTGCCCTTCCCTAACATACACCATTGACACCCTTGTCCTAAGATCTGGGTATTAAACGTATCAAGCCCCTAGCAACTTTGAGATCTGTCATTTTGTGTTAGAATTTGGTCAACACAAGAGCTAGTCATGTACAGAGAGTTACTTATTGAACTCCTAGCTCTTGACACCCAAGTTTCTTTCCCCTGGCTGATTCATTTTAGATCATGGCTTTCAGACCTAGGGCTGAAAAGATACTGGGTGAACCCGAGCCTATTGACTTCCGATACAAAACGCGAAATTAAACTCCTATTTTGGCAGTCTGTTGAGAATATGGTAATTTCAACCAGCTCTCATGGCAGACTAACTGTACAATTTCTCCAATTCGAAACGACACCCTAGTTCGTGACTTTTTTAGATGAGATTGAAGGGCACAAAGGTGGGGGAGGGGGGAATTGCTGTTATTCTGCAATCACACTTAAAAATAACCACGAGGAAAATCACTAAATTAGGCCTCATTGAAGCCTTGTATTTCACCATTGAAAATACTTGTACCATTATTCTAGCGGGCGGTTTGGTTTACAACCCTCCTTGTTCCACACCATCTTCGCTCTCTACACTGGTTGACACGATCGCAGACCTCTCCCTTAAGCATCCACAGTTTACTGTTCTGGGAGATCTTACAGCCTGATTCATCAACGGGCCGTTTTGCGAGCCCCTAATAGCGAATCATAGCGATTCGCTATTAAGGACTCGCAAAACGGTAATCATGTAGGAATCGCATAATAAAATGCGATTCCTACTGATTCCTTATTTGCGATTAGCAATTTGCTAATCGCAAATAAGGAATAACTCGCCATTCATTCCTACGGGCCAAAAGGCCCATACGAATGAATGGGGATTATTCCTTATTTGCGATTAGCAATTTGCTAATCGCAAATAAAATTGCGATTTGAAGGGTGCCAGGGGTGTCCAAAGGACACCCTGTAGCACCCCTCAAATGACATTTGACACAGGTGTTGCACACACACATGTCCAAAGGACATGTGTGTGTGTAACATGCAACTCAGAAAAATGCATTTAAATGCATTTTTCTGAGTTTTCGCAATTTACCGCGAGGTTTGACCTCGCGGTAAATTGCGGCCAGAAATTGCGAATTCGCAAAAGAAATGTGGATAATGAATTACATTTAAGGAATCTCAAATAGAGATTCCTTAAATGCAATTCCTCGCAAAATTGCGAGATCGCAATCAGCGATTTTTGCATTTGGGATGATGAATCCCAAATGCAAAAATCGCACTCGCAAAGGGCCAGATTCTCAGAATCTGGCCCTTTGCGAGCCGATTTGGCCTTGATGAATAAGGCTGTTAATCTCCACGTAGATGAGGGCACTTCAGAGATTCTATGCTCGGTTAGAATTTGACCCAGTTGGTCCAGGGTCCAACACATTCAGCTTGCCACACCCTTGACCTTATTTTTTTTAATCGTCCTGGTCTTGTTATTCACCCCTCCCTACCTCTTATCTGGGCGGATCATTATCTGATTCCATTTGAGTTGACTTTGCCACTTCCATCTGCCCTCCCAGTAATAGGTAGGGAGCAAGGGAGGAAATGGTATAAGGTTACCTGTGCTTCCCTTGATTCCATCTTTCCAAAATTAATATGGCAGCCCTCCTATGATCTAAATGCAGATGTAGCCAAGTTTAACACCGCCCTTTCCTCCTTTATAGATCTGGTAGCCCCAATGGCACTTTTGGCCTCCTTAAGGTCAAGACCATTTGTGCCCTGGTTCTCTTCGACCTTACGGGAGGAAAGGAGTAGATGTAAAAAATGTGAACGTAAATGGAGATTGACGTATGATTTGTCTGCGAAAGCCATCTACAAAACTGCATTAAAGAACTTCCATAAACTAAAGCGAGCCACCATGAGGGATTTTTTTGTAGAGAAAATGAAGAGCGCTGAAAACTCAGAAAAAAACGTATTTAATATCATTAAGGACTTCTCTAATCCCCCAGTCTTGGCCACCTTGATTACCCCCAGCCAAGCCCTTTGCGATGGTCTCTCCAATTTCTTTTATGATAATATTAAGAATATTTCTGCTTCCTTTAATCAGGACAGGGCCTTGCTCTCTTCTGATCCTAAAACCACACAGGAGGAGACCTTGGTATAATTTAAGAAGCTAACGTTGGAGTCGGCTCTGACTTTATTTGACCTGTGTAAATCGGGATCTGCTCTTGACCCGGCCCCTGCAAAGGTCTTAAGTGACCTGGCTCCTTTGGTGATCAGCCCACTTCTTGCTATCTGGAACACCTCACTACTCACAGGCCAATTTCCCTCTTCTTGGAAGCAGGCTATGTTGATTCCAATCATCAAGAAGGCTGACTCTGAACCTCTATTGTTCTGTAACTATCGGCCTATATACCTACTCCCCAAGCCTGCAAAAATTCTGAAGAAAGTGGTACAGGAGCAATTGACTGAATACTTGGAATCTAAACATCTCTTGCATGATTCCCAGTCGGGATTTAGACCGGGCTTCAGCACTGAGAATGCTCTGCTCGAAGTGTCTGAGTCCAGTCGAGAGTGCGTGGATGTGGGCGAGGAGGCCATGTTCGTTCTCCTCGACCTATCCGCGACTTTTGATACTGTGTCTCATTACATATTATTGGACCACTTGCGTAGCATTGGAATTGGGGTAACGCCTCTGGCCTGGGTAAGATCTTTTCATAAAGGTAGATCCCAACAAGTCTTTCTTCAGCTTTTTGTATCGGAAGAAAACCCCCTGCTCTGCGGTGTCCCGCAGGGCTCTGCACTTAGCCCTGTATTTTTCAATGTCTACCTTACTCCGTTGGCAAAGGTGGCTGAATCCTGGGGGGTCAGCGTGATCTCTTATGCTGATGACACTCAGCTTGTGTTTTCCTTCAGAGATCACTCTGACGGCAGTTTGATCAACTTTCGTCACTGCCTAATTAACATCTCCTCCTGGATGACTTCTAATAATCTCAAATTGATTACAGATAAGATGGAAGTCTTGTTCTTTAATCAGAAATCCCCTCACTCGCCCTCACTCTGGTGGCCATCGGAGTTTAATCCCCCACCTGTTTCGGTTCAAGCAGCCCGTAATTTGAGTTTTCAATTTGACAACGCCTTATCCTGCAAAACCCACATCAATAAAGTCACAGAATCTTGCTTTGGCAAACTCCGTATGATTAGGAAAATGTTCCCATACCTCCCTCTTGACTCCCGCAGCACTGTAGTCCATGCCCTGATTACCTCTCATTTGCACTACTCAAACAGTCTGTATGTTGGTGCTCCAGCTTACCAGATCCATCGACTGCAGATTGTGCAGAACGAGGCTGTAAGGCTGATCGGTAACATCCCCTACCGACATTCGATTTCCCCATGCCTGAGGAAGTTGCATTGGTTGCCAGTTGCATTGGTTGCCAGTGCATTCAATTTAAAGCAATGGTGTTTGCCTTCCGGGCCCTCAAAGGCCTTTTTAAATTAAATAAATATATTAAGTTATGTATTTTAAAAAAATAAATGAAATATGTTATTTTAAGTAATTTTTAAAAATAAGTATGAGTATAGGAGTATATGTTTTGGGGTACTGAGGTATATGTTTTGGGGTGTTTGGGTATTTTTAGGGTTCAGGGCTAGGTTTGGGTTATGGGGTACAGGGGTATTTTTAGGGTTAAGGGCTAGGTTTGGGTTATGGGGTACAGGGGTATTTTTAGGGTTCAGGGCTAGGTTTGGGTTATGAGGTACAGGGGTATTTTTAGGGTACAGGGCTAGGTTTGGGTTTTGGGGTACAGGGGTATTTTTAGGGTTCAGGGCTAGGTTTGGGTTATGGGGTACAGGGGTATTTTTAGGGTTCAGGGCT
The DNA here is from genome assembly GCF_964263255.1 of Lissotriton vulgaris. Classification (NCBI taxonomy): domain Eukaryota; kingdom Metazoa; phylum Chordata; class Amphibia; order Caudata; family Salamandridae; genus Lissotriton; species Lissotriton vulgaris. Next base: position 2,074,123,851 of record NC_141687.1, read on the forward strand.
AGGTTTGGGTTATGGGGTACAGGGGCATTTTTAGGGTTGAGGGCTAGGTTTGGGTTTTGGGGTACAGGGGTATTTTTAGGGTTCAGGGCTAGGTTTGGGTTATGGGGTACAGGGGTATTTTTAGGGTTCATGGCTAGGTTTGGGTTATGGGGTACAGGGGTATTTTTAGGGTTCAGGGCTAGGTTTGGGTTTTGGGGTACAGGGGTATTTTTAGGGTTCAGGGCTAGGTTTGGGTTATGAGGTACAAGGGTATTTTTAGGGTTCAGGGCTAGGTTTGGGTTATGGGGTACAGAGGTATTTTTAGGGTTCAGGGCTAGGTTTGGGTTTTGGGGTACAGGGGTATTTTTAGGGTTCAGGGCTAGGTTTGGGTTAAGGGGTACAGGGGTATTTTTAGGGTTCAGTTTTTTTAAAAAACGACTTTAAATAAATTAAATTAATTAAATTAATTTAATTAAATTAAATTATTAAATTAAATTAATTACAATTTTTAAATTAATTAAATTAAATTAATTAAATTAAATTATTTAAATTAAATTAATTACAATTTTAAAAGTAATTACAATAAATTAATTAAATTAAATTAATTAAATTAAATTAATTACAATTTTAAAATTAATTATATTAAATTAATAAAATTAAATTAATTAAATTAATTTCAATTTTTAAATTAATTAAATTAAAATAATTAAATTAAATAAATTAAATTAAATAATTACATTTTTTTTAAAAAGATATACTTACCTATACTTACGTTGTAATGGCATGCGTTGTAATAGCATCTGCTATGTAATGACATGCGTTGTAAAGGCATGCATTGTAAAGGATCCTGCGTTGTAAAAATCGCGTTGTAATGGTATGCGATGTAAAATTATGCGTTGTAACGTCATACATCCCTTGTGGACTGGTCATTTTTGTTTGGTATTGCCATTAATGTCTCACTGTCATGTAAATATCAAGAGTTAAATATTTTGTATTTAGTCTTTGATGTATTTTTGAATGTATATGTCTGTTCTTTTTTCATGACATGATTTCAATGTCTCTCTTTATGTCAAAAACTAACAGTGAAAGTAAAAAGGTGAAATAAAAACACCAAACATTTTTTAAAAACAATGTTTCCCAAACACCTAGTGGCCTACAGAATCTGCTTCATAGCCTTAATGAATATTGTAAAGTGAAAGGACTCGAGGTGAATCCCACAAAAACGAAATACATGACTATTAGGCCCCACAGAAGTTTCAAGAACAAATTATACTTTAATGGGACAGAGGTAGAACGTCTATCTAATTCCACATATCTGGGGGTCACTTTGGACTCCTGGGCGCCACAGATAGAGAAGTCAAAGCCTATATTAACACAAATGCTATCCCCTTTTGTAAAAAGCAATTTGCAACATCCACCAAAGCCATCACTCCTGCTCTGGAAGTATAAAAGGCTAGAGCTCAAACTGCAGCTGGGGAATTGGCACTCTTAAATCCCTAATTACTGCTGAAAATAACATTCTGAGAATGTTTGTTGCCCTTCCCTAACATACACCATTGACACCCTTGTCCTAAGATCTGGGTATTAAACGTATCAAGCCCCTAGCAACTTTGAGATCTGTCATTTTGTGTTAGAATTTGGTCAACACAAGAGCTAGTCATGTACAGAGAGTTACTTATTGAACTCCTAGCTCTTGACACCCAAGTTTCTTTCCCCTGGCTGATTCATTTTAGATCATGGCTTTCAGACCTAGGGCTGAAAAGATACTGGGTGAACCCGAGCCTATTGACTTCCGATACAAAACGCGAAATTAAACTCCTATTTTGGCAGTCTGTTGAGAATATGGTAATTTCAACCAGCTCTCATGGCAGACTAACTGTACAATTTCTCCAATTCGAAACGACACCCTAGTTCGTGACTTTTTTAGATGAGATTGAAGGGCACAAAGGTGGGGGAGGGGGGAATTGCTGTTATTCTGCAATCACACTTAAAAATAACCACGAGGAAAATCACTAAATTAGGCCTCATTGAAGCCTTGTATTTCACCATTGAAAATACTTGTACCATTATTCTAGCGGGCGGTTTGGTTTACAACCCTCCTTGTTCCACACCATCTTCGCTCTCTACACTGGTTGACACGATCGCAGACCTCTCCCTTAAGCATCCACAGTTTACTGTTCTGGGAGATCTTACAGCCTGATTCATCAACGGGCCGTTTTGCGAGCCCCTAATAGCGAATCATAGCGATTCGCTATTAAGGACTCGCAAAACGGTAATCATGTAGGAATCGCATAATAAAATGCGATTCCTACTGATTCCTTATTTGCGATTAGCAATTTGCTAATCGCAAATAAGGAATAACTCGCCATTCATTCCTACGGGCCAAAAGGCCCATACGAATGAATGGGGATTATTCCTTATTTGCGATTAGCAATTTGCTAATCGCAAATAAAATTGCGATTTGAAGGGTGCCAGGGGTGTCCAAAGGACACCCTGTAGCACCCCTCAAATGACATTTGACACAGGTGTTGCACACACACATGTCCAAAGGACATGTGTGTGTGTAACATGCAACTCAGAAAAATGCATTTAAATGCATTTTTCTGAGTTTTCGCAATTTACCGCGAGGTTTGACCTCGCGGTAAATTGCGGCCAGAAATTGCGAATTCGCAAAAGAAATGTGGATAATGAATTACATTTAAGGAATCTCAAATAGAGATTCCTTAAATGCAATTCCTCGCAAAATTGCGAGATCGCAATCAGCGATTTTTGCATTTGGGATGATGAATCCCAAATGCAAAAATCGCACTCGCAAAGGGCCAGATTCTCAGAATCTGGCCCTTTGCGAGCCGATTTGGCCTTGATGAATAAGGCTGTTAATCTCCACGTAGATGAGGGCACTTCAGAGATTCTATGCTCGGTTAGAATTTGACCCAGTTGGTCCAGGGTCCAACACATTCAGCTTGCCACACCCTTGACCTTATTTTTTTTAATCGTCCTGGTCTTGTTATTCACCCCTCCCTACCTCTTATCTGGGCGGATCATTATCTGATTCCATTTGAGTTGACTTTGCCACTTCCATCTGCCCTCCCAGTAATAGGTAGGGAGCAAGGGAGGAAATGGTATAAGGTTACCTGTGCTTCCCTTGATTCCATCTTTCCAAAATTAATATGGCAGCCCTCCTATGATCTAAATGCAGATGTAGCCAAGTTTAACACCGCCCTTTCCTCCTTTATAGATCTGGTAGCCCCAATGGCACTTTTGGCCTCCTTAAGGTCAAGACCATTTGTGCCCTGGTTCTCTTCGACCTTACGGGAGGAAAGGAGTAGATGTAAAAAATGTGAACGTAAATGGAGATTGACGTATGATTTGTCTGCGAAAGCCATCTACAAAACTGCATTAAAGAACTTCCATAAACTAAAGCGAGCCACCATGAGGGATTTTTTTGTAGAGAAAATGAAGAGCGCTGAAAACTCAGAAAAAAACGTATTTAATATCATTAAGGAATTCTCTAATCCCCCAGTCTTGGCCACCTTGATTACCCCCAGCCAAGCCCTTTGCGATGGTCTCTCCAATTTCTTTTATGATAATATTAAGAATATTTCTGCTTCCTTTAATCAGGACAGGGCCTTGCTCTCTTCTGATCCTAAAACCACACAGGAGGAGACCTTGGTATAATTTAAGAAGCTAACGTTGGAGTCGGCTCTGACTTTATTTGACCTGTGTAAATCGGGATCTGCTCTTGACCCGGCCCCTGCAAAGGTCTTAAGTGACCTGGCTCCTTTGGTGATCAGCCCACTTCTTGCTATCTGGAACACCTCACTACTCACAGGCCAATTTCCCTCTTCTTGGAAGCAGGCTATGTTGATTCCAATCATCAAGAAGGCTGACTCTGAACCTCTATTGTTCTGTAACTATCGGCCTATATACCTACTCCCCAAGCCTGCAAAAATTCTGAAGAAAGTGGTACAGGAGCAATTGACTGAATACTTGGAATCTAAACATCTCTTGCATGATTCCCAGTCGGGATTTAGACCGGGCTTCAGCACTGAGAATGCTCTGCTCGAAGTGTCTGAGTCCAGTCGAGAGTGCGTGGATGTGGGCGAGGAGGCCATGTTCGTTCTCCTCGACCTATCCGCGACTTTTGATACTGTGTCTCATTACATATTATTGGACCACTTGCGTAGCATTGGAATTGGGGTAACGCCTCTGGCCTGGGTAAGATCTTTTCATAAAGGTAGATCCCAACAAGTCTTTCTTCAGCTTTTTGTATCGGAAGAAAACCCCCTGCTCTGCGGTGTCCCGCAGGGCTCTGCACTTAGCCCTGTATTTTTCAATGTCTACCATACTCCGTTGGCAAAGGTGGCTGAATCCTGGGGGGTCAGCGTGATCTCTTATGCTGATGACACTCAGCTTGTGTTTTCCTTCAGAGATCACTCTGACGGCAGTTTGATCAACTTTCGTCACTGCCTAATTAACATCTCCTCCTGGATGACTTCTAATAATCTCAAATTGATTACAGATAAGATGGAAGTCTTGTTCTTTAATCAGAAATCCCCTCACTCGCCCTCACTCTGGTGGCCATCGGAGTTTAATCCCCCACCTGTTTCGGTTCAAGCAGCCCGTAATTTGAGTTTTCAATTTGACAACGCCTTATCCTGCAAAACCCACATCAATAAAGTCACAGAATCTTGCTTTGGCAAACTCCGTATGATTAGGAAAATGTTCCCATACCTCCCTCTTGACTCCCGCAGCACTGTAGTCCATGCCCTGATTACCTCTCATTTGCACTACTCAAACAGTCTGTATGTTGGTGCTCCAGCTTACCAGATCCATCGACTGCAGATTGTGCAGAACGAGGCTGCTAGGCTGATCGGTAACATCCCCTACCGACATTCGATTTCCCCATGCCTGAGGAAGTTGCATTGGTTGCCAGTTGCATTGGTTGCCAGTGCATTCAATTTAAAGCAATGGTGTTTGCCTTCCGGGCCCTCAAAGGCCTTGGCCCAGTCTACCTGCAAAACAGGCTTCAACCTGTTCATTCAACCAGAGACCTCAGATCTAACAATCTACGCCTTCATGTTACCCCGCAGTTTCGTCGGTCCAGAATGGGGGGCAGGTCCTTTACTGTAGGGACTGCCAAACTCTGGAACAGCCTTCAATTAGATCTTAGGCTGACTTCATCTGAATCTCTGTTCCGGAATAAACTGAAAACCTGGCTGTTTTCAAGTCTCTAGTTGCTGCCATCAATATTCATAGCCGTTGTCTGCAGCGCCGGAACACCCCCGTTGGGGGTAGCCGTGCGCTTTATTAGCTTCAAAATAAATAAATAAATAAATAAATTGAACAGTTATTGGCAAAATGCTTATATCTAAAATTTAGATATGGTTTATTACAATTAAACAGTTTTGTTGCCAAATGGTCAATGTCAAAACACAAGGAGGGGGAGTCTCAGTGTACCTTATGCAGAATGGGGGTTAATGAAGACATTGCACATGTTTTGTTTTTCTGCCTGGCTTACAAACCAGCCAGAAGGAAATAGATAAAACCAATAGCTAGGTGCCTCAGTGTTAGGAGAATGAACAACATGATGAGAATATTAAAAACCGATTACTCGTGTCGAACAGTGTTTGCCCTCAGCCGATTCCTACTGGCTGTTAACTTTACAAGGGAAAAGGGAGGGAAAAAATTATAATTTTACAATTGGTTACGATCCCAATGCACCCAATAGGAGGTAACGCTGTGAATCTGGAAAGAACAATCTAGATTAAATTACCTGTTCTGCATTGTATTGGCTCATATATTTTTAGTAATGATACAATGATTTTAAGAATTGACAGCCCCTTCCCAATATATGCATTTTACAGAATTTTAGGGGGGAATTTTAAATCCTCCCTGTGCTTCTATTGTTCGAAATATAAATTCACCCAAGTCGATGATCGAGTTTAATGGTAGAGTATAGGATTCTGCTACATCAAGCATGTATTGCAATTGCCCTTTTTAGGAACCGGATATTAATATAGAACAAACAGTATTTTACTTTGATCACATTGCACATGCACTTTATAAGCAAGTTATCCCCAGATTGTTAAGACAAGAAATGGAACTTATCTAGACTTAAAATTAATTACAAAGAACCATAAGTACATAGACCTGATGAGGTGAATATCGGAGGAATGTTTTTTCTTTTTTTACATTTTTATTCTCTATGTATTGCATTTTTTTGTTCTTTTACTTTTATGGCCCTATTGGCCGAAATATTTTGATGATGAAATAAAAATCAACTTTTGACATCTTGGTGACATTTCCTGCATACGGTAAGAACCCTGCAAAGCAAGAATAGGATTAACATGCGATTCAAACTTGAAGTTGATCTTCTAAGTATTGAAAAATAGAAATCCAAAAGTCATCTAGTTTGATACATTGCCACATAAAGGGGACCCAACTTCCACTGTCTGCAGATTTGCATATAAATTAAAGATTGGGGCACCCTGCATTGATTTTGTTTAAGAACTCTCTCCGATATATAATCACTTGGAGTAAAATTGCATTACCGAATGCTTTGCACCTCTTAATGCAGAGAAATGTAATTCATACATTGTTCCCCACATTTATAAGTTTAAAACAATGTCTTCTTCTTTTACCCATTTACTAGAAATGTTCTGAAAGATATCAATATTATCAATTGACACCAGATATTTGTTCCAGCTCCCTAACTTCATAGAGTGAGGACTTCCCATTAACTTCACCACCAAATCATTACTACTAATTAATGTTTTGAGATCAGTGTTCTTTAACACATTATGCAGGTCTGGGCCAACCCTCTTACCATTTGTTATCCCTGGACCTTTTCTCGCCGACTGAAAGGTAAGGGGGGTTAGCATTAAATCAATCAATTTAATTAACTCTGCAGCCAATTTGACTACACAATAAGAACCAGAAATCAGAGACTATACTTAAAGTAGATTTATCACAAGTTAGCAGTCAGGTAAAGATAAGCAAATCTTACTATGATGCTGTAAAGATACATAATAACAATCGGATACCTCAATCTCCCAAAAAAGTTTAGGCAGACAAGAAGTTCAGTCACTGCAGTATAAAAGACCAATAGCAGAATGTGATGCTCAGAGAAGGGTATCTGATTCTTGCTTCTATACATGAGTGAAGTCATCTTAGTTAAAGTCAAACTAATGAGGAAGGTTTAATAACCTAAAGGATCTCAAAAACCAAGGGAAATACAGAAAAATAGAAAAATGCGGGCAAGTGCAGGAAGATGTGTGAAGATGTTAGCATTTAAGGAGCTTAGTCAAGACTCTATAAGTGTTAGCCTAAGCCACACTCAGCTAAGAGGCAGAGGGGATTAGCATAGAGGTCTACACCCCTCACAGTCCAGAAGAAAGTGCTCTGACATCAATCAGTGAGAACACCAGTTATTACCACAAAAGTCTCCAAAGTAACACCCATTGGGTCACATCATCAGGGGCTCCTTTGTCCTTTCCAATATCACATTAGCAGTTGAAATATTAACAACTTCTCTCAGGCCACACATGAGAAAGGTATAGTCCTTTGTTACCTGTGATTCCTTGCAACATTAATAAATGGGCACTTTCAGTTGACACTCTGGCTCTCCGTGTTCCTTGTCAAGGTCCTTTTTTCAGGCTCCCACTCTATCACTAATACAGTGTTGTATCTATTCAAACTAACAAACCATCTGAATTGTACCTGCAAAGAGAATACAAGCAAGCAGAAAATGGAAAACGGCATTTCATGCAGAAAGAAATACGGACCTAGTCAAGACAAGTTGGCATATTAAATAAATGCAGTACATTCAATATGCGTGTGCACATTCAACTGATACAATGAATGGAAAATGTTAGTACATTATGCTGCATACAGATGAAATCTTGAGCACTTGTGTAAATGTGAATAAGACCATAGATTTAAATGCAAATATAAAAAACGAGTGCACAAATTACTAAATCCTTTTTGTATTTAAAGTAAATTCATGTTAATAGTGTAAGGATGGTTTATTCAATCACCTAAACAGTAAATGTAATCTAATGAGTTAAGACACACACTGTATATTTGAATCTCCAACTCTACAGTGAATGCACTTTAATAGTGATGTCAAGTGCCACACTTTACATTAATATTGTTAGGACACACAAAATACCTGTGCTAAGTACACACATATATTGCATATTTGTGACATGTACGGGTGGAGCCAAAATGTCCCTGCTCCAATCACCCCTCTGATGGCAAATCAAGCCTATTGTCAAGAAAAGTATCTCTTATGGACAAATCACAGTCTAGTTTCCATCATCTTTCTTCTGGATTCCTCCAAATGTCATCATAGTATTTAATCAAAATATAGTACATTTATAGATTATAAATATTATCAAATTCATGCGATTTGAAATATAATTAAACAGCGGGGAGTCTTGACATTTCTTTTCTTCATATAATCTTTATTTTCATTTCCAATCAGAAGTATAAAACCCAGCCAACGCGTATCGTACAATAGATGGACTTCATCAGGGCTGTAAAACTGTTAGCAAAAACATTATAGAAATGATCCAAGGTCTTTCAAAGAAGACCTATATTATACAATATACAGTAAGAAAGGCTAGATAGGCAAGCCCGTCTGTGCCCATCTGCGCCTGAACCGCGCCCAGCACCAGAACCCCTGGCCCCCACAAAAACCACTATGACTGACTGCGCTACAATGCCAGCACCCTCCACGCACTCAACCCCAGACGACAACACACCTGCTTCCAGGTCATCCCGAAGCGCACCCAAGGACCCTTCACCTGCCAGAACTGCAGCTTCACCAGCACTAGGCCCTCAAAACAACCTACCAAAGGACCCAACTATCTCAGCTGCATACTCCTCAACACCGCTCCGCCCGCAAACACGCCGTCGAACTATAGGACCTCCTCGACTCTACCTCCCCAGACATCGCCTTCCTGATGGAGAACTGGCTGAACCCACCTCAGCTCCCGACATCGCCATAGCCATTCCGGAAGGCTACAAGATCACCCAAAGGGACCGCACCAATGGCATAGGAGCAGAAATCGCCATTGTCCACAGGGACACCATCAGAGTCTCAACCAACACCTATGACACCCTCAGCACCACCAAACACATACACTTCCAGATCCACACCGACCCCAACACCACCCTCAGAGGAACCCTCATCTACAGATACCCCGGACCCCGACCACAGTTCAACGACTCCATCGCCAACTTCATCAGCACTCACGCCCTCGCCTCCACGGAATACATCCTCCTCGGAGACCTGAACTTCCACCTCGAGAACAACAACAACGACACCAACTCCACCACCCTAATCGACAACCTCGCCAACCTCAGACTCAGACAGCTCATGACAACACCAGCCCACGCCGCCAGCCACACACTGGACCCTATCTTCACCGCAAGCTCCCATGACTCCTTCAACCACACCACCGAACCCCACTGGACCGACCACCACTGCATCTACTTCACCTTCAGGAAGCCCACCACGCACCAACGCACCCATCTGATGCCTCGACACTGCTGGCCCAAGGTCACAGAAGACCAGCTAACCACCACCATTGCCCAGTGCCCACCCGCCAACCGCTGCGATCCCGCCACCGCCACCCGCAACCTCAGAGAATGGATTACCGACTGCGCCAACACCCTCGCTCCTCTCAAGACTCCCTCCAACAGCCACACCAACAAGAAAGCCACCTTGTTCACCGAAGACCTCCAGACCTCCAGACCTCCAAACGAACATGCTGAAAACTGGAGAAAAACTGGCTACGCGAACGAACACCGGACAGCTACACAGCCCACAAGAACGCCACCCACAGACACCACCAACTCATCGCAGGACTGCGCATGTGCAGGCTCCCACGCATGCACAGTTTACAAAAATGAAGCTGGGATTGGGAAGATGTGGAGCAATAATGTAAGTTTGCTTTAAAGTTTTATTTAGCCTTTTAATTTAATTTAATAATCCAGGGCGAGAGGCAGGCAGCAGGCGGGCGAGAAGCGGGAGGCGGGCGGGCGGCGGGCGGCCTCGCGAAATGGAAATATCACGGAGAGGCACGGAGATTGCTTCATTCTCCATGCCTCTCCGCGATAGTCCCTTCCGCGACTTCCGCCCACCCCTACTTTAAAGGGGGTGACTTTAATGGCACATTTTTCTTGCCTATGATTGGCTGACTACTTGTATTAATACTCCTTGAAGGTTGACAGTAGACACCACTGTCAAACAGATGGTACTTTGGGCACAACTTCATATGATACAGGGTAAGCCACATAGATGGAGGTGATATTGCGCTTGTTACTTTCCTTAGGTGGTTTCATGAAAGGATGTTTGCTGGGGATTTTTGAATACTTATTAGACTTTATATTTAACTTGTGAGGATTCATGTAGTAATTGGTAACACAAAATAAATATATCCCCTTATTTCTATATTTTGGTGTTTATTTTTAATGTTAACATTGCTGTTTACTCTTATGAAAAAGATGGAGCGATTTTTCTAAAGATAGTTTTGTTCTCCCCATTTTATCATAGCATGGATAGAAGGCAATAATCCTTAGAAAATCCAGAAGACATTGGTGTGATTGGAATATCAATGCATATTTATATATATTACTAAACTTGTTTGGTGATTTACATGAGCTGTTCCCTAGTGAGTTCTGTTCTTTAAATAATTATCCTATTAGACGTATTGGGTGCTTGGAAGTGTAAACTAGATGGTATATAATTTAAGTGGGTAATCAAAATCTTTTAGAATAATTAACTTGCTGCCCTCTCATAGATTAATGGATGGATGTATTGATTATAGCCATGATAGATTTTGATTTCTTCTTTTAACTTGGATATATATTATTAACAAGACGTCACAAAATTTTTGGCTTTCAAGATTTCACATTTGTAGATTGCTTTGCTGATGTTCGTGATCTGATTCACATGTGAGTGCTACTTATATAAGAATTTTCCTTAATAGACCCATAGTAGCTTGATGAGCTATTGTTTCCAACCGTCATAATCACCTTCAGTACTGCTGTTCTTCAAATCATAGAAGGTACCTGATTGACCACTTTTTCAGGAATTATAAATGGGACGTAGAATACCTTATATATGTGTTGATTATAAATCCATGTTTGTTCTGGAGGTCCACTTTTTTCTTCTTTGATACACCTATATAAGGATCATGTCTAAACTAAGAGCATTTGTAATAACAATCAGGATGATATGTTGTGAAACTTGTCCAATGATTTTTTGGAATATATGTAGTCTGCTTTTCCATATGAAAAACACAAATACCATAACCTATTGGAAACAAATGTTAAGAATGGGTATAGGCAGGGAGCATCTTACTACAGGATAACAATTTCAGTATTGAGAGAAATTGTCATTATTAGAGGTAGAATTGCCTCATGTCCTTTTTATCATGTTCATGTCTATCTGGCCTTTCATATTGTGTATTGCATAATATAGGTCTTCTTCGAAAGACCTTGTGTAAATATATATATATAATTTTTAGATAATGTTTATAATGTTTTTGCTAACTGATTTACAGCCGTGATGTAGTCTATCTATTGGATGATATGCGTTGGATGGGCTTTATGCTTCTGATTGGAAATGAAAATAAAGATTATATGAAAAAAAAAATTTCAAGACTCCCAGAACTTTAATTTTGTTTCAAATCACATGAATTTGATATTGTATATTATCTATAAATGTACTATATTTGATTGTATGCTCCTTTTCAATATTTCTTTATTCTTAGATAAGTTTTCTTCTCGTATAGTGTGACTTCTTTAGCAGTGGGGTTATGAAAAGTGGAGCATTACGATTTAAACACTCATAGGAACTCATATACTGGTGCAGCCATTTAAGTCCACACTGCGGTTTCTCTATAAAATAGTCATCATAGTATTTGCTTTGTCTATTTTCTAGTTCTATATCTGCTTTCTTTAACTTCAATCCCCTTTTCACTTGTGCATGTTTGTATCCCTTACAGACTACAAATGAGAATAATCCACAAAGAGCAATAGACAGGAGGGGCTTCAAGATTCTTCCAACAATTCCACTCCCTAAGTTTCCAAACCATCTGCCTACAGCAGAACGTGCATTCCCTATTGCTTCCCATATTTTTTTTGCTTCCACCCCCTTCAAATCTGTCTTTAAATTAGTAATGTTCTTAATATATCTCTTCAAGTCCTTATTCTCGTCAGGAATGTAAGTACAACATTGTTGACTTTTAACATCCATCAGACTATGTCCTCTTTCCCAAAGAGAATATCTAATGCAAATCTATTCTGCAAAACCATGGATCTGATGTCAATCCTCTCAGTATCTAATTCTAAAAATTCTCAAGCCGTACTAGTAGACAACTTATCAACTACAGTGGAAAGCTTTCTAATCTTATGCGAATGCAGTATCAGTCCTACAGATGGTAGTAGGAAAAATAGGTCTTCCACAATTTCACTAGCACTGTCACCTGTTTGTTCTCACCTGTTCTTCCCCTGTTGGGTCATCAAGATATCCCAAGTGATCGATTTTTGGAAAAACTATCCCTGTATAACATGTTCCATATCATCTCCTAGGTAACCTGTAATAAGCATTCTTCCCACAATTATAATGGACTCCTGGACCAATAGGATCGCTATATCTGAATATAATCTCCAATTTCTATGGTTTTTAAAAGCGTGGTCTCCTTCCCTTTAACCTACAAAATAAGTTTCTAAATCAGATTTTTTAGTATAGATACACAATTTTCCATTTTCCAATTTTAATTCTAGTGCGGGTATGTTTCCAGCTACCTTATGCTCAAGCTCTTTTTTAGCCCATGTTGGTACATTCGTATGATTTGCTGCTCTGGCCATAATAATTCTTCTCCTATCTCCTACTGATTCTATACATTTATTCTCAACATTTGTCAATATACAAGTCAAATTGTGTCTATGTGCATAAGGTTTATCTAATGTTACGGTGGGTTTAAAGGAATGTTTACTATCTCCAGTGTTCTTGCAACCAGTTGACGATTCAAATATTTCAGCAAAGGAATTTCTGAAAAGACTAAGGCCCTTTTTACAACTTTAGCGGTCTTCGGCTGGGACCATCACCACCGCAATGCTAGGAAGACCACTAAAGCAATGGCAAGCCCACACATCAAATTGTGACTTTAATCAAAGGTGGGAGGGCGGTGCTGTGGCAGTCTGACGATAGAGAGCCGCAGCATGTTCCTCCACCATCTGGTGCATGCCAGACTGTACAGGAACAAGGGTGCCACTCCAGAGGGGCACAACATGTACCATCACATGCACCTCTAAGCCCAGAATCGGCCGGGGGCCCTGTAAGGGTCCCCTTACCTGCTAGTCCGCCAACCTTTTCATAGAGGGGTCCCCGCCATAAAAAATGGATATGCAGGTAGGAATATACTCGGCTGTGCCGGCAAAGGCCCTGACAGCATATTCAGGCCGGTGGTCAGACCGCCACCGTAGTGGAATCCTTGATCCTGGTGGAGGCGACGGTCTTGTAGTGGTCCCACCAACACACTCATATTAGGGCGGACAGGTGGTGGTGGTCAGACCACCAATGCAAGTACAGGAGTCTCAGGACCACCGTACTTGTAATAAGGCCCTAAGTCATAATTTTAATAATAATATTGCAGATGTCCCTTTCCATAGAAAAGACTCATCAATAAACTACAAGACAAACCATAAGTCAGGGTAATGTGATGATAGGCAATACCTTCTACTTTAGAGACAGGCAGTCACTAACATCCATACTGTCAACATGTTCATAAAGCAATTTAGTATAAACATTTAATGAATAGGCTCCTCTAGATGCATCTACATTCAAGCCTTTCTCTCCTATTGAAGGTAAACTACTGTCAGTAGGAAATGGTATTCTAGGGGCACTTGTGAGCCTAAAATCCTCTACTTGAGAAACAGTGGGTAAGCTCAACATTAAACACAAAGCAATTAATATCAATGTCACAAAGAAAAATACTCCTGAACAGAAGAATCTACATCTATCAGTATTAGTACTAGGCTCCATGATTTCTCTGAGGCTATACAAGCATAGTATTCTTGGTATGGTTCCACCTGTGCAACAGCAGAACACAGTTTTCAGCAAAATATTTCATGAGACTTCCTTAGCCCTACTCTGTGTTCTTCTAAATACCAACCTTATGCTCCTTCAGCAGACTCTGGTACTAAACCGCTGTTGTAGTGACAAGCTGACTTGGTAGAGGCCTCACCACCAAGGTTCCAAGCACAACTTGCATATATGCTTCTGCACAATGGCGACAGAATCAGAGACTGCCTGAGTGCTGTTTTTGCATGGTTTCAGCACCAGAACCTGAAATGTAACTCGGATAAGTCCGAGTTGCTCTTTTTTGGCTGTGCTGAAGACCCTGGCTGGAAATCGTGGTGGCCTTCCGACATGTTCCCCCCTGAGAAACCAGTTGCCCAAGTAAAAAATCTGGGTGTGGTATTCGACGACAGTCTTTCCTTTCGTCCCCACATCACGGGCCTGGCGGGAAAATGTTTTGGTATCCTGAGGATGGTGAGGAAATTTCTCCCACTGCTTTCCCTTCAATATCGCAAGAACATTGTGCAAGCACTCGTGGGTTCGCGTTTAGACTACGCTAACGCACTCTTCGCTGGTCTGCCTAAATATCTGGTATCCAGATTGCAAGTGGTACAAAACTCGGCGGCCAGAGCCATCTTTGGCCTTCCACGGAGAGCCAGTGCCTCTCTACTGCGTGGAAAACTGCATTGGCTGTCTATTCCCAGCAGAATTAGTTTCAAAGTCCTTACGTTGGCGTTTAAAGCCCTCCACTGCATTGGCCCAGCTTACCTCAGGAAGCGGATTGTTCGCTACGTTCCCCGGAGGAGTTTAAGATCTGCTGACCTGGCTAAAGTGGAGATACCAGTGATCAAACGCGTGCGGATGGGAGGCCGGTCTTTCCAGTTTATGGCGGCCAGGCTGTGGAATGAGCTCCCTCTATCACTCCGCAAGGCTAATAATCTTCTGGCCTTTAGAAAGGAGCTCAAGACGCTCCTATTCTCCACCTAACCAGTGGGCCTCCAGTGTTTCTGCCGCTGGGTTTTTTCTTGGTTGTGTTCAGGACTCTCTGCCAAAGCGCCGGGACACCCGTTCTGGGTAGCCGTGCGCTCAAGAAATACAGTTCTAACATAACATAACATAACATGACCCAGTCACCAGGATTGAGGTCATGGCACTGCTCCTGTTGAGGCAGGGCTGTAGCCTCTCCAACCTGATGGGACACTGAATGCACAACATCAGCCAGTCTTATCCAATAATCAAGAAGCATGTCATCTGTAATGTTCACAAGCAAGTTTGCATGCACAGCGGGCAGTCTAATGGATCTGCCCATGATTACCTCATGGGGAGACAATTCTGTCCTCCTATGTGGAGTAGTGCGGAGGCTCGTCAATGCAAAAGGCAAAGCATCAAGGATATCGAGGCACACACTTTAGCTAACCAGGATTTTAAAATCCCATTTTCCTGTTCCACAATACCAGAAACCTCCAGTCCATAACTGCAGCATAGCCTCTGTTCGACTTGCAATGCTGCACACATCTTCAGGGCCTCTTTATTAAAATGAGTTCCTCTGCCCGACTCCAGAGAAGTCGGGAACCCGAAACGTGGCATTAACTTCCTCAACAACAATTAGCCACTGTGACACTATAATTTCTCCTGGTCGTGCCTGCTTCAGTCCAATGTGAGAATATATACACAATCCCTAGGATATATCTCAGCCCATTGCACACTGGCATCTTGATATATTCCAGCTGTATCCTGTTGATGGGACCACCTACCGCCTTTTGTGACTCCTACCTACATCCTGCTGCTGACACATAACACATCTGTGACATAACCCTTCTGCAAAAGTCTGAACCTGGTGTCTCTATCTACATGTGCAGGTTAATGATAATGTCTCGCTGTTGGAGGCCACAATCTATCTGACCCCCACACATGCCCAGAGGTGTCACAATACAGATCACAGGAGTGGGGTTCAAGTATCTGGGCATACATATCACTCCGCAACCCATACAATTTTTCGAGCATAATCTACTGCCACCCCAGAGGAGGCTCCGTAGTGATGTGAAATACGGGCACTCCCTCCCACTGACGCTCCTAGGCCGAGCGGCGATGTTCAAAATGATGGCTCTCCTCAGGTTTTTATATGTTCTACAAAACACGCCAATGCCGGTCTCCCACTCCTATTTCAAGTCAATTGAGGCAGAGGTAGGCCACCTACTCTGGGAAGGGAAGTTTCCCCGCATAGCAATGTGCAAGCTGGTAAGGGTTTGTACGATCGTGGAAATGCCCTGCCCAACATTCAACTATACTATTGGGCCTCCCAGCTTATAGTGGTTAACCAATGGCTTCACGGACCACATGATGAACCAGGTCACCCTTGGCACAGACGGAATCCTGGGCACACTATATAATAAACCCCGGAAACACGCATTGATTGGCCCTACTGCGCACACAGTGCGCATCTTGTTTATAGTAACCCTGGGCGTAGTTCGCGTAGTAGCGCTACGCATAGCTGCGCGAAGTGTACTACAAAATGCGGATTACACAGTGCCGGATGCTTGTCCGCACTGTGCAATCAGTGCAAACCGCATCTTACACAGCGCAAGCGGTCATTGTCTGCCGCTCGAGTAGATTTCTACTCGAGCAGCAGCTTTCTCTAAGCGGACTGGTAGTTTCTCATCGCAGGCGGTCGTGAGCATACGCGACCACTCTTAATGAGAAACCTGACCTCCCCGCGTTGAGAATCTAACTGGGAGGTTTATTTTCCACGCTCGCGATCGGCAACTTGATGTTGCTGATCGCAAACGAAGAAAAAGTCTCGCCGGGATGTCATTTTGCTCGCTCGCGGTTGCCAACTTGACGTTGAGGACCGCAAGCAAAGAAATAAATAACCACTACGCTATGCATGTTTGCACTGTGCTACGTGGAATTCGCATAGTGCGAAGTAGCACAAACTTCGCAAACTATGCGAGCGTAGCGTAGTACTTCGCCCAGGGTTAGTTTATAGCACTTTCTGCGCTCAGCTGGGAGGGAGTGATAACGCAACACACACCACTTTGGGATACCCCAAGACTGGGCAAGCTTCACAACAGTAAAGGATTCACCCAGTGGGATCTAATAGGTATATTCAGGGTGGGGGGACCTGTAGAAAAAGGGTGGGTGGTCACTTTACTCATTTACAAGCAACTTACCAGATGGCAGAGACGGAGCAATACAGATACCTACAAATTAAACACGCACTTACAAGAGCCATTTCTCCGGGAAATGATCTCCTCGAGTCTTCACCGCTTGATGATCGATTACTGACAGACTGTCTAAACAAAAAAGCAATTTCTCTAACATACAGTAAGTTGGTTAACCATCAGTAAGATCCCACATACAACCTTAGAGAAAAATGCTAGGCTGAGTTGGGAGAGATGGACGAGCAGTACTTGTAGAACTGGCAGGAGGCGCTTGCATCCCCACGCGAAGTGGCAATCCCCTCCAGACTCAAACTAGTGCACTGAAAATACTGCACAGAACATATTATACCAGAACAGCACTTCACAAAATAGGCAAGACTGACACACCACTGTGTCTGTGGGGCTATTGGTTGGCTGGCATCTTCTACAATACACTGTGGGACTGTCCGAAAATCACACAATACTGGGGGGCTGTCATGGCTACAATCACTCGGGTATGTGGCTTTGAACCAAGGAGGTGCCTTCTCAACATCTGGGAGCCAACTGACCTTAACCATGCAGCACAGGACTGGGCAACCCTGGGTATCACACAGGCTAAATGGAACATTGCACAACATTGGGGAGCGCACACGATCCTCTCACACCAACAGTGATGTCGCAACCTAGACAGGGCCACGGTAGCGGAAAAGGCAGTTTTTATTCACAGAGGGTGTCCCTGAAAATGGTTGCGAGTGTGGGGGAAAGGGACCGCATTTTGAGGAAACATATGACCTGGAATTGAGTAACTGACAACACTGATGACGGGCCTCATAGGCAGATTGTTATTAATTGCGGAGACAGGCATAGGGGGAAAGTTGGAGAAGCGAAAGCACCTATATTGTGTATACTCTAATGCACTAACTAGTACAATGTATGAACCGATAAATACATACGTTTGTAATCAGCATTGTTTTATGCAAATATCAATAAAATGTAAAAAAAAAAAAGCTATCTGGCAGCATAGGTCTTCTATCTTGTGAAACCCAAATGCTGTCTACATCTCTTTTGACACAACCAACTCTAATCCAGCCTTGATGTTCTGCTTCTGACACTTCCTCCCGTAGCCTCTTAACTTCCTACCATTCATCAACAGTGGTTAACAAAAGATTGCAATTTGTCTCATCTGTTTCTTTATTTAAGTATTCTCCGTTAAAAGTACAAGAATTTAAGGCACAGTATCTGGCAGTCTCATCTGCATATTTGCTGCCCACAGTTACATATACAGGTCAGATGCGGTGTCCAGCACACTTTAGGTCCACAATCTGGGCAGGTTGCTGTACTACCTTCATCAAGTTATGTACACTTTCCCCATTGCAGATTGGCGACCTCGAAGAAGTAACTGTCCAAAGTCGTGAAAAACACCAAAGCCATACTGACTGTCAAGGAAAATTTTCACTCTTAGCTGGTCTGAAACACAGCATGCTCTGGGCAGAGCAATGAACTTAGCCACTTGTTCAGAAAATAGTCCTTGAAGCCAGGAGGCTTCAACCACATCTGCGACTGTATAGACTGCGTAGGAAGCTCTCAGGTTTCCTTCATGGTCTCATAAGCAGGAGCCATCAACAAATATCACATAATCTAATTCAGGCAGTAGCACATTTTGTATGTCAGATCTATGCTTGGTACAAAGGTCAGTAACATCAAGACAGTCATGCTCAACCTCCCCTTCCATGACATCATTCCCAAGTACAGGTAAAAGAGTAGCAGCATTGAGGGTAGTGCATACCTTTAATTTTATATTCTCTGCCGCACGTATTACTTGTTCATACTTTGCCAGGCAACTCTTGGTGAAAAACTGCGTTTTGATGTGGGTTAATAGTACTTCCTTAGAATTCAAAAACAGTCAGAGGATGACCATAACAATGCTCTTACACTGCTTGATGCTGATACGTGTGGAAGCCATGGCTTTCAGACAGATGGGCAGAGCAGCAGCTACTGGATCAAGTGTAGCTGAAAAGTATACTACGGATCTGCGAGCATTCCTGTGATTCTGGGTTAGCATTGAGAGGGGCACCTCTCCCTCTCATTGCAAAAGAAAGCAAACCATCTGTTGTAATCAGGCATTCCCAGGGTGGGGGCATGACAGATACTTTATCTTGGCTCTGACAAGGCATGCATGCCGATGTCATCCCATGGTACCGGAACTGGCACATCTCTGTGTGTCAGCCTCTGTAAAGACTTGGCTACTAGGCAAAAAATGGGGATCCACTTTGACACCTTCCTTGCTCCGTTCTCAATGTGAAATCATAGGTACAAGACCTCTCTCTTACAGTACTGCAGTTTGGTTTGGAACACTTACGTCCATTCTCTACTAAGTGCTCCAACAAAGCAATTATGTCTCAATTTACAGCCTCCTGTGTATTTGATGCCACCAATTTACTAGGCCATGAGTGAGTGGTAGGGCATCACCAGAGACTCCCGATTCTTTTTAAGTATCTTGTTGAAGATGGACTCTTCCGTATACCCTTGTGAGACTCGACACCGCCAAAACACAGCTGCCGAACTGAAAAGCAAAAAAAAAAGCAAAGAGGAACTGGTTGTCCTCCTGAAAAGATATGGAGAAGAAGGCTTGGCACGAATCGATGACAGACAACCATTCAGCCTCACATGGAATTTGAAACAAAATCACAAATGGATTTGGTACCACAGGACAACAAGGGACAACAACGGTGTTGATCTTTCTCAAATCCTGCATTATGTTATACCTGCAATTGGGCTTCTGCAAACCCATAATGGGTGAGTTACACAGACTCACCATAATCTCCTTCAGAAGGCCTTGCTGAATCATTGAGTCAAACACAGGAGTTATCCCAGTAATTATTTCAGGGGTCAAATTATACTGTGGGATTTTTGGATACTCAGCATTAGGTTTCACTGTGATGCAATGTGGTTCTTCACCTTTAATGAGACCTATGTCTTTCCCTGAAGTCCCAGATTTCAGGTAACACTGTGTCTCTCAACTCTGGGGGCAAATCATCTGTTGCCAAAATAGAGTAAAATCTGATCCCTGTTTTCTGACTGACAAGTTTATAGGCAAAGTCTTTATCATAAATCAGCAATTCAAATGCCATTTGGGGTACAATAAATTGAACAATTCAGTTTGTATAAAAGGTCTTGTCCAAACACATGTACAGTAATCTTCTCACACCCCACAAATTGGGGCTGCTTTTCAAAGAACCGTATCCTGACAGGCGGTGCTTCTGAGACCGGGCTAGTCATTTGTTTATGACCAACTCTTACAACTTGGATTTATTGTAGGTTGTTGTGGATTTGTTGTAGGAACACCTCTGCTGTTCTCACAGTAGAGGTGGTGGCACCAGTATCGATTAAGAATGATGTGGGGCCGGTATTCACCTCACATTGCACAAATTGACCACTCTGGTCTACTTCTAAAGTTGTACCAAGCATGTAATCGTCCTCTCTCCTCAGGCACCGTCATTGTGACATTTTATGGATTTTAAAGTCCAACACCGTCCCATTATACTACTCCAAAGTCCTGCACCCCCTAAAGCAAGTTACTGTAATGACTTGCTTGGTAAAGTAATGTGGGGTAACGTCGCAGTCGGGTAGTACCTGCATTGTAAAGGAATGCGGGGTAAATGCATGCAGAGTTCCGTCATACAACCCAACGAAACAGGTGGAAGTAACCTTAATTACCTTCGGCTTCATGGAAAGATACTCATCCAATAGAAAGCCCAATTTCTTACAGCAGGAGGGGAACCAAGATCACTCCTGATCCAAGGCATGTGAACATAACCTCCACCGGCACTTTTCTAATTCAAAGTATGCGTATATCCTAATCCTCTTCATAAGTTCCAGACTGAGGCAGCTCTAATCTTACTTTCTTTATTTACTTCTATCTTCTTTGCCCATCTGCCTCCCCAGCTATCCAGCTCACTCCATTTTTGAACATAGGCAATTAATTCCTCAATCTGTAATTTCATTCCTGATGGTGTCATGTTAGCGAGATCCCGATCATTAAACCCTAAACTGTAACTTCTCTGTAAGACTTTAGATTTCTGTAAGTCAATTTCATATAGGTGAGCCAATTAAGGCAACCTATCATGAGCTTTTTCTGCACGTTTAGCGATACCCTTACAAATGAGCAATAGCACAATATCTGAAAGATGTTTGATTGGGACATGTCAAGATTTCAAAGCATCGTTTTGTCTAATTCTAGTCTCAGTTTAGCCACATCTATTGTCTTTTCCCTCTCTGGGGTTTGAATATTCCTTCCACTTGCTCTGGGATTCCCACTACCAGTTGGGGTGTCTATATCCTTGAACCAGTCACCGAGTTCTCGGGCAGTAAGTCCAAGGGGCATATTTACAAGGAAATGGCATGTGGAGCTGCATCAAACTTCACAATTCCACGCTTCGCCATTTACTAAATGCAGGATGCACCATATTTACAACACTACGGTGCTTCCCTGTGTTCTCCCTAGCACTGTCGCTAAGAACAGCTGCCTAGTGCCAACACAGACATCCTTGCGCTATAGTGCAAGGGCGCCTACATTGTAAGGAATGATTGTTTATGTGCAGGAAGGTGTCACTTCCTGCACATAAAAAATCAGCAATAGAAATTCATTACTCCAGAATGCTGCACACATAGAAACAGCAAAAACAAGGAGAAATAAATGTATTTCTCCTCGTTGCATCATTCTAACACCTGCTAGTGCATGATGTTAGTTTTTGGTGCTGCTTCAGATTTACAGAACATCGTAAATCTGGGGCAGAGTCAAAAAGCAATGGATGCTGCGGTGGAACACCCACAGCAAAGCCCATTGCAAGCCCCAGATCCCAGTGTGAAACAATACCATATTCACAAAGCGGCGATAAGTCACAAAAATTGGCTTAACACCACTTTGTAAATTTGGTGCAGGGCATTGAGCCACCGGAACTTTGGTAAAAGTGATGTTCTGGTGGTGCAATCCCCTTGTAAATATGCCCCCAAGTTGTTTTACTGGAGTATTAAGAGTTATCTCTCCGCTAAAGAAACCATGATTTGCATTGGGTGGTGCATTCAAAAGAGACATGTCAGAACTTATCTAACCATTACGTATTTCTCTTCTGGGAGTACCATTATTAACACTTGGAAGAACATTCATTTTAGGCATGAAAAAGGGGGGCGATCTTTGGGAAAACCTTCCAAAGGGGTCTAACCCTATCTCATTTAATGTAGGGCCTGCACTTGCAGCACATGGGGTATTCCCTTGTGTTGGACCCAAAGGAGCTTGCTGTCAAGCCCACAGGATTGCTACCTGAAGTACTCATCCCAGTATGGAATAGTCAAAGTATGTAAAGTATTTCCTGCCAATCCAGGTTTATATACAGGAACAAATGACCAATTGTAACGGAAACAGTCAGTGCATCTGGAGTACTTAAAGCAGTTGAATTTTGGAGGACTTTCATCCTTGAAGTCTCTCCCATTGAATTAGAACTTACATCTGCTGATGCGGTACACACATCAAAATTCTCACTGGTATCTGCATTACTCACTAATCCAGCTTGTGTCACATTGTATGGAGTGTTCAGTTTAATAATAATTTGTTTATAAATTTGATTATAAATTCTTCACTTGAATCAGTATCACTATCCTCAGCTGTATTCTCTTCCTCATCTCTCTATTTTGTGTACTTTTGCCTTCTTCCTCTCTCGTTAATGCAGGGTATAACCTAGTTCCCTCAATCATGTCAGTTCTCTATGTTTTCTGTTGTGCATCCCATCTAGCTTCCGCACAAGAGTGTATGACTGTCTTGACCCTTTCTTAGAATCTCTCTCTCTAGTTAATGAGAGCTTTATGTTCCCAGGCATTATTTGCTTTATTTTGAGTAGATCTAGGAGGCGATTTCAATTCATAAAACCTCCTCCTTAAATGTGCAATGATTACAAATTAAATGTGCCATAATGGGGAAACGTCAAGGGACCATCTTTCTTAGTGATCTTATAACGTTGTTAGAGCCAAATACACGTATTAAGACCCTTGTCTATTGCCATATAATGACCTGGCGTATGTTTAGTTCGTGACTCTTTCCTCTTTCTAACAGGCACCTTTACATCTCCCCTTTTTAGCCTTGCTTTAAAAAATTAGATTTTAGTTAAAAAAAAGTACGCAAAATTCACAAATGACTTTTCATTTCCTATCTCTGGCACCGGGGTCTCATTCCCTTTGTCCCTTTGTCCAGGCCTTGTGGCACCCAGCGTCCTCACGCTGCTCAGGGTCCTTGTCAGATCGCTGTTTTGCAGCCGTTCAACGCCACGTAGGTGTGCCAAGATTCTCGTGGGCAGAAAAGAGTTCCAGCCCCAAACCTCTCACTGTCAGGTACTGTCAACAAGGTTGTTTTGCTGGATTAACCCATGTACAGGTCTTAAATCCTCAGCGTACCGCAACACTCGGCCAACTCAGACCACACATTAGGAGCACTCCATACGCTCTGGGGCCTTCACGTCGCAGCACCGGGCACGGCCCCTAATCATTTCAGTCATTGCCGGGGGACAAGCGCCGGCATCAACGCTGACTGGGCCCCAGCCCGAACTGCCAGACCAGGTTCTCCCTGGACTGGAAACAAGCATCCTAGGACCTGTTTCAGGCTTTCAGCCCTCATCAGCCAGGATAGTTGGACTCCAGTGTCATGGAGAGAAAGGGACCCACATCTGGGCATACACGTCCCACGTCTGGGCATACCCATCCCACTCGGGGTGACAAATGCAAAAAGAACAATTGATGGACAGAATGCAGAACAACGTCATGCATTCACCACAGTACAGAGATCTGGGCCTAAATCCATTGTTTTTCTGCTCACTATTCCATTCCAGTTTGTACCCAGCCATATGAAAATCAGTCTTAACCATGTGCCCAATGGGAACAGTCCAGCCCGAACTGCCAGGCCAGGTCCTCCCTGGACTGGAAACAAGCATCCTAGGACCGGTTTCAGGCTATCAGCCCTCATCAGCCAGGTTAGTTTGACTCCAGTGGCATGAGAGCAAGGGACCCACGTCTGGGAATACACGTCCCACGTCTGGGCAAACCCGTCCCACTCGGGGTGACAAATGCAAAAAGAACAATTGATGGACAGAATGCAGAACAATGTCATACATTCACCCCAGTACAAAGGTCTGGACATAAATCCATTGTTTCTTTTGCTCATCATGCCATTCCAGTTTGAACGCAGCCATATGTAAATCAGTCTTAACCCTGTGCCCAGTGGGAACAGTCCAGCCCGAACTGCCAGACCAGGTTCTCCCTGGACTGGAAACAAGCATCCTAGGACCTGTTTTGGGCTTTCAGCCCTCATCAGCCAGAATAGTTTGACTCCAGTGTCATGGAGAGCACAGCACCCACGTCTGGGCATACACACCCCACGTCTGTTCATACCCGTCCCACCTAGGGTGACAAATGCAAAAAGAACAATTGATAGACAGAATGCAGAACAATGTCATGCAGTACAGAGATCTGTGCCTAAATCCATTGTCTTTCTGCTCACCATGCCATTCCAGTTTGGACCCAGTCATATGCAAATCAATCTTGACCCTATGCCCCTTGAGAACAGTTCAGACCAAACTGCCAGGCCAGGTCCTCCCTGGACTGGAAACAAGCATCCTGGGACCAGTTTCAGGGTATGTCACCCTTCTTCAGCCAGGCTAGCTTGAATCCAGTGGCACAGTGAGCAAAGGACTCACGTCTGGCAATACCCGTTCCAATCGGGGTGGCAAATGCAAAAAGAACTATTGATGTATTCAAGGTCCCTGCCCTTACCTACCTGTAACTCCCCTAAATCTAGTATTTACCTTGTTTCTGCAGGTCCAGACAAGAGACAAGATAGAATAGGAAGGACTGACGAGCCATGCACAGCTAACAAGAGGACGACGCCCACTGACTTGGCCCCAGCCCTACCAGCCTGTCTCCCTCTCGAACCTGCTCCTGCGAAAATATGGTGTGCCCTGCAGCCAGCAACCTCAAGAAACCCGGAGGACCTGCCTGCCTTAACTTCTAAAGACTGCATCTCCCGTGAACACCAGATTTGTTCAAACTTTAGCTTCTGGCGCGAGCCAGGCCACTCTGCACCCGCCGAACATGCGCCGAGCTCCAGTGGAAAAACACCACGAGGAGGTCCCCCCGGCGATCCTGACCCGAGATACGGTGACCCCTGACCTGCCTCAAGCCTCCAGCCAATGCCTGCAGCCTTAATCCAGAAGGCCCTCCTAACCGTGACCAGGAGCTGGTAAGAAGATATGACCCCAAAAGGAACCCCTGCACCCGACGCCCCACGGCCTTATGTGCCCAAATGGACAGTGCCTAACCAACCCTTAACTTCCCAACTTATCTCTCTAAGTGGTGGCCGCACCCAGAAGTCCTTTGTCTCCCTACCTGCAGTGCTTTTGCAAACCGAAGATTCTCCATGGAAAACAACAAGGTGCCTAACGTCAAAACAGCACTCTGCACCCAGCCGCCTTAGTGCCGCTGAGGGTGCTACTTTTGTGCAACTTTGTTTGCCCATTTTCCCTGACCATAACCCTAGGAGCTTTGCTCCCACAACCCAATGGCCTGCTTGCCAGCAGCCACCAACCGGAGGCCCCCTAACCCCCATTGGATAACATTGGGCCTCAACACTCTGCACCCGGCCGCCCTAATGCCGCTGAGGGTGCACCAATAGTGCATCACTGACCCTGGGAGACCCCTGAGTCTAACCTCAGAACTCGCACTGTTGATTACTTACCTGTGAACCGTTAACCTGTTTTCCATCCATAGGATAACATTGACGCTTTTTCTCCAAAAAGTTTCTGTGTCCAGTTTTGAAATCTAAGAATATTCTTTAAAAATTGTACAAATAACCAAAATGAGTTTCCTTACCTGTTTGCAGGAAATGTCCCAGTGCTGAATCTAGCTATCCAGCACTGAGTTAGAAAAGTAATGTGAAAAGTAACTTACCTGCAATTTACTAGAAAAGCCTATTAATTTTAATTTTAATGTACTGCTCCCAAAAACGTTTCTAAGTGTGTAGATTTGAAATCTAAAAATATTCTGTAAAAATCCTGCGAATAATCAAAACGTAATTACTGTTTCCAGGAAAAGTCCTCCTGCTGAATCTAGGTATCTGTCGTGCTTGCAGCCGGGGTCGTGGTTGGCAAGAACAGCAACCAGTTGGTTGGCAAGGCACGCTGCGCATGCGCGACGATCTGAGCATGGGTATGAGCGCCTTCCCCGGCATTTAGTCCCTCCATTCCATTCCAAGAACGCTTCGCGTTCCTTTCCGGTTCCGGGGTCTATTGTTACTGTATCCGGGTCAAGGTGGTGGCGTTCAGCGGGTCCCGTCGGGTTTGCGGCTGTCGTCGGTTCGTTACCGTGCAGGTACTCAGATTCTTTGGTGTTAGTTTGTTTCTTGTAGCTAATAGCGGTTTGTGGTTATTAGCAAGCTCTAATTCGAGACGCTTACTAGTTTCGAGCTTTCAGATGCTAATCCCTGAGACTTTAAGGGATCAGCATTCCTCCTGATATATTCTTTACCCTTGTTTAGTATAGGGTTTTGTATTGGGAAGAATTCTTCCTTTCGACTTAGTTGGGACTAGAGGAGTATTGATTCTAGTCCTAGCTTCCATCTCTTCATTATTTTAGTTGGAACTATAGGAGCATTGATTCTAGTTCTAACTTCTTAGTTCTACCCTTCCCATACACAGGTAGGCTAAGGGTTATATCCTCTACATTGTGTAGTCAATTGTAAGCCTAGAGGAAAATCATTCTTGTCGCATTGCAGGGCACACAGAGTAATTTCATTCCTGTTACCAGACCAGTCATCCTTTCTTTTCGATGCCAACCTCTACACACCAAACGGTACATATACTTAGCACTCTTCCTACATATTCTACTACACGCCAACAAGACTTACACTAATGTCTGTTCTATGTCCTTGTATCTAGGAAACGGTATACAGAGGTGCATTGGTTTTCCCAGGATTGACAGTAACTCCAGCTGTGTATGAGGAAACCTGGTTTTCCCCTACTTTCCTTGTTTTGTTTCCCTGTTTTCCCCTGACGGGCATTACTATTTGTGTCCAGTTATTCTACTCTAGCATATGGTGAACCGGTTAGGGGAAGTTGTGGATTGAGCATCACTTCCGTGGTACTTCCGAGGCAACATCAGCTACAAGCCTTACAGTATCCAACACTGAGAAAAGTAACGTAAAAAGTAATTTACCTGTAATTTACTGAAAAAGCCTATTCATTTCAATGTACTGTATATGTTAAGTGTTACAACTTACTGCGTCCCCTGTAAATCAAACAAAGTACAATTGCTATTGCATTTTCAAACTGTTTTATATCCAGTAACATATTACTTAAACATATTTAATTCTTACCTGTGCCAGGCTTGCTTGGTTCTAAAAATAAAACAAAATGATTTATTTTTAAAACAAACACAATTGGACTGAAGTTCAGTTTTTGAGTGTGTGAATACATTTGCTGACTGAGTGTGTACATCAAATGCTTAACACTGTCCTCTGATACTGCCTTACTGCTAGACCACTCTTCCATAATTAGAAAGTAAGGTTCTATCTAACTTCAACCTCTGCCTACCTCTGTGGTCACCTTGGTCTCTATACACACTATACCTTATTTTGGTGTGGATATATAGAGCCAGTTTCTTACAGATACCACAAGTGTTAAGAAACTGGTTGCACTGAGAAAACCCTTTAGACTAAAGATCACACCCAGGGACAAGCGTACCATCGGTATCATGCCCAAGTGAGGACCAATTCACACTTCCTATCAGCGTGGGAATGCCCCAATAACAACCTTTTGACAACTGGGTTTGGGCACATAAAATAGGTAACATGCCAGATGTTTGTCAGCAATACAGGAAATAAGGTGGTCCCAATGGTCAGAAGGAAATTGGTCTAAAAATATATTAGACCAACTATCAAATGGATTGGTCAATATGCGAGAGAGACACTGGTATGTATACCAGAGAACAAAACACAATACTTTGTTAGAGAAAAAGATGTGTATTTCATATACTTCAGTATAAACCAATAATACACACATCCATTGAAAAATGAATTTTGAAGGTTGCTCAAAAAGGTGCGTAGAAAAGAGGTTATTTTAGGGTGCTTATGTGCCAAGTGAAATAGAAGAAAGGAGGGGAACATCAGAGGGAAAGAAAACAGCTCTATTTTTCAGATGAACACATGTGGATATAACTAGAGGGTAAAGACCTGTGTAGTAGGCCTGTTTGAAAAAAACATCTCTTTTTTATTTTCTTAGAGTTCGTTTTTAGGGTATAGTGATCATAAAATCCGAATTCAACATCTTGGAAAGGCTGAACAAGTAAATCCAGGCCTGGAGATGGAAAATGTTGATTTTTTGACCCGACTACTGTGTGAAGGGTTGATTAAGACCTCAGCATGCAGGTCATGTAACATGTGCAAAACATCAGAACCACAAGCAGAACAGGACAGGAATATTCCATATAATGGTAAATGTGTCACATTCCTGCCCTCTCTCTTTCATGCAGTGCAGCAAGTTGTCTTGCTTTTTGTGTGAAAAAATGATAAGTATGCTCCTTGAAATTTACCCTTATATGGCACTTTTAATCTAGAAAGTTAGACAATAGATGTCTGTACTCACTTTGCTTGGAATTGTGGTATCATATTCTTGAATCCTTCCATGGTCATATCAAACGGCTTCCTAAATGCCTGTGTGAAGATCGCTTCTTTGACACTATATTCTGAAAAGGTCCCAAAAATAGTTTGTGGATACTTCGCTTGGGCAAAAGTCTTGTTGCAGGGTGGTTTTTTGGGTGCACTACACCAGCTTAATTTGAGCAGGGGTGCTCTCTCTAAAATAAGGAAACATATGTGTGACATGCAGGAACTGAGTCAGAGTGACACTTTATTCGAAGAACAAATTAAAAAAATTAATGTCAAAGTGTTGTTAATCAAAAATAGGAGTGTGTAATCTAGAAGATAACAAGTTTCAGAGACACCTTCCTAGATGAAAAAGTAAATCATGCAATTTTGTAACTTTAAAAGCCACGGCAATGCAGAGGAGATAGAAAGAGACAATTTCGAAATAGAATAAGTATTCTAGCCTCAGCCAAAGATGCTAGAGAAGATGGCTGATGTGGGCACACACACACACATACACACGTCATAAACTTAGGGTTCATTTGTGCGAGGTAGTCCGTTGAATGGACTGAAGAACAGATCTTGATACTCTTTCAATGGAGCACTATTGACCACAGAATCACAACATTAGCAGGTGCTTTGACCGCAGAATATGACGCACTTTGATCACTTCTTGGAAATATAAGGAGGAACACAGAAGTGACACTACATTACAAAAGTTTACCAAAAGGTCACTTGATGTTTGACCATAAATCATAATGAAATTGAACATGTATCGAAAATGATTTGAGTCACTTCTCTGAAACGTTTTATAAGAAAGCAGGCGAATACAAAATGTTAGACGTCCCAGTTGGCCCCCACTCCAATTTTGTTCTTCTAAATGAAAGACACATCCTGTTATTGCTACATCTTGATGTTCAGAGAAATGTACACGAAGAGGTCATAGGAGAGATACATCCAAGAGTACAGGTGGGCTTGGGGCCTACTGCCTCCTAGATGCTCAATGCAGTGTGGACAATTTTAACACAATCCTGTCTATGGACTGGCAGGGACAATTGAGACTCTTATGCTTCAGATGTGGACAGAAAAGGCCGGGGGCACTATATGGTAAACCCTAGACCCTGCTTTATTCCCTCCTTTTGTTCATTCTTGAACAAAATTCTTACAGCATATCTTGCAGTCCCTCCTTCTAGTTGGTGTATCCCAGGGGTGTCATTCACATAGGAAAATTGACATATTTGGGACATTCGTTCTCCTGCGTCTTTCTTAACTCTATATACTCTCCTTCAGGTATGTCAATGAAGGATGTATATGATGTCTGTGTGGGTGATGGTAGATCCATATTTAAATCCTATCTCAGTTAGCATCTACTACTGGTGAGTTGGGGGCTATCAACCTGGCATTTGGTAATGGTAGCATGGCTGCATTTAGTGTAGTCCTATTATTGTTACTTCTACCACTTCTATAAGTGCTAAGTTATCCTCATTCCCTGTTCTACCCGTCTTCTTCTTGTGTATATAGGTCTTCTGAATGTTCCCTATTCCTACCTAATTCATACCTACTAATTTACTATCAGTATGTCTAGCAAAATGATAGAACAACTGCACAGTACAACAGAGGAGCAAAAGCACACCGCTAACCGGTACTAGAATTTTTAGTAGGGCAGACAATCCAGCTAAAGTCGAAACAGGCCTTTGCTATGTCTGCCCTGGCACCTCCTTCCTCAAACATTTTCTTCCCTAAATTGTCCAAGTCCTCAATGTGCTTGGTGATGGAGCCATTTTCTTCATCGTTGGCAATGTTCAGCACAGACTCCCTATCCGAAGGCATACCCTTCTCTTGATATTTCAAAGGCAGAGTTTGTTTGCCTTGATCTGAACATCACAATGATGGTGTTGGAAAAAAGAGCTGGAGCCTGTTCAATAGGTAGAACTCCTTTGGTATGACTTTGAAAGCTGTCCACCTATAGTACTCAGGTTACTGCCAATGTCTGTGGAGCAAGGTAACAGACCAGAGATGGACATGGATGTGGGAGATATTTGCTGCTGGAACAATCAGTGACACTTTGAGCACTGCATTGCATTGTTCTCGTGACCACAGGCTGCTCCATTGAGGAGGCTGTTGGAGATAGAGATGTTCTCCGCAGGCCCAGTAGAAGTCCATTAGGCAGGAGGTGCCAATTTGCATCTCAAAATTATAGATAGTGCTGTTGCATCCAGAGTTGTGCCCAACAGGTACAGTGCCATTTCCTAGAAAAGATAAAAGAAGTGACCTAAATTGTAATCTTTTTATAATTTTGGACATTTTCCTCCACCCCCAGTATACTTCCAGTCTATCCCAGCTTCATAATCTTAGTCTACCCTATGTGGCCCTAAGGACGATGCTTTATACCTCAAGTAACCTGGGGCACTCCATTTGTCATAGACGTAACTTTGTGCAAATAAGCATATTTTGGCATGGGCAATGTAGGGTGTGGGGCAAAGAGCAATTACAGTCTGATAGTAATCCTGTTATCATAAATCCATTGTTCCTACCAAAAGCTACACTAAGGTCGATATCAGGAACTCTATATTAAAAATATTTGTTACCTTCCCTTCTATTCAGGAATTGTCAAGGTTAACCTCATGCCTCATTGGGGTGTAGTCCCATACTGTTCAATTTACAAACAGTTCAGAGATGTTGGCCTCAATAATCTGGACTTGCCCTGTATTCTGTAGTGGAACAGGTGTAGGAGATGTTCTACAGTGTGTAGTAGTATTTCCCTAGGAAAATCAGTCTATCTGCGCCTACTGCATGGGGAATGTATGAGCCACATAACAGTATTCCTTAGTCTTCTATCCACCTACTATTTTAATCTGCCTTTACCACATGTTGTTGTGAAGGGAGTCATGATCGGCATGCTGTCTATCTACTGGGGCAGTATTTGCATTATTGCATTATTACTTTCAACAGGGGAAGGGGATGAGGACACAGGGTGCGCATAAATATTTGGGGTGCTGACGGTACTGGCAGAGGATGTTAAACCTTTTGCATTCCTATGGGGGCCATTTTCAGTACCTATGCTAGCAGGTGTATTGGGAGGTGACTTGTGGTTCACAGTGGTGTTGGCAACTTCAACATTTTGAGTAA
This sequence comes from Lissotriton vulgaris, assembly GCF_964263255.1. NCBI lineage: Eukaryota > Metazoa > Chordata > Amphibia > Caudata > Salamandridae > Lissotriton > Lissotriton vulgaris. Next base: position 2,074,155,874 of record NC_141687.1, read on the forward strand.
TACAAGCCTTTCTATTAATACAATGAGATATAACAGTGAACTAATTAAATCTTCCTAGTGCCACTCCGACAATAATGTAAAATAGTAGACTACAAATACATAACTTCGCATAAGACACTTCTGTGGGGCGGCGGCTGAGTCAATAGACCACCAAACGATCATCGTTTTCTTCTTCTGGAACAGTCAATGGGAACAAGTTACCCTCCTCTAGTTAGTCTGTTCTATTAATCCGTCCTCTTGGCAATGGGGACAGCTGTTGGTGAATAGTCAATGACTTTAAAATGTCCTTCAAATTTTGGATCACCGTCTGACATTTTTCAGGATACAAATCTGGGTACAGGACGGATATGTAAGAGCTCATGATCGATGGGCCTCTCTCCTTCCGCCTGGATAACTGAGTAGAAGGAAACTTCGCAGCGCGTGTTAACTCATACAAATACTCTTATATTTACTTTTCATAATTTCAGAAGAACTTTCAGTTTCACTTTCAGGTCTAGTTGCTGGTACTGATACATATATTATTATTATTATATTATTATAGGTGTTTATAAAGCGCCTGGTGACGCCTCCCGGCGTGTCCCCGCGCTAAGGAGAGAGTATTGCTAGGGTGGAGTGGCATCGGACAGTAATTAGATAGTGAAAAGATGTGTTTTTAGTTGTTTCCTGAAGGATGTTTCACTTTTTTCCTGTCTGATACTCATAGGGAGGATGTTCCACTCCTTGGCTGCGAGAGTGCGAAAGGACCTGCCTCCAAGTCTGGCTTTTTTTGGGCATGTGGTTTTAAGCAGACCAGTTCCCTTAGAACGAAGAGATCTAATGGGTTCATAGAGTGAGGCTAGGTCAGACAAATAGGAGGGGGCTCTTTGATGGATGATCCTATGGCACCAAAGAAGTGCCTTGAATACTATCCTCTTTCTAATGGGCAGCCAATGCAGAGTGTCCAAGGAAGGTTTGGATGGAGCTCTGCGCGGGAGTCTGAGCACGAGGCGTGCCGCTGAATTTTGCAGGACTTGCAATTTTCGAATGTTCTTTTCTGTAGTGCCCAACAGTAACACGTTCCCATAGTCAATAGGGAAGTGATGAGAGCCTGCGTCATGGTACGCCTGGAACTCGATGGAAGTAGATCCAAGGTGCGGCTAAGCGTCTTCATCACTCCAAAGCACTTTCCAACTGTTTTTTTAATGTGACTGTCATAGGAAAGTTTGTTATCAATCCAGACACCTAGATTTTTGGCCTCCTGACTAGGGGTGGGTATTGGTCCCAAACAAGTGGGCCACCAATCTTTGGTCCAATTGGTGTTGTTCCCCCCAATAATGAGCACCTCTGTTTTTGTTCCGTTTAATTTGAGGCAGTGCTCGTTCATCCATGTAGCCAGCTTACACATACAGGATTTAAAGTTATCGGCCTCAGAGGAAGGAGATTGAGACAGGGAGATCAGAAGTTGAGTATCGTCGGCGTAGGAGACAAGCTCTACGCCGAACGATTGGATCACCTCAGCCAAAGGTGACATATATAAGTTGAACAGGGTGGGGCTCAGGGCAGAGCCCTGAGGTACCCCCTGTTCTAAGGTCAGGCTGTCCGAGAGATAGGTCCCTCTTTGGACCTGGAAGCTTCTGTTGGTCAAGAAAGCTTTCAGCCAACCTAGAGCCTCTTTTGTGACTCCCGCTCTGTTTAGACACTGTAGCAGTATGTAGTGAGCTACAGTGTCAAACGCGGCACTGAGGTCCAACATGATCAGGGCCATAGTTTTACCTTTGTCGGCTCCCTCACGCAGAGTTTCAGTTGCTCTAAGGAGTGCTGTCTCTGTGGAGAAGCCTGATCTGAAGCCCGATTGTGAGGAATGAAAGGTTTTTTGAGTTTCTAAGTGTGTCATAAGTTGGGCATTAACTACCTTCTCAGCTAGTTTGGCTAGGTAAGGGAGTAGAGAGATAGGACGTAAATTCTCCAAGGTATCCTGGCTCAGGTTAGGTTTTTTCTTAATAGGGAACACTATAGCTTTTTTCCAGTCTGCGGGGAGGGTAGCTGTGGAAAAAGATATTTGCAGCATGTGCCTAAAATGCGGCTCCAGGGCCGGGAGACTAGCAATTAAAATTTTAGGAGGTGCAGGGTCGCGTGGCGAGCCAGATCTGATACTTCTACAGATTTTAGTCAGAATTTCAGCTGGAGGTACCGAGAAAGCACTGAGGTGAGTTGGAGTGCTTATAAGAGCTTCATTCTCAGTAAAATCAATGCTAGATTTTACATTGCTAGAAAAAGTAGCATAGATGTTGGTAATTTTATCGGAGAAATATTTGGCAATTTTATTGCAGGTATCCACTGAATCACTCTGGGAGGTGGGGTTGGACTCAACTATGGAGATCTCTTTGTAAATCTGAAAAAGCTCCTTAGAAGAGTTCTCAGCTTCCAGAATTCTCTTGTTATAGTAGGAAGCTTTTGATGTGCGTACCATTCTGTAGTAGTCTTTTTGTGCTATTTTGTATCTGGTTTTTATTTCAGAACAGAAGCTAACGCGCCAGTTTCTTTCGAGCTTCTTGCATTCCGTTTTAGCTATCTGGAGCTCCTGACTATACCACGGAGCGTTTTTTTTTGTTCTTGAAGCATTTGTTGTAGTACGGATGGGAGCAGTAGCGTCCAACGCTTTTGCGATGTTATCCTGTAAGTGAGCATAAGCTGTCTCACTATCGGAACCTTTAGGGGGGCCAGCATCCTGAATAGTATTAGAAAAGGAATCAGGGGAGAAATTTTTCCAACTTCTACGCTTAAATCGTTGTGAGCTTTGTTTGTACTGCTCAGCCCTTTCTAGTTGGATTAGTATAGGAACTATATAGTGATCAGACCAAGGGATTGGCTGGGGAGCTGAGGTCTTGATTCCCTTCCAGTTGCCAAATACAGGGTCTAGTAAGTGTCCGTGTTGGTGTGTAGGATCATTATTTATTAATACTAATTCCAGAGAGAGTAGCTCAGATTTGATGTCCGCCGCTTCCTTGTTGAGTGAATCGTCAAAATGGACGTTCAGGTCACCAAGCACTACTATGCGAGTTTTCTTGAGCGCAAGATGAGTTATGGCTTCTACCAGAGTAAGGGTGAAGTCATAGAGTTGTCCAGGGGGGCGGTACACCAAGATACCAGAAAAGGAGTGATTAGGACCAGTAGTAATGGTAAAAGTGGCCGCTTCACTATGGTCAATCATGGTAGGGGAGAGGGTGCATTCTAATGGAGTTTTAGTGACTATCGCAATGCCTCCCCCTCTGCCATCTTTCCTGTCCAGCCTGGAGAGGGCGAATCCAGGTGGAAGAGCCTGTATAATGTCGGGCTCTGAGTGTTCATCCAGCCAAGTTTCTGTAAGAAACAAAATTTGGATAGTGTCGTCTTCAAGGAGATGGAAAATTTCTAAGTTATGTTTTCGAAGGGATCTGCAGTTTAGCAGAGCTGCCTTTAGTGTATTATTGTCACAGGCCGAATTCAAGTTGGTAACAGGGGCGAAAGTGCATGAGGAACACTTTGCTAGTGATAAGGCACACATCGAGTGTGTATCGCATAAAGGAATGTTGTGACGGATATCCAGCAACTCTTGTCTGCCATACCTTATGGTGAGGAGTTTAGGTGAACCAGGGGTTGTGGCCCCGCGCCCCGTCCGGCCGCGGACGGGCGCAGACGGGCTTGACTTTGGCTCGACTTCGGCGCGCTTCCGGCGCGCCCGCTGCACGCGTCCGCTGCGCGGTCGCTGGCCTACACACATTTATAGGCTGTAGGGGCCACTAGAACGCTGACCTGTCCGCCCGAGCCCGGAAGTGCTAGGCTCCTCCTCACCCTCCGCAAACAAACGCCCAGAAATGGACGCGGCGGACCGGGGCGGGAGTCGGCAATCAGGTACACAACAACAGTAAAATAATGCACACGGATGAGTTTTAAAATGAGGTTCAGGTTGCCAAGTAAAATTAGCGCTGTAAATCTGCACTAAACAGTGATTACACTTTTAAAATACTCAGCGCGAGCGGATGGAGCCTGCCACTGCCACCGGCAAGACTCTTCTCCACCGCGCGAGTGAAGAGGCAGCTAATTAAATACACATGCCGCCTACAGCGCCACTAGAACGCTGACCTGTCCGCCCGAGCCCGGAAGTGCTAGGCTCCTCCTCACCCTCCGCAAACAAACGCCCAGAAATGGACGCGGCGGACCGGGGCGGGAGTCGGCAATCAGGTACACAACAACAGTAAAATAATGCACACGGATGAGTTTTAAAATGAGGTTCAGGTCGCCAAGTAAAATTAGCGCTGTAAATCTGCACTAAACAGTGATTACACTTTTAAAATACTCAGCGCGAGCGGATGGAGCCTGCCACTGCCACCGGCAAGACTCTTCTCCACCGCGCGAGTGAAGAGGCAGCTAATTAAATACACATGCCGCCTACAGCGCCACTAGAACGCTGACCTGTCCGCCCGAGCCCGGAAGTGCTAGGCTCCTCCTCACCCTCCGCAAACAAACGCCCAGAAATGGACGCGGCGGACCGGGGCGGGAGTCGGCAATCAGGTACACAACAACAGTAAAATAATGCACACGGATGAGTTTTAAAATGAAGTTCAGGTCGCCAAGTAAAATTAGCGCTGTAAATCTGCACTAAACAGTGATTACACTTTTAAAATACTCAGCGCGAGCGGATGGAGCCTGCCACTGCCACCGGCAAGACTCTTCTCCACCGCGCGAGTGAAGAGGCAGCTAATTAAATACACATGCCGCCTACAGCGCCACTAGAACGCTGACCTGTCCGCCCGAGCCCGGAAGTGCTAGGCTCCTCCTCACCCTCCGCAAACAAACGCCCAGAAATGGACGCGGCGGACCGGGGCGGGAGTCGGCAATCAGGTACACAACAACAGTAAAATAATGCACACGGATGAGTTTTAAAAATGAGGTTCAGGTCGCCAAGTAAAATTAGCGCTGTAAATCTGCACTAAACAGTGATTACACTTTTAAAATACTCAGCGCGAGCGGATGGAGCCTGCCACTGCCACCGGCAAGACTCTATCAATTGTTCAGTGACAAGCTGATGGGGTGTTAAGTGGTGATCAGAACTTGGAATATTTCTGAGTGAAAATAGGGCAGTCCACAGGCAATAAACTCTTTTTGTTTTTTCTTAATGATTTATTTATTCTTTCCCTCAATTGTGGTCCTTATCTTGCTTATTTTATTTTTAAGCAGTCCGCTCAGGCATTGCAGAAATGTGTTGCTTCTTTAATACCACAGGTGACACGTAGTCCATCATTGATCCAAATGTGTGGAAAACTTGGAGTAGAGGGCCTGTGGTGTGACATGTTTTTCTGTTACTGCCTGCCTATAGATAAAATCTTAGGGATCTAGTTGTACTCCCCTCTTTTTTTTAAGTTTTTTATTTTTTATTATTTTTTATTTCTAACCAGACATGAGGTAGTGGAAACATGAATATTGAGCATATGTATGCAAACATCCCGAAAACAGGAATACACTTCTTAGGGGCTTAGGGAAGATCCTAAAAATAATAATGTTGCAAAACCTCAAAACATCAATTAACTCCGAAAGCGAAAGAAGAACCAAAACATTGTAATATAATTGTTTTCAGGAGAAAGAAAATCTTAATAATCTCCATCCCAGTAACACAACTGAGAAATAAAAACTCATAGTGGGCGAACCGCAAAATATATGCATCCACCTCTAAAGTCTTCAACTGCAGTTTAAAAGACATTTTTAAATTTACACACATTTTATGTTGACAATAGTGCAATACTGAGCATTGATACTTAATGCACACTGTCCTTTAACATTGAAATATACTTTATTTCAACAAGGTGGTTATGGCAACTCTGGGGGCATGGAGAATTCCTTGGCTATCCTACATAAGACACTCCTTTAGCCTGATGGGTATGGATAGCTTTTTAGTCCAATCCAGAGGAATCTTGCCAAGCTATCTCTAAGAAAACCTTGGCGAATATGATAAAGGAGCATAATCAAATTAAATTGTTCCGGTCCCTAAATACTTCATGCCTATCGTACGCCTTTTTGGATATTAGGCATCGTTTAGGTTTGAAGAGGTAATTGATCTTATCCAACCTACATTGGCCAAGAAAGTGTACCTCCAATTTAGGTATGGAACCTTACCGCTCAATGCAATCACAGATAAGTGGGCAAGAGGACCTACTCGACCTTGCCCTGGATGCCTAAAGGAAGATGAAACTGCTACTCATTTTATCCTCTTCTGTGTGGTGTATAAGGTATCAGGAAGAATTGGATTATCCAAATGTGTAACAATATAGGCATTAGGAATTATCTTGTCTTTTATAGGATCTTAAGGTCAGATACTGACCCAGTTATTGTGACTGCTGTACCTAAGTTTTTGTTTATAATGTGGATTCTCATAGGAAGCTGCTCTCTAAAGTTTAGAGCTCCAGTACTATTAAGTTTACCCCAAGTTGTAGACCTTTGTTGTTTCTAGTGGTGTTGGGTTGTGCCATCTTTATGAGATATGTAGACCAAAGGACATTTTATTGTTTTAATTTTACATTTAACTTAAACTTTTATATAGTACCTACTTTTATAAATCTTTTCCCACGACGATGAATTTTAAAAATGATGAATTCCATTGATAATGAGATGAGTGTATATGTCTGCTCTTATTGTAATATTTTGAAACCGTTCTGTAAATTATATGTGCTTTTATGGTTTAATCGTACCGAAATAAAGTTTCTGAATGAATGAAATGAAATATACTTTATTTCAACACGTATTATGTATTCTTTTGTATTTCCTAGCACTGGGGCGTGTGTGGAGGAAGTTGGTGTGGCAGCAATCTGTGGTAATCTATTCCTATGGATCTCTGGTCTCTGTACCAAAGTGGACCCTAAAACTGAATTCTAGAGAGGTCTAATTCATATACTTACAATGAGGGAGGTCTGAGAGCAAAGGGGTTAGTTTGAAAGGTTGAAATTGAAGTTTTAATTATGGAGAGCCAGGTTACAATGATATGCCTCCAGTCATGTTTACACTGTCACTATAGTGGGTTGCACAATGGGTACTGCAGTCCACAAATTACATTTACATTTAACTTACTAGCCATGGGTGCGCTTTGTATCATATACTATCAACTTCTATGTAAGTTAACTATGCCAATTATGAGTACAGCTAACTTAAACATGTTTTAGGCGTCAGAAAACATGTACTGGGGCATGGATAGCAGAGTCTCAGTGCACAGAGTGAAAAAAATCAGCAGCATCAGTCCCAATAAATGGCCAACTGCGATGGAGCGTGAGTTTGATAGAGAAACCAGGAACAACCTCCTGAACGCTTTACCTTCTGGCACAGAGTCATGAATCTAGCAGCATCAGTTCAAACAATTGGTTCATCACGCAAAAGAGGCATTGTCCTACAATCTCTATAACTATAAGTACCTAAAACTCTGAAACACAACTTTGAAAGAGGCGTTCTCCGCAGCAGACTTCAAACTATGACTCTTTTAACCACTCTCCCCTCTGCTAGAAATGCATCCACTATGAACAAATGTGAGGTCAAAGGTTTCCTGACAAAGAGTTATCTTCAGTTAGTTCAATTTCCTCTTGCAATTTTTCAGACTTCCTAGATTTGCATATAACACACATATGGTGACAGACAAATAATTATTATTTTAATTTCTGCCATGAATCATATTGTTTGTGACTAGCATTGTAATAGACTCTTCCTTTGGGTCTGATTACAAGTGGGATGGATAATTCTGATACATTCTTAAAACCTGTTTGCTCAACAATCGGCAATATTAGTTCTGCAGTGTTTACTACAACTTGTAAATACCGGGAGGAATATTTACTAACATTTTGCCCCGGGTTTGCATCGGAATAATTATCCAAATTGATGATTAATGTTTATTTTAAGTTTACTTTACAGTGCAAAACTTGATCTGTGCTGAAAAGTCACCTGAAAGCAGCACTAGCGCTGCTTAGCTTTACTTAGCATCAAGGGAGCGCTCAATGGGTGGTTCATCGGCATTCCCGTGCAACTACCCATGATTTTTTACCCAAAACCCTATCCCACTAAAAAAAGGCGACAGGGTTTTGCATTAAAAAAATTCAATTTTGACAATGGCATTATGGAGGAGAAATTCATTTATTTGCCCAATAGTTTCCGACTTATCATGTGTGCTGCAATGTACAGCACGCATACAAAGTAGGAAAAGTTTAAAAGTTAGTCTAAGGATTGCACATTCCATTCCAAAACTTGTGCTAGATATCATGCACACACCATTGAACTGAGGTGCAAGAGTATGTGCATTGCATTGGCAGCCTGATTGTGACCAGTGCTGGAAAGAGGGCACAACATCACCATATCTCATTAGATATGGCGCCATACTGCTATCTGACGCCCATGCAACACATCACAGCCACTTTGGTTGCTGTGCTGTGCTGTGTTGATAAAGATTTTAGTAAACATAATCCTAGGTGTGATAAAGTTTGCTGCCTGATTTTCCCCAGGTACATATTGGCAGGTCGAAAACACAGAAATATCTGAAAATGCAAATTTTGGTGTGAAAGCACTGATAGTGTGGACATTTCATTTCATTTGTAGGGGTCCATCCTAATCACATGTAGAGCGCACCCACATATAATCATTTACTGCATTAACGTGAAGTGTTAGAATTGTGAAAAGTATCAACATAAATAGGTGACGTATCTTAGGTAATCGACAAGTAGCATGGAGAATTCATGTAGAAAATGATTGTAATAAGCAGAGATGATGACATGAAGAACTCGTGATGTGCAACTGATAATTATTTGTGTACTAAATGTTATTAATTATGTCATTTCATACGTAGGTAAATGTATTAGCTGAAATTGCATTATTGTTATGTGAATTGGTAAGCTATATGGTGCTTTCTTATGTTATCTAAAATTCGTAGGTCTGAAATGCAAGTCCCTGAAAACTCTCGCTTTAGAATAAACAGTTTGAATTTCAGATGTGCTGCGGAATCTGTTTTTTCTCACGTTTTGTGTTGCAGGTTAAGAAGCTCTCTTGTTAGACAGAATAATGTCTTTGTTTTACTATCTAGGGAAGGAGGGAAGAAGTTACAATCATGTGCCTAGAATCGATAAAGGAAGTTTCACACAGGGGAAGGCATGAGAACCAAGGAACAATTGTTGCAAGGAAGGTACACTGTCGACATTGTGGAAAATTACTTTCAGAGCTGTACCCAGCGCGAATGACATGATTCAAAGGGCACCATGGGAGTGCTACCTGTGGATAACTGGCTGTTGGAATTAGGGAAAGTGCCCCACTTCTTTCTTACCTTCCGAGAGAGAGCATCCTAGATCGAGCTCTGTCTTTACGAAGTAGCTTTATACTACTGGACCCATTTTTGCCCTGCTTCTGAAATGTTTAATTAGTGATGTCACCTCAGTGTTAGAGTAGGGATAAATGTAATGCTTTTCACTTGCAAATTCTCGATCCAGGTAAATTTGAAATTATGCTTCCTGATTATCTGTATTTTGCTTCTTGACTTAATTGTGTTCCTGTGCAGCACCGTCTAAATTGGGTGTGCCGATTTCTATACCCTTGTCTTAAGGTATTTTTATGTCCAGTTATTTCTGGCTTTGTAATAAACAAACATACTTGAAGTAGCAGTCCATGGAATATTTTGTACCCAAGAGGGATAATGGCTAATTGATTGGTGTCCAACGACTTTCCTGCCCTTTACTCTTTCATGCTGCGAAAGAAAACCATCAGAGTGAGACTCTAGAACAGGTCTAGAACACATGGACCAAACCCTTTCAGTTAGTAGCAGAGTAGGATGGTTTGCACATGAGGTAAGGAGGGAATCTAGAGGTAGACTAGAATAAGAGAAACCTAGAACCCAAAAGTCCGAACTAGAGCCCAATGATCATGAACAGAAGGCGATGGAATCTGGAAACCAATGGCGTTTGTTGGTGCGGCAAGATCAGCTACGGAAGGAGGAGTCAGTATAATAGGGTGTAAGCAGGGTGTTAGAATGCGGGAATGATTTGATTGTGTGATGTCTTGCGGAGTTGGAGTGGGAGTCGAGTGAATGTGGTTTCGGGCCTGACATGGTACTAAGATTGAGATTTGAGTTGCAGGTACAGAAATTGCCTAAGATCCTGGGATATATCAAAACATGTAGAAGATATTGTGATTGTCTGACCGAGGAATTGAGAAGATGTTGCTGGACGTCATCGCCGTTCCCCGTAAGTCAGGTAACTTTGTGTGAAGGAGATGTATGGGAATCGCCTAGTGTACCTTGTGGACAGGGGTTAACTATACTGATTCAAGTGATCCATGCTGGGCGAGGGTAACCGTGTGTGAATGTTCTTGAGTGGTTGAATTCTATTGATCCTTTTAGATGGCAGGCAGTTACTGATTTGTGAGTGAATGCGTAGGGAGAAATTGTGAAGGAGCGTGAGCCAATGTGAGGGGTGAGAGTGAAGTCAGAGTGCGTCGCGCTGTGATAGGTCGGTTGATGTAATGCCGCGCTGGGATTGGTGGTAGTCATCAGGATTTTGTGGTTGAAAGAGATTGTTCCATCATAACTTGGTGAACAGAAAATCGCATTTTGGAATCATGCGATGTTTAAGGTGTTGCGGGATCTTTTCCGGGGTGACAGCCGTTATTACTCCAGTGGGTGAAGAGGTGCCACCCAATGATACTCCAGCACATTATATGGTGACAGAAGTTGGGCTCCATGGTATTTGCTTCAAAATTAGAATAAGGTCGCTGAAAAAGATGTTGAATTGTAATTTCCACGCTTTGGTTCATTCGGATTGGATGCATTCAATCAGCTTAGAGAAGCAACGTTTGCCATGTGACCTTTGCCTAAACCAACACAGTTTGAAGCGTTAGATGCATGGTTGTGTGCAGCTCACGCTAAGCAGAGGGAGAAATACCAAGGGAGAATGAGGTAAACTGTGAGGGCATATCATGACGCACAGTGGGATGCAAAGCTTAAGAGATGGAGAGTCAATACCATTGAGGGAGAAAGGTTATACCCAGTACTGGTAGGAGATGGAGAGTCACTAGACAGGAGTAAATAGACAAACAGGAGTAACAGTAGTGACAGTAGTGACAACAACGACAGCTTGTTAGATCGGTTGTTAGCAGAGTGTCCTCCACCTTACAGTCCACAATCGGGTGAAGTGGGGTGAAGCTCGGAATGTGTTGAGAATACAGGAAGTGTAGCAGTTCAAGTGAGTCCTGATCCATGAGTCGCTGGAGGGATACTAGCAGGAGATGCGGGGCAGAAGCGTCTGCTTTGGAAAGTATGGAACAGAATGGTGTTAATGCAGCTTCACGGTTGCCAGAAGCTCTTACAGTACCGGTTACCATTGGTCCTGTTGTTCCTGCTTACAATCCAAGCTCAGTGGGAAGCCTCAGTCAGAGACAGCCCATGCATACTGAAGGGACTGGATTGGGAAGGATAGGGAGCACAAATGTGAATTGCCATTGCTTAGTGCATGTGAAATCTAATACCCCTTTAGCGGCTACTACTGACCCTTTCATAGGTTGAATTGGTTCCAGTGCTATACAGTCTATACCCATGGTAAACACCAGTTCAGATCTGAGAATGTGGGAAACTCCTTTGAGAGGACCAAGTGGTGGAACTTTAGAAGCAAGCACAAGTCAGAGAGCATGTTCTCAACATTGCAGACTTGGAGTCCTGGTTGAGAGACCGTAGATACAGTAAGGTGAGTCAAGAGTAGTACGTTGAGTCAGGGTACCATCAAAGCTGTAATTAAGGTAAAGCTGGTGGATGTGGTGAGTCTGAAGGCTGAGGTAGACAATACCATCTGTGGTAATCTACCTTAAGAGAGACTTGAGACCTAAGAGCCAGTTGATTTGCTGTTTGTAACAAAGAATGTCACCCAAAGGTCAAGACAAGTACATGAGTAGCTGTCAGAGTTGGCTCAGAGGTATGGAGTAGACTTGTCTTGAACGAACACCTTTCAGAGAAATCATAGGCTTACTTCCAGAGACCAAGAGCTAGAGGAAAAAAGAGTGACTGGGTTAGAGATGCACATCCAAGAGTTGGTGGTTGGAATAAGGGCCTGGCGTATGCTGGATAAGTGGGAGGAGAGATGGTCAAAGAAGACGAGTGTAAGAAAGGCGACAGAGAGACACCACCTCCAGGATGGGGAACACAGAGATTAGAGGCATACCTGTTACAGGAAGTGCCTAGTGGAGGGTATGTGCATGTTCCCTGGAGTCGAAGCGACCTTGGTAACTTCACAAATGATTTACCCAGGTTGAGGGAGAAGCCTGCTGAATGGTATAAGCAAGTTGATCACTTTGTTAAGATCTCGAAAGTGCTGTGGATTGACTTAAACACCTTATGTGAAATTGTGGTTCCTAGTGATCTATGGTCTGCTTTTAAAATAGCTATTGAGTGGCCTGCAGTTGAGCCCAGAGAGGGATCCAGTAACTCATGGTCCTTTGCCATTGGTTATGAAGGAATACAGGGGCATATTACCAAGCAATAGCGATAATTATCGCTATTGCTTGGTTAGCGGGAAAAAAATATCGCTGAGCACCGAGGATTTTTACCGCTGAGATACCTTGATATTATCAAGGTTTATCTCAAAAGCGGTAAAAATCCTGCGAAATGCATGAATATCGCTGAAAAACCAGCGATATTCATGCATTATCGTGGCAATGCTCTTAGCCATGTTATCCACCTTCCATTGGATAACATGGCTAAAAACTGCTTTTAGCAGGCGTTAGCTTTTGGAGATATTCGCGCTTAGCGCGAATATTTCCAAAAGTTGTTAATAGGCGTTAGAGATGTTAGCGACTGTTTTCAGTCGCTAACATCTTGACACGCCCACTTTGCATGTCATTAGCGATACTTATCGCTGACATGCAAAGTGGGCCCCTAAATGCCCGCTATCGCCTACCAGCTGTCGCTAACTGGTGTTAGCGACAGCTTGGTAATAGGGCGATAAAATTATCGCCGCATTAGCGGGAAAAAGTCCCGCTAATGCGGCGATAATGCCCTTGGTAATATGCCCCACAATTAGGTGATCACATAGTTGTAGTCCAAAATAGCCCGTCAAGACATCGATTGGGTTAAGACAGATCGATCAACCCAGGAACCTAAGGAGTCAGTACATGCTCACTATGGACAGAGTTGCAAGCCTTTAAGCAGTACAGTGGGTTAGATACACTCAACCCTAATGACATGAGACAATTTGTATCCAAATGTGTAACTTGCTTGAGGCCCATGATCAGTCTATTGATTCAACAGAATCTAGTTAGTTGGCAAAACAAATCTGTGGATGAAATCCTACAATATGCCAGATATTGCAGTGATTAGGTGGACTCGAAGCATAGGAGGATAAAGGAGAAATTGATGCTGGTCTAAATGTGAAATTCCCAGAAGAGAGAGTAGGCGCAGACAATATTGAGAACTGTAGCTTGTGGTCAAAGGAGTGTACCAGGAGGTGTCCAAGTAACATCAGTCACAGGGTTGACGGGACAAGGAAGAGGAAGAGGTGTCCCCAAAGATCCCAATACAGGGATAGATGTTGTAACCCTGAAGAAGACCACTGCCTTTCACTTTTGTCACAAGATCAGGCATGGGAAGAGCGAATGTTGTTTCAATTCCGCAAATCAAGTGCAGGAAGAAGCACTCGTGCAGGTGGCAGATGGAGTAAATCAGCTTCCAACAGTGACTAGGCCAAGATTGCTTTATGCAGGATGGACTCAGAATCAGCTAGTGCAAGTGCCTCAAGCTATGAGAATCTCACAGGGTAAATGAACTTATAACCAATTGCCCTCAGTGGAAGCTCTGGACGAATTTGATCCAGACCCATCCTTATGACGGTGCCTGAAGGGGGAAGAAGATTGTACACTTGCTGCAGTCTTAGAAGTAGACCAGAGTGGACCATATGTGGAAGCCGACGTAGCAACTAAATAAATTCACGGAAGATAGTAATGCTCTCCATGAAACACAATCAGGTTTTAGAGCCAGTTTTAGCACCGAGACCGCCCTGATCGAGGCGGCCGAGTCAGTCAGATGGTCGCTGGATTCAGGAGCATCAGAAATGCTGGTGCGCCTTTGATACGGTGGATCACGACAGGCTATTACAACGCCTGGCTGAGATCGGCCTCCAAGTCCAGGCACTGGGTTGGCTCCACTCCTATTTGTCCAACAGATTGCAGAAGGTGGCTCTAGGCGCCTTTTCCTCAGACTCCAGGAGATTTAACTGCGGGGTCCCACCGGGCTCAGCCCTGAGCCCGCTGCTTTTTAATATTTATTTGGCCCCGCTGTTCACGCTGATTGCCAATTGGGGAGTCACCGCAATTTCCTACGCTGATGACACCTAGTTGGTCTTCCCGTTCTCTGAGGTTTCTGAGGCAGCCTTTTCCAAATTTAAGGGCTGCCTTCGAGATGTGGCCTGCTGGATGAACACCAACAAACTGAAATTAAACGCGGGCAAAACGGAGCTGATCTTTTTTGGCACAGGCGCCCTCCCCCCGCCGAGTTTTGGTGGCCGGACGAGATGGGTCCCGCACCAACTCCCAGCATAAAGGCAAAAAATTTGGGGGTTACATGGGATGATGGCCTGTCTTTTGCCCCCCAGATACAGCAGGTCATTGGAGGTTGCATAGGCAAACTGAGGAGCCTACGCAGATTTCTTCAACTGCTCCCGGTGAGCTGCCACAAAACGATTATTCATGCCATGATCACCTCAAGGCTGGATTATGCCAACGGCCTTTATTTAGGCCTCCCGAAATTTCTGCTGCAAAAGATGCAAACCGTTCAGAATTCGGCAGCCAGGCTACTTAGGCATGTCCCTTTTAGACACCATATTTCTCCTCACTTGCGCATGCTACACTGGTTACCTGTGGTAAGTCGAATAAAATTCAAGGCGCTCACCCTGGCCTACAGAGCCCTATATGGGACTTGCCCAAATTACTTAAAAAAACGTCTGCCTAGATATTCTCAGGCCAGACTCCTAAGGTCTAACTATAAGGTCCATCTTCACGTCCCTCGAGTGAAAAGGGCGCGCTTGGGTGGCAGAACTTTTTCCGCAAGTGAGATCTGCAAAAGCCTGAAACCTGCCACACTCGGAAAAATCAATCCAAGTTGTAGGAGTCTCTAACAAAAGAATGACAAAGCCTTTGACAGAAGAGGTATTGGTGAAAATCAGAACCTTTCCGGATCACCATCAGTTCATGGTGATTCGAATCCAGTCCATTTGCTAGGCCGTAAAGTTTTGTGCAAATTGATCTGTACCATCTACTGACCACAGAAGGGGTTTGAATTGCAGACAGACTAATGATGAGGACATTGCTTTCAAGTTAGCTAACCTAAATCATAATACAGCCATGCTTACTTTACTGACAGTGGAAGACATGTGCTGTATTAGAGAGACACCGTCTCTCCAGTGGTATGGGAGTTTTCATGGGAGGAGATCAGACTGATTCACGGAGTCGAGCAAGTCCGCATACAGGTCAAGCCCAATGCAGAATTTCTGAGAATGCCTCAGTACAATCTGACCCCAGAAACAGTGGCAGTGATTACACCTGTAATTGAGTTCATGATTGTGCAGGGCATCCTAAAGTAGATCTTTGGAAGTCTGTGCGATTTTCCTAATATGGAATTACAGAAGCCGACTGGGAAATATTGCACTGTCCAAGACCTTAGAAAGATAAACAACATAGTGATTCCATGTAGTCCCGAGGTACCGAATCCACTTGTGATCCTATTTCAGATACCTTGTGAGGCTGCATGGTGTACAGTGATTGACCTCTGTCAAGCATTTTTCTCCATTCTGTTGCATGAGGAGAGTCAATAAATATTTGCTTTCCATCTGGAGAATCGTGGGTCTTAACATGGGGACGTATCCCACAAGGGTACACTAAGAGTCCATCCATCAGGTATTGAAGAAGAACCTTAAGCGCTTAATTGTGCCCTGCAACTCAGTGCTAGTCCAGTAAATCGATGACGTTCTGATTGTGCCTGAAACAGGGGAGGCTTGTAGGGACAAAACTATCGACTTACTGAACCATCTGGCTGACAATGGGCATAAGGTGACTCCAAGTAAGCTTTAGTACTGTCTAAATGAAGTACAGTGTTTGAGTCATCGAAGTAAAAATAATAAGAGGAAGGTGTCACTAGAAAGGGTGGAGACGATCATGAAAATGAATCTGCCTAGTACCCAGAAAAAGGTCAGAATGTTCTTGGGAATGGTTGGCTACTGCCAACAGTGGATTCCTAATTTCTCCTTGACGGCGAAGCCTCTGCAAATACTGACCGACAAGGATGTGTGTGATCCGGTACTGTGGGATAACGATTGTCTGCTTGCTTTCCTGGAGTGGAGAGAGTGCCTATGTTGTGCTCCAGTTTTTGGGAATGCCTGATTACAACAAAGAATTCTCATTTTTCTGCCATGAACGAGAAGGTTGGGCTCTATCTGTACTCACCCAGACACATGGAAGTGCCGTAGACCAGTGATCCGTTGCTGCAATAGGTGTCAGCATTGAATGATTTGAAAGCATTGTGGTGAATCATCCTCTTACAGTATATGTACCACATTCAGTTGAGCTCCTGATGACGAGAACCAAAACACAGCATTTGACAAAAAACAGGTTGACAAGGTGTAAGCAAGTGTTACTCGCTGCCGAGAACGTCACTGAAGCGTTGTTCTGTGTTAAATCCTGCTACCTTGTTGCCTGTTCCAAAAGCTGATGGGGAAGAATGTGAAGACCATGACTGTCTAGATGATACTGAGCTTTGCACGAAACAGAGACCTGACATTGTTGATGAGTCATTGTCTGATCCTGATCAAGTACCTCTTTGTTGATGGTTCATGCTTAAGACACAATGAAGGGAATTTGAGATCAGTGCTTGCTTTCTGTACCATATCCGGAGTGGTGGAAGCTGCTTGTTTAAAGGGAGTACACTCTGCACAAGTGGCTGGAATCCTTGCCTTGACCTATGCATGTCAAGTTTCTGAACAGATCGAAGTCACCGTCTATACAGATAGCCAGTACGGTTTTGGTGTGGTTCATGGATTTGGAAAGCTATGGTCACAGAGAGGGTTTCTAACATCATTAGATTCCCCGATAAGGAATGGGAAGTATGTGAGACACTGTTGGAAGCTTTGTAATTGCCAAGAGAAGAGTGCAGCCAATGGAAGGGGAGATGATTTCGTTACCACCAAAAATAGGTATGCAGATGAAGTTGCACAATTCTGTGCTAGTAATGCATGTGTTTTCAATGGAGAATATGCTGGTGGGAGTACAGAGAAGATCAAACACAGCATAATGCTAGCTGTTGCTGACACGTAGAATGAAGTGAGTTGTTTGCAAATGGAAGCCAAAGACAAAAGAACAAGCGGGTTGGATTAGAGCAGGTTGTGAGAAAGGGGAAAATAACATTTGTGTGTCAGTTAATGGCATGGCGGTATTACAAGATAGTTTGTTGCATCCAATGGCAAGACAAATTTATGGAGCAGCTCACAAAGGAAGGAATGTGATGGTGAGATTGTTCAGACAGACTTGGTTCATTCCGATGTTTCAAGTGATTGCAGAAGCTGTGTGTCATCGTTGTGTCACGTGTCAACAAATAAATGCTAGAAAGAAGACAGTGGTTGCTTTGAGTCACATTGATAGATCAGGAGGTCCCTTTATTTGGATACAAATAGATTTTGTTGAGATGCCATTGTGTAATTGGTTTGGATACATTCTGGTTGTTGTGTGCATCTTTTCTCTATGGGTTGAATCTTATCCAACTAGAAGGGTGGGATAGTCTCACAGTAGTGGAATGTCTGTTGAGGGAACTCATTCCTAGATTCAGATTTCCAACTACATTGGAATCGGAGAGAGGTACGCACTTCCACATTGAAGTTATGAAGTTGTCGTGCACTGCCTTGAAGAGTGGACCAAAGACTGCATTGTAGTTACAGGCCGGTGGCATCAGGAATGGTGGAGCAGATAAACGGTACCTTGAAGGCGAGGTTGGCTAAAGCATGTGCCTTGACGTCTCTGAAGTTGCCTTATGCATTGCCTTTAGTGCTATTAAGTTTGAGCAGTATTCCTGACAGGAAAACTGGGTTGTCGCCTCATGAGATTCTTATGGGAAGACCAATGCTTTTGCCTGCTGTGCCTGCTACTGCATCAGTGAACACCACAGTTGATTTAGTCCTTGACTACTATAAATAATTGGCTGATGTGGTTAGTTCTGTATCTCATGAGGTTGAAGCAGTGACTGTACAGACTTGAAGAGACCTTTGTCATGACCTGAGCCCAGGAGATTGGGTTCTCGTCAGAAAACGCATGAGGAAAAATTGTCTTGATTCTCGTTGGTGTGGACCATATAAAGTGATACTGGTTGCAAACATTGCTGTGAAGTGTAGCGGAGTGCCGCATTCGGTCCATGCGTCTCATACCAGATGAGTCACAGGTCCCTCTGATGAAAGCAGAAGTATTTCCAGCAGTGACTGAGGGGTCACCGTAGGGGACAAGCCAAGCTGTAGAAATGCCTGAAGAGGCTGGATACACACCACGTCGCTCTGAGTAGGGTCAAGCTACACAAAACCCTGATAGTGACTCTGAGGGAGACGGTAATAATGCGAGTGGTGTAAAGTCTGAAAAGACTGGTCTGAAAAGTGTTTGTGTGCAGTTAAGGAAGAAAGATGCTGCAGGGGAAATACTTGCCTCTGAAAGAGAACTCACACTGATAAGTTAATATTCAGAGTCTGAGCAAACCACAGAAGGTCCAGGAGGGCTTGAGTGTTGTGTCGTAGATACTTCTCTCCCGAGTGGACTTATCTGGTTACAAATGCTGGGGAAAGCGAGGTCAGAGATTTCAACATTGGTTGTCGAGATTTTGCAGTGAGTTCCTGGAATTGAAGCTAATGCACGTTTGTCACTGACTGTACCTTTTCCACCAAAAGAGAATGCAGCATTTTTTAAATTTTCTTTTAGAGTTTTATATAGCGTGAACTTGATCTGAAGATATCAGGTATCAGAGCGCTTTACATGAGCACCGGTTTCTTTACAGATGGACACATTCATTTTTTTGTTAGGCAGAGGGAGATTAAGTGATTTGCCCAGAATCACAGGATGTTGAGCTTCGTTGCTGAGACTCGAACCCGATTCCCCAGCTTCAAGGTCAAGCGCTCTAGCCATAAGGCTATATCCTCTCTATTGGGAACTGAGCTGTTACAACGAGTCATTGAGAAGGTTGGCTCTGATCTCATAATTGATGTAAA
This sequence comes from Lissotriton vulgaris, assembly GCF_964263255.1. Classification (NCBI taxonomy): domain Eukaryota; kingdom Metazoa; phylum Chordata; class Amphibia; order Caudata; family Salamandridae; genus Lissotriton; species Lissotriton vulgaris. The sequence continues at coordinate 2,074,175,115 of NC_141687.1, forward strand.
TCGAACCTTCAGCTGTGAATAAGTTGCTTGAAAGACGATAACCTAGGTCCGAGTGGAAGAAGAATAAAATTAGGGATTTTCATCTAGAAGAAAAAAGAGGGCTGTGAAAGTCTTCCGAGCTGTTTAAATATTGTACAAATAACTAAAATAACTTTTTGAGATTTCAAAGAGAAAGGGTTCAAGAACTTTGTTCTACATGAATAAGAGGCAGATAAAAGAGACTGTGTGTTAGTCCTCTTACAAGTTGGAATCCGAGCTACTTTAAAAATGGAGTATGGAAATTTGAGTTGTAGGCACAAATATATCATAGGTACCCTCATTGTAGGAGTAATAATAGTGATAGCAGTAGTCATTACTGAGTTCATTTTAAGGGCACACAAAAGTGAGGAACATGGAGAGGGGACATGGGACATCCACACCTACCACTGCTGTCTCAAAGGAGGGTACATTAGGATGTGAGAAATGCTTAATAGAGCAAATTAGTCACTTTCTTCATGTAGATTTATCCAAGGGTGATTATACACTGAATGGTTATGCTAAGTTGTTGTATGAGTATGTTGTCACTCTGGAAATTACATGTGCATACAATGACATGCTTCCATTGAGGAGGGGATACGTTATCACTACCTACCCTTGACGTACGGTATTAGTTGTAGTTTACTCCTTAGTAGATATTCTGGGAAAGGCCATTATAAGTACTACTTATCAAATCATGATGTGGTACTCCCAGAAATACCCATCTATAAACAACTGAACAAATTTGATTATTATAAGTAAATAGAGAGAATGGAGACTGTTAGATCTGGGGGTCTCTAGTTGGCATTGGTATTCACCTTTGTCCAAATATGGACCCTTACTTCTAAGTCAGGATAAGGGGATTACACTCAGATGGACACAACACAGGTTTTATAAAAATAAGTATTCTTTATATAGACTTAAACAGAAGACCACAAACGACAAAAATCCACAATACTACACTTAAGATTGCTTAAAAGATGCTTATAGTTGCTTAGTTCAAGTTGATGATAAATGCAACAAAGTTCTCAACCAAGTACCTGGATGCGTAACGCAAATAAACAAAAGGCTCGCAAAAGGGGAGATGCGCCGGTTCCGTGATCCGGGGGAGATGATGCGTCATGCCTCAATGCTTGCACAGAGTAGGGGATGCATCGTGATCGTTACAGGTGTGGAGGTGATGCGGAGATTCTCAGCATGCGGGCCCTTTGCGGTGCGCAAGATGGCACCTTGATGCAATGTGATGATCCGGTTACGATGCGAGAAGATGGCACCCTTGATGTGACGATGCGATGACGATGCGATGATGCCCTGCAGCCTTGCGATGACTCTGTACTTTGGAGCCGCGACAGGCCCTGCAACATGCTTTTCCGGTGATGTGATGGAGACTCTCACGATGGCGTCACACTTCTCCGGTGATGCGACAGCAGGCAGCTTCAATGAACACACACTTCCAGGGAGATGCGGCAAAGGCTCGCTTCTCTGGCGATGCGTTAATTTCAGCTGTGGCGGTGACACGCTTCTTCTCGATGCGTCGCTCTTCCAGCTCCCAGCGGCACGCAAGTTTCTGGAGTCAGAATTCCCAGCAACGAAATTCAGTGGGGAGCTGGAGGTGAAGTCTTTTGTTCCTGAGACTTCAGCAGGAGGCAAGCACAGTTCAAGCCCTTGGAGATTATTCTGCAGATGAAAGTCCTTACAAAGTTCCTTCTCCTTTCCCTTGGCAATGAAGCAACCACTGCAGGCCAACCCAGCACACAACAGACTGGCAGAGGGGCAGTACAGCTCCTACAGCTTCCTTGGTTCTTCTCCTTGGCAGAAAGGTTTCTTGTCCAGACGTGATCTAATGTCTTGGGGACAGGGTCCCAATATTTATACCCCCAAATCCTTTGCTCTCTGAAGCAAGAGAGGCCTCTGCCTAGTCCAAACCAGTTCCCGAGCACTTTGTTTATATGACTCTCTTTATCCTTTTACTGTGCAGGGCAGAGACATCAGTCGCCCCACAGGAGGTGGAGCCAGCACAGGGGAGGGAAGATACAGCTCTGTTGAAATGATTCCTCCTCTCCTTTCACAGTGCAGGGCAGAGACATCAGACAAGCCACAGGAGGTGGAGCCAGCATTGTAGAGGGAATGCCCAGCCCTATTCAGGTCCCAGGTGTAACTCCTGCCTCTCATCGAGATGCAGATATCTCTATTCACCAATGGCCTGCCCCAGCCTGTCTCCTGGAATCTCCAGGCCCTGTCACTCACAAACCCAGACAAGGAATACACAACCCAGCAGAGGCAGTCCTGGATAGTTAGGCAAGAAAATACCTACTTTCTAAAAGTGGTATTTTAAAACACAGAATATTAAAACCAACTTTACTAAAAGATGTATTTTAATATTCTGAGTTCAGGCATACTAAATTCGAATTTCTACCATGTACCCTGAGTCAGTTAGGACTATAAGAATGTAATAATCTAACTTCCCATTCTGGCATATGAGAACAGGTAGCCTTTAATAGTGAAAAACGAAAATGGCTGCAATTCACTATTAGAACATGCTACACACATCAGAGCATGTCCTACCTTATACTTACAAAGCACCCTGCCCTTGGGCCTACCATAGGGGGGGCCAATATGAAGCAAAGGGAAGGTTTAGGGACTGGCAAGTGGGTGCACTTGGCCAAGTCGACATGGCAGTGCTAGACTGCACACAGGCCTTGCAATGCAGGCCTGAGGCACACTATACAAGTTGCTTCAAAGGTCCTCTTACCGAGTGACCATACAAAAGCTCAAAGGGGCTGAACCCTAGAGACTTTTCTGGCACCTCATGGTAGGCAAACAGAAGGCATGGCAAGAGGACGTCCCACTTAAGCCTCATTGGTTCCTCAAGACCCATGATCATGCCTTTGAGGGTCCGGTTGAATCTTTCAACCAGCCCATTTCCTTGTTGGTGGTAAGGAGTGGTGAACTTGTAGGTAACACCACACTCCTTCCACAGAGACTTCATATATTTGAAAATAAAGTTTGTACCTCGGTCAGAGATAAAAAACTTTATTTCCAGAAGAAGATCCCCATCAGTGCACGTCCCACCACGGGGGGCGTCACAGTCTTGACGGAATGGCTTCCGGGTACCGGGTAGCATGGTCCACCAAGACCAGGATAAACCTATTGTCCATGGCTGTCTTGGGGTCCAGTGGCCCCACAATGTCAATGCCCTTTGGTTCAAAGGGGGTACTGACCACAGGGATAGGTTGGAGAGGGGCCTTGTGCCACCTTCCACTCTTCCCACTTGACTGGCAAGTTTGACAGTTCCTACAATGAGTATCTGAAGTCTTCCACTTCTGGGGCTAATAAAAGTGGGAGATAATCCTTTCAAAGGTCTTGTTCTGCCCCAGATGACCAGCTAAAGGAACATCATGAGCCAAACCCAGTAGGAAGGCTCTGAAGCGCTGGGGTACTACCAGCACACGGGCTGACCCAGGCTCAGCAACCTTAGGCTCACTATACAGGAGACCGTTCTCCCAGTAGATCCAATATGATCCAGACTGATCACCTGCTGCCTGGTTTGTGGCCTGTTGCCTCAAACTCACAAGAGAAAGGCACTTCTGCTGCTCTTCACAAAATTCCTCCCTGGCGGGACCCCCTTCTTGCTGCCAATGGGTCAGTTCAGGTAGGTTCCCCAGTTCAGAAACCTGCTCCCCTGTAGGTTCCAAAGCATCCCCTTCAAGGTCAGACTTCTTCTGGACCGTGGGAACAATGGGGGCTGGTTTCCCGCACCCCCTACCTCTTCTCTTTAAGGCAGGTCCCAGGGCCATACTTTCATGCTCCAGGGTCTCTTGAACACCCTTAGCTGCCATAGACCGAGTGGTCCCACACGCCCACTTAGGCAGACCCAACATCTCTAAATGCCCCTTCCTCTCCATCTTAGCCCAACGGGAGCATTCTAAATCATTGCCTAACAGTCAATCAACAGGCATGGATGGCCTCACAGCTACTTGAAGAGTACCAGAGGACCCACTCCCCACTCAAAGGGAACTTGAGCCACTGTGCAATGGCTCTCTGTGTTGTCAGCTGCAACAACTGGGAAGAATGCATTGGGGACTACCTGCTCTTCAGACACCAAGTGACACTTGACAGCTGTCACACTTGCTCCTGTGTCTCTCAGAGCCTCCACTCTATGGGTATTGATGGTCACCCATTGCCTGTATTTCTTAGTGTTATCAGGCAGCTGAGTTCTAGGGACAATCTCAAATTCTCCTAATGAGACAAGGGACATTTCTGCGGGCCCCTCCTACATTGGGCACCCATCTCCTCTCCACCCAGGGCTACACTGGCCATCTGATGGGGTGGTGCACTGGTGGCATATACTGACCCTTTTGAGGACACTGGGGATCATACCAACGGTGTCCCACCTACTTACACTGAAAGCAGGTAACTGGCCCCTTATGAACAGGTTTACCTGTCGGGGGTCCTGACTTCTTCTCAGGGGGAGGCTAGGAACCCTTACCTTGGTTCCCTTGGGAATTACTTTGGGGCCCACTCTGGAACTACCTCTGTTTACCCTTGTCCCCCCCCACTCTTCTGCTGGGGGCCCTGCCCACCTTCGGCGGAGTCTCTCACAAGACCCCTGTGGACCATGGTACTGATCCAGCGGTCGCCTCTTCAGCAAGCTTTCTAGGGTTAGTCAACTTGCTATCAATAAGGTGCTGGCATAGCTCTGCAAAACAATTAGCAGAAAAGTGCTCCCTAGCAATCAGATCATAGAGCGCTTGAAAATTATCAACATTGCTACCCCTCACCCAACCATCCATAGCTCTGCAAAAGAAAGATACATATTCGACCCAAGTGGTTCCCTCCAGCTTCTTACAATTCCTGAACCTTTGTCTATAGAGTTCTGGAGTTTACCTTTACCTTGTCATCAGTGCTTCCTTCATATGGGCATAAGACATCCTGTCATCACTGAGCAAGTCTTACAAAGTATCCCTACCTTCAATTAAAAAGCGGCCCCACAACCCCGCTCCCCAATCCTTCTCAGGGACCCGCTGGGCCATCATTGCTCTCATAGGCTGCAAACCACTGCCCAATGTCTTCATTTTTGTGGAAATCTTTGATGAGATCCTTGGGAATATGAACCCTGCCTTGTGAAGGCACGTATGGTGCGCTGCCACCAGAGGGATTGATGTCTAAGCCCTAGACCTTGATCTCTAACTCCCTCAACATTCTCTCACGCTCCATTCTCATTCTCTCCCTTTCCAAGGACAACCTATTGTTCTCTGTTTTCCTCTGAATCTCCATCTTAAACTTAGCCAACTCCAGGTCAGTGCCCTATTTCTCTCGCTGTCTTCCAACTCTCTGGGGGATACTGCTGCCAGGTGGAGAAAATCCCCCTCCCCTACCTGAAAACACTGACCTCTCAATAGGCCCATCTGCATCCACAATTGGCTTCACCACAAGATCATGGACATTTCTTGCCTCTACCCAGGCCCTCAGCGCCTTTTGGACGTCTTCCTTTTTAGAAATGCCTGGTTTAGCAACTTTCAATTTCCTGCACAGATGTTTGAGCTGTGTCACAGTGTAGGTATCCAACCTCTCTTCCTCAAATTCAGGATCCATAGATGCAACAGATGCTGGTTTACTAATAGTAGTAAAAATTGGAAGTTTTCAGGAAAAACTAACAGTCCAAGGAAAAAGATTTTTTTTAAAGTATGTAGTCGCGTTTGTTCTGCACTCACTAGTAGTGTACACCAATCATTGTATATGAAACACAAATGCAAAGTCTAAATCCTCACCGCTGAGCAGCAATGTTAGATCGGGAAGTCTCCAGTTGGCAATGGTATTTACCTTTGTCCAATAGGGACCCTTACTTCTAAGTCAGGATAAGGGGATTAAACTCCCTAATAACCCCTGCTCACCCCCTTGGTAGCTTGGCATGAGCAGACAGGCTTATCTCAGAGGCAGTGTGTTAAGCATTTGTGAATATACACATTAATACAGTGAAAACACTACAGATGGACACAGTACTGGTTTTATAAAAAATAAGTATTATTTATATAGACTTAAACACAAGACCACAAACAACAAAAATCCACAACACTACACTTAAGATTGCTTAAAAGATGATTACAGTTGCTTAGTTCAAGTTGATGATAAATGTGACAAAGTTCTCAACCAAGTACCTGGATGCATAACGCAAAGTAAACAAAAGGCTCGCAAAAGGGGAGATGCGTCGGTTCCGTGATCCAGGGGAGATGATGTGTTGTGCCTCAATGCTTGCACAGAGTAGGGGATGCGTCGTGATCCTTACTGGTGCAGAGGTGGCGCCTTGATGCTATGCGACGATCCGGTTGCGATGCGAGAAGATGGTGCCCTTGATGCGACGATGCAATGACAATGCGATGATGCCCTGGTAGCCTTGCGACGACTTAGTACTTTGGAGCCGCAACAGGCCCTGCGACATGCTTCTCTGGTGAGGCGATGGCAACTTTCACGATGGCGTCACGCTTCGCCAGTGATGCAACAGCAGGCAGCTTCGATGAACACACGCTTGCAGGGAGATGCGGCGAAGGCTCGCTTCTCCGGCGATGCGACGATTTCAGCTGCGGCGGCATCACGCTTCTTCTTGATGCATCACGCTTCCAGCTCCCAGAGGCACGCAAGTGTCTGGAGTCAGAAATCCCAGCAAGGAAATTCAGTGGGGAGCTGGAGGTGAAGTCTTTTGTCCCAGAGACTTCAGCAGGAGGCAAGCACAGTTCAAGCCCTTGGAGAATATTCTGTAGATGAAAGTCCATACAAAGTTCCTTCTCCATTTCCTTGGCAATAAAGCAACCACTGCAGGCCAACCCAGCAAACAGCAGACTGGCAGAGGGGCAGTACAACTCCTGCAGCTTCCTTGGTTCTTCTCCTTGGCAGAAAGGTTTCTCGTCCAGACGTGATCTAATTTCTTGGGGTCAGGGTCCCAATATTTATACTCCAAAATCCTTTGTTCTCTGAAGGCAGAGAGGCCTCTGCCTAGTCCAAACCAGTTCCTGAGCACTTTGTTTACATGAATCTCTTCTTCCTTTTACTGTGCATGGCAGAGACATCACCCGCCCCACAGGAGGTGGAGCCAGCACAGGGGAGGGAAGATACAGCTCTGGAGCACCCTGTTGACATGATTCCTCCTCTCCTTTCACAGTGCAGGGCAAAGACACCAGACGAGCCACAGGAGGTAGCACCAGCATTGTAGAGGGAAATCCCAGCCCAGGTCCCAGGTGCAACTCCTCCCTCCCATCTAGATGCAGATCTCTCTATTCACCACCGGGCTGTCCCAGCCTGTCTCCTGGAATCCCCCAGCCCTGTCAAACCCAGACAAGGAATATACAACCCAGAAGAGGGAGGCCTGGATAATTAGGCAAGAAAATACCTACTTTCTAAAAGTGGTATTTTCAAACACAGAATATTAAAACCAACTTAACTAAAAGATGTATTTCATTATTCTAAGTTCAGGCATACTAAATTCAAATTTCCACCATGTTCCCTGAGTTAGTTAGGAGTATAAGAATGTAATAATCTAACTGCGCATTCTGGCCTATGAGAACAGGTAGCCTTCAATAGTGAAAAATGAAAATGACTGTAATTCACTATTAGAACATGCTACACGCAGCAGAGCATGTCCTACCTTATACTTACAATGCATCCTGTCCTTGGGCCTACCATAGGGGTGTCTAATATGAAGCAAAGGGAAGGTTTAGGGACTGCCAAGTGGGTGCACTTGGCCAAGTCGACATGGCAGTGCTAGACTGGACACAGGCCTTGCAATGCAGGCCTGAGACATACTTTACAAGTTGCTTCTGTGGGTGGCACAACCAGTGCTGCAAGCCCACCAGCAGCATTTGATTTGAAGCCCTGGGCACACATGGTACACTGTACTAGGGGCTGACAGGTAAATCAAATAACCCAATCATGGAATCACCAATTAGTACATAAATTTAACATAGGGAGCACTTGCACTGCGGCACTGATTAGCAGTGGCACAATGCCCAAAACATAAAACCAGCAAAAACATATCAAAACAGAGGAGGCAATCCGTAAAAATGGAAGTGAGATTCACACCAATGATTCCAGGTCTAACGGAGACTAACTTTGCACTAACAGAAACACTAGATACTGCTTATGAGCATAGACGTAACTTAACCTGCATATTAACATATTAACTTCATTGATCAAGTACAGGATAGGGGTTTAGTTGTGAAGCCTGACAACAAGAACAAGAATTCTGAGTGGACCAAGGAGGAGTTAGCTCACAAGGCTAGGGGACGTTCTAGTTATATAGCTTTAGATTGGGAACAATGAGGCAAGCTTTGCGTGTCTCAGGTTGCGAGTCGGTATGATACGGTATTTGTGGGACAGAGTGTGTGTTGTATCATATATTCCAAATAAATGGTTCAAATGGTTCCAGGAGCGTATTTTGTGTGTGGAAAGAATGCCTTTGTTCGGCTTCTAAGCAAATAGTATGGTACATGTTATTTGGCAATGATGTTTCCAAAGATATATTATGTGGAGGATTTAAAGGGTTTTGAAAGCAAATCGAACAATAGAGAAAAATGTGGACTGAGTGCTGGTGAGGTTGTGGGAGATATAGTCAGAGTGATTATAAAATCAGCTCTTCCTCCATTTCCTGTTTTGCAATGTTACTTGGTTAGTGTTTATGTGCCTTGTTAAATGCACGCAAGGCAGATTTCATTTTATGCATTTTGTGCCTGAATTCAAAGGGATTTTTCAGTGTATGCACTGCGATGGTCTCTCTCTTATCTGTACATTAGAGGAATATGTTCTGATGCCCGTTAGACCTTCCCCAATGTATAGATAACTTCATAAACATACTTCTCACTCACACTATTTCCTAGAAGGGCATGCCATATGAGACCTTTTCGATTTACTGGTGGCCGCAATGTAGCTGATCAACACCCGAATGACACCTGCAACAGCCAAAGGACAAGGAGGACGACCTATTGCCTTTTCTCTCTCCCTCTGTGCCTTAATGGCTTCTTGACATCAAAGAGGCAAGTTAATATTAACCCCAACTGTACTTGGCTTGTTTTACCAAGGGATTCTTATGCCATATTTCTGCAAACGTCATACACTGGTCAATCTTTCATGCAAACACATTTACTAACTCACTGTTATTCAAGTAAATCCAAATAAAGAGACCCTTTATTTAGAGGATCATAGGTTTGTGCAGTCATTCACCCATCCAGTCCATCACCCATATATCTATCCATGTGCCTAGCTACTCATCCAGCATTGAGACATGCACTCATGCAGTCATTCATGCTCTTACTTATTTATTCATTTGTCCTTGAATGTAGTCACTCACATAATCATCCATTCATGTGCTCACTCATTCTCCCATTCGTCCAACCACACATTCAATCACTTACCCGACGACATAACCTCATATACAAAGGTGCCAAATCGAGAAGAAGCACGTTTGCAGGTATAACTGATTTAAATCTATATGGTCCTTATCTTGGACCATATTAACTGCTCTGACGTTGCTTGTGGTCCCTTACAGAGGGGGCCTTGCCTGGCATTTCGGGATCGACTGTTCCCATGAGAAGCAGAGTCTGTACTAATTTGCATAAGGTGAGCTGTTGTATAGAGTGGCAAGGTGGGCAAAACAACAATAGATTGGAATGTGGCTGAGGTGTTTCAGAGTGGCTGAGTTTAACCAACCATTCTATCCATCACCTTGTTGTTGTGTTGAAGGGTGACAGGAGTAATAAGTGGCGAGAGCCAAATGATGAGGCCAAGAACAGGCGCTAGAACCCCTCACAGTGTGGATCGATAAGGTGGGTTTGCTCCAAGGTGGCCTGAAAGAAGAATTTTACTCAACTTTCTTTCAAGAGGGTTATAATCAAGGTACCCAAAATGTGGTAATTGTTTTAATCTGAGGTGTTTCAAAGGAGGTACGCTTGGACACAATTGTTGTGACAATGATTGAGAGCTATACTATGCATTCCCGTATATGAAATACACAATCAGCTCTTGTGAAGGGCGAAGACGGCTCACTCAGATTGATATTGTGTAGTCTAGTTGTTTATATATTATGGGTAGATATATAACACAATCCTTTTTCAATGTCAGGGGTCTTAAAACTTGCCGAAGAAAACAAAGGTCCTACCAGCATTGAAAAATCAATACATTTATACCAGATTGATTTAGGAGACACATCTTGTGAATAAGGACACATGAAAGATGAGATCCAAGGCTTATTCCTAGCAACTTTACTTCTCCTTTACCACTAAGCCTAAAGGGGTGGGTGGCATAATAGGGCAGCCATGTGGTTCTCTCGGTTGGAAGTGTTCATAAGGAAAAAAGTAGGGAGATGGTAACTTAACAATATGATTAGGAATTCTATCACCCACATCCAAGCACTTACGTCACTGTTCTACGGAGTCCATCAGGAACCAAAAGGTTCCTGATGGACTCTATAACTTACAAGACACTACATGTATGTTGTATATAATATTTTAACAGGGCTCACAATGCTTATGTAACTGCCCTGTTTCTCAGCAAACATTTGTTAAACCACTATCTATGGGATCCTCTCTGGCTGGATTCCCAGCATGACAGTTTAACTGTGAATAGGATGTGATCAGATAAAGTTACTACACCAATTTGGTAGAGTCTATTTTCGCGAAAGATCTGCGAGATGCCAAATAGTGACAGTAATTTTTCACATCTGTGTGTAGAACTCTCCAGATTATTGCAGTCCTCACCAGAACAAACCAATCTTGGCCATCCTAAGATGTCCTTTAACTGAGTGACTATTGTATATCCTTTGTGACCCAAGGTGCATCGCCAGTCAACCTGACTTCATAGTACCTCCCACCATGTTTTCCGCCTCCTTTGTACAATGGTAGCTCTCAATCATTTTGCACTTAACACACAGTATCAAGGGCCCTGAGGCTACCTCAAATGATTTACAGATCATTTGGTGGAGAAACACTTCTTTTCTCTGGTAAGGGCCATCGACATTCTGCCTCCTTAGTATCATTGTACTAAGGAGGCGGAATGTCTATGGCCCTTACCAGAGAAAAGAAGTGTTTCTCCACCAAACGATCCGTAAATCATTTGAGGTAGCCTGTAGCCACCTTTTCCTTGTCATATTACTGGATGGCACAATACGTGCTGCAGCCGACAGGTGTCATTTAATTTTCCATGCCATAGGTGTAGTTTCCACACCACATACAATTACCATATAGGAGAGTTAAACAGACAAATCAGGGATTGGAAAATGTCTAATTGTTTGTCAGAGCACATACACTGGGTACTGAATTGAAGGGTCCCCCAGTGAGCAGTGTAAAAACCAGCAATAACATTTTGCAAAAAAATGGGGATGACTTTGCAAAAAGGGGCATTTCCTCACAGGAAGTTTCGAGCCACTAAGTTGAGGAAAAAAAATAAATCGTAATTCCATGCACAAAAGTGTTGCATTGATATTTATGACTTTTTACAAAGGGATGCATCTGCAGCTTAAGTCGCGCTGCGTTGCACTTATGGCAAAATTGCTGCGCCTGCAAAGCACACGCACAGTAAATGGCGCATTCATACATTTATGTGTAGGAGAAGTTGGAGTGGATAGTACTGCAACTGGAACCACAGTATGGAGGTAGTAATTTTGTGACTAGGAGCCAGACGTAGACGACCACCACCATCCACCCCACTTGAACCACCCTCTCCACACTCTCCCTCACAACCCCCAAAGGCAACAAAGGAGAAAGGAGCACATATGTTAACAAAGGAGCACTTTGTGACACCTCAGGGAGGGGGGTGTCATCACTCTTCATTGCTCAAGAAGCAGACTATAGTACACCTACTACAACTGATTGCTCCAAGGCTAGAGGTCACAACCAGCAGGACTTGCAAGATAACTCCAGAGGCAAAACTCATTGCCGTGTTACAAATGCACACATCAGGCTCCTTCTAAGCAACAGTTGCCAAAGTGGCTGGAATATGTCAGCTATCCTACTCATCATTCCTCCCAACAGTCCAGGAAGCTATCATCCAGCTGACACCCCGCTACCTTTGTTTTCCCAACACCCCGGAACAGCAGATGGAGATCAAGCAAGGATTCTATGACTTTGCAGAGTTCCCACATGTAATGGGTGTCATGAATTGCACACATGTTCGATTTGTACCTCCTGCAGCAAGCTCCCATCTGTATAGGAACCGGAAACGCACACACTACATCAATATACAGGCCTTTGTGGATCATCGTGGACTTTTCACGAACGTGCTGGGTAAATACCCTGGCAGCATACATGATGCCATCATATTCTGGCACAGCATCATAAATGACTGCATCAAGAATGGCCAGTATGGCAATGGCCTAATTGTAAGTAAGCTAAACAGCAAGACCTCATGAGTTAATTATGATGCAATACTGGCACTATTGCACTGCTGGAATGTCCCGTTTCTGACATGCCAGTGGTACACTGTGTCACTGGCATATATATAAGGCCACGTAAAGCCACGTAAGGTGGCTTTCCCTGCCCTCACAAATGTGTGTCCTGTTTCACACAAAAATCTGGGTGAAAGGGGTGTTCTATGGGTGTTGCTGGGTGCGTTCCCAGCAACATCCATGCTTTTGGACACTGCACTGGCTGAAAATGGAACAACGCACAAGCCATATCGTATGTCTTGGGCCCTTAACTATGTCAAAGAAGTGCTCTTGGAGATTTCCAGATCCGAAGGGTTCTACCTAATATTGTTAGATGGGGCAGCTCTTCTAATAGAAACTCCCTTATATTTGGAAACATATTTAGCTCTGCGGGCACAAGACTAATTGGTCTACCTCTCCATGACCAGTGCTTATAGGAACCCCTTCTGGGTTGGAATTATCACTGGAAATAAGAGACTACTTGAAAATGACCTCAGCCCTGAAGAAGTCGCTGGGTAATCCCTTGTAAAAGCAACAAACCCCCCAAAATTGAAGTTGCCAGGTGAAATGTCATTTTTGAGACACCAAGTCACAAGCATGTAGCATGGTCCATAGGGACAGTGGTGGACTGTAAAATGATGTCATGGAATGAATTTGGTGATGTCAGCACCTAACCTCACATTTGGAGCCCCTCAAATTATGACTCAACCCCAAAAATGAAGTTAGCGCATCTAACGTCAGAATCAGACCTATGCATTATCCACTCAACCCGTAAAATTGACTTGCCAGATGAAACATCAAATATTGTGCTCCAAGTTAAACAATCAAGAGGGACACTGATCAAATACTACAAAATGATGCCATCCATGCAATTACCAAAATCACACTTACCTGAAATCCTTTACAACATAAATGAGTGCATTACTAATGAATGTTCCTGTTGAGATGCATTTATGTCACCCAGAAAACATGCATCTGGTGTCCTGCATGCAAAATACTGCTTCTTATATTGTGTAAATTAACAAAATTCTGAGATGATCGATGTGTCACATAAATGTGACTCACATGACGTAAAATGACGCATTGGGTAAAAACGTCTTGCATCCAAACAGGATATGATGTCCTGAGCCGGCCTGCTGCAAACCAGGAAGTTCTAAATTCCTTTCACTTTCTCTTTCACTGTCTTCCTGTCTGTGCTTGGTGTAGGAGGGTGTTTTGGATTGCTGCTGGGTTTGGTCTAGTGTTAAAGTTGTTTCTCTGTCTGTTCATTGTCTATTGTGTCCTTATTGTGTCTGAATTATTGTGTAGTTGTGTATTGTGTAGTTTTGTGTTGCGTCTTAAGGGGTGTTAGTCTATATAGGGGTATTTTTTTATCGTCATAGGGGAAAGGGTTGTTAAATCATAGAGTTATCATTTCAGTTGTTAGTGTGTTTTGTGTTGCAAAGATGTCGGGCAGGTCCAGGAACCTGACTGAGCAGGAGTTTGGTGGGCTACTGTGGCTCATTGTCCACTATCTCCCCAATATGATTGGGAGCGGAGGCAGGGTAATCCGGGGATACCCAACCCAGGAGAGGAAGACACTGTGGGAGAAGGTGCGATTCCAAATGGAGTACCTTTTTATTATGGAGCAGAACCTGCACCAATATAAACACTACTGGGCTGCCATTTCAAAACGTGAACCTGAAAGTCTCCGGCTAGTGGATAGGTTGACTGACACAGTGATTTATTGGATTTATTGCTGTTGTCAAACTTAGCAAAAGACACACAATTGATGGACGAAATGCAGAACAAATCAAAACATTCACCCCTAGTCAAGAAGTCTGGGTTAAATCCATCATTCTTTTGCTCAACATGCCACCCCAGTTTAGGCCTGGCCATATGCAAATCAGTCTTGACCCTGTGCCTCCTGTGTCCAGCCCGAATTGTCAAACTTAGGGCCCCATTAACCAGAAACTAACACAGCAGGGTGTCGCAGTTAATTTCGAAGTACAGCGATTTCACATATTTCCAACAAAATGATCTATATATGTGCTTTTCCTGGCACTGATGCACAAGCTGATGTCCTGCACTGGCCCGACATCCTTGCACCATGGTGCAAGTATGCCTGCTTTGTGGGGATATTGTGTTTTGTGCAGGAAGGGACACCGTCATGCACAAAAACAATCAATTGAGGTTATTACCTCTTCCAATGGTGCTGTAGCATGTAGGACACATTGAATAAGTTAACACAAGGAGAGAAAGCTAATCAGTTCTCCTCATTGCGCCTAGCTAGCCATCCCTGTGTTGGCATAGCATTCTGGTGCATTTCCAGGTTTACAGTTGCTCTTAAAATTTGAAGCGCATTAGTGGATATGGGTGTTGCATAGGAACACCCATATCAACACCCATGTCACGTCCCTAACACGCAAAGTGTTGCCTGAAAAGGAGAGATATGTACAAGCACACATATAGCCATGCAGGGTGGCTTTATTTTTGCTTGTAAATATCACGCTGTATGTTTGTGATGCCAGCCGCGGCTGCTGCAGGTAAGAGCGGTGGGGCGGTGGGGCCGGGCAGGGGATATTTTGAGTGATGGCTGTGAGGGAAAATTAAATAAATAATTCATTTTCCCTCGTGGTCATCTCTCAAAATCCCACCCAGCCCCACCGCCTCACCGCTCTTACCTGCAGCGGCTGCGTGCCGCTGGTGCGTCACGCAACGTGACGCTACAGAGGTGAGAGGGCCTTTCAAGTAAGCCCTTTAGATGTTAACATTGTTCCTTAAAGGGTGTGGACACGCACAGCCTGTTGTCGTGGAGGGTTGATGCGTTGTTAAGTTGTCGCGTGCAGGCAAGGCTTCACTGTCCGAACCAAACAGTGTTGTAAATATATGCACAGTATTGCAACCCCTAGGTAGGGGTTGTCCCCTGGTGCACAGCGTATTGAAACAAAACAATGTTTTAATCAAATGTTATCACCAGATTTCAATTGCGGAGTCTCTTATTCTGGTAAGTTTTTATTCTTGATCATTTAATTTCAATGATCCAATTTTTTTAATGTTAAACATCTTCACAACTTTTGAAGTTTGGATAACTCATGGTTTGAATATGTCCAAAAATATGCGCCAGGAGCACCCGTGGGAGGAGAGGAGAAGACCAACTGACCCCTCCCACACCGGCAGGGCTGCGAGCAGCCTAGAAGGGACTCCGTTGACCAGGAGTCCCTGCGCGGAACACCTGTGGCCGCTCTCCCTGCCGGGCCCGCCCCTGACAGCTTAAAAACTGCCTTGTGCTCCAAGTCTGCGGGAAACCTTGTTCTTTGTGTGCCGTCGGAGGAGCGAACTCACTGCCTGTTCCCGAGTTGAGGGGAAAGGAAGCTGCAACTTGCAGGACCCGCTCCGCGGGTCCCGCTGCACCAGGAGCACCCGTGGGAGGAGAGGAGAAGACCAACTGACCCCTCCCGCACCGGCAGGGCTGCGAGCAGCCTAGCAGGGACTCCGTTGACCAGGAGTCCCTGCGCGGAACACCTGTGGCCGCTCTCCCTGCCAGGCACGCCCCCTGCCCTGTCAACATCCTATATAACTGGGCAGGGCTGCCGCTGCGCGGGAGTGCGCGGGAGCGACCGGGGCGAAGACCGGCAAAGAGCGGGCCGTTTGAGGCCGTTCGAGTACGGCAGAGTCCGGCCTAGGCCCACCCCCCCTGGTCGATCTGAAGGTCATAAGGTAGGCGGCGGACTCAGGGCTAACATCTCCCGCCCCTTGGTGTAATTAATATAGCTTGCCATTACTTATACTTATCTTCTTATTTTTCCACTGCCATCTGTACCCCCTGTAAAATGCCGTTACGGTCAGATAAAGAACGAACTATCCAAATTCACACCGCCAAGGGGGTTGTGTCTGGCCCCCTTGACGCTTTTATATCACGGGCTACTGGAATCCTGGAGAAGGTAATTGCCATGGTAGAGAAAAGACTCTCAATAGACCTCATCAGTGGCAAGCGATCGTCACTGGGGGCCCTAGCTACTTCCACCTCCCCTGCGCCCTCTGCCCCACATGCTGCCGTTAACTGCGTCCACACTATCTCTACGGACGCAATTGTCCATTTAGAAAGTATAGGGGGAAGCCCAACAGTGGATACTTTGAAGGAAGAAAGGCATAGTATAGAAGTTTCCCAATGTAGCCAGGGGGATGATGATAATGATTCCTTGATTAGTGGAGGGCCTGATTTTAGTCAGCTTTCTGGATGTCTCCCCCTTAATCACTCTAATATCTCTAATCCTGTTAAAACCTCTAACCATCCTATACCCAATCCTGGCCCCAACATTAAAAAGAGAAAGCTGGACTCTAGATTGTCGGGGGAGAGAGACCTAAAAATCCCTAAAGTAAATGAAGCCCAAGAAGGTAGGAGACAGGGGTCTGAGCTTCCCCCAAACCCTTTAATCCCCTCTGTATTTAACAATATGCTATGTCCCTCCCTTTCGCCTTGGGCTCCTCAAGTACCTGCCCCATGTGCCTTAATAGCGACGAAGTTTTGTTAGCAAAAATGGAGGCCATGTTTAAAACATTACTTTTACCAGTCCTGGAGCGGACAAGGCTCATGACCTCAAAAAATTATAGTATGGAGGCTTTGATTAACTCAAACCATGCGATGCTACAAACGTTACTTGGTTCCAATAATACGGGTGCCAGTAAAACACCAACAGCTACTAAGGCCTCTGGTAATAACAATATGGCAAGGGGCAAAACACTTCCTAATAAAACCTCAGGGTTGAACATTACCACACTTAAAGGGGGTGAAAAATCTAATATTACATCTTTCAAACCAGGTGCTAGCATTCACGCCCAGGCACCAAAGCCCCACTCAAAACCAGTGGTTAAACAAAATACTGGTGGGCGTCAAACCATGGGTCCTCCCCCACAATCTACTTTAAGTCCTGCCCCCCCAAGCACCCAAAGAGACCAACGTACTGCCTTCACCAATCACAGGGAGGGGGGACGCAAAAGACCAACTACCCCTTGTGTTGATTTAC
Source organism: Lissotriton vulgaris (assembly GCF_964263255.1). Taxonomy (NCBI): domain Eukaryota; kingdom Metazoa; phylum Chordata; class Amphibia; order Caudata; family Salamandridae; genus Lissotriton; species Lissotriton vulgaris. Next base: position 2,074,192,542 of record NC_141687.1, read on the forward strand.
CACCTGAAGCAGCTCAACACACCATTGTCTTGACAGGTGTAGCACCACTAAAATCAGGTGCCAGGGAGTCTTATGGTGACCTTCGTAACAAAGTCATTTTTTGGCTAATTAAAAACCGCCCGCTACCTCCCACCACTCCTACGGAGATACTTTTCGTGAGGAGAGTAGATTGGGTGGGACATGGGTCAAAAGACTTGGAGGGAGATTGTATTTTAATCTCGTTCAAAGATACGTGGGTGGTAGATGCCATTCGACGAGAACCGAGGTTTGCAAGGCAGGGGGATGTACAAACATTAGCCTTATCATATTTCTATCCACATAGGCAAATACACCCCCAATCCTACCCTTTATTTCGCAAGGGCCCAGCTATAAGACACCCCTTGGCATTAACTCCTCTTGACTGTCAGCGTCCCTTTCTCTTTAATCACTTTGGCCCCCTCTCTGGCCTTTAGGCTATTGATTGACTCAACGATCCATCTAGTGAGCCTTTCCTTGTTAAAGCAGTAGCCCAAGAGTCTATCGAGCACACCATGGTGCGCCCATATCAATCCAGCAACCTAGTAGATGAGGATGGAGGCCCAGCTTCTCTGCTACTTAGCCCTCTACCACACGTAGCTGTCGAGGAGATCTCGACCAAGGACAATTTCATAGCTCCAATTGATCGTGTCAAGCACTTAGAGGTTAAAGATGATAAAGGGCTCCCCCAGGGAGTTGCACAGCCCTTACCCTTGCAACCTCCGTCTTTGGTCCATTTGAAAGATAACTTGAAAATTTTGTCCTGGAACATACCGGGTATCAAGGCCCGCCTTGCCTCTACTGATTGGTCGAACTTTGTGGACAATTATGACATTATTCTGCTGCAGGAAACGTGGGCAACTGAGCCTGTTTTCAAGTTGGGTTACATTAACTTTTTTAAACCTGCAACTAAAGGGGGTAAAGGGCGGGCCTCAGGTGGTCTGTTGATTTGGGTGAAACAATCCTTGGGTTTCCATCCAACTGAACTCCCTGTGGAGAATCCAGATCTCCTCCACATCATACTAAACAAAGGGAACCAGCAAATCATGAACATTGTAAATATCTATGCTAGAGGTCTGCCTGGTGGTCGAAGTCCACCCTTGTTGAACTTCATTGACCATATAACCTCGGAAATGGACAGAGGCAACGTCACTATTCTTGCTGGTGACCTAAATTGCACTATAGAACCTTTGTTTGATATGGGAGACACCTGGAGCATGGCAGAGGATTCTGTTTGGGGCATCCCGGACTTAAAAGTGGTAAAGAGGGCAAAGGCAACAGAGGCGGCAGTGTCTTGGATGGCATTTTGCCTACAAATGGGGTTTTGTGCATGTAACGGCCGCTCTACTTCGGACATTAAAGCAAATTGCACTTTTGACAATGGGCAGAGGCAGAGCCGCATTGATTACATCTTGCTGAACATGGAACATTGGCAGTTATTAATTGACATGGCAGTATTACAGCGCCCAGAAAGCGACCATAACCCGCTGTCATTGTCATTGAAGATACCGGGTTTAAACAGACAGGAGGAGCCAACTGCCACCTATACAGGGGACACCCAACTTACTAATGACAGGAGGAGACTGAAATGGTCCCGGGTCGTGGAGGACAAGTGTTTATGGGACAATATCAATATTGTGGTAAAAAAATGCGTTTAATGAAATGTCGCAAGTAGACTTGTTGGGGGCGGACTCTGGTTTGGCTAGTAATGTGATGGGACTACATACTAAATGCTTTGACCATTTAAAATCCCTTCTTTCCCTCCTGTGCCGAAATGCTCCTACTAAAACAAATCCTTTGCCCCAAAAATGGTACAATAGGAAATGTAGGGAGGCACATGCAGCTCTCATTTCAGCCATCAAATCTCGGGATATGGTTGGAGTGAAAGCTGCAAGGCTCAATTACAGGAAAACCCTTAGAGAAGCTAAACGGGAGTGGGAGGATAAGTTCTGGTCAGATCTTCTGGAGGCATCTTCCACCAACAACCAAAAAAGGTTTTGGGATCTAGTCAAATGGGGAAAAAACTCGGACTCTTCTACCCCGGGAAACAATGTGCCCCTTGAGGATTGGGTATCATTCTACTCGGCCCAATTTAGAGCCGATGACCCCGAAACTATGAATCCCTCAGGCAACACACTCTTGCTGACCCCCCAAAGAGAAAAATTAACCTTCACAGTTGCTGAGGCCGAGCTGGCCCTTGCATTGACTCTCCGAGGGAAAGCCCCTGGTATGGATCTGATCCCGGCGGATTTATTTAAATCTAACCCCGCCTTGTGGCTCCCTTATATAACAATGATAGCCAACACCTTAGCCCTTGGAGCCACAGTCCCGAAATCATGGAAGGGAGCAGAAATCGTTCCGTTCTATAAAAAGGGCGATAAGTCCATCCCAGGAAATTACCGCCCTATCAGTTTGATCGATTCGATCCAAAAGATAATAGCACGTATGGTTTTGGGGCGGGTCCAGGGATGGATTGAAACAGAGGGCATTCTGTCTCCCATGCAGGCGGGCTTCAGATCGGGAATGAGCACCATAGATCAGGTGTTTAGATTCTGCCTGATCTATTGGAAGGTGGTATGGCTCGGTGGCGGTACCATCTTTGCTGCATTCATTGACCTGAAGTGAGCCTTCGATCTGGTGCCAAGGGATAAACTGTGGGGTGTGCTGAAAAACCTGGGGTGCCCATTAGAACTATTAGATCTCATTGTTAGACTCCATGAGGACAACTATGCGAGGGTGAGGTGGGGGGGCCAGGGACAAGTGACGGAGACATTTCCCGTAACTCGAGGTGTCCACCAGGGGTGTGTTCTGGCCCCAACTCTCTTCCTCCTCTTTATTGATCAAGTTGTCAAATTTTTCATGGACACCCCCACTGATGCCCCAATGCTGGCTGGGATGAGATTTCCTCTCCTCATCTTCGCAGATGACACTTTAATCCTCTCAAAAACACGTAGCGGACTCCAGCGGGCTCTCGACCGCTTTGAGGAGTACTGTGCCATCAACAATCTGGTGGTAAATGTGGGGAAAACGAAGTTCATGGTTTTTACAAAAAACCATCCAGTTCGGAGCTCCGTGAGGTTGAATGGAGTAAACCTCGAGCAGGTTGATACCATGACCTACTTAGGGGTTACCCTCGATAGCCGTTTGAGATGGAAGGACCAGATTAACATACAACATCACAAACTTGCTAGGCTGACTGGTTGCCTCATCAAAGAGCAAAAGGAATCAATTACAAAGCGGGTCCTTCCGGCCCTCAAGATCTATGATGTTAAAATCTCTACCGCCATTCTATATGGCGCGGATCTTTGGGGCCACATGGACTTGCTTACCTTGTTTAAAACCCAATGTAGATTCCTTCGTAATTTAGCAGGCCTCCCACAGTCGACCCCTTCAATGCCCCTCTGCTTGGACCTTGGTTCCCCACTGATCAATGAGATGGCTAGATTTAGGCTGGTGGCCCTGTGGAGACGGATATGGACATCTCCAGATCTATCTCTATTTGCAAAGGAACTGGCCGAAGTTAGGTCTATTACGGGTTCAGGGAAAATCCCATGGCTCTCTGCTGTTAAAACTATCCTTAATGATATGGGCTTAGAACACCTCTGGACATCCCCTCAATCCAATGTTTTCCCTTCCAAAGATGAGTTCAAATCCCTGTATTGGGCCACGACCCGCTTAAAAAGAGTCCTGTTTTCTAACAAAAATAGCCTTACAGGCAGGTTCCTAACATTCAAACTTGACCTATCGCGAGAGCTCTATTGGGACGTAATAACTCGACCACTAGACAAGAAGCTGTATCACCAGTTTAGAGTGGGTTCTTTGCCTCTGAACCCTTTTCTAAACAAATGGTCTACAGGGTCATCGCCCAACTGTACATGTTGCCCAGGTCATATTGAATCTGAAGGACACTTTCTTTTTGCTTGCCCTAGATACGCTGCACCCCGAAAGAAATGGTTAAAACCCCTGTTTCAAAAACTACCATTCAAAACATCGATGGAAGCAATATGGGTGCTTAGGACCAACACCTCCGAACTCTTTGTAGTAAGTCTGGCAAAATATTTGGGATGGGCTTGGCTCCTAAGGCTAAAAAACAACATGCCATAGCTCCCAGGACCAAGATGCTTCGTAATCGGTCATAATCTGATTGATTATGTATCAGTTAATTGATCTATGATTTAGTTGTTTCATCTGAATCCCTTGTATTTCTGCCAAGAAAGGGCTCATTGACAATGAATATGAACTGTAATGTCTTTTTTTAACTTAAATTCATCTTTTTATAAAATAGTCAGGTTCTTCATTAATTGAAATTTAATCCTGTTTTATCCATTTGTCTTAAATGTCCCTTTTTTGCATACTTTTGTTGGTTGTTTAATTTCTCTACAGTTTTCTTTTTTTCTGTTGTTTTTGCTTAAATTGATTGAATTAGTTAAATTCTTTTGCATTTTAACGTGTCTTTTATGATTTGTTAAAAATCGAAATAAAGACTTTAAACCTGGAACCTGGAAAAGGGTGAACATAGAAATCGGGCTGCTCGGCTGAAGAAGTGCGGGCGCCATCTTGAATAGGTGAAAAAATAGAATAAGGATGTAAAAAACGGACTGTTAAGAGCCCTGAGAGATGCTTAAAACGTAAAAAATGCTGAATGAAAACGAGGCTGTCCATGTGAAAGCAGTAAAGTCAAGAAATGCATATAGAAAAGTAAGCGAAGAACGAATTCATAGTCAGTCTATATAAATCATGGAAAAAAATCAAAATAATAATAAACATCAACAAAGGACTAGTGCAGCCATAATACAACACACTTTGTTTAAGCGCCATATTGTAACGGTGCTTGATGCATATATTCATCATATCATTTGATATTAGTCTTAGTGTACCCATCGAATTTGCATCCATATGAAATTCATTATTACATCACATTTATTATTATTTTGAAATGTGATCACAAGGTTAACGTATAAAATAATGGCCACGTCCGGCACGCCCTCGTACCACAGAGGAAGGCGAATGCCGAAATGCGTCTGGTGCGTTTGAAAGTCGAATAGAATCTATGACTTTCCCCCCCGCGAGTGCGGTGTCTCTTTTGGTAACAGTAAGAGGACAAGGAGAAGGAGCGTGATATATATATATATATATATATATATATATATATATATATATATATATATATATATATATATATATATATATATTGTGTAGATACCACGTCTCAGTTCAAACACACCAATCGTTCGTGCATCGCTGCTACAGATTCCTCGGACACGGACCAATTCTTTGTGCAAAATTTATTGAAGCAAAGTATCCCGCATGACGTTTCGGCTCCCCGGAGCCTTGTTCACATGACAACGTTCCTCATACAAATGCTCATTTTTAAAGTGCCGGTGTCAAACATCGTCATCACCACGTGATAGATTTACACAGTAAAAATGGAAGACAGATCCACATGCCATGTAAAAACTAGATAATGCGAAACATTGGATCTAATGGCAGCCAAATCATGTTAAAATATAATATTCATAATAGAATAGAATATATATATATCGGGACAACCGCCTTGGTCACAACAACTTCGAAGTGGAAGCTACAAGTATATATACATATAAGTTTGTCGGAGCCTCCTAGTGACGTACATTGGTTGCCATGGTTACCCTCCCCATTAGCATAGACATGGAAGAGGTGAGTTGCATTTGGTTGACAGAGACATTCGCATTACGAGTAGTTTTTCCTTTTGTCATTAAATACATTACAAACTGCAATACATGATTTATATCAGAGTAAATTCATTCTATTTCAAGGCTTAGCAGTTCGTAAATGCTCATACTCCGTAATTGCTACTATTACTTTTTGTTTTCTCTACTGTATCTGTCGTCAGATACCAATGCAACCACAGTATATGTGTACGCGACCATTAAACAAAAGTGCTAAAAAAGAATATGTGCTTGTGAACAATGGAAAACAACTGAAACAAAATATATAGTGAAATCTAAAAACAACGTAATTTCTCACAGTACTGGATAACAATGTAACCTGCATTGTACAACATTATAGCAATTTCAATAGACCTTTTGACATCAATATTACATCATTTGTACATGAGGTGTTATGCCCCAGTGGGCTTTTGAGCAATTGTGGACTATTCTTGTACTCTCAAATATACATGATAGTAATTTTAACCTCCAACATCTCTCTGATATTGGATAACTCAGTACTGTGACTTATAAATTACCTTATGCGAATTTTCTACAAAGTTTAAATTACCCTGTGTGCTCCGAATAACGAATTATCTCGCTGTGAAAAATTAATTTCAATCAAAAGTATAAATACTGTAATGTTTTACCAGTTTCTTTACCACGAAGTCTCAGAGGAGTGGGATACGTGATTTGCATGGAGCAAATTATTAATAAAATAACAGATGAACTTACAGATGCAGGGCTGTTCTTTTGTATATTTGGTTACAAGTGCACACTTAACGCTTCGTCAGAGTTTAAGCCGTTAGGAGTCTTGGTGTTGAGAAGAATAATAGATCTCGATTCCAATCTCCTAAGTGCTAGGAGTCTGTTTCCTCCTCTTATATTCTTGCTGATACTATCAATAACAAAGTATTGCAGATCTTCTATTCTCCCTCCATGAAAAGCATTTATGTGGCGTGCCACTGAGTAACTTTGATCGTCGTTGGCCACAGCTCTTAAATGCTGTAAGATCCTTACATGTACTGGATGTAGGGTATATCCAACATAACGCTTTTTGCAAGTACATTGTAAAACATAAATGGCATAATCTGTTTTACAATTGTAATTCCCTCTTAACTCCAATTGTGTCTTTCTGAGTGGGAGGTGTACTTTGCTGAGGTTAATTCCATGCTGACAAGCTTTGCACTTCGTGCACTTGAAAAATCCATTCTTACTCTGAAGCCAATTAGTGTTGCTTACTTGGCTCGGAATGTTAGATACCAATTCCTGCTTCATTGACTTAGCCCTTCTGTATGTGATCTGCGGCAACTTGGCACATGATGTTCCTAATGTGGGGTCACTGAGTACTATGGGCCAGTGCCTGTGCAGAATTTTGAGTACATGGGTGTGATAGGCATTGTACCCTGTGATGATTCGTGGTGTCTCAGTCTTTTTGTTCGATGTTACTGTTGTGGTATTTTTGAGTAACAGATTCTCTCTACTCTTGGTCAAGCATTTGTTTTCTGCGGTTTTTAGAATTTGCTCAGAGTAGCCTCGGGAGCGCAATCTTTTGAACAACTGTTTTTTTAATGTTTCAAATCTATCTTGCGTACTACAGTTGCGCTACATTCTGAGGCACTCAGCATAGGGGATACTGGGGATTAGGCTGTGAGGGTGAACACTTCCGGCATGCAAGATGGTATTGCCGGAAGTTGGTTTTCCGTGGGTCCTCGTTTGAATCTTGTTTTCAGAAACAAATAATTCCAAGTCTAAGAAAACAATCGAGGTTTTGCTGGTATTGCATGTGAACTTTAAGTTCAGAGAGTTCTCATTCAATTCTTCAGCAAATTCCCTGGCACTTTCCTCACTGCCCTTCCATAACAAGAAAATGTCGTCTATGTAACGACTGTATTGCATCACATTGGTTGACATTTGTGTGCTGTGTTCTGCCATGAGCACTTGCTCCTCCCACCAGTGCATATGCAAATTAGCATAACTGGGGGCGAAGCAAGTACCCATGGCAGTCCCCTGAATTTGTCGGTAGAGAAGTTTGTTATACCTGAATGTATTATTTTCTAGACAACATTCTATCATCTGCAATATGTATATATACATACACATATATTTATATTAACTACTGGCGGTCACGAGTAGATAGTTATAGTCAGGACCTATTTTCCATAGGAAAATCGCAACATTCTATTCCCAATAACTTTGGTGCCGATTGACGAATCTTCGCGAAATTTTGAAAACTCGTGGGGCGCTCCGGACCACCCTTATCTTGAAAGTTTTGGGGACAATCGGCAAGGGGGGCTGAGAAAAAAGGAGGCCCCCAAAACGTGTTTTCCCCATGCAATTTCCATAGGAAACTTTAGACACGGCTACAGCCCGAACTGCTGAACGGAATTACACCAAATTTGGCAAAAAGGTAGCCCTTGGTTCAGATAGATCCCTTTTTATTAAATGATGTAAATCTGTTCAGTAGTTGCTGAGAAGATAAAAAAATAAAAAGTTTCGATATCTAGGGCCGCGGATCCTTCCAAGCACAAGCTTTATGCTAATTGGCTGTCAACACTTCAAACCAGGAAGTGCTGGAAGCCATCTTGTGCCTCGGTAGAACCGAGACACAGGAAATCAAGAAAACCAATGCACAAAACACAAAAAGGGGGCAGGTTAGAAACACCCTGACCCCCTAGGCCTGCTCAGGGGATCCCACAAACACCCCTAAGGCCCCCTCAAAAATGTGTGTTTTTTTTAAATCACGGAATGCGTGGAGGATCTGCGCATCCAGCCATGAAAAAAACCGAAGCTTGGGCTCCCGCGCTTCGTTTTCAAAGCCCCTGGGTGGGCCAAGTCCCGATCGCTATACGTAGTAAAATAACAGCCACGTTTAGCTGAAAGACAGTATTGTCCCCTTTAAGAGCTGGAACCCGGCTCTGAGATTAGCAGGCTATAGGGCCAGTAACCTGGAGTCCGGAAGTCTCGAACGTCATGGCTGCCGGTCTAACTCCACATACCCTTCTATGGAGATGAATCTACTTGGACTTGAATTAGGGGGAAGCAAGAGCCAGATACGGGCTGCACCAGAACGCAGAACATCAACAGCCGAGGCTGCCCCCTGTGCCCCAGGTCAAAGGGGTAGATTGGGGCGGATTTTGCCAGTGCTCCCTCAATCCCAGAGGCAAAGGGGATACCCTTGTACCCAGGGCTGCTCCAACATATTGTCCACTGGTCTGCAGGGTGCAGTCAAGGACAGACTTCGCATTGCCCCCCTGGACTTGGGAGCAGAGTAAATCAAGGGCAGTCCTAGCCACTGTCCCCAACCCTCCGGTGGCCAAGGGGCATAAGGCGAGTCAGAGGCTGCGCCGGCACTTCTACACCACACAGGACTGAGAGAACAATGGGTTCCTGGGCTGGATACTGGCCCCACAGTCATGTACGGGTTGGCATCCTCTCTGTGCTGAGGTGCGTGGGGGAGGCTTGTAGTGATGGGTGTGTGCACTGTGGTGTTTTGATGGGGGTGATACGTAGTGGTATATGGAGTCTGCAGATTTGTGCAGTTTGAATTGTGTTTTTGAGGTCCGCGGTGTTGCTTCGATGAAGTATGTCGACGTACAGCAGAGATTCGTTGTGGTCTTCACTTGTTATGGTTGTGTGTGAACTTGTGTGATGCATGGTGAGGCTGGTGCTGTGTAGCACAAGTGTGTTGTGGTGATGTGTGGCGAGGGCTTGTGGTAAGTACCACAACTGTGTTGTGGTGACTTGTGGTTGTTGTATTGATGCGGGACTGGTGGTGTGTAGGTGACGTGTGTTGTGGTGGGGGCTGGGCAGATTTTGTTGTAGTTACTTGTGGGTGTTGTGGTGATACCTGGGGTGGACTGGTGGTGTGTATTACACGTGTGTTGTGATGCGTTTTATGAGCTTGCTGTAATGTGTGGGTACTTGTGTGAGGTGCATGGTTGAGTCTTGTTGTGGTGGTTAGGTGTAGGCTAAGGTAGGGGTTTGTGCTGATATGTGACGGGGAGTTGTGTCACATGGTGGGACACTGCTGTGGTGGGGATTCATGGTGGCTTCACGTCCTGGTGTCTTCTGCTCGGTGAGTAGGTTATGGTGAGTGTGTTGTTTTCACAGTTTTGTCTCTTTTCCTCAGGACCCAAGAAGGAGAAGCACCTGGAAAAGAGGCCCTCCCTCACTGATGACAGCTCCACGGACACAGTGAGTGGTGGGGTTGTGGGAGGGGGAGAGGGCATGGGGTACCATGTGTGCCCCGCACCGTAAACCATCCCTGACAGTGCCCCTGCATCCATATGAACACGGCAGGGTGCTTTGTGTCATTTCCAAAATCAAGCTCTGAAAGTCACTCGGAAACACCCACAGAAGGTGCAGCAACCCCAACCCCTGCAGCAAGGCGCAGCAACCCCCAACACACCGCAGCAGGCACCAATCCCCAACACCCGCAGCAGGCACTAATCCCCAACACCTGCAGCAGGCACCAACCCCCAACGTCCGCAGTAGGCACCAATCCCCCACACCGCAGCCGGTGTACCAACACCTGCAGCAGGCGCACCATACCTAGAATAATGTAAATGGATCGGTAGCTGGAAACATCATGTATGTGTTATAACAGTCTAAGCGCCAGGATGCCCGTCGGGTGACAGCCATTGCGCTATACAAGTATGCCAATACATACATACATACATACACCCACAGCTGGCACCAATCCCAACAACTGGCATAGGAACCCCCCACACCTGCAGCAGGCACAGCAACCCTAACACTCACAGCAGGCATCAATCCCCAACATTAACCTAGACATTTGTCTGTCACACCTTTAATTACCCAGCCATTACCTATACAGTCCAGCAAACAACCTGTCACTACCCATGCACTCCTGCAGTCAGCCATCATGAACTAATCCAAACACTGAGCCAAAACCCAAACACTTATAAATTCACGCAGGCACTCTCCTTGCAGTACTCTAATCATTCAATCAGTACCCAAGTACTCAAGCAGTGACCCAGGTCTTAACACATGGACTGCTACAAACCACTCCCCACTATGCATGCAGTCTTCTAAGCACCTACACACTTGTCTTTCACACCTTCAATTACCCAGGAAATACCTATACAATTTAGCAAAAAAGCCTGTCACTCCCCATGCACTCCTCCAGTCAGCCATCCAGCACCATGGACTAATCCAAACACTGCACCAAAACTCAAACATTTATAAACTCACCCAAGCACTCTCCTTGCAGTACTCTAATCATTCAGCCAGTTCCGAATCCTAAGTACTCATGCAATGACCTAGACCTTAACACATGCACTGCTACAAACAACTGTCCACTACGTAAGCAGTCCTCTAACAAGTCAAGTCAGTCAAGTCAAAGAATTTATATAGCGCACTACATACCCAGAGGGTCTCAAGTCCTACACACTTGTCTTTCAAACCTCCAATTACTCGGGCAGTACCTATACACTTCAGCAATTACGTTGTCACTCCCCATGCACTCCTCCAGTCAGCCATCCAGCACCATGTACTAATCTTAGCATTGCGCCAAAACGCAAACACTTATGAATTCACCCAGGCACTCTCCTTGCAGTACTCCAATAATTCAGTCAGTACCCAAGTAAACATGCAGTGACCCAGGCCTTAACACATGCACTGGTACAAACCCCTGTCCCGACCCATGAACAACTCTAACCACCTATACAATTCTCTTTCACACCATCAATTACCCAGACAGTACCTATACACGCCAGCAAACACCCTGCAACTCCCCATGCACTCCTCCAGTCAGCCATCCAGCACCAAGGACGAATCCAATTACTGCGCCAAAACCAAAACACTTATAAATGTACCCAGGCACTCTCCTTGTAGTACTCTAATAATTCTGTCAGTACCCAAGTAAACATGCACTGACCTAGGCCTTAACACATGCACTTCTACAAACCCCTGCCCACTGTGCATGCAGTCCTCTAACCATCTAGACACTTGTCTTTCACACCTTTAATTACCAAGGCAGTACCTATACACTACAGCAAACATACAGTCCCTCCCCATGCACTCCTGCAGTCAGCCATCCAGCGCCATGTACTAATCCAAACACTGCGCCAAAACCCAAACACTTATAAATTTACCCAGGCAGTCTCCTTGCAGAATTCTATTTATTCAGTCAGTACCCACCTACTCATGCAGTGACACAGGCCTTAACACATGGACTTCTACAAACCCGTCTCCACTTCGCATGAAGTATTCTAACCACCTACACACTTGTATTTCACACCTTCAATTATCCATGCAGTACCTATGCACTCTAGAAAACACTAAGTCACTCCCCATGCACTCCTGCAGTCAGTCATCCAGCACCATGTACTAATCCAAACACTGCGCCCAAACCAAACACTTATAAATTCGCCCAGGCACTCTCCTTGCACTACTCAAATTTTTCAGTTAGTACCCTACTTATGCAGTGACCCAGGCCTTAACACATGGACTGCTACAAACCAACCTCCACTACGCAGTCCTCAAACCACCTACACACTTGTCTTTCACACCTTCAATTACCTAGCCATTACCTATACACTCCAGCAAAAAGCCTGTCACTCCCCATGCACTCCTCCAGTCAGCCAGTCAGCCATCCAGCACCATGACTAATCCAAACACCGCGCCAAAACCCACTTACTCCTTGCAGTACTCTAATCATTCAGTCAGTTCCTAAGTACTCATGCAGTGACCCAGACCTCAACACATGCACTGCTACAAATCCCTGTACACTACGCATGCAGTCCTCTAACCACCTATGCATTTGTCTTTCACACCTTCATTTATTCAGTCAGTACCCATACACTCCAGCAAACACCCTGTCACTCCCCATGCACTCCTCCACTCAGCCACCAAGTACCATGGACTAATCCAAACACTGAGCCAAAACCCAAACACCTATAAATTCATCCTGGCACTCTCCATGCAGTACCCTAATCATTCAGTCACTACCCAAGAACTCATGAAATGACCTAGGCCTTAAAACATGCACTGCTACAAAGCATTGTCATCTACGCATGCAGTCCTCTAACCACCTGCACACTTGTCTTTCACACCTTCAATTACTCAGGTAGTACCAATACACTCCAGCAAACACCCTGTCACTCCCCATCAGTTAGCCATCCAGCACCATGTACTAATCCAAACACTGCGTCAAAACCCAAACACTTATAAATTCACCCAGCCACTCTCCTTGCAGTATTCTAATCATTCAGTCAGTACCCACGTACTCACGCAGTGACCCAGGCCTTGTAATGTACGTACATTACATTACATTACCCATGTACTCACGCAGTGATCCAGGCCTTAACACATTGACTGCTACAAACCTCTCTCCACTATGCATGCAGTCCTCTAACCACCTACACACCTGCATTTCACACCTTCTATTACCCAGGCAGTACCTATACACTCCAGCAAACACCCTGTCACTCCCCATGCACTCCTGCAGTCAGCCATCCAGCACCATGTACTAATCCAAACACTGCGCCAAATCCCAAATTTATTTTTATTTATTTATTTGTTTATATAGCGCTAGAATCGACCCCAAAGGGGTATCTCTGCGTTTGGAGCAGACTGTGAGGAGAGGCAGCAGTTTCCAGCAGGATTAGCGAGCACAGAACAAGAAGGTCTTAAGCAACTGTCTGAATTGCAGATGTTCTGGACACTGTCTTAAAGGGAGAGGGAGCTCATTACAGAGGCGGGGGCCGAGGTAGCAGAGAGCTTTTCCTCCTAGCCTAACCTTTCTTACTCGGGGTACCACCAGGGGTGTTTAACACTTGAACGGAGGGATCTTTGGGGAACAAAGGGAGGAATTTCTCCGAGAGATAGAAAGGGCCCACGTTAAGCAGTGCCTTATGGATAGTGCAGCAAATACTTATAAATTCATCTAGGTACTTTCCTTGCAGTACTCTAATCATTCAGTCAGTACGCTAGTGCTCATGCAATGACCCAGGCCTTAACATTTGCACTGCATTAAACCCCTGTCCACTACACATGCAGTCCTCTAACTACCTACACACCTGCATTTCACACCTTCTATTACCCAGGCAGTACCTATACACTCCAGCAAACACCCTGTCACTCCCCATGCACTCCTGCAGTCAGCCATCCAGCACCATGTACTAATCCAAACACTGCGCCAAATCCCAAATTTATTTTTATTTATTTATTTGTTTATATAGCGCTAGAATCGACCCCAAAGGGGTATCTCTGCGTTTGGAGCAGACTGTGAGGAGAGGCAGCAGTTTCCAGCAGGATTAGCGAGCACAGAACAAGAAGGTCTTAAGCAACTGTCTGAATTGCAGATGTTCTGGACACTGTCTTAAAGGGAGAGGGAGCTCATTACAGAGGCGGGGGCCGAGGTAGCAGAGAGCTTTTCCTCCTAGCCTAACCTTTCTTACTCGGGGTACCACCAGGGGTGTTTAACACTTGAACGGAGGGATCTTTGGGGAACAAAGGGAGGAATTTCTCCGAGAGATAGAAAGGGCCCACGTTAAGCAGTGCCTTATGGATAGTGCAGCAAATACTTATAAATTCATCTAGGTACTTTCCTTGCAGTACTCTAATCATTCAGTCAGTACGCTAGTGCTCATGCAATGACCCAGGCCTTAACATTTGCACTGCATTAAACCCCTGTCCACTACACATGCAGTCCTCTAACTACCTACACACTTGTCTTTCACACCTTCAATTACCCAGGCAGTACCTATACACTTTAGCAATCACCCTGTCACTCACTATGCATTCACATCACCCGGCACACGTGGAAACTATATTTAGGAGAGATAAAAACCTGCAACATTTGCTGTGGGGCGTAACCCTGTGACACTACTGACTAATACACATGCGGGAACTGGTCAAAGCCAAGAGCCTTAGTAAAAACAAATAATCTGCTGAAATATCGTGGTCATAGACAGGATACAAGCCTTAATAGAGAGCCCAAAAAAAAGAGCCCAATTAATCTAATGTGAAGAGAATTAAAAATAAAGAGTGCGAGACATGTAGGACGGAAATCGCTGGGCCAAATGTAATGTCACTAGGTACCTGTGTGGAAAGTTCCAAACTCAGTGTAGTTCAAAAGAAATGATATAAGAAGAGAAGTAGGTGGTAGTCGTTACTCCGAGTGTGAGAACTGAATATGGGAACATAGTAGTCCTGAGAAATACGCTAAAAAAAACGTGACAGTCAAATCCTTACCCCTCAGCCGGTGATAATTCCAACCTGGTGGGGTACAAGTCCATCAAAAGGGTGGATGATTAAGCGCCAGAGTTGCAGAATGACTTTAATGACCTCAGTGACACCCTGAGAAAAAGTCTGAATAAAAACTGGGGTATTCTACTGGAAGACAGTTCTCTGTCTGGTATCATCTCTACTCGCCCCCAGATTACGTTTAGACGTGGCAGGACACTACGTACCTTAGTCCTACTGTTCCCAAAGCTTGCACCACTCAGACTTAGGTTACACCCGATACCTTGGGTTTTCACAAATGTGGATTCAGTGGGGTTTGCAAGTGGGCGAAAAGCTATAACAACAATCGCACGTTATAAGATCTAACATTAACTGTACCACAAGATTTGTGATCTACATTATTGAATGAGCATCTGGCTGATAGTATGTGGGCAGCACTATTAGGCCACTGAAAGAAAGAATTGGAGAACATGTGAGGGCTTTACACCAACAGGACATGAGATACCCTGTAGCAACCTATGCTGCACTATGTAATGCACAGGGCCCACAAAATACTTTTATTTTCCTTGGGATTGAATCCATCAACCACAGCCCACGGGGTGGGAATAGAGAGTTACATCTAAGACAAACAGAAACCATATGGATCATGAGGTTACACACAGTAGAACATGGGCTCATCTGTGAATCCAAGATGTAATATTTCCTGGGTGATTGAGTACTCAGACGATAAGTATGTGGTTTTGTGTGCTTTGTTAATGCTGTCCTGTAATTTATGCCATGGATGCACCTTTTGCCTCAACAGGTGGAGTATATGTTGTAAACTCTGTTACCAGTTAAACGTTCTGTAATGCTTTGTGGTGATTCACTATGAATTATTTGTTATAATTGATTACGGGTTCACCCCGAACAACCTGAGGTTCGGTGCACGTGGGCGCCAGTGATCTGTTGCACACCACTTTTCTAAGCAGCCTTGGAAGCACCCTAACCCAAACATGACATTTGTATATTGGTGTTTTTGCTTTTTAGATTCCTTCTTGGAACACATGAGCTATGTGAATATACATTTGTTTCCCAATGATGGGATTTGATGAACTACGCTTGCTACATGATAACATGTTTGTTCAGAAGTAACCTGTTTAGTTTAGCCAATGCGCAATTTCGCATGTTACGAATCGATTGTAATATGATGACTGTGCGATTTTGCTTGCCTCCCTCCTTTCCTTTTGTTTTACACTCATGAGCAATAGCGCGTCCGTTTTTTATCTCGACCCTCATAAACCCCTCTCCCCCCCCCGGTGACTGTTCGCGGGATACTTCTTTCTTCTTTCACACTTGAATTGCTGGGCTTTTCCTCAACATACATTATTGTAGTTGTGCTAACGTCTGATCGATCCAGATCACCTTATCCTTTCATGGAATTGTTATTGAAAGGGTCACCTTACCCTGTTGTTGATTTATGAATATACTACACATTCTTCGTCAGCCATGACCTTAACACATGCACTGCTACAAACCCCTGCCCACTATGCATGCAATCCTCTAAACACCTATACACTTGTCTTTCACACCTTCAATTACCCAGGCAGTTCCTATGTACTCCAGCAATCACCCTGTCACTCCCCATGCACTCCTCCAGTCAGCCATCCAGCACCATGTACCAACCCAAACACTACGCCAAAACCCAAACACTTATAAATTCACCCAGGCACTCTTCTTGCAGTACTGTAATCATTCAGTCAGTACCCAAGTACCACTGTGCAAACGCACCCCCTGGCAAGTTGTAAGTTGGGGAATTAAATCCCCTTCAATACTGAGGGTCCCTGGGGGCTAACTAGCCCACCAGGTAACTCCACTATGCACCAGGGAGCTGAGTTGCAGAGATGTGTTCAGAGGCCACACCCCTTTTTACACCTCTCTGCTAGGCAGCACTGTGGCGCTTACTGGAGGTACCTAGAGGGCTAGTTGGACCGTAGGGACCCTTAGGATTCAAGGGGACTTAATCTCCCAACTTAAAATGGCCACAGGGCGTGTTTACACAGTGGTTAAGGGAGGGGACGGGGCATGGGGTGACGTGTGCAAACACGTCCTCTGGCGGGTTTTAAGTTGGGGATATAATTCCCCTTCAATCCTGAGGGCCCCTGGGATCCAACTAACCCACCAGGTGCTCCAGCAAGCGCCACTGCGCTGCATTGCAGAGAGGTGATCGAGGCCGTGAACCTTTTTACACCTCCCTGCAACGCAGTGCAGTGGCGCTTACTGGAGGTACGTAGTGGGCGTTGGACCCTAGGGACCCTCAGGATTCAAGGGGACTTAATCTCCCAACTTAAAATGGCCACAGAGCATGTTTACTCAGTGGTGAAGGGAGCGGACGGGACCTGAGGTGACGTGTGAAAACACGCCCTGTGGCACGTTTTAAGTTGGGGAAATAATTCCCCTTCAATCCTGAGGGCCAGAGGGGGGCCAACTAGCCCACCAGGTGCTTCCAGTAAGCGCCACTGCGTTGCAGAGAGGTGGTGTAGGCCGTGCCCCTTTTTACACCTCTCTGCAACACAGCTCTGTGGTGCTTACTGGAGGTACCTAGTGAGCTAGTTGGACCCTAGGGGCCCTCAGGATTCAAGGGAACTTATCTCCCAAATTAAAATGGCCACAGAGTGTGTTTAATCAGTGGTGAAGGGGGGATGGGGCCTGAGGTGACGTGTGCAAATGCCCTGTGGCGTGTTATAAGTTGGGGAAATAATTCCCCTTCAATTGTGAGGGCACCTGGGGGCCAACTAGCCCACCAGGTGCTTCCAGTAAATGCAAATGCACTGCGTTGCAGAGACTTGGTCTAGGCCATGCCCCGTTTTACACCTCCCTGCAACGCAGCTCTCGGGTGCTTACTGGAGGTACCTAGTGGGCTAATTGGACCCTAGGGACCCTCAGGATTCAAGGGGACTTAATGCCCCAACTTAAAACGGCCACAGAGCGGGTTTACACAGTAGTGAAGGGAGGGGAAGGGTCTGAGGTGACATGTGCAAACACGCCCTGTGGCACGTTTTAAGTGGGGAAATAATTCCCCTTCAATCCTGAGGGACCCTGGGGGCCAACTAGCCCATCAGGTGCTTCCAGTAAGCGCCACTGTCCTGCATTGCAGAAAGGTGTTCTAGGCCGTGTCCCATTTTATACCTCTCTGCAATGCAACTCTGTGGAACTTACTGGACATACCTGGTGGGTTAGTTTGCCCCTAGGGACCCTCAGGATTCAAGGGGACTTTATCTCCAACTTAAAACGCCCACAGGGCTTGTTTGCACACATGTCATCTCAGGCCCCTCTCTTCCCTTCACCAGTGTGAAAACGCACCCATGTAGGTGTTTTCACTGTATTCTAAGTGTCTTATAGCATACCACTGGCTCTGGGCTTGGTTAGTCAGAGTCAGTTAACACCAGTACCTGCCAGAAAAAGTTGTGGGCACAGGATGATTTTGTAACAAGGCTGCTTTCTGCTCCTCTGTTGGTTCTTCCTGCACATGTTTTGCTTTTTCCTGCACTTTTCTTCATCTTTGAGGACTTCTGTTGCTTCTTTCTGCATTTCATTTGCTTCTTTCTGTGCGTTTTTTCTTCTTTCTTCACATGTCCTACCTCTGTAGGCATAGTTAGAGACTAGAATTAAAAAAAACTTTGAAAATCACTTAAAAAACCATGGGTTTCCGGGACGGTATAGTTAGAAATTAGAAAAGTAAAACAAGAGATTTCCCAGTGGGAGATATTGTTTCCTGCTCATAAATCAGGGCTCACCTTTCAAACACCATTCATACCATTCATCTGTGTGGAACGGGCGAACATTCACCAGAAAGGAAAACCACCCAGTCTGCTAGTACTGTAAAAAATATACACTTTATTCTAAAATATACAAAACCGGTCAAATTTTAAAAAAACATAAAAAACACAATGAAAATGCACAATTAAAAAGCCACCTAATGTGGACGTGGAGAAAATTGATCTAAAGAGACACTTATATCTGTCTTTAGTCTGTCATTTCGGACTCTCATTTGTCAACACTAAGAGGAAAAGTGTTCCTTTTGTTCAGTCAGATTGTTGGCAATGCCGAATATGACTTTGAGGTTGGCGTCGACGCGTTTCGGAAGCTTAAAAACTGATAACAGCTTCCTTCTTCAGGACAATTTGTATGCGTATTCTCCACACGTTGATAGTAAACCTAATGCATAAATCACATAAAATGTAACTATTAGAACCCTTAAACATTTACACAATTTCCTATTTTATAACAGTACTATGTTAACCACAGACCTAATGTTTATGCGCTATTTTATGAACCTTAAGGAAGGTTGTACAACCACAGTTCCTGACCTCTGTTGGTTTGTCAGTGATGTTGGGGTATTTAAATAAATTCATTTTTTACCCAGTTCCTTATTCCAGTTTCGACACTAAGCATTTTATATACATCATTGGTTATGCACTCGGTTACAGTCATGATAAAAATAAGGCTACACATAAATACAGAACAGCATGTTGAACTGACCAAAAGATCTATGTATCTAAATCCAGAAGAACTCTAGAAGAACTCTTTTACATTCATTTCATGATATTTAACACTGCGAGATTGACATCAGCCACATAGATTACTTTTTTTTAAAAAAAACCCCAGAGAGGCTCCACATGAGTATTCCTAGTTAGCGACCACATCCTTACATCCCGTGTAATCTGCCCTTCATTTACAGAGCCTAACTACATTCGGAAAGACCACACTCTTTCTAGTTGCTATAAAGATATTTTTTGCTTTCTGGTTCATGTTAACACCGTTCTCTTGCTTCAAATGTCACATTCATACCTCATCCATGCGCACTGGCAGCAATAGTACACTGACCGTAATCGTTAGTTCTTTCCACAAAGAGGCCACCAGATATATAGTAATCCTCTGTTTCTCATCCGTAACAGTCACCTGGGTATTCTATACTCATCTACCTATAAATAGAGCGGTATCTTATTTAATATTGGCTGGCACTTGTACGCTCATTACGTGATGTACTGAGATTAGTCATATAATTACCTCAATATGTAGATAGGTGTTTTTGTTGCAACACTCGTCTATTTCAATAAAAGTATTTATCGTCGGTTGTGGGCTTTGCGCGGTCCTGTGGCGATAATGTAAATAAATACACCGTGTTATGGGCCCTGTATCTTTAACCATTAATGATATTGATTTTTAAAAAAGTCGAAAGCAGAGATACTTTATGACTTGCACAATGCGTTGTTTGTTTTAAAAATTTTTCGAGTCACACAACTCTTTCAGGTGCTGTTCTTTACTACAATATTGAAAAAAGAAAAGCGCATAGCGTCAGCTTACAATGGGGGCATAGTATAACTTATTAACCTAGTATAACTTATTAATAAGATTACTACAGATGCTAGAGACGAGGGTTTTCTCAGTAAAAAGGAATATACTTTTTTGAATGTCAGTTGTCCCCGTCTCCCCGTCATCTACACCCTCCCCAAGGTGCATAAAAGCATTGAGAACCCACCAGGACGACCGATAGTATCGTCCTGTGGCTCTATTTTGGAGCCACTAGGGTCTTACGTGGATTTTTTTATCAAGGACTTTGTGCCTGCCACATGTTGTTACGTCCGTGACAGCATGCAAATGATTAACCTTGTTGAACATCAGCCTTATGACCCCAGCACCCAGACATTGTGTACACTAGACGTAGAGTCGCTCTACACTAATATTCCCCAGGGAGCGGCTCTACGAGTGGTTGAGAAGACACTTGACTCCAGACCAAGACCTCATAGAGTACCGACGCTGTTCATATTGCAGTTACTTGAACTATGCTTGACGAAAAATTATTTTGTCTTTGATGGTACCTTCTACCAGCAGATAAAAGGCACCGCGATGGGAGCAATTTTTGCTCCTCACCTGGCGGTGTTGTACATGGATGCTCTTGAGACAGGCACCATCCTAGCTGATACTAACCCATTCATAGCCAGTATAGGTGTATGGCGCAGGTACATAGATGATATTTTCCTAATATGGAATTCAGAGAGCGTGAATCTGAACTCATTTCTACACTGGCTTAACAATAACTGCGACAATCTACAGTTCACTCTCACACACCACAAGACTGAAATACCATTTCTGGATCTCATGATCTACCATGAGTCAGGTGAGCTACTTACTCGCCTCTATAGGAAACCCACTGAGCGCAACACGCTACTCAGGTATGACAGCAACCACCCCAAGGCCCTCAAGGACTCACTTCCCTACTCGCAGTTTCTGCGGATAAGACGTAATTGCTCCTCAAAAATTGATTATTTTAGAGAGGCAGATATCTTGTGCTCCAAACTTAAGGCAAGAGGGTATCCAAGTAGAATAGTAAGGATTGCCTCGAAACGGGCATGGTATTGCCCCAGGGAAGTCTTGCTTCAACCTAAGACTAGGCCCAGCTCAGAGAGAATAGCCTGTGTCACGACTTTCTCGCCAATCTCCAATAAAGTCCGTAAAACAATTTTAAGGCATTGGCCAACCCTAAACTCGGGCCAACTAACCTTTGACAAACCCTTGTTTGCGTTCAAAAAGAGTAGGAATATAAAAGACCATCTTGTTCGAGCGGCCCTACCAGCACCACCTCCAATGAACACAATTGAGTCAAACTGGGGCTTGCCCCCATTGAGAGGTCACGCGAAATGTGGGCAATGTATTGTATGTGATCTGACACTTGAGGGGCGCACGTTTAATCACAATAATATCACTATTGACATGAGGGATTTCACAAACTGTAACAGTCACAATGTGATTTATGCGATTTTATGTCCTTGCCCCCTGATGTACGTGGGCCAGACGACACAAAAAATTAAAACAAGAATAAGCCAACATCGCAGTCGCATAAGATGCGGAACCCCGAACGCACCCCTGGTTGAACATTTTGCCCAATTGAACCATACAGCAGATGATCTCCGCTGGACCGTTCTGAAGGCCATTAAATTACCCCAGAGAGGTGGCAACCTACAACAGATATTGAACCGGGAGGAACTGAAATCAATCATCCAGTTCAATACAATTCAGAAAGGACTCAATCGCAGCGAGGACTGGACCACACTGCTGTGATTAAACCGGACTGTGTAACAGCAACAGACTTTACCATCAAACAGCAATAAAGTGTATGCTATGACAAACCTGGTTAAGCAGAAAACTGTAAATAATCTATGACTCACAAGCAGACTTCCATTATATGGAAACACATAATTGTATCCATACATGCAGAGTGAAAAGGAATGTAACTGCATTTAATATCTGGGAGCTTATCCTAATAACTTTAAATCACTTCTGTCACTTATTTTGAATGCCACACTTTTATCACTATTGTTTTTAATTGCGTGCACCCCCTCACAATGATAGCTTTAGCGCCTACCATTATCCACTCTAAGATGGCCCCCGTCTTTACAGTCGATTATGACGCTCGCATTAGCAGGCACGTGACCGGCGAGATTGCATTCAGTCAGCTCGCACTCCGTTGCCGTTGTACTGCATCCGGCATTGTCCGAGCAGCCCCTGGAGAGACGCGTCTTCACTGAGACCCGGTAAGTTCGTATCCTCACAACTTTTCCCCGCTCGTCTCAGGACACGTTACTAAGCCAATGCGCTGACATTGTTTCCCCTTTTTTATTTTAGCGTCTATAACGCCACACTGTTGGTAATCCTCATGCACGGCCACCTTTGCCTGCATTGCCTAAAGCTACTCCCCGATCCCATTAACAGTGGAGTAAGGTAGGTCTTTCATTTTCCTACCACCGTAGTTGGGAGCCCTCTGCTTTTGCCACCCAACTGAGTTTTATTTTCACTTTGTGTTTCCAGAGCTGCCATTCTATGCAGTTGGAAACGGACCCTGAAATTCATCCATTAAATTTCTTCTGGACCCCCATAAAGACCTCCTTGACGTAAAATCTACGTGGTAGGTTTACTTTCATCCTGTGTCCACCGCCTTTGTGCCCCATCAGAATTATAATCCTAAATTTCCATATGTTCTGAACCCCTTTTAGCACCTACGCTGCAATCTGAAGAGAAGGACCATTTTTCCCCCCCTTCTTGAGTTCTTCCACCTCGATATACTGAGGTATGAATAAACCAATTCCAATGCAGAAACCCTTAGGGCACCCTTTAGTTGCACCACCCGTAGTCACTAAGCCTGGCACCATCACCCCACAATGGAAATCCTTTCTCCAGTAGACTAAGCACTCTCACGACACAGTTCCCTGACGTAATCTCTCACGCATGGCACCGCGATTCCGAGAATTGTGTTAATACTGTGGTTATTATGTTCTCCATTAGGGCACAAACACTGTGCACTTGGTCACACACTGGAAAATCGTTACAAAGTTGGTATATATGTGCAAAATTCTCTTAAGTCGTTGAAAAATCTCTGTTTCTTCTCTTTTCTCCTAAACAGGCTTTTTTCATTCAGGCATGTTATATTAAAAAGTCCTGATGATGATCCCACGTATCTAGTTGAGCTTTAGGGATCGAAACGTCGACACTTATAAGTGGGGTTACACTCATAATATTGGTAAATGTGTTTGTGTATACTTCACTCCAGGCGATACTGTTATTAATTTTTGATTTTCTCACAGTACCCTGTCCTAGCTCTCTTCCTTTGCCTGAAAGACACCCCTTTCACTCTAATTCTATCCTTCTTTTCCTTTTTATGTACGGCACAGGCTTGTGTCAAACTATTTTGTATATATTGTAAGATTGGACATTGTTTTCAGAAAATAAACTCCTTTCCCGGCTGGGTTTGGAAATCTTAATTCGTATAGTGTTCCATTGTGTCCCTATACTGTATTATGTTGATTCGTAAATAAGCTAAGGACCGCTGTTCTCTATAACTTAGTTATACCCATGGTACTTAGCTATCTGTTGGGTCCCCCTTGTATTATATAAATCACGCAAATAAGGTGGCAGCTAACGCCCATTTCAAGCTCAGAATGATAAGGAAAATTATACCTTATCTACCAGACACTGCCGCCAAGACGTTAGTCACCTCCCTGGTCCTGACATCATTAGACTATTGTAATGGTCTCTTTCTTAATGCACAAAACAGAGTGACCAAAAAACTACAGACCGTTCAGAACGCGGCTGCACGAGTGCTGTCGAAAAAACCTAAATTTGCACCCATCTCGGATACCCTGAAAAGCTTTCATCGGCTAACCATCCAAAACAGGACCGCGTTTCCTTAAAGAACAACTAATTCCCTATAATCCAGTCAGAACACTCCGATCCACTTCACTTAACCAACTAGTGGTCCAACGCAGCAGAACAGTCACTTAGGGGGACCGCCGCTTTCTAGTTGCGGCCCCTAAAATTTGGAACACTCTGCCACACCATATAAAAACAAGCCCCTCACTCCTTCAGTTTAGGAAAAAACTGAAAACATGGTTATTTAATCAGTAAATTTAGCTTCTGGGTTTACTTCCTCATTTGTTCAGGGAGAGACATTATTGCAGTTCAGCGCCGAGACGCCCACGGGTAATTGTATGCGCTTTATAAATGTCATTAAATAAATAAAATAAATAAATAAATTAAGGGAGACTCCATAATTGGTCAGAGTGCAGCTAACAAACCGGCACTCACATTTAGAAGGTCTCCCTCCATGGGCAAGGCTTTGGTGTGCAACAGCCCAGAAATATCAACTCCGAGTACTTGGATGTCTTTAAGTAAGGGTTTCAAAAAGTGTCCTCAATGCAAAGCGTGCCGTTTTGGGTGTAACAAAACCCACTACAGCAGCCCTTTCAAAAATGAACCCAACCAGATTACTAAAAGATTGACTTGCAAAACTGATCACGCAGTTTATGTGCTGGAGTGTCCATGTGGGTTGAGGTATGTTGGGAGCACCAGACTACCCGCCCGCAAACGGATACTCCAGCACATTAGGGCAATTACGTGCAAAGATCAGGCATACCCAGTTGCGAGGCACTTTGAATTAAAACATGAAGGGAATCCAAACCATCTCCAGTATTTTGTCATTGATACGGTATTACCATTAGCATGTGACAGTCCCTATGTTCCCACACATGTCATTGTTTTCATTTCACTGTCTCAATACTTCATCACTCCCCATTGGATATAGGAACATACAGGGACTGAGATTCTCATTCAATGCTAACCATTTGATTAAAAGGAATATCAATTGACCCCATGCGTGCTCTGCAATTTTTTGTGGATTTATATGTGCTGTGAGCCTACCTTCACATAAGCAGAAGCACCTGCTGTGAGTTCAGCATGCTTTTTGGCGGGGCTTGTTCTTGGTATTTATCAGCAATGTGCCTGAACCGTCCCATTGAAAAAGGTGTCCGTCCAGCATGGCGGTGAGTTATTCAAACTCAAGGATATCTGATTATTCAATCGATACCCACAGACATTCTTTTCCTATTTTTCGGTAAGCGAGGGGTCATTGGCACGAAATATGGAACGGGACTATGTGTGAGGAGCCATTGTTAGCATTGAATGAGAATCTCAGTCCCTGTATCTTCCTATGCCCATTGCAGAGAGTTGAAGTATTGGGTCTTCACCAAGAGACAGCGTGGCTCAACATTGATGCACCACCTGCATGGAGAGGGGTCGACGCCAAGGCCTTCATTCACTGTGTGGACCGGTGTTGACGCTTCACCTCCCTCCACGGGATCAAATCAGACACCCCCCCAACTCCTTGCAATGGGTCTTTGACTATCGAGATTTCCTCTAGCCAAGATACTTTGTCAGCGAACCTGTTCGAGTCTGTAGCCGGCCTGCCTTCCATCGCAGTTGAACTGAACTTTAGATTTACACCGGTTTAGCACAACCTCATGTAATCCGTTAGCGCTATTGACTTCTAAGCACTATTTTTGGATTATTCTTTAAATATTCATACTTTCGGTTCTTATTGGATTTAGGTCATTTTGGTGTTGTTTTACTCATAACATTATTCTCCATGTTTTAAACTAGTGAGGAGTAGTTTTCTGGTGCGTAAAAATAGAGGAAAACTGCTACAAATGAAAATAGCAAAAAACTTCTCATGAGCAGCCAGCACTCGCTGATCGTCCAACCCCCAAAATGGGCAGCAGAAAATCTGAAACATGTCCAGTCACTTCCCTTCTCCAGTTAACATTCAGTAGAGTGGACCATGACCACCTCTCTGAGAAAATCGGTTTTATGGCTCTGACCCCTGCTATAGAGATCATTCACTCCACACCCCGAAAAAAGGGTCTGTTATAGGGCAGATTACATAACTCAGGGTACACACAAAATAAAGCCATGTTTGATCGTAGCGAGAAAAACACAATGACGGAAAGATACGGAAAAGACCTTCCTATCACGTTAGGGAGGTCAGTCAAGCTTGGAAAGATTTAAAACAATGGGCCACTCGGACTGTGTACACGACCTTTGCTTTCTCGTTTGTCAGTTCTTGTCTAGAACTGAGAGCATTGCTTCATTGATGGGCTTAGTAAAAGGCTAATGGTATCAGGAAGAAACCTGATTACATAACGTCCTTCTGAAGAGAGCATGTCAAGCGTTGGTGTTGTAACTCAGAGTTCACAGGGTGAGACTGCAGATCACCTCCGTAAATCAACACAGCATGACTAATACATGTCTCCTTCATGCCCTTGATTATGTCTCTGAAGTGCTGTTCAAGTATGTCGTCATCAATTCTGCTCATTCAGCAGAAATAAACAGCCTCACAGGCACATGTCGCAAACAGGGTGCAATAGACTCTTCGGTCCATGGAAGCTAAATCAAGCATGAAGATTAAAGAGGTCTGGAACACTACACACTTGTTTACTTCACTCGGACAATGTATAATGCAAGGCCAAAGGTAATTTACAATTAAGATTTTGTAATATTTAGTTGACGATGGCTCTGGTTTTGAAATATTGTCATGAACAAAGCAATGCAAATATAACATTGAAATACAAGGCAAATTAGATAACAGAGAAACAATTAGCTATATTAAACCTCATCAATACAGATTACAATGCTTCCCTTATGCAAATTCATTGTCATTATATTGTGAGTTATTGTCTCTCCTGAAGGAGGTATAAAATTCAGCGCACTGCAATCCAATACAAAGTCTGACTCCAGAACCGAAGGATGAACATGGGAGTTTAAAAGAAGAGTTTTGTACAGAGTTTCTGAACTTCAACATTGAAGCTCTTTTGCCTTAAAGTTACTTTAAGGAAATGTGACCAATGTACACTACTGAACAGTCGATACCACCGGATGCTGGAAACAAATGGAAACTACAAGAGTTGGCATCTGTCGGACTCCTAAGGAAATCCCCAGAAAGACAAGCCAGCAGTCATGCAAGAACACACAAAGGTCCTCTGTTGAGGCTGTGACAAAACTATCTACCCTAGGCATATGCACAACAAACCGGAGAATCAAAACCCTGTTCTGACAACAGGAGATGATAATGAAGCACCTCTTAGACGCTTTCAATGTTCGCACTGCACCCCTGCTTAAATTCCAAGTTAACAGTGGGCAAGTTGTGGCATCTGTCAAGATGTGTAGTACATGCATACATCAGTCTTTGTTGACATGGTTGTCCATACAACAACAGGGACTTGTATAGAGCAAATTCTCCCGATGTTTCAATCAATCCTTTTCTGTCATATGTTGGGTTCAATTCATGCAGGTATTTTTTCCATAACCTTATGTTGGCAAAAATGTATTTATAGTCGGTAGAATACAATCAGTGATTTTATAGTCTGGCGAAATGTTCAATAAAAACAGCTTAAAGATTAACATTTCTTGCTGTGTTCGGACAGGTCAGGTTATTCACTCCTGGTGATGGGTTTACATCAATACCCTTTATCAGTGCGCCCTGAAGCAGTATAGTTCCTGCAGCACCCCCTTTTATATTTCTGGCTGCCTTGCTCTACCTCAAACCATATCAGACGTTTATTAAAAGGTGTAGATTTACTTTTTTTGTGATGATAACCAAGTCCAAAAATGAACTATAAAATCTAAGATCAGCCAATGGAAGCTGTCTCACACTTCTAAATACTGTCTTTTCAATAAAGTGAGGTGCTGCTTTGTCCCTAGCAGGACCACATCCCCTTAAACTTGATTTACACTCAACATGCTGTTTTCATTACTTCTCAGGAGGCAGCAAATCTAAACTCAATTCTATACCGTTCCTGGAAACTCCAAGAATAGCTCTCTTTTAATGTGGAAAAAGCAGAAGACAAAGGAAAACAATGGGAGCCTAAACATAAGTGAGGGAAGCTTGTCTTGGTAGCAGGCAATTTATACCATTTCTCCACCCAGAATTTTGGCAATTGTTGGGAGAAAAGAAATTGGCCTGGCGTTTGCTAGATGTTTTAGGTTGGCATAGGCCTCTTTGAGAAGGGGTGTAATTATGTCCTATTTGAGTTTATTGGGAAGAACTCCTGAAGGCAGGGAAGTGTTGACCAATCTTGTGATACTGGGCACTAGGGCAGATGGACCAAATTTCGGCCACATTTTCATATTTCAGTTTGTTAAAGAATTTCTTGATATTGGGTATGAGTGAGCAACAGCTGTAAGCAACTAGGATGTGGAAAGAAGTTTTCCGAGGCTGAGAAGAAATAATTCATATTTGACTGGAGTTTAAAAGTTTAGGACCCGATTCCAATCTTGCTGGGAAAGCCCTCCGTACGACTCGGATCCGGAGCGCTTCCAGGGCGAGACAAGCTCCAGGAGTACGAACGAGCGAGTGCGATGCTGCCGTATGCTTACAGACTCGGTTCGCTCAGACTCTCATTGAACTCCATGGAGACCTGTGTACAGACGCGTACACAGGCTCCAATAGTAGAAAAGGGGCGGGTGGGGAAAAGTGCACACCCTGTGTCGGGCACCCCAATGGTGCCCGCCACTCTGTGCATGCCTGGATCGGGGGCCCATGGGCACACCCTTGTGACAGATTTGGAGGGCCCCGGATAAAGGGGGGCCTGCTACAGGCCCACGAAGTACGCTTCCGACAGTCGTTTCATCTCACTGAGACCTAGGCGAAGGGGCTGTCCAAATCACACATCGTACTCGCTGGGTTGGAAATCGACTCCATAGTGCTGCACATTTCGGCTACTTCCGGGAAAGCCAAATCCGATTGGGAGGCCTTCCAAATGACATTGGAATTCAAGTTGTTGAAGAAAACCTTTATGCGTTCACAGAACTGTTGAGAAAGGTGAATGTTAGGGTAATTGTGAATGGGTTGTGATAATTTCTTGATACACCTAAAAGAATTCCTTTGTGCAGTTGTTGACTGTGGAAATAGAAAACTTGAAGTAAGTGGTTTTGATCCGACTATGGCAGTTTTTTAGCCTCTATTTTAAAATGAGAATATCACAAAAATGTTTTTCCCACCTTCTTGGTTCGAAATGAAGAGCTATTAACTGGCCCTGTATCATGCTATTGAAACATCAGCACTCACTACATACGCTGTAAAGTGTAGCTGTTCACAACAAGTCAAGTCCCAGCACATTTAGGGGCTGATTACGAGTCTGGGAGTGTAGAGGCATCCATATGCTTGGCAGGGCCGCCGCGGTTCTGGCCAGCATATTACAAGTTTCCTCTTCACCAGAGTTTTCATGGCGGTTCTTCCTCCATGAAACTCTGGCAGAGAGGAAACAAAGAGGGCCCCCCTCGGTGCCCTGTGGATGCATTTAGGGGGGCACAGCATGTGCCTCACTGTGTGCTTGCACACCAGTTCCTGCATGACATGGACATTTTAGTGAATTGATGAAGATGCTGGTCTGCATAGCTAGAGATCTAAGATTATGCCCGAGTTCTGAATCACATCTATCTGTTGTAGTCAAAGTAAGAAAACAAGATAATGCTGGTGCCACACAGAACATGATTCCAAGTCACTCAGAAGAAGTAGCCACAGAATTGTACATGGCTAGCTTCCAACAACGTGTTTTCCGTAGCAGAGTGTGAAAGAGAACGAGGTAAAAAATATATAACTGTCGCTGGGAGTTATTCAACTGAAATTTTATGTTCAGCATTGGGCATAAAATACCTGTTACATGTTTGGTTTTCTGTTTGTACATTCTGTCAAGTGAACGAGGAAGCACCGAAGCATGAGCAACAAAAACAAAGAGTTGAGGGAATATTCGGCAGCTTTAAAAGTGTAAAATATTGCGGAAAAGAAAGGAGGAAGCTGAAGAAAGGAGTGGATTCTGCTAAATATAGTAAAGGGCAGCGAGAGGGTTGGGACGAAATAATGAAAATGCCATGGCATGCACTTCTTCCTAGTACTTGGCCCAAGGCAATCACGTCAAAGGCACACCTGCAAAGAAATAAATCAACTTTTTTTATTGCAAAGCTACACATATTCTTAAATGGTGCGACCAAATTAATGATGCATAAGTCATACAAACAAAGGCAATACCTACTCTTGACAACCTGCCAGATTGAGCATTTGTGTCTTGTACAAAAACAATGGACTAAACCTTCACAACAGCACGTACATGATGAGATCACAATGTGCACTGAAAACAATACTGGTTATGTAATCATTCACTACGTAATGGGATTAGTAAATATTATTGTCCCAAAAACCAGGGGTTTCCTCTATTGCTCATTGAAAGGTTCCTTGTAAATTTAACAACAATTAAGATGTCCTTGTCTCTTGAACAGAATTATCAGATACAATGGTAAAATAAAAGGCTTTTAAATACTGTGAACTATACAGACAGGATACGGTTTCACAATACTGCAATATTGCTTTTATTATTTATCTAGCCTGTGCTCTACAAAGACTATTCATTTAGAAATGTACAATGAAAATTAATGCATGACTAAAAACAACAAATATAGCCAATAATTCAGATTGACTGCTTGTATAATGAAGGTGTCCCTACACTCACACAAGTTCAGATGTAAAATGTATGTGTAAGTGTGTGCGTGCGCATGTACGTGGATGTATACATGTGTGTACGTCTTCTTCGATGGATAACACGGTAGTTTTGTAGTTTCAAGAGTGTTCGGATATGGGCTGAACAGTATATTCAAGGGGAAGAAGTTCTTGACAGAAATCTAAATATATGTTGACTCCATAAAATTACTTGAGCTACCGTTAAGGCACCTGCAGGGTCTTTGTGCATGTTCTCATCTTACATTCCTTCTCAAAAGGAAGTGTTGGCAAGACTATGCCTCTTAATCTTCAGAGCTATATAATAACACTTACTTGACTAAAGCAATAAAAAGGCTTCTCACCACTTTCACACAGGTCTGAAGCCAACTGTCTAGTCATTACTGGTTAGCTGCTTTCGTTCATGCCTAGTCATCTGTTTTTGTATGCAGGATCTTCCATACTTTCAAAACATCAGGAAAGAAGTTCCAACAGAAGTCTGACACACTAGTCAGAAACTGCACTTCCTTTTTTTCTTGGTAGGATAAGCAAAAGGCTAGCAGCTTCCGCGTCCAGCGGGTCAGGTGAAAGTTAAAGTCTCCTTTCCATAAGTTTTCAGCAGGGTAGACTTCTTCCAAGTAGGTAATCTTCTGTGTTTTCCCCTCAAAGTGGCGTAAAACAGATTTTATAAACTTAGCTGTGATTGGCAACATTTCCTAGGTGAAGAAGTTTAAAGTTCTTGCAAGCTTTCTGCTTAACTTTTACCACAGTATGACTCGGCTCTTGTGTCAAATTGATGCATTGTTATGTAAACGATCTGATAGTGCTTTGGGGTACAACTCTTCTAGACAGCAGCATCAAGCCTTGCATAGAAACCTTCTTCTCCCAACTCCCCCAAAGTCAGCACATATCAGGCACCAGAGGATTAAAATAGAGCCTGCTCTTGAGCACAACTCCTCTCATCCGTTGTGGTCAAATGGGTCCATATGTCTGCATTGGCCCTTCCTCTAAAGGAAAATTATGTCCTAGAATTTGTTTAAAAGCTTATTTTATATGGGGGAGAACTGTAGTGATAGAAGGCGTTTGTCTGGGAAAGGATTAAGATGGGTCTTTTCAAGCATCTGCATCTCTCTTGGGAACTGATGAGGTATGAGAAACATTACTTTGAATAAAACCACAGAAAAAACAGCTGAAAGGATGGAATTGCCCCAGTATTGGAACTTTCATAGATTCCCATGCTTTTGTATCACTCCCCGTCGTCGGAATGGGAGTCTCGGTTACAAAAAATACCATAGTAGGAGGTACAAAAGAGAAAGAAAAAGGCATAGGCCTCATTCCCTTTTGTAGCATATCACCCTCTTTTTGTAAAAGAGACCAAACTTAGGCATCAGCCAATCTGAGGTGCCTCACCCCTTAGAACCCTCCTGAAGGAACCTCAGAGCCTCAGATTTTCTACTGCAAGTTGTGCTTAGGGAGTCTCCTTTGAGCTCTGCTCAACTTCTACTCTTCAAAGAGTTTCTTCAAGGTTTTTTCTTCAGATTCTTTTCAGATTCACTTCAGAATTGTTAGCTGTCTTCCAGGATGTCTGACAAGGA
The DNA here is from genome assembly GCF_964263255.1 of Lissotriton vulgaris. Taxonomy (NCBI): domain Eukaryota; kingdom Metazoa; phylum Chordata; class Amphibia; order Caudata; family Salamandridae; genus Lissotriton; species Lissotriton vulgaris. The sequence goes on from NC_141687.1 coordinate 2,074,224,905, forward strand.
GAAGAAGAAGGCCCTTTTCAAGCCATGTTCCACCTGTGGCAAGAAAAGGCTTTTTGTGGAGGATAAGCATAAGGACTGCATCTATTGCCTCTATCCTGACCACAAGGCTGTGGGCTGTAAAATCTTTCACACCTTTTCGACCAAGACCCTCCGGGACCGTGAGGGTAGGCTTCTGACATGGCTGCAGAAGTTGAAATCCAGGAAGGATACTGTCTCTAGTGACAGTGAGGATACGGCATCGGCATCTTCCTCAAGAAGGTCAGTGAAGAGGGGTAGGGGTTCCCCTTCTCCTTCTGTAGAGCGTCCTTCTAAGGCCTCAAAAAAGACCCCCAGTGAGTCTGAGAGCCAGGGTCCCAGCGAATCTCCTCACCGAAGTGAAAAGGAGAGGGTAGGACCAGCTACGCCTTCCAAGAGGGAGAAGACTGACTCAGCCTTCAAGAAACCCTCTTCCCAGTCTTCTGAGAGGAGTTCTAAGTCCTCGACGACGAAGAAATTGAAGACGAAATTAAAAAAATTGGTTTTGTCAACGAGCGCGTCGACGGGGGATTCGTCGACGAAGTGATCATCGTCGCAGATGGAAACATCGATGGCATGTTCATCAGCGTCGATGGGAGGTTTGCCAATGACGGCATCAACGAAGGCATCGACGCCGAAGGCGTCTGCGATTACCAGAGCATCGACGACGAGAGTTATAGCGTCGCCGACGATAATGATGACAACGACGTCGATGACGACGGTGTCGTCCACTAGAGCATCGACAACGATGACTTTAACAACGACGACAGCTGGATCGTCGACAGTTTCATCGTCGACGACATTGATGACACCAAACTCGTCGACGTGTGTGCAACCGTCGACGACGGAACCGTTAACGGTATTGTCCTCTGAAAAAAGAATTACAATTTCAGTGACAAGAATTACGCCGAAGATGACATCTCCTAGGAGAGAGACCCCCTTGCCGCCAGATTTTCTTTTTGAGGAAGGGGAGTCAGATGAGGATGACCAGGACTCATATAGCTATGCCAATAGTCCCTCTCAATTTCTGGTCAAATGTCAAGAGACGGACTCTGAAGGGGGATATGACAAGGAGGATGGTGGACATCATCAGGCGGCCCAGTCACAACATTATTCTGGACAGGATATGGTTACAGTACCATCTTCTTTCCTTCAGGACCTGCATAAGATGCTGCAGGACTACAAATCTAAGGCTATTAGGCCAATTCTGGTTCCGGCAGCGCCTGCTACGCCTGCCTTGGTTTCTGCCTCAATGGCTATTCCAGGATTACCTGCTCAGGTATCCCTCAGCCTCAGACATCTTTTCCACAGGATTCTTCCGGGCCGGCAGATGCCCATGATGATTCCTCGGATGAGGATCAAAATTCGGATCATACAACTGGATGGGATGAATACATCATTCCGGATCCTTCATCTCCAGTTCCGGATCCAGTAGATTCCCCGCCAGCGGACATAGGAGGTTTCCATCAGTTGATGGAAAGAGCAGCTGGCGGGTTCAAATTGGCTATGCCTGCGGTGGCTACGGATTGTTTCATGTACGACTTCAAGGAACCCTTCATAAAGACAAAAAGGTCCCTTTCTATTGTAGATCATCTGTGGAAGGAAGGCCTGAAGGCTATGAAGAACCCAGCGACGGTGGTCCCTGTGCTACCGCGGCTGGATAAGAAATACAGAGCACCTGACGATGGACCGGCGGCCTTAATGGGCCATCCCAAACCAGACTCAATTATTTCACAAGCAGCGCAGAGGCAATCCCGTAACCCCTCTGCTCCCTTAACAACTCCTCCGGACAAGGAAGGGCGGGGATTGGATAATGCTGGGAAAAGATTCTCGTCGATGGTGAGTCTTCTGGTGCAAGCTGCCAATGCCCTGGCGATCTTGGGTAGATAAGACCACCAACTTTGGTGTGATGTTGCTCCGTTCCTAGACCAGCTACCTCCAGAGTCAACATCAGAGGCAAAAAAGATCTTGCCGGAGGGAGAAGCGACGTCAATGGAGATCATTGACTGTGCCATGGACATTGCAACAACAGCGTTTCATTCCTTGGCTGGGGCGGCAGTCCTCCGTCGCCAGGGGTGGCTGAAGGCTACTTGGTTTCGACCGGAGATTCAAAACAAATTCCTGGATCTTCCCTTTGATGGGGAGGCATTATTTGGAAAACTGATCGATGACACTCTTCAGGAAATCAAAAAGGATATGGAAACTGCTAGATCCTTGGGTACCCTTCAATACCACAAGTCTCGTTTTAAGGGTTCCAGAGGCAGAGGTAATAATTACAGGGGGTCCTATGAACAGCAGTGCTATTCATCCACGGGCTAGTGGTTCCCAGCAATACCGTCAGCCTTATCAACAGAGACAAGGCCAATCTTCTAACTACTCCAGGCCTTACAATAAGGGGAAACAGGCTGGACGAGGACGGGATTCGTCCAAGCGCCAATAGCAGCCTCCTGGCTCTTCCTGCTGGACCCTCCTCCAAGAAATCATCAGTTGGAGGCAGGGTAACTAAATACCTTCAGAAGTGGTCCAGGATAACATCGGACCGTTGGGTGCTCAACATCATTCGGAAAGGAAGACGCTGGAGAAATGGCGCCCCATTTTAGATCTGAGGGAGATCAACACCTATCTCATCTCCCTGTCCTTCCGGATGGTCTCTCTCCAAGACATCTTGAGGCTCATCAGCCCAGGGGATTTCATGGCCACGCTTGATCTCGAGGACGCTTACTTCTATGTCCCGATTCACCCAGCACACAGAAGGTTTCTACAATTCACAGTAGCCAAGAGCCACTTTTAATTCAGGGTTTTACACTTTAGACTCCGCTCAGCCCTGAGGATTTTTACAAAGGTGCTGGCGCCAGTAGCAGCATTTCTGCGAAAAAAACATTTTCAGGTCTTCCCCTACCTGTACCTGCTGAAGGCCCCATCCGGGGAAGCAGCGCTGGACGCTGTTCAGGCTTGCACAAATTTATTTCAGAATCTGGGACTCACTCTAAACAAAGAAAAGTCATCCCTGGTCCCGTCCAGAAAGGCTCGTTTCCTGGGAGCCATCCTGGATTCAAAGCTCTCGAAAGCCTTCCCTACTCTGGAAAGGAGGGAGAAACTACAGACCTTGGCTCGGGACTTACAAGAAAGAAGTGTCTTTCAGTACGCCGCTACAAATCTCTGCTGGGGGTAATTTCATCATGTATTCCCCTGATTCCTCACTGCAGACTAAGAATGCGTCCTCTACAGGAGCAACTAGACAACCAATGGAAGCAGGTTCACGGATCATTCGAGGACAAGGTGACTGTCACTCCAATGATGAGGGAAGCGGCCTTATGGTGGGCAGATCAAGCCAACTTATCTCAAGGTCTATCCTTCTTAAACGACCCGTCTCCTCAAGTAGTAACAACGGACGCGTCATTGGAGTGTTGGGGAGCAGTGATGCAAGACCTACATGTCAGCGGTCATTGGTTTCCTCAGGAAAAACGACTCCTCATAACCTTTTGGATCTAAGGGCAATAAGACTGGCTCTACAAGCCTTTCTTACCCGCTTGGGAGGTTCGCAAATGCTTATCAGGACGGACAACACCACGGGCATGCACTACGTGAACACGGAAGGAGGAACCAGACCTCGTCCATTGTCGCAGGAAGCTCAACAGATCTGGGAATGGGTGATCCTTCAGGGAATATCGCTAAAGGCCGAACACTTCCAGGAGTTCTAAACGAGAACGCCGACAGACTGAGCAGGTCATCCTCAGTCAGCCACGAGTGGTAATTGAACCAGCGAGTTCTGGAAGAGGTCTTCAGCCAATGGGGCAGACAGGTTGATCTCTTTGCCACACCGACCAACAAGAAATGCTGGTCTTACGCAAGCAGATTTCACCATCAAGGGTCACTGGGGAATGTGTTTTCGATAGCCTGGTAAAGGACATTTGTCTACACCTTTCCCCCCATCCCTCTGATCCCGCGGCTCATCAGAAAGATCAAGGTGGAGCTGTGCAGCATGATCTTGATAGCCCCTGCTTGGCCGAGACAGTTCTGGTACCCGGAACTCCATCTGTTGTCGCTAGCTCCTCCTCTTCCTTTGAGGGTTATACCAGATCTCCTCACAATGTCCGAAGGACAAGTTTGGCACCCAGATCCACAGTCATTACACCTGACAGCATGGCTCCTGAGCAGCAAGAGTCTATGAATCTCCTCATCTCAAGCGAAATTAAGGGGGTCCTATCCCAGGCAAGGGCTCCTTCAACGAACAGGACTTACCGTCTTAAATGGAAAAGATTTTGTTTCTGGTGTAGGAGAGAAAAGATTGAACCCCTTTGCTTCCAAGCCTCATCAGCTCCTACCGTATCTGCTGTCCCTGGCTAAGTCGGGACTAGCCAATTCATCGATTAAGGTTCATTTGGCGGCCATTTTGAGATACAGAAGGTCCGGGTCTGGGCCTTCCTTGTGGTCTTCCAGGATTGTCAAACAGTTTCTTAAGGGCTTGTTCAGAGTCTATCCACCAGTGAGGCCTCCGCCTCCTACTTAGCATCTTAATCTAGTCCTTTCTCAGCTTATGAAAGGTCCATTCAAACCAATTCATCTTTCTGACAAGAAGTTACTTTCATGGAAATTGGCTCTCCTCCTCGCTCTCAAATCGGCTAGACGTGTTGGGGAGTTGCAGGCCTTTACTATCCAGGAGCTTTTCCTACAATTTAAAAGGAACACTGTAATCTTGAGAACTAACCCTAGGTTTATGCCCAAGGTACCCTCGGACTTCCACTTGAACGAGCCGGTTATTCTGAAGGCGTTCTTTCCTCAACCGGCTACTCCAACGGAAAAGACACTGCATTCTTTGGATGTACAACGATGCTTGAAATTCTACTTGGAACGTACTAAGGGATTTTGGAAATCCTCTCAATTGGTTGTTGTCTTTGGGGGTCCAAGCAAAGGCCTCCCGCTATCCAAACAGGGGATTTCAAGATGGATCACAAGTGCCATTCTGCATTGCCACACTGTGGCAGGAAAACCTCTGACTGGCAGGATTCAGGCACATTCCACAAGATCTGTGGCATCTTCAACGGCCCTCTTTGCGGGCGTACAGATTAAAGACATTTGCAGAGCTGCTACCTGGAGCAGCGTTCACCCCCTTTACAAAGCATTACTCCTTAGAGTCCTTACAACAAGATGATGCGGCAGTGGGACAGGCTGTCCTGAGGAACCTCTTCCAATTATTGGTGAGCTTTCCTTTCTATCCCAACTTCCATTGTTACACATTTTGTATCTTTATGTCATGTTGGCTATTGCAATAGTTTTATGACACAAAATGTGTTTTTTTATTGCTAACTGCTTGCTACTCTGATACAAAAGCATGGGAATCTATGAAAGTTCCAATACTGGAGCAAGAAAACAAGTTACTTACCTGTAACTTTGGATCACCAGTATTGGTAACTTTCATAGATTCCCATGCTCCCACCCACCTCCCCGAGGAAAGCTCACCTACAACAGATATGGTGACTGGTACACAACGTCTACGAAAATCTGAGGCTCTGCAGTTCCTTCAGGAGGGTTCTAAGGGGTGAGGCACTTCTGATTGGCTGATGCCTAAGTTTGGTCTCTTTTACAAAAATAGGGTGATATGCTACAAAAGGGAATGAGGCCTAGGCCTTTTACTTTCTCTTTTGTACCTACTGCTATGGTATTTTTGTTACCGAGTCTCCCATTCCGACGACGGGGAATGATACAAAAGCATGGGAATCTATTAAAGTTACCAATACTGGGGAACCAATCTTACAGGTAAGTAACTTGTTTTCTTATGCTACCTGTCCAGTTGAATGTGTACATTTTTATTTTCATTAGTTTATAAAATGCTGCAAGAATGACATTTCTAGGAATTTGCTAAAATGACTAAAAGATGTTAGCACAAATACTTTAAATCAAAAATGTCACTTTTGAAATACTTCCAAAAATATGGATATGAGCCCGTCAGTACTTGGTTGCAAAGAAAGCAAACATTTACTTTACATTGGTTAAAACACTAACCAAATGTGTATTACCCTGTTGAATTCATGCTGAGATCTGTGTCTAGAGCTGTGCTGACAGCTGTAAAAAGAGCTTTCCATAGACTGCATACGTTCAAAGGAATCAGGTATACTCTATGCCCTGCATAACAACATGTTGTTGGATGCCGCATGCATGGGCCTCCTTGCCATCTGGATTGTTCACAGTCACCCAGAGGACACATTCGCAGTCACCCAGAGAGGTGTTCCATTAGCCGATAGGAGCAAAGAGCTTAAAGAGCACTGCCAAGAATTCCAGGAAAGGGACATATGCAAAACTTATATATGACCCTTTCTAAGGCAATCTGTCCATAGACTTTTACCCTCAATCCCAGATGTAGTAGATTATTTTCCTGTAAAGTCATTTCCTGTTTGAAGCTGTTTAGATCATGTATTTAGGATGTAATTACAGTATGTACTGTACAGAGATGCATCACAATACATTAATTCACATATTTTTCTCTGTGTTCTTCACCCCAGTGCTACTATTGTTACCCTTTCTAGTGCCTGCATACCCTCATGGGTGATTAGCGTGCTCTACAAATCAACATAACATAACGTAACATCACATCACATAACATATCCATTGATTTTTGGCTTTTAGCAGTTGGAACCAGAAAGGCCTACTTCCCCATTATGGCTGGTATTCAGGGGCAGTTGGGTGCCTTACTGATCACTTAACTGTTTATCTTTATCTTCACTGAAGAACAAAAAGATTGGCAAGGATATTTTTTACACTTTGGGACTCATTACGATGTGACAACGACGCTGATGCGGAATCGGCCGACTTCCGGTCGGCGAACCCGACACCACAATTAGGATGCGACTGCACATGGCGTCCCTTCCTGCACAAAAACAATCATACCCACAACACAGGCACCCTTGCACCAATAAAGCACCCTTGCTTCATGGTGCAAGAGTGCCTGCGTTGGCACATGGCAGCCAATTGAGAGCCAGTGCAGAGGAGAGTACAGGAATCCGTCATATTGGTGTAAATATGATGCATCGCTGTGCTCTGAAAGTAACGCAAATCGGCGGAGCCAAATGGCTTGTGGGACCGCGCTGTGTTTCTTTCTTGTAAATAAGACCCTTCTTTTTGCCCCCAGTTTCCAACTGTTGTGACCTTCAGTCTTAAAAAATTATTTCCATACATGGTCACCCCTTCAAAGAAATGAGCTTTGGCATCACCAACAGAGCCCTGTGAGATCCTGGCCTTGAGCTCACCCAACAGAGGAAATAGGTGCCTACCAGCAGTGGGACTTACTCCTCCCGAAAAGCCTGGAATGACACAAGGTGCTGTGGTGGTGAGAGAACCTAACCTCGGTAGAAAAGAAATAATAGCATGCCATAAAACTGCACTGGAGCACCTCCACAAGTTAACAACACCCAGTTGCATATTAACTTGGAAACAGAGGAGGCAGAAGAAATGAGAGAGGAACAATAGCTAAGCACAGGCAAAGGAACACAGGGGTAGAATATGACCAGGGGTGGGCAGATTGTTTTATTCTGCCAGCAGAATTGGTGGAATTTGGTGACTCTGTGTTAGTCTTGTAACACTGAGCCCTGGCTAAATTCTGGCAATTGCAGCATGGTGGAATTTTTTTCCCACAAGTCTCCAGAAATTCGAGCTAGTGAATGAGATTTGGTATACCGTACCGCTTTTTTATAAAGCAGGAGGTCACGGTGAAAGGACTGCTTCTCAAGTAGATTTGCTGATGCTCAAGTAAATTTTCTAATCGAGTGGCAGCAATATCAACTTGAATGGGCGCTTTCCCTTGCACACTGCATGGTGCCATTCACACTGATTTTTTAGCGTTGCTCACGCAATGGATGCATTTACTGGATTCTCTGTTGAAATATCTAGTAGTCATGGTTAGCATACAACAAAGTACAGATAAGCACAACTACATAGGAAAGGTCAAGGCAGTGGCACTATGGGAGTAATTGAAAAATGTTTGAAGGGGGAATTTCAACGAAGAGGCGGCCTATAGAAAAAAAGATAAGAAAAGCCTTGTTGATCCAATTGCGAGAAAAGCAGGGGTAACTGGAATCGGCACACAAATCCACACAGTCTCAGAAGCTTTGAGGAAAATAACGATGAAGCAGGGCCATAGCAGAGCACTAGCAATAGATAGTGCAACCTATTTGCTGGCCGACCTGGACAAAAAAAAGAAATGAACTGGGTAATAATCTGCAGACCTCAGGCAACTCTGTTGAGTGTGAAAAGCCAAATTGTTGAGGTAAGAGGAGAGGAGGGTCCACTTCACACAAACAAGAGAGACAGAGCTGAATGCTTCCAAATGTTTTATGAGCATCTCTATAGAAAGGGGATGAAGACAGCATATTTAGCAGAAGCACAGTTTCCCAAACTATCACCAGCTGATAGGAAGAGACGGGTGGAGACACTAACAAAAGAAGAAATCTTAGGGGCCATATTGCACCAACGCCTATCTAAGGAACAGGGGCCAGCGGGTTCTCCATTGCCAAATATAAAGTTTTACGCACATCATTACTGCCACTTCTTTATAAAATCTACCAGGAAATGATTCAGGAAAAGAAAGTGAAGCATTAATGTCAGAGTCAACTTTGTCTCAGAATCCTAAATGTGGTATGTGTCCTGACGACTGTGCCATTTACAGATTAATTTCATTACTAAACATTGATGTAAAGATATTTACTACATATTTAGTAAGACAAAGGCATGTGCCTGTAGACAGTGATTGGAGATTGCATCCAAGATAGTCAAGCCAGTGACAACAGCCAAAAAGTCTGGTGATATAGGTGCTATAGGAAGCAAGGTGATCAGAAAAGCATTCTTGGTCTTCCTGGATGTAGGAAAACAGCAATTGACAGGACAGAATGGGTCTGTTTCGTGAACACTTTGCAAACAATGGGCTTTGGGGAGGGATACTATGGCTGGGTGCGACTGGAAAATAAATCCTTACGGCTAAATTAAAGTTAATAATGTCTCCTCTCAATGGGTGTAGACAGAAAGCAGCCTGAGACAGGGGAGCCCTTTCAGTTCCGCTTTTTGTGCTGGCCCAGGAGCCTTTAGCCAAAAGATTCAGGCATAACAAACTCATAATAGGAATAAGACCTGGGTACAAGAATCTAATCACATGATGTTTACTGACAGCATCCTGCTCTTATTTTACAGAGCCCCTTCATTCCACCCTACACCTAAAATGGAACTTCAGGATATCACCAAATATCTGGATTCAGGATTAATCTAAATTTATTTATTTGGCATACCGCAACATCCAAGAACCAAATCCAAAGACAAAAAATGATGACCCCAATAATGGGCTGACAAATATACAAAATTCCCTGGCAGAAGCTAGGGGAAATAACCTCATACAGTTTAAAAAAAGTGGGGAGGGTGACATAGGTAAGCTGGCAGAAATAGATTCTAACTCTTCTGGGACGGATTGTGCTTGTCAAAGTGAGGATCTACCTGAGAGTATTGTTCGTATTTCTAACAATGACATTGCTCTTACATAAACATTACATAACTGATCTTCAATCCCATTGTGCTGATTGTATTTGGCAGGGGAACAAAGAAAGGATTAGAAGATATCAGTGCCTGCTGAAAATAAACCAAGGTGGGCTGGGTGTGCCCTACCTTCTTAATTATTATTACACATCACATTTGCGTTTCCTGGTGAATTACAAAAGAAACAGAAAAGGTGTGTTGCATAATGGACCATACCTTATGTAGGAGGGACCTATGAGAAGTTCAATGGAAACCAAAGATCCAGAGAGGTGGTAAGCTTTATTTATAAATCCCCACTAACAAGAGCCATATTACAGATCCGGCATAGTTCAGCCACAAAGAGGGAACTGTCGTCTTTCCGTTCCCCATTCGCACCCATATGAAGGAATATCAAATCATTTTTTTTCAGTTCAGTATGAAGTTTATTAACAGTCATATAAATCACTTATACAAATTAAAGACATCAATGCAAAGATAAAGTATACACTAAAATAAATAAAAGAGACATTCCAAAGGAAAGAAATTGCATAAATAACCAGCTATAATGAAATATGCAACAATTATTAATTTTTTGATATACTAAAGAATGGTAGGATAGTTATTAATATAAAGTAGATAAAACAATGAAGGGAACTCAAGGAGGTTTAGTGACTTCCTGTTGAAAGAGGGATTGAGGCAGAGAGCGGAGAGCACAAGTATCAAAAAATGAGATGACTGGGTCCCACAACTGTTTTCGTTTTGGAGCCAAAGCGAGTGGATAAACAAACGTTGTGTCTAGCCTATGGTTATAACATACAGCATACCACCAAGCCTGATACGAGAGTTTAGTGAGATCCTTCCAAGCCTTAGTAATCTGCTGAAAAGCTACTGCAATAAGCAGGTCAATTATTTTTATGCTGAAAGTGCAATGATCCCAAATGGGGGAAATACTACCTAAAAAAATATGAGATACATAAAACGGGTGTGTAGTGGAAAAGATGTTATTAATTTGAGACCACACCTTAACCCAAAACGTATGAACCGGAGTGCAATTGAAAAGCAAGTGTAGCAAATCTGCATGAGGTGAAAAGCAAGTCCAGCATGTATGTGACAAGTCAGGGTATCTTTTACTAAGAATAAGTGGGGAAAGTAAGAGTCGATTATAAATAAAAAACAAAGTCTGAACAGTATTTGCAGGCCTGGAGGATTTCCGTAACCTTATCCATAGCTTATCCCATAACTCAACAGACCATGAGATACCCATGTCCACTACCCATGCTTCTTCCACTTTAGTCTTTGTGCGTGGTGATGCTGGAGCGTGTAGCAAAGAATAAATCCTGGACGCCCTAGTCCCTCTGATAAGTAGAGTGCGCAATTGAGATATGATATGAGACTCCTGAGGTGACGTGGAAGGCAGCATGATGTGCAATTCATATGCTGATTGAAGTGCTTGTGTTAATTTAAGATACTTAGCACGAAAAGAAGAACAAAGATGAAAAGATGCCATAGCTTCTAAAAAAGAAATAATACGAGATTACTGGAATATTTGATGCATCCATATGACACCACGACTTCTCCAAGACTTCCAAAAAAATGGTTTATTATTTATTAAAATCGATGAGTTATGCCAAATAGGTTGTTCAAAAAAGGAAGAAATTAACGGAGATGGCAGGATTTTATAAGTGTATTTGAGAATCGGAGTGGAAATAGACTGCGGTGGACGAGAGAAAGAAAGGTATTCTAGAAAAGAGATGGGAGAGATATATGCCAATTCTAGCGTTGTCCACAAGGGAGAGAATGTGGAAGAATCTTCAATTCATCTAGAAGCCTGGTTTAATAGAAAGGATTTGTGATACAAAGCAAAATTCGGGAAGTTCACCCCACCCTCTGCTTTTGGGCGCGTTAATTTAGATATAGACATGCACGCTTTTTTGCGTCCCCACAGGAATGAAGATAAGATGGAATTAATTTTCTTGAAATGAGATAAAGGAATAGAGAATGGAAAGCTGGAAATTGTGAGTAAAAGCAAGGGGGAACGCATCATTTTGATAGTATCCAATCTGCCCCACCAAGATAAATATAAAGTGTGCCATTTTGTGGTAAGGTCCGTCAATTTTTTTAAGCAATCTTCCATGCAACGTGAAACCGTACCTGAGAGAGTGGGAGTAAAGTGAAGACCCAAACATTTGATACAGTTAGGGTTCCATGTGAAACCCAAAGAAATGAAATCCGATTTATAAGAGAATTTAGTCAAGGGTAAAATCTCGCACTTATCTTTATTTAATTTATAGGCAGAGACAGAGGCAAATGAATTAACTTCAGTTAAAAAAGCAGGTAACAAAGTCGTGGGCTCAGACAAGAATAATAGAACATCATCTGCATACGCCGCCATTTTAATTGTGGACTGCTGAAACGTAAAGCCCTTTTTGGCAGTTTTTTGGCGAATTCGCAAGAGGAATGGCTCTAAGGCAAGATTGAATAAGAAAGGCAAAAGGGGACATCCCTGGCGAACCCCTCTACCAAGAGAGAAATAGGAAGAAATACCACCATTCGCCGCAATAGCGGCTCTCGGATGTGAATATAAAAGAGAGATGAGGGTAGAAATTTTTGGGCCAAAGCGGAACCACTTCAACGTCTGAAAAAGATACGACCACTCAACTCTGTCAAAAGCCTTTTCCGCGTCTAAGGCAATTGCAGTGATAGAGTGAGAAGAATGTGAAGTCTTAGAGAGAATATCGAAGAACAATCTAGTGTTATCGGAAAGCAGTCTGCCCTTGACGAAACCAGACTGCTCTTTCCTCAATAAATCTGGTAAAAAGGATTCTAAACGGAGAGCCAAAGTTTTAGAAAACATTTTGTAATCAATATTCACTAGAGAAATGGGTCGATAATTTTTACAGTACTGTGGGTCGTTACCTGGTTTGGGAAGAATGCAAATGAGAGCATCAGAAAAAGAACCTGAGGAAGAACCGGAATCTAGAAAATTGGAAATTAATGTACGTAATTTTGGGATAAGTAATGCCGAAAAATGGAGAAAAAATTCCACTGTGAAACTATCTGGACCCGGAGCCTTATCTTTTTAAAGAGATTTCAAAGCACCAAGAAGTTCTTTCTGAGTTATATCTGATTCTATTAGAGAGAGGTCAGGAGGGGTAGCGAAAGGTGACTCAATATCAGAAAAGTATTGACAGATATCCTGGGTCGTAGAAGTTGCTTCAGAAGAATATAATGTTTTGTAAAATTGAAGAAATTCCTTTAAGATATCTTCATCTTTGTGTCTCAAAACAGAATCTTGACTATAAATATTATCTATATTAGTCCTATTCTCTTTAACTTTCAAATAATTGGCCAGTAATTTGCCGGCCTTATTTTGACCCCCATAAAATTTAGCACTAGAACGCAATAAATAATTGGAAGCATTATTTGTTGTATCCGTATTAAATTGCAGTTTAGTAGCAATGAGCTCATTTAAACATTCTTTAGATTTAGAAGCAAAGTAAGAATGTTCCAATTTCTTAATCTTGGAGAAAAGGTCACTAGTGATTTGCTCTGCTTTCTTACGTTTGCGGGAGACATACCCAATAATAGAATCTCTAGCGGATGCCTTAAAGGCATCCCACACAACAGGAAAGGGCACCTCGTTGGATTCATTACGTAAGAAAAAGTCATGAAAAAAGGCAGTGAAGAATGAAACAAAATCAGAATCAAGAAGCAGAGAATTATTGAAGCGCCATTTCCTAGTGAGGGGCGATTTGCGCAAGATGTCAAGGTGAATGGAAACTGGAGCGTGATCCGAGATCAAAATAGAACCAATGTCAGAGGCAAACAAAGACTGAGAAAGATGATGTGAGATAAAAAAGTAATCCTAACGAGATTGAATCTGGTGAGGCTGAGAGAAAAAAGAGTACTCTCTTAAAGTGGGATTACATAACCTCCAAGCATCAATAGGTTTAAACTGATGAATGAGTTGTTTGAAAGCTTTATGTGACTTATGGGGAATGTATGTGCTGGTAGAGTGCCTATCTAGAAAGGGGTTAAAAACCTCATTACAATCTCCCGCCAGGATGAAATTGTCCTCATAATGTTGGGTAATGTGAGGAGATAGAGAAGACCAAAAAGAGGCATCCCCTGTAGTTGGAGCGTATATGTTTTGAAGTGAAACTGGAGTATTATCCACAACAAATTTAACCAAGGCCCATCTACCAAGCTGATCTGCTGAGTTATCAACGATCTTGACTGAGAGGGATTTATGAAATAAAATGAGAACCCATCACGCTTTCCGTCACCTGGGGAAAAGAAGACCTCCCCAACCCAATCTCTTTTAAGTTTGACAGATTCTTCAGGTGAGAGGTGTGATTCTTGTAAACAAGCAATGTCTGTTTTAAGCTTGGCTAAGTGTGTTAGGACTCTCTGCCTCTTTATGGGGGAGTGCAAACCTCTAACGTTCCATGAAACAATTTGTAAAGGCATGCAACAAGGCAAAAAAAAGTACATAGTAAGCTGGTTAAGGCAAAGCAATAATTAAAGGAAATCAAAAATGAATGCATAACAATCAACACAAGTAATAAGAATAAACGGCGGAAAACTCTTAAAGTGAGAATACATGAAAAATACAGAGTACTACACTTTTGTATGCAAAACAAATTAAGAATAAACAGAAGATAGCATTCAATATAGTAACCTATGGAAAAAAACTGTATTTAATAACAATTAAAACAAATGAAAGAGCAAATGATGAAGGATACAAGAGTATGAAGAAAATAGGAGAAAAAAGGAGAGAACAGGAAATCGTCCAGGAAGAAATAAGAGAGGAGAAAAAAGCCAAAAATAGACTAGGATCCAAGGGATGAGAAGAAGAAAGAAGCAAATAAAGAAAGAGATATAGAAGAAAGATATGAAGGGAGAAAAATGACTTACAGAACATCCAGGACATGTACGGGTAGGGAGGATGGAGACCACATAGTACAATGACGGGTTCGTAACTCGTAGGGGAAGGCGGGAAGGAGAGACGACTCAGCAGACTCCAGGAATGAAATGAGGGAAGAAGGAACACACGGGGCAATGATCTATAAAAATGGAGACAAAAGAACATATGAAAAAAATTAACAACTAGAAACTAGAGAGACAACTCGGCATACTCCATGAATGAAATGAGGGAGGAAAAAATATAAAGGGCAATGATCTATAGAAATGGGGACAAAAGAACATATGAAAAACATTAACAACTAGAGATTAGAAATATAAACCAAGATAAGCAGTACCTATGAGCTAACAATCAAAAGCAATAAATGCATGTGGAAAAATCCTTAAATCAACAATAATAAACATCAAGCAAAATGAGATGCAGATGCAACATCCATCGCAGTAGAGCTATGGGAATAGAGAAAACTCTTCAGCTTCAATGGGTCCTCATAAGTGGTGGTTTTGTTGTTAAGAGTCACCCTAAAGAGACAAGGATGAAACAGACCAAAACGCCCTCCAAGCAAGCACAGTTGCGGACGTAGGGACAAGAACTCCTTGCGCCTGTCAGCGGTTGCCTTGGTATAGTCCTGAGAGAAAAAAAGAGTATTGCCCCACCATATAACTCGCCTTATGGCTCTTGCAGCTGAGATAATTTTGAGCAACACAGTATATTCAAGGAAGTAGATGATAACACCCCTTGGTTTCCTGACAACCGGAGTGGACATCGTATTAGGAGGGGGGCCCAAACGGTGCGCCCTCTGTATATTGAGATTGGTGCTATTTGTTTATACATGACAGAAACCTGTGCACACAACGGGTCCACCTTAGAGACGGACGAAGTCAGGGAAGTGACATCTTGTTCCAATTGGGTGACACAACCATCTACAGTTAACAATTTATCCGTGATCGCTTGGAGTATAGCTCTAGTCTCATCGATGAAAGGGCGCAACGCCCTTATTTCCTCCAATAGGATATCCATGGTGGCTAAGTTGGGCGGCTTTGGAGGAAAAGGAGGATCTTTTTTTTACCTTTTCATAGGGCCTTTAGTGGCTGAGGACATGGACCGATTTGATGATGGCGATGAATGTTTAGAAGATGACTCCAGCGAATCCTCCATTGCAAGGCACTGATATCCGGAGCTCGTATGAATTAGGAATTTATGTGAGGAAGGTGAGGGTTTATGCAAATCCTTGGCTAACCTGCCCATTAAGGAAAGAACGAGTTCAAAAAAGCACAAGTTGGAAGCAAAAGAAAGCAGAGTAAAACCAATACTGCTACAAGACACTAAAGACAAAGAGATGTAACACCGGATTTTTGCTTAAAGAGATATGCGAGGCATGTAATGAGAGAACAGTAAATTAGAGTAAATATGCAAATGCCAGTAATGCAGAGATAGTGAATTCAAAATCCTACTATGCATTTGGTACTGACATATCGAAACATAGCATGATGTAATAAAAAGGCAAATTTCAAACGTTTACTGCAGAACCAACCATTGCATAATAGAAAAGGAGGCTAGGAAAAACATGCACATAGATGCTCAAGAAAACATTTTATAAAAAACCTCAGTGTAGTAAATAATGCATAAAGAACCTGTAAGGAAAATTATAAAAGTTCGCTGTAATAAAAGTCAATGTAGCATGTAGAAATAACCAAGCGCCATCTTGAATGAATATGAGATATAAGGTGCCAAAATTCAGGTAGAAAGATGAAGGTGAGGTGCAGAATGCAGGCTAATGCAAAATCAAACATCAAGGCTGTAGCAGCAGTATTGAACGTTAGCATAAAAACCAGCTGAGACCTGAAGCAGCACGGAGGAAATGAAAAATCATGAATAAACGGTCTCCTCATGCATAATTCAGAAACTGTGCTATGAAACAGGCTGTCATGCTGAAGAGATAGGGAATAACTTCATCTGGTCAGTTAAACGATGCATAGGGAAGGAGAATAATCGTGTGGCAGCAAATAACAGAAGGGACCATTATTCTGAGAAGCAGCAGCAGAAATGAGGCGAATTGACAGAGAGTGCAGCCCTCCACAAGGAAGCCGAGGTACCGCTAGGAGCCGAGCTCCGTCAGCGAGGCTTGTAAAAATGGCGGCTGCGTTACCTCAGAGGCAAACTAAATGCGTGGTAGGGCAGTTGAAATGCTGCGCACGCAAAGCTAGTCAGTTTGTCCACAGAAATAAGGTCACCAGAGCACTTGGGTAGGAGGGAGGCAAACCAGAAGAAGCTGCTCGCAGCAAGCATATACAAACCGGAATACTGCTAGGAGCAAGGCTCCGTCAGCGGGGTCCGGGAAATGGCCGCAACCTCACCAGGCTCCGCAGGACATTTGGAGTGTGAAAGCAGACCTTCCTGGCCCCGCAAATTCCAGCCAAGGTGTCGCTCCGACACCACAGTCCTTCCCTCAGCTAGACCCGCATTCTTGGCATCTAAGCCACAGGTAGGAGTCACGTCATGCCCTCCTTCACCGTCGCTTCCCGGGAGAGTCACAGAAACGCCGCCATCTCCTGCGGGCGCTAGCCACACCCTCAGGAATATCAAATCATGCCGGGTCTTAACAGAACAATCTTCCAGCAGTGGCAAGATGAGGATTGTAAGATCTTACAGTATATGAGCCAGATGGGAGGAATGAAGGCTTTTGAACAGGTAACAATGGAGTTAGGACTACAGGAAATTGACAGTTCTGATATTTACACATAAGATATTGGCTTTAGAAACCTGGAATAATACAAGGGGGGGACAAGAGATCTTACCTCTCTCAAGAAATATCTTCTTTCGTATGATAAGGAGAAACATGTAGTCTCATGCATATATGATCTTCTTAGCAAAGTCGCAGAAAGAGAGAAGCTCCCCTTTCAACAATAGTGGAAGAAAAAATTGCAAATAACACTAGAAGGGAAACATTGGAATGATATCCTTAAGAGGACTAACGATTTTGAGACTCATTCGGGTGGGAGGGTAACGATGTAAAAAATTTAGTACAGTTAGTATAACACACCCTCAAGGCTACGAACCATAGACCATCTGAGGGGGGACAAGGTGCTGGAAGAGTTGTGGATGGGTTTCCTGATGTACCTTCTTTGGGCCTGCCACCATGTTCAGCCTTTTGGACAGAGAGTATTACAAACTGTTGAAGAGATTGTCAGGTCCGGATTGGTGGGGTGCACAGAGATGATAATTCTTCGTAGACCTTGGTACCCTATCCGGAAACTTTATTTAAAACATGCTCTTAGCAGCAACGCAAACCCTGCTCATATTCTGGGGGCAGCTGACAAAGATACATTGTTGTAGTTACTATGGATTAAGAAACTGACCAAAAGTGCTCAGGGCAAGAAAAGAAACTTTAAGAAAGAATGAGGACCACTATCAATACATAGGGAGGGACTATAAGGAGTTGCTATGCCCCAAGAGATTCTCATCATTATGTGGATTAGATTAATCGAAACTGGATGCGTACTAACAAGATGATCAATGAAAGAGACTGCAACAAAACTGAAAAGTGAAATGGGTTTGAGGCACTTACGAACAGCAAAGTGAAATCAAGAGTGAAAAAGCGGGGGAAATTAGTGGCCAAGGAGGATGAAAAAGGGAGGGGAACTTTATTGGAATAAAGGGAGCTCAGGTACGGAAAATAGTTTCTTTGCACTTTGACAAACCTGTTAAGTTTTAGAACACATTTCTGAAATCACTGATTGTTAGACCTGACATTATTGTCGTGGTGTTCCCCTAAACCTTTTTCATTCACTTCTCCTGCTTTGCTGAATTTTTGTTGAGTTTAGGACTCTGTGCACTTTACCACTGCTTTCTAGTGCTAAAGTGCTTGTGCGTGCTCCTTGAAACAAGGTAAAATTTGCTTACTCCTACGTGGCACATTTATCTTACTTATAAGTCCCTAGTAAAGTGGTACTCCTTTTACCTAAGGTCTGTAAATATATGCCACTAGGAGGCCTGAAGCACTCATTGTGCCACCCACTAATATAGACATTTAAAACATGTCAGGTCTGCCACTGCAGCTGCTAGTGCAGTTTTAAACTGCCATTTTGACCTCAAAAAATAAACATTCAGTGAGTTGTAAACCTTCCTTTAAATACATATAAGTCACCCCTAAGGTAGGCCCTAAAAAGTCATAGGGGAGGTATATTGTACTTAAAAAGTAGGACTTATGGTTTAAGCTTTAAATATCATAGCAGTGAAAAACTCCTAGAGTCATTTTTCACTGCTGCAAGACCTATATCTTTCATTGACTAGCACTGGTTTATCTTATTAGATTTTAATAAGTGCTATCTTTGGAGTGGTAAACATATGCTATTTAGACTCAAATACATTGTAATTTAAAATCCTCTTTAATGGTAAAGTCTGATTTGAAGTCATAATTCTGAAAATGTCACTTTTAGAAAGTTGACAATTTCATGTCCTAGCCATTAGTGCCCTTTGCCTCTATCATGAATCACATGAGTGTAAATAGCTCCGTTGTTGGGAATTGTGTATTCCTGTCAGAAAGTGGGGCAAAAGGGACTTAGGTGTGGACAGGATGGGCCATCCTGTCAGAATAGCTGGAGTTGGAGCTGTGGGGGTAGAACAGGGTGTTCCCCCACAAAGGTTTGCACCAGGTATAAATATTGGACCTCCTGAGCCTCTCATCAGTACACTCTGGGACCTGTAGACATATTAGAAGAAGAATTGACTTGCCCCCCTAGAGGACTACCCTACTGTAACCAGATGATTACCCTGCGGCTTGAGGACTGCCTTGCTTTCTGAGGAGGAAGACTGGACCTGCTCCATTCAGTTCACTGACAGAATATCAAAAACACAACAGTGTGTTACAAAATTATTGTGTCAAAAATATTAATTACAAAAATATTCCTATACTTATATACTTATAATGGTAAGTACAAAAATATAGAAAAAACATATTGTTTGACACTGATATCATTAATATTAGGAGTGAGGACGTGTGTGTCCGCGCAAGAGCCACTTGGTTGAAGTCAGCATTTATCAAGCTGCGAGTGCGAGTCAAGATATGGCAAACTGTTTACTTGGATTTAAGAGGTCCTGTCTGGGCCACGAGTCAGCACCATCACGTGATCCTTGTGAGTCTGTTCCTGCTTACTGGGGCAGTGAGTAGCGGAGCGGTTTTTAGCTGTGTTTAATGTACAGGCGGGAGTTGTGCAGGACACACCAGGGCCTCCAAGAACTTTTTGTTTTCTAAAGACACAATATGGCAGCAACCCACATGGGTGTTTAACTTGACCAACAGTCCCATAATTCTGTATGTGATACTCACCTTTACGCAATCCGTAAAATAAAATACTGCTGGTCTCTTCACACCATCATTTTATCTGCAACTCCCATGGAAGAAGGGCACAATGGTTGTTTAACTTGACTACCCGTCCCATAATTCTGTGCGTGATACTCACCTGTACGCAATCCATAAAATAAAAGAGGGGATGTTACTGCTGGTCTCTGCACGCCATCTTTTTGTCTGAACTGCCCATGGAAGAAGGGCGTAAGCCCGAAATGCGTCGGCGAGAAGGAGTGAGGAGGTGTCTGTCTGTGCAAGAGCCGCTTGGTTGAAGTCAGCGTTTACCAAGCTGCAAGTGCGACTCAAGAGATGGCAAACTGTTTACTTGGATTTAATTGGTCTCGTCTGGGCCACTAGTCAGCACCATCACGCAATCCTTGTGAGTACGTTCCTGCTTACTGGGGCAGTGAGTAGCGGAGTGTTTTGGAGCTGTGTTTAATGTACAGGCGGGAGTTGTGCAGGACTCACCAGTGCCTCCAAGAACCTTTTGTTCTTTAAAGACACAATATGGCAGCAACCCACATGGGTGTTTAACTTGACTACCAGTCCCATAATTCTGTGCGTCATACTCACCTGTACGCAATCAGTAATATAGAGGAGGGGACTTTACTGCTGGTCTCTACACGCCATCATTTTGTCTGCAACGCCCATGGAAGAAGGGTGCAAGCCCGAAATGCGTGGGCGAGTAAGAGTGAGTAGGTGTGTGTCCGTGCAAGAGCCGCTTGGTTGAAGTAAGCGTTTATCAAGCTGCAAGTGTGACTCAAGAAATGGCAAACTGTTTACTTGCATTTATGTGGTCCTGCCTGGGCCACGATTCAGCACCATCACGGGATCCTTGTGAGTACGTTCCTGGTTACTGGGGCAGTGAGTAGCGGAGTGGTTTGGAGCTGTGTTTAATGTACAGGCAGGACTTGTGCAGGACACACCCGTGCCTCAAAAAACCTTTTGTTTTTTAAGGACACAATATGGCAGCAACACACATGGGTGTTTAACTTGACAACCAGTCCCATAATTCTGTGCGTCATACTCACCTGTATGCAATTAGTAAAATAAAAGAGGGGATGTTATTGCTGGTCTCTTCACATCATAATTTTGTCTGCAACGCCCATGGAAGAAGGGAGCAAGCCCGAAACGCGTCGGTGAGTAGGAGTAAGGAGGTGTGTGTCCGTGCAAGAGCCGCTTGTTTGAAGTCAGCGTTTACCAAGCTGCAAGTGTGACTCAAGAAATGGCAAACTGTTAACTTGCTTTTAAGTGGTCCTGCCTGGGCCACAAGTCAGCACCAAAACGCGATCCTTGTGAGTCTATTCCTGTTTACTCGGGCAGTGAGTAGCGGAGCGGTTTGGAGCTGTGTTTAATGTACAGGTGGAAGTTGTGCAGGACACACCAGTGCCTCCAAGAACTTTTTATTTTTTAAAG
The DNA here is from genome assembly GCF_964263255.1 of Lissotriton vulgaris. Classification (NCBI taxonomy): domain Eukaryota; kingdom Metazoa; phylum Chordata; class Amphibia; order Caudata; family Salamandridae; genus Lissotriton; species Lissotriton vulgaris. The sequence continues at coordinate 2,074,246,096 of NC_141687.1, forward strand.
ACACAATAAGGTGGCAACCTACATGGGTGTATAAATTTACTACCAGTCCCATAATTCTGTGTGTAATACTCACCTGAATGCAATCAGTAAAATAAACAGGCCATCATTTTGTCTGCAACGCCCATGGAAGAAGGGTGCAAGCCCAAAACGCGCGGCGAGTAGGAATGAGGAGGTGTGTGTCCGTGCAAGAGCCTCTTAAGTTGAAGTCAGCGTTTACCAAGCTGCGAGTGCGACTCAAGAAAGGACAAACTTTTTACTTATACATATTTATTATCTACTATCGGTCACCAGTAGATAGTTATAGTTAGAACCTAGTTTCCATAGGAAAAGTGTTTTTTCCCCCAGTAACTTTGGCGCTGGTTGATGAATCTTCTTAGTGGGGCACTCCGGTCAGCTCCTGTCTTGAAAGATTCGAGTTGATTCGCCAAGCGGGGGCCGAGAAAAAAGGGTGGTCCAAAAACGTGTTTTCTCAATGTTATTTTCCATAGGAAACTTTAGACACGGCTACAGCCCGAACTACTGATCAGAATTACACCAAATTTGGCAAAAAGGCAGCCCTTGGTTCAGAAAGAGCCCTTTTTATTAAATGGTGTAAATCCGTTCAGTAGTTCCTGAGAACATTTTAGGGGGCTTAATCCCCCAATTTACAGTGCACAAGGGGAAGGGTTTGCACAGTGGTGCAGGGAGGGGGTGTGGCTTGATGTGTCAAGTGTGCAAGCGCGCAGCAAGTTAATGGGACCCCCTCAAAACTAAATTAGGCCACGGAAAGGGAGGGGAATGAAGAAGCACAGCAAGAAGAACAATTTTCCCTCGATGACCACAATATTTTAGTACAAATATATACTTTTCTATTTTTTACTCAACATTCAATTTGATATGGGTGACAAATACGCAGCAGTCTTATTTAACTTTCTTTAAAAGAGTATAAAGATTTTTCCTTATTTCCAAGTTATTATTTCTTTTATTAATAATCCTTTTTCATACCGACTTAAAAGGAGGGTTTCTTTTTTTTAAAAAGTTTTTTTGTTTTCCGACTTATGATCAATTTCATAGTAAATGTATAAATCTCAAATATCCAAATACATTGATATTTCATTCAAGAAAGAAAGACACATAAATATATACATAATACAAAATACAAATCTATATACAAAAAACACAATTCACCAAAATAATTATACCCCTGGTAACCAACAATCTGTCACAACCATACTCACACATTCATACTCTCACCACACTCATAACAACAACATCTGAAAAAAGGGACTGGATCCAATTGGCAGAGATACCCTGCCAATCGGTAAATCTCAAGGCACAGTATGAGACTTCGCACTTGGTTGACGCGCGTTTCGGCTGCGCAAGGCCACCTTCCTCAGGACCTCTTCCAGATAAGCAAACACATAAGCCCAGGGGACCTAAAAATATATAATAAGTACAGTCACCACATATAGTCCAGTGAAGGACAGAACAATTCACAAAGTCTTATAATTATGCTAGAACTAACATAGATAACCCCATGTGACCAGCCAACATAGAAGTTATCTCATAAAGTAGAAATTCAAGAGTGAACAAAAAAGCAAAATAGCAAAGACATTACAGTGTCATTAAAGAATGACTTATAACACAAGAAAACTGATGGTCTAGGGTGCAATCAAAGGAAGGTGTATATCGTCATAAACAGAAGTAAGCCAAACAACCCACATTGAATGTTTCATCAATCTAGCTGAAAAATAGAAAAAGATTGATAGAGCCTTTACGACTTCATGTCAGGAGAAACCCTGAGGAGGGCAGAAGAATAAGGATTTCCATCAACTGCCCTGCTCAACTGAAGTCGTAAAGGCTCTATCAATCTTTTTCTATTTTTCAGCTAGATTGATGAAACATTCAATGTGGGTTGTTTGGCTTACTTCTGTTTATGACGACATACACCTTCCTTTGATTGCACCCTAGACCATCAGTTTTCTTGTGTTATATATCAGTTGATTTGGGGATTTAAACTGTTGGGTCTTTAAATTTTTTCCCTAGGACCCCCTCTCTCTCCCATATTGGGAGTTGAGTATTGTGTGTGTAGTATTAAAGAATGACTCACAGCTCATCTAGTTGGTACACCTTTTTACTAGTAAAAATCTCATATGAGAGACATCCCCTACATTATTTACATGCGTACGGGTACTTACATTGAAACCATAGATCACTAATCCTGCCCAATGGAGACGATTTCAGTGGATGGACCCTGTTGTGTTCTATATGTCCTAAGTCAGTAAAGTACAGGTCTGGCTCCCTATAAATTAAGAGACAAAAGTATAAAAACTATGATCTCCATGTTACGTAGTTGATCATACAGTTAAAGTGTCGGATACATCTTACGCCAAATAATGTGGTGTCACTATTTATGCAGAATCGCAAAGGGTGCCATCACAGGATGAGATCATGAATTTCTCTGAAGCTGCAGGGAGACAGTCACAAAAGAATGAAGGATGCCAGTGTTTCCAAAGATATGACACATCTATGGGTCAACTGGATGAATTAAACCCACCTTTTTGTATAGGTTATTGCCACAGAAAAGTCGATCTCCTCTTTTAAAGTTTCTGTTCTTCCGACAAATTTGAAGCTTTATCTTCAGGTTCATAAAAATCACCTGTCGTGAAAAGCGATACTTTAACTTTAAAGTCAAGGATAAATCAACTAAAAGAACAAAGCCTCCTTGTACATCCATAAATATTCGCTTCCTGATCGCAATTAGGAACGGGATATAAGCAGTGTGGTAGCACGTGCTACTCGTGTACGTAGAACTACGGAGATGGTTCCATCGTGAAGGCCTGAAGATAAAAGGTAAATACATGTCAACATCTGATAGGGGTCGCATAACTATGCATGGACAAAGTAAGAACATAATATGCCTCAAAATGCATATCCCCATTATGACCACCCATCCATATGTGTGTTTGTCGCTCAACGGAAAAAGAAACCCTGATGTTACCGCGATACCATAATTGGGCGTAGTTAAGATGAGACCATAGTGTGCCCCAAGAACGTCTCCCCTTAATCTGTATCCATCTTTAAACTTATTAACTGCACGCGGGCAGACGAAATCGCGATGTTGTAACGATTCCAATATCACTAAACGCAATATCACGCGGGAACGATATTAATGTGAAGTACTTAACCCCAATAACTAGCACGCAGCGTGTATTGATCGCATCTCCGGGTTTACCTAATTTCAGGGTAATTGCGGGCCGGCGTGTCTTCCAACTTCGTGACAAGATTAGAAGTAGCGAGCCCCAACTGACACAGTGTATTTAAACACTTAATGTGCAGCAAAGTTCTCGCAATAACAATTCACTACTGGAAACACGTATGGATTGGAGAAGAAAAAATAGAAAATGGACTAAAGTGCCGCCATCAAAGGTGAGGATAGAGAGTTACGCAGCACTGCCCCGAGAGTTGTAAGCATAAATTCATCGGTAAGAGACTCGCAAAAGCTCGATGAGGAAAGTCAGATGTGTCTTGCAACAACACATAGAATCCTGTATATTCAAAGGGTTATCTCCTCAGAGAGTGTACGATGGATTTAGAACCAAAAATGTCATGCTAATACCGACAACCATATCGTAGATAACAAAGAAAGTGCAGCAATGTCCATTGTAAATATGATAATGTTAGTATAGCAGAATAAAAATCAGAAAGTTATTTTCAACCCATTTCTGTGTTATATATATGCATACGGTAGCTAGATAACTATACCGAAGTATGCATGTAGTGTCACGCTGTATGGCTAAATTACAGGTCGAAATAAGCTATCTCATAAGACAACATGTGATAGATTTAGGACCAAGAGTGTTCCGCTAGTACTGGCATCCATAACATGAGTCACGGAGGAAGTTCAACAATGTTCGTTTTAAATATTATAATGTTAACTCGGTAGAGTGAAAAATCAAGATTTTATTTCAACCCATCTATATGTTGTGTTCTCTCGTTCAGTGGGCCGAAGATTATAGTGAAGCGTGCATGCACGCTGTATAGATATATTATAAACCAGAATACGCAGAGTTCCACCAACGATGGAAATAAGCTGTGTCAAACAACTTGACTGGCCGATATAATCTTAAAATATGTGCGTTTTACTACAAGAACAGAAATGACCTTACCAGAGATGAAGTTTTCAACACTTACTTAGTAACGTACCAAGCAATCTCTTCATTCAGGCCACGTTTGACACAGTATAGATGGTAGATCCAGAAAGTCTCCCGCTTCTTGCGTGTAATTTCTACTGGTTGGCCCAATTTGGGTTGCACTTTCTCCAGAATCAACCACTTTAGTTCCAGTTCACAGTGGTTCATGTCCAAGCAATGTTGGACCAAAGGTCACGTCAGTCTTTTAGTTCTAATTGCGGACTTGTGTTCGCTAAATCGCAAACAAAATTCACGGCCGGTTTCCCCCACATAGGCCAACCCACACGAACAGAAAAGGATATATATGACGTTGCTACTTTGACAGTTAGTTAGATAACGTAACTTAATTTCCTTGTCGTTGTAGTTGATCACATCTGATGTCATTGCCTAGTCACAGGCGTGGCAAGAGCCACATCTGTGGTTGCCTAGTATAGCCGGCAAGCCTGTGATTGATAGCTGGCCATCCAGGGGTTGTCTTTTAACCTGACGTGTATGGACCAACATATCTTTGAGATTCTTATTTCTTCTATAGGCCAACATGGGTAATGGCATGGAGGGAACACTTTCATCAGAATTCAAGATTTTCCAATTTTTGTTTATAACATTCCTGATTTTGAAATTAAGGGTCGAATGGTTAATGACACATGTAATGCGATTCTGGCTCAGACGTTTCGACCCCTGCAGGAGTGCCTCTCTATCATAGTACTTAGCTCTTTTGTATGAGTGTCGTACAAGACGATGGGGGTAGCCTCTCTTTAAAAGTCTATCCTTCAAAGCATCTCCATGTTCGTGGAAGGATACCATACCCGTACAGTTACGACGAATCCGTAAAAACTCACCAAAGGGGATTGATTCGGGTGGTAACTGTCAAATTGTAGAATTGTATTCTTTGCAGTTGCTTTCCTGAAGAGACTCACCTTTAGTTCCCCACTAGTGCCATCAATCCTAATGTCCAGAAAGTCAACCTGAGAATGGCTATATAATTCATTGTGAACTTAAGGTTTGTGTCACTGGCATTAAGCCAAAGGATAAATGCCTGTAACATGTCAGCAGATCCGCTCCAAATAGAAAAAATATAATCTATGAAGCGGTTCCACATAGACACATTTTCCAAAAAGGGGGCTACCTCATTATAGATGTTACGTAGTTCCCATTCCCCCATAAAGGCGTTTGCCACACTCGGGGCACAAGATGCCCCCATTGATGTGCCCTTGATTTGTTTATATAAGGAACCGTTGTATTCGAAAAAATTATTTAATAGGACCACCTCAAGACACTGTAAGATAAAGATGTCTGGCCGGTTATCTGGAAATCTTTGTGGCGCATTTTAAGTTGGGGAATTAAGTCCCCTTGAATCCTGAGAGTCCGTGGGGGCCAACTAGCCCACCAGGTACATCCAGTAAGTGCCACAGAGTTGTGTTGCAGAGAGGTGTAAAAAGGGCCGTGGCCTCTGACCACCTCTCTGAAACGCAGCTCTACCTGGTGGGCTAGTTGTCCCCCAGGGTCCCTCAGGATTCAAGGGGAATCAATCCCCCAACTTAAAACCCGACAGGGGGTGCCTTTGCACAGTGGTGAAGGGAGGGGGAGGGGCCTGATGTAACATGTGTGTACTTATACAATCACTCCGCTAAAGCCAAAGCACATATAAATTCACCATGCACTCTCCTTGCAGCACTCGAATCATCCAATCACTACCCATGTACTCATGCAATGACCCATGCACTAACTCATGCACTGCTACAATACCGTGAGCAGTACCAATGCAGTCCAGCCATAGCTCTGTCACTACCCATGCACTCCTCCAATCACCCAGCGCGCACCATGTACTTATCCAATCACTCCGCCAAAACCCAGGCACTTATCAATTCACCATGCACTGTCCTTGCAGTACTCTAATCATCCAGTACCTACTCATGTACTCATGCAATGACCCAGACACTAACTCATGGCAAATACAGAGGAGGTCATACTAATCACAGGGGTACCCCAACGCATAGTGTTCCCGAGTATATGTCAGTGTTTTCACTGTATTCTAAGTGTCTTTTAGCATAGCATTGGCTCCAGTCCTGGTTATTCAGACTCAGTTACAACCAGTACCCATCAGTAAAAAGTTGGGGGCACAGGAGTACTTTCTGCTCCTCTGTTGGTTCTTTCAGCACATCTCTCACTTCTGACTGCATTTTTCTTTGTCTTTCTGCACTTCTGTTGCCTCTTTCTGAATTTGTCTTGCTTCATTCTGGGCTTTTCTTCCTCTTTCTTCACATGTCCTAACTTTGTAGGCATAGTTAGAAATTAGCATTTAAAAAAAACATTGAAATTCACTGAAAAAAACATCGTTTTCAGGCACATTATAGTTAGAAATTAGCATTTAAAAAACCTTAGAAAAGCACTGAAAAAAACATAGGTTTCAGGGACGTTTTAGTTATTTGGACATTTCATCTGTACAAAACATAGAAATTCCACCGTTATAGTTAGTTCAGCTAACTATAACTCGCGCCCCCCCAATGCACTGCTGTTGATGTCACATATTACATCATTCATGACATGGTCAGTGACATCACTGATGACATCTCAAACGACATCACTGATGACATCATCCAGTGACTGTGTGTTTCTGTAAAGTTTAAGTATGTTTTATATATATGCCATGTATTGAAGAATGAGTGGGTGTATAAGTGCATTGCAGGGGCGTGAGTTATAGTGAGCTGAAATAACTATAATGGGGGAATTTCTATGGTTTTGTATGAGTGAAATGTCCAACTAATGATAACGTCCCTGAAACCTATGGTTTTTTCAGTGAATTTTATTGGTTTTTTTAAATGCTAATTTCTAACTATAACGTACCAGAAAAATATGTTTTTTTCACTGATATATATATATATATTTTTTTTTTCTTTTTTTTAAATATATATAGTTTAAAATAGCAAATCCTAAATATTTTAATATATAACATTTATATAATTTAAAATGAAATAAAAGTAAATAATATTTGAAACTCTGTATAAAATATATGTATATAAACACACACACCTATATATGTGTGTATGTTTATATATACTGTTCTGCAAAGAGCCCTTGAGCTTCAGAAGACATGGCTTGGAAGTTCAGGCTGGACTGCTCCCATGAGGCACAGGGTCAGACTGATTTGCATATGGTCATGTCTGAATTGGGGTGGCTGAGTGAGCTAAAGAATGGTGATGGATTAAACCCAGATCAGTTAACTGGGGGTGAGTGTTTCATTTGCTGAAACGCTCCGTCCATCATCCCCTTTTGTATCGCCTCGAGCTTCAAAAGAGCACACAACACTGCCTCATGCCATCCAGCGTGTTTAGCCTCTCTGTAGCTTGCTCATTGACAACCTTCTTTCATTGCCCATTTCCGACGCGTTTCGAGGCTGGAACGCCCCGTAATCATGGAAGGCTCTGTAGAGGGATTGAAAGAAACAGCACTTAGTCCGTAATTTATTCATTATATACAAACACCCTAAGTGGGCGTGGCATAGTTTAGACTAGCATTTGCACGCTGGTAGTTGAAAACCAAACTGCGCTGTAACACAATTAAACCTTAAGTAGGCTCAGTCCCCCTGCAAATTCATTAAGCTCAAAGTTCTGTTCCTTAAGTAGGTGAAGAGGTCAATTTCACAAGCTTCATCGCCATGGAGGTGAACCACTTTTGCCCTTTGACTAGAAGCAGCATGGGTGGAAAGGGCTTGTGATTGGAAACACGCTCCAGTCTACCAAGCGCGCACTACCGCAAAAGAAAACAGCATGCATACTCGAACTTTCACCTACTCAAGAATATAATAATGTTGTAACCCACAGTCGGACTGATCCCACTTAGGGAAATACACTGTGTTCGCTTCATTTGGGACTACCATCACCAGCATGCCCCGGCATGCACCACGCCCACATGTGTTCTTTCAAGCAATAAAAGGCTGAGAAATGAAATGCGGCGAACGTTTTGGTCCTACTGTGTAAACTCCATGAAGAAGGGGCATCATCGCCTCGGATTAGTTCACAATAGCCAGAAAGTCAACAATGCCGCTGACCGCGCGACACGCAGGGGAGCATGGGCGGGACAGCGCCCTAGTCCCACACGGCGGGTGAGCAGAGCCCTTAGCGCGGCACCCCTCCCTGAGCCGACCTCCTACGCAAGCAACCAATAGGGAGGGCTCACCTGGGAGATGGGGGCGTCCCCTATGGTATAAAGTGGCGCAGATTGGGCGGGGATTGCCCAGAGTAACACCATGGGGATGAGCTGTCCTGTCGCCGGAGCCGGGGATCGAGCCGTGGACTCTGTGGTCCGGGGTCGGGCGCCCTGGCCGCTGTGCCACACCTCTTTCACCTATCACTTTATTTGTCAGGTGGTCTATTGGAAACCAATTCAAAACCTTATTATCCTTGGGATATAATGTGTCAGTAAGTTTTTAGAAGACCCGAGATAAAGCGCACAAAGCAAGCTGCACTCCTGGCATGCGTGCAAGAAAGTTGGGGCGTACTGTAGCAAATTACCGCGCTTTCTGCGGCAGCCAACTGCTCTCCGGGGTTTTTCGTGTCCTCTCGTGTATTGTCCCGTACCAGTCTCCAATAAGTAAAACATACGGAGAGTGCACATCACAGTTGTTCCTCTCATTTGTTTAACAAAATCCGGGAAGAGTACCTTTTTAAATTCACACTTCTATCGTCCATGTCACTGCCTAAACGCGTCATAATTTGACGTCACATTTCTTCACTCGCCGAACCTGTGCTTCTCGTATCTCACCAATGCAAGGCAGTAAAAATGCTGTGCATTACGTGGCTTTCCTCAAATGGAGCAGGCAGGGCCCACACTTCTGCAGAGCGCTCAACAGCGAAGTCTGCGAGGCTGCTCTGGGGTGGTGCTAGATCCGGCCGCCATTACCGGCCACGCGTTTTGCCATATCCGGCCGCCATTACCGGCCATGCAGCATTGCTGGTTCTTTGTTACTCTTTTGGGCCTTCCCTTCGATATGGGTTTCTCTTCAATACGGGTTCTCCCTCCATTGTGTTGCGCATTCTGGGACTCGTAGTTCTAGGCTCCAACGGCGCGCGTGAAACGGGGACTGGGGGGATGGATACGGTCAAAGTTGTGCAAATGTGTTAGTTTAGATCCTGAAAACCAAGTGCTCTAGCAGGAATCACAGCCACTTACGTGCATGGTCGGCAAACACGTCATCCTGAGTGGGGCATTCTTTCAATTGCTTGAGGTCAGCTTTCATTCATTTATTTATTTAGGCGTTTTGATATAGCGCAGACTTTACCCGAAGGCGTGAGAGCGCTTCACAATAGGAACAGTAAATGACAGGTGAAAAACGGATAAAAGCAAACGTTAAGTTCATGAGGTAAAAGTGACAATTGTGAACAAACAAAATAGGCACTTGTGCAAGTAGCAAAGGCAAACAACATTTGAGAAGTAGCAAACAGTGTGTTACAAGTGGAAAGTGACGTGGGCAAGTTACAAAAGAGTACCACACACAGGTGCAAGGATAATACTGCAATAAAGGGCAAATACCCCACAGGGACTGCACTACTCTTTCCAAGGCAGGATGGCAGAGCGCTTGGAGGTAACATGCACAGGATACATGGACATACATTGCGTAAGTGGGTAATTACAGAAGTCATTAATCCTGACCACAGGGTAACTTCCATAATGCCTTCGCTTTGCTTGGTTGCATATCACGGGTTTTCCAGCATCAGATACAGTAATGCAAATAGTCACTGGCCGAAAACAACATACGCTTGCTCATTAAGCAGAAAGTAAGAAAGGTGTACTAATATGACATTTTGAAATAACACCCTTAAGTTCACTGAGGGGAAGGATAGAGCCTGAAAGCAATTTCAGGGCACTTGAAAGGCCTCTAGCAAATATACCATATTTACAACATTAAACTGGAAGGACGATTTGACTGTAAATCCATTGTCATAATTACTACTATGCTGTGCTCGCACAGCAAGGTAACGAGTCTGACGACAGGGTAACTTTCCCATCACTTTTGTTCCTGGGACTAATATCACTGGTCTTCCATTAGCAAATAAGATCAGGCAAATAATCACTCGCCATTCCCCGGTCGCAATATTTCCTTATGAAATGATAAAGTAATCGATTTAAATGAAAGTACGTTTGAAAGGGTGCGGAAATATGTACTTCCGTATATTGGCTATACGGCTTCAAGCCCGAACACGCTAAGCAAGCAAACATTATCCCTAAATCACTGTACAGCCTAAGCCATTACAGAACATTACACATAAAATGGGATGGCTTTAGCACACATTCTCTAACGAATACGGGTATAACCTAATAGCTTCAGGTTAACAGTTTAAAGCTTCATGTTTAGCAGCACAGGGCGGTCCTCCCAACATCCTCATTATCCATCTGGGAGGGAATGATCTGGTCACAGTGGGGAGGAGGGCCCTAATTATAACCATGCGGAGGGATGTGACGGCAAAAACTAACCAATTAGGATCCACTGAGTTAATATGGTCAGAAATTGTCCCTCGCAAGGCCTGGAGGGGTGCACGATCAGTTGTTGCAATAGAACAATGCCGCAGGAGGGTCAACAGGTCCATGCAGAAATTTATGGAGAGGAGAGGCCTGGGGTTCATTGGGCATGCACTGATACATGAAAGAACTGAAGGACATTACGAGAGCGATGGGGTGCACTTGTCTGGACTGGGTATGGATGTCTTTCTCCTAGACGTACAGGAGGCTCTGGCAGCAGCAGGTTGCAAGTAACTGGGTAGGTGGGGGGCTCTGTCATCGACGTGGGCCTCCTCCAGAGCTGTGGCGGAGTACAGGGCGATCTGGAAGCAGCTGGACAGTAAGGGTACCTCTGCGGCAGAAGGATACAGTCTAGATACCTCTGCCTGGCATAGTAAGGGTGCCTGAGCCAAGCACCTGGAGCCGAAGGAGGTTCCAGGAAACAGCGTCGGCGCCCCGTTAGTCCTGCGGGCGGTCAGGAGGCCTGAACCGACTGGGGGTGTGCCTCATCGCTCCGCCCTGACAGGGGGGCGGGAGTATAACGAAATGGTAATTTACTGCACCGTCAGAGCATCGTCTCGCCGTGCAAGATGGCTCCTTAGGCATGCGGGTCAGCGAGGGGCTGCCGCATTGGATCGCCTGTAAGATGACCCACCTTAACAGCTACCTGTGTTGTACGAAATAAACCTGCAGCACTGCTTTCCCACAAATATGTCTCATGAGTTTCCTTTGGTATGTAAGTGGATAATGTGCAATGCGGGGCGAGCGCTAGCGGTGTAGGCACTATGCCGCTGACCGCGCGACACACAGGGGAGCATGGGCGGGACAGCGCCCTAGTCCCACACGGCGGGCGAGCAGAGCCCTTAGCGCGGCACCCCTCCCTGAGCCGACCTCCTACGCAAGCAACCAATAGGGAGGGCTCACCTGGGAGATGGGGGCGTCCCCTATGGTATAAAGCGGCGCAGCAACTATGCTCGGCCTCTCTTTCCCGCAAGGATTCCCTTAGGCTCTGCGCTGATCCCACCCTGAACCCTGACCCAGCTGCAGAGCGGCGGGGTAAAAGTTGTGAATGTTTAATGGTCATGTTTTGTGTTGCAGGCGGAGTCACAGGGCGATCTGGAAGCAGATGGACAGTAAGGGTACCTCTGCGGCAGAAGGATACAGTCTAGATACCTCTGCCTGGCACAGTAAGGGTGCCTGAGCCAAGCACCTGGAGCCGAAGGAGGTTCCAGGAAACAGCGTCGGCGCCCCGTTAGTCCTTCGGGCAGTCAGGGGGCCTGAACCGACCGGGGGTGTGCCTCATCGCTCCGCCCTGACAGGGGAGGCGGGAGTATAACGAAATGGTAATTTACTGCACCGTCAGAGCATCGTCTCGCCGTGCAAGATGGCTCCTTAGGCATGCGGGTCAGCGAGGGCTGCCGCATTGGATCGCCTGTAAGATGACCCACCTTAACAGCTACCTGTGTTGTATGAAATAGACCTGCAGCACTGCTTTCCCACAAATATGTCTCATGAGTTTCCTTTGGTATGTAAGTGGATAATGTGCAATGCGGGGTGAGCGCTGGCGGTGTGGGCACTATGCGAGCTACAAACAGGCGTCATTACCGGATGGTGGGCAGTGCGCATTGTTCCCTCTCGGAGCTCAAGGGCTCATTGTTTGTTATACGATAGTTTGCACGGCATCCCTTGGCCGTGGTAGAGGTGAACCACTTTTGCCCTTTGACTAGAAGCAGCATGGGTGGAAAGGGCTTGTGATTGGAAACACGTTCCAGTCTACCAAGCGCGCACTACTGCAAAAGAAAACAGCATGCATACTTGAACTTTCACCTACTCAAGGATATAATAATGTTGTAATCTGCAGTCGGACTGATCCCACTTAGGGAAGTACACTGTGTTCGCTTCATTTGGGACTACCATCACCAGCATGCCTCGGCATGCACCACGCCCATGTGTGTTCTTTCAAGCAATAAAAGGCTGAGAAATGAAATGCAGCGAACGTTTTGCTCCTACTGTGTAAACTCCATGAAGAAGGGGCGCCATCGCCTTGAAATGCGTCAGATTCGTTTACAATAGACAGAAAGTCAACAATGCGAGCTACAAACAGTCATCATTCCCGGATGGTGGGCAGTGCGCAGTGTTCCCTCTCGGAGCTCAAGGACTCATTGTTTGTTATACGAATGTTTATATATACATATACATAATGTATCACTATTATTAAAAATATATATTGTACATTATATAACATTTTTTGAGTTATTACTATAAAAAGCATTTAGTGTATGTGAGGAATACTGGGGATTTCCTCAGTAAGATTTATGACATAGTGATTGATGACGAGTTACTCTTAATGAGTTTGGATGTCAACAGCCTCTATACGAGCATCACGCATAAGCAAGGTTTAAAAGCCTGCTGACATTTCCTGCAGGCTCGGTCCCACAAAAAGATGGATGTTGCTGTATATGATCCAATATTGTTTAACCCATACATTTATTTATTTTTTATGGCAAGTTGTATCATCAGACCCAAGGGATTGCAATGGGGAACTGTTTCACCACCAGTTACTCCTGTTTATATCTCGGCTGGTGGGAAGCACAGGTAGTGCATGACATCTACTTATTTAATGACCATGCAGTACTTTGGGTACGTTACATCCATGGTATTTTTGTCATCTGGAGTGACAGTTCAGAACAGACAGAGGAGTTTGTAAAGCTTCTCAATACTCAAGCCACTTTATATATTGATGTATAACATCCGCACATTTTACTCTTTATGCACTTTATAACTCTTTTTTGCACATTTTGCATTTTTGCACATTTCTGACGTGGACCTACTAATGTTGATGCTATTCCTTATCCATTTTTACTCTGTTTGTTAGAAAATATTTTTAATTGTATATAACATTGTTTTTAGCAAGGAGGGACATTCTGTGTGTTACTGTGAAATTGATTGATTGATTGGTTTATGTCTTTTTGCCAGCTGTCATATTATTGTACTGTACTGTTTTGAAACTGCATTTGCATGTACTTTTATGGATGTTTTTATTCCGAATAAAGATCTTTTGACTTGGCTTCTCAATACTAACTCGCTGAATCTTACATTCATGCATGAAAATTAGAAAAAATCATTAATCTTTTTAGATCTGTGAATCAGTGTGGCCAACGGTAGACTGATTACAGAATTGTACAGGGAAGACACATCGGGTAACAGTCTGCTCCATGCACATAGTCATCATCCACACAATCTAATCTGTAGTATCCCTTATATGCTGAGTTCCTATGAGCAAAATGCTATAGTGACAGGAAGAAGGCTTTATAACAAGGAGAAAGACAACATGACTCAATTTGTTTTCGAGAGATGTTACCTTTGAAAAACTAATCAAAATGCCACCAAGAGAAAGTAAGTGGTAAAACAAGAAACTACACTAAAAGTAACACTAGACAAGAAATGGGAGAAACAACCTGAATAGATTCATTGCCACCTTTACGACAAATGCACCTCTAGTGAGGAAACTGTTTAAAAGAAACATGCATGTCCTTCAGATCAATGAGGTCCTAGTCAAACATATGGATCATCCTCCCAGCATTACATTTAAGAGATGCAAATCATTGAAGAATATGCTGTGCAAGAATATGATGACCTCAGTTCAACCCAGATTCTGCATTCTCACTAAGGGTGTCTACAAATGTACTAAGTGCAAAGCATATAGATTTAGTAAAAACATGAAAGAAGTATAATTCCCCGAAACCATCATGCCCTTTAGCATACAAAAACATCTGACATGTAAGTTAAACTTATAGACCGCCGAATCGGGTTATACCGGCTATTACAGGCCCGCTCCTGCGTTAAAGGGCGAAGGTCAGGGACTTTAACAAGGGAGCGGGACTTTAATAGCTGGTATAGCCCTGCTACAAAGGGCTATAAGGCTATTAGAACATTCTGCCACTAGAGGGCAGAATGTTCTAACAAATAAACAAATGGCTTCTCGAAGCTTAAGGGGATTTAAATCCTCTCGAGCTCCGAGAGGTTTTTGTAAAACATTGGAATGTTGTTCTGCTGGTCTTTACCGGCCCGTAGAAGCAGGGAGCACTCCATTGTCTTCAATGGAGCGCCCAACATTCCAGTGTTCTAATAAGGATTACTGTATATGCTGCCTAAGATGTAGTTGCAAGAAGTGCTGCATTGGTAGTACAGTACACAAAGCAAAGAAACATGTACTGGAATATATAAAAGTCATCACCATTGTTGACAGGCAATACCACATGGGACATCATTTCCAGCAACACAATGCTGGAGACATCCCTTAAACTGCAGATGGTGGTTCTGGAAACGGTGACCACCAATATCAGATGTGGAGACAGGGTGCAGACATTGTGATAGTTGGAATCAAGATTTATCATCCAGTTCAATACCAGGACACCTGTGGGACGTAATTCCGATAAAGAATTGGCTGTGCACCTGGGGTAGATATTGTTGTTATTGCAATCTGTTGTTTCTTAAAACACCCAGATTAGTTTGAGCTATTGATCCTTCGCATATGTATGAAATGTAGCCGAGCAATATGCAATCTTGATCATGTACACTTTGTATCATGAAGGAAGTGGCAGCACTTTGGTTTTAGTTGTTTCTAATGTACTTATTTCAGATGGTTCAAACAGGAGAATTGCAAAATAGCAACATGGAAACCAAGGTCTATGTAATTTGGTAGTGTATGCGCAAGAGTGTAATTATGCAGTATTCCAGCTGGCTTGGGCTTTATCCTTTTTCTTTTCCTTTATTGAAATGTTTTCAATTCCTTCAGATTTTGATATATCTCTTAACATACTTGCTAACATATCTGCTACAGGTTGTGGCTTTTTTATAAGACTTGTATGAATAGCATTATTATTAAGGTAATGTTCTATTCTGTTATAAATGTACTGTAGAAGGAGTGCGCTCTATTCTTAGCTATGGTTAGTAAGCCCTGTTGTACCAAATTATGGTAATCTATTTTTTTGTTACCCCATGGTCCCACATCATGTGCACATTGGAATTAAACTTTTGACATAATAGTGTTCCATAAAAAGGGGAAACCAAAGGAGAACCCTGGGTCATATCGACCGATATCCCTCATTAATGCGGACACAAAGCTGTACTCTAAGATCGGGCTAAGAGGTTGGGGGCGGTCATTGGCGGTCTGGTCTCCCCGTGGCAGCATGAATTTGTCTTGGGACACGGCACGACGGACCACATTAGGCGAGCCATCACACTGTTCATTGCCCATGCTGTCTCGGGGGGGCGGATGGCCATCATCCTCCTCAACGCGTAAACGGCCTTCGACCGCGCAGCATGGAAATATTTGTGGGGGACACTGGCAGGTAGAGGCTTTGGCCCCAAAATTAGGGGCTCTCTTATGGCTATTGTAGGAAAGACTGGAGGACTCGAGGAGTTGAATATAGCAGGAGTTTATTAGAAGCACGTCTTGTCAAGTCTAGTGCATCAGTTCATAATGCCACAGTTCTAAACAGCAGATCTCAGCTAGCACATTCAAAGGATGCAGACCAAGGCATGTGCACAACAGCCAGAGACAGCCACGAGATGTCACAGGCAAAGCCATGTGCCATCTCGTGGTCACAGATAATAACAGTATACAACACACCTCCCTTCCTGTAAATAAAAAAAAACAACAAAAAAAAACAAATCTATACAGTAGTAAAATCTTAATACATGACAAAATTCTAGTAGGGAAGAAGAAGAAGAAAAAAGAAAAAAAACAACAACCTATACAATCCTAAAATTTTAATTCATGACAAAATCCTTGTATCTCTCGGGGAGACGGTGAGGTCTAGGACATTTTTTTGAAACCACAGTGGAAGGAAAGGTCCTTACAGCCTCAGGATTCCCATTCTCACTTGAAAGACATCCTGAAGAAGTTCCCACATTACCAGATTCAAAATCAAGAAAAACATTGCTGTCATCCCTTGACACAACAGCACCACTCGGCATACCTTGACCTTTAAATACAGAAACTCTGTTCAAGTTCCAAACACTCCCATCCTCAATCCTGACAGCATGCTTGAAAACTTCAATAACTTCCATGGGACGGGACCAAATCTGACCCCCTTTCAGAACACCTTCCTTTCTTTTGATACGGACAAGATCTCCAACTGAGATGAAATGTTTGCTAACAGATCCCTGCTTTGCTCCCATCCTTTCCTTCATCTTATCCTTATATGCGCTGACCCTATCTCGAACCAACTCATAATCTACTCTTGAGGAAACACCATTCTCACCCAAACTCTTTTTTAACCACCATGGAGTTAAACGAGTACTGGGTTTCCGACCCCTTAAAAGTTCAAATGGACTAACTAAAGTGACAGAGTTAGGAGATGTCCTATAAGACAATAACATAGACTGAAGGGCATTACGCCAATTTAATTGACCTTTAACAGAAAGTTGGATCGCCTCCTTCACAACTCTGTTGAATCTTTCAACTTGGCCATTGGCTTCAGGATGGAACACAGCAATTTTATTGTGCAAAATCCCACATTTGGTGATAAAGCCTTGAAAATCCTTACTAGTAAACTGTGGTCCATTGTCCGTCACTATTTCTTCTGGAATTCCTTCCCTGCAAAAAACATCATCCAAGAACTCTACTACGTTCCTAGTTGTTATCTCTTTAACCATCTTTACCTCTGGCCATTTTGAGAAGTAATCTATCAAGACCATCCCAAATCTCTCACGCTCAGGTAGGACAGAGAATGGACCAATGAAATCAAGACCTAATTTTTGCCAAGGACCAAGAGGATATTCCACAGGACAAGGTTCAGGACGTAAAGGAACAGCAGACTTATCACTGTTGGCACATTCTGGACACTTTTGGACATAGTGTTCAACACAACCATCCACTCCTGGCCACCAAAAGAAATCTTTTACGCGTCTCCTGGTAAAAGAAATTCCTAAGTGCCCCTCATGGGCAATACTGATAATAGTATTTCTTAAAGCAAAAGGAGGAATGAATTTATCACCTCGCATCAGAACCCCGTTTTCAACAGCTAACTCGTCTTGAACTTTGGCATAACTCATCATATTACCTGAAAACTTCCTTTGTTCAGGCCATCCTTGTAGAATGTAATTCTTAACTTGAGTCAATTCAACACTATTCTCCATTTCTTTTGCCCAGGACTCTTTACTCAAATCAAACTTCTCCCCAAACACTAGCATGATGTCTTGCGAAGTGAACGCAACTTCACATTCGTCATTGTCAGATGGAAGATCGCAGGGAGTGTGCAACCTAGACATACAATCAGCATGAATGTTAGTTTTCCCCTTTACATACACCATCTCAAAATGAAAAGACTGTAGCCTAGATGCCAACCTGGCTAAGCGAGCTGATAAAGTTCGACCTCCACCTGGTGCCATCATGTAAATGAGAGGCTTATGGTCCGTCTTGATAACGAATTTTGTTCCCCACAAAAATGTTTTAAAATGTTCGGCTGCCCAAACTGACGCCAATAACTCTCTCTCAATAACTGAATAGTGTTTTTCAGCGTCCCTCAAAGCCCTTGAAGCATAAGCGATTATCCATTCTTTTCCACAGTCATTCTGCATGAGCACGGCTCCTAACCCTGTGCTACTTGCATCTACCATGATGGTACATTTTTTCCCAATAACAAAAGGTCTTAAACACGGTGCATTCACAACAAACGCTTTAAGATTCTGAAATGCCTCCGTCATAACATCAGACCATAAAAACCTTGCATTCTTCTTTAGAAGTGGTCTAAAAGAATCAACTTTGGAAGAGAAATTTGGAATGAATTTGGCATAGAATTCTATTAATCCTAAAAAAGCTACCAATTGTTCTTTTGAAACAGGCACCGGAGCTTTAATGATGCTCTCTACGTGTTTTTGCTTAGGTCTGATCCCAGAACCACTTATGGAATGTCCCAAATATTCAACTTCTCTTTCTCTTATTTTACACTTATCAAGGCGAAGAGTAAGACCTTTAGAAGACAAGGCGGAAATGACATTCCTTAAATTAATATCATGCTCTTCCACATTTTTCCCAAATACAAGAATATCATCTTGAAAGGCGATTGCCCCTGTCAACCCTTCAAGTGTCTCTTTCATCAGTCTTTGGAAGACGGAAGCGGCACTAGCCAACCCAAAAGGCATGCGTTTGTATCTAAAGAGGCCTTCTGGCGTAATAAAAGCCGTCAAATTTTTTGAATCATCATCTAGAACGACTTGATGATAGGCGCTTGCCAAATCTATACATGAGAAAATCACAGCACCTCCCAATGTTGAAACCATCTCATGCAAATTTGGCAAGGGATGAGCATCCACCCAAATAGAATTATTTAAACTGCGAAGGTCAACACAGAGTCTCAATTCGCCGTTGGATTTGACCGAAATAACGATCGGGGAAACCCACGGGGAGGACTCAATGGGCTCAATGATATCCTTGTCACACAAATCTTTGAGAAGAACCTTAAGTTTATCTCTGTACGTAAGAGGGACATTCCTGACTCTGTGCCGAACAGGAACAACACCATCATTGAGTTTAATAGTGTGTTTAAAACCCAAAAACTGACCGAGTTTTCCACTGAACACATGAGGAAACTCAGACTTCAGATTATCAACCATGAGATTACGATCTGGATCATTGGTGTTAGTAACAGAGTAAACAGGGGGATTAGCTCTAGGGTCTATTTTAATGCCCAATTGATCTTGGTGTGGCCATCCTAACAGAGGTTGCCCAGACTTAGCGACATATATTTTACCATATGTGGATTCCCCAGAAAAGGTGATTTTCCCCCAAAAATAACCTACCAATTCAATCCTGTGCCCGGTGTAACCCCCTGGAGAAATGTCGGACTCAAGTAAAATCTTGTTGGGCCAATTTTTTTTTACAACATCTAAACCCAATAATGTATACCATGCACAGGTGTCCACAAAAATGTTAATTGTCTTCCCCTCTATAATCACATCACAGGATGGAAATTTACTTACACCTTCACTACCACAAATATTAATGACCGTATTGATATCATTTTCATAAGAATCGTAGTCATCAAAATCTTGAACAATGTTAACTTTTTTCGTAGTAGATTTACAAAACTTTGTTAAATGCCCTTTCTTATTGCATTTCATACACATCTTATCAAGGGCAGGACAAACTTTAGAATTTGCTAAATGGTTTGAACTTCCACATCTGAAGCAAATCCACTGAGTGTTGCTCTTCTTATCACTTTTAGTGTACTTAAATCTTGAGTCACTCTTATTACTAGCAAAATCACTTCTAGAAGTAAATGGTTTCCTGAATTTCTCTCCTTCTTTGGAAACGCTAAAAACATCTCCCTTTTCATTTCCTCTTATCTCCTTTACGAATTTCTCGGAATGTTCAATTGACCTGGCAATGTCAATGGCTGCATTTAGAGACATATCCGAGGTTGTCCAAAGTCTTTCCTGGACCTTTTTATTATTTGTTCTCATCAGTATTTGGTCTCTTAATACCTGTTCATAAGTTATATGTTCAAAATCACACGTTACGGCAAGAGATCTGAGAGACGATACAAAGTCATCAATCGGTTCATCTGCAGATTGTTTGCGAGAATAGAAAATAAATCTCTCCATAACAACATTCTTTTTCTTTCCAAATCTAATTTTTAGTTGTTCTGCTGCACATTCATACACATTTTTTTCTCCTGGATTTGTTAAGGCTGGAAGGGTGACGAATTCTTTTAATCCAATTCCACCTAGGCAATGTTTTAAAAGAGATAATTTTCTCTCAGGTTCACATTCAGTGCCATCCATAACCTCAACATAGGCTAGAAAAACAGGTTCCCATATTTCCCACTCCCTGGGGGGGGTCACCTTTATTAGCCAAAAACGAAGGGGGAGGAACAATTCCACTCATGTTAGAATTGTTGATGTAAAACAATTATTATGATGTGTAAAAGAAAAAAATTTTGAAAGTCTAAATAAGAGTACTTTTAATATAAGGCTGGTTGAAACTGTACCTTTATATGAGTTCGAGTTGATAGACTATCGTGTAGAATGAATTCCAGGAAGCAAAACAGCTTGAAAGTAAAAAAAAACGGTGAAGAAAGAAACAATCCGATGATAGTGACCAACTTAAAATGGCCGCCGTGGAAATTGCTTTCTCTTTAGAGAAGATTGCCCTTGTCTTGGCAGCGTGTGACGTGATGACGCCTTTCACGTAGTTCGCGCATGCGCGCGTGAAGTCAGAAGCTCGTGGGACGGATAGAGACTCGCGCTGGGAACTCGCGCTATGAAAAAAACTTCAGAGGCTGAAAAACGATGAAAACACGTTTAAATACCTCCGAAACAGAAGGGCGAGTCGTCGGAGTAGCTGCGAGGATCCGCTTGCGTCGCTGCAAAGATTTCCAGATCGAGTAAGCCAAGAAAATATTTGCCGAAAATACTCTTCTTTTATTTGTTTAAAATGTTGACGAAATCTTGAATAAGATGATGAGAAAGTCCTTTTACCCTCGTCGCCAGTGTAGGAAAGACTGGAGGACTCGAGGAGTTGAATATAGCAGGAGTTTATTAGAAGCACGTCTTGTCAAGTCTAGTGCATCAGTTCATAATGCCACAGTTCTAAACAGCAGATCTCAGCTAGCACATTCAAAGGATGCAGACCAAGGCATGTGCACAACAGCCAGAGACAGCCACGAGATGTCACAGGCAAAGCCATGTGCCATCTCGTGGTCACAGATAATAACAGTATACAACAGCTATGTATCAAGATCCCGTGGCCAGAGTCCAACTGATGGGGGAAAGCTCGGAAAAAAATGTCATCAAGAGGGGGACACGCCAAGGTTGTCCCTGCTCACCGATACTTTTTTCTTTATATATAGACCCTTTGATACGGAGGATTATCGGCTGTGCATAGATCAGTATTACTCAATGGCTTTGAAAATAGATTGATGGCATATGCCGATGAACTTGCCATATTAACTCCAGATCCTGAGCATGCTCTGTCAATTCTTGCTGGAATAGCGAAGGAGTATGGCAGCCAGTCGGAGTATTTATTGAATGAGGGCAAAACCCAAATAATCTGCACTAATAATATCATTAAAGTAGACACAAATTATGTGGATTCAGCAGTTTACCTAGGGGTTAGGGTGAATGCGACGGTAGATCAAATTATTGAAGATAATTTTAACCCACTGATAAAATCTGTAGCGGCCAAGCTGAAGAGAATTAATGTGTTGCATCTGTCCCTGATAGGCAGGGCTAATGTTTTAAAAATTACTATGTTCCCCAAGGTTTTGTATCTTTTTCGTTCTATACTATTTCTTATAGATGAGGGGGTGATTAAATCATTCGAATCAATATTTATCAGATTTATCTGGCAGTATGGTAAAGTTAGACGTTCATTGAAATATATGTCTCTTCCATGGAAAAGGGGAGGGTTTGCTTTGCCTAATCTAAGGTTTTATCATTGGACATGCCTATTGACCCAGATGGCCATTATATTTGAACCAGCCACTAATATGGTTAATTCATTTCGGGGTAATCAGGACCTACCCTCTGTATATGAATTGTTACTAGGGAGCGAGGCTCTGGGACTACTATTGAGGAAAATAGAGTGACACTATTACAGGAAGACCCATTAAAAGGTTCTCGAAGGTGCCTGGGGGGTCTGGAAACTTGAGCAAAAGACACTGGCCATCCCTAAAATTAATCCCTACCTACCATTATGGAACTCTAGCCTATTCCCACAGCTCAGTTCAGTTCAGTAAATCTTTATTTCGATGATTAAAAACCATCATAAAAATACATTTTACAAAAATCCATTTACATTTCTGAACTTAATAAAAATAAAATGTATACAATTATAAAAACATGGTATTGCATACATGATTGCTTAGCCTCTTGTATTTCTTAGTCTTACTGCGACTTTGAGAAAATTCATTATAGAACATAAAGTGCGCATATCATTTGCTCTTTGTAAAAAGAATAGTGCAGTTTTAGCATGAACAAATTTTGCCTGCTTTAAAATATCCACCTGAAATCTACGTCGGGGACTTCGATAAAATGAACACAAAAGTACAAAATGAAGGGTGTCCTGCGGAGACCTATTGTCGCAGCCGCAGGCACCCTTCTGCTCAATTGTTACAGTAAAACCAGATGGATAAGATAAAATATGGGGTAACAAATTGAGCCTAAAACGGCACATTAAAAACCTATCCTGCTGGTTGTGCATCAGGAATAGATAGGGTTCCATGCCCTCCCCATTTGTTAATAGGTGGTAAGCCGCTACTGATCTCTTTGGGGAATCAGAGCCTGATCTATCAGATGTAAATTTTTTTAGCAACAGTTTTTTAATTCGAGATATGCCCGAAGGGGGAATTGCGGTCGGGTCGCTGAAGAGGTTATGCTGCTCTATGTTCTCTAGCGTGCCCTTGACATAATTTAACCAGGGGATTTGCACCCCCTTGTCTCTTTGTAGGCAATCCCCAACAATTACCCTGCTTAGTTCTGCCTCAGGATTTACCCAGATTCTGAGCCATGCCATAATTGGCCTCAGTTTCACCTGATCTATAATGTATGGAGTCCCAAGTTCGGTATGTGCAATTTCTGCTGGTATGCTCTGTGGGATCTTTAGGATTCTGCGGAGGAATTTATCTTCCTCCTGCTGTAAGTGGGTTGCGTCCCTAAAACCCCACACCTCTGTTCCATATAGGGCCTTTGCAGTACTTATGGAGCCATACAGGCTCATCACTTGTTCTGGTGACCAGCGGCCCAACCCGCGAGCAAAGTTTAGTATCGCACCGTTTGAGGAGACTAGCTTTGTACAGCGTTCGTCAATCAGGGAACCAAACTTCATTTCCCCGTCAAGTAAGAGGCCCAGATAAGGGAAAGTAGTTACAGTTTCTAATTTATGGGTCCCTATTTTAAATGCAAATTTCCTGGATGGCCTTTTACCTGCCACCATCACAAAGAACTTGCTCAGATTCACGGACAAGTCTAAATTGTCCATGAACTTTACAAATCCGTCAACAAGATTTTGTAAACTTCGTGCTGTTCGTGCAAGCAGAACCGCGTCATCCGCGTACAACAGTACCGGAATCTGACGCAATCCTGATTTGGGGCAGCCTACATTCAGAGCAATCAGGGTTTTTTCCAAGTCATTAATGTACAGGGAGAATAAAAAGGGAGCAAGGATACACCCTTGCCTCACTCCACTAGTGCACTAAAAGGGATCAGTACTCCCCCCCTCCGTGCTAAAGCGGACCCTGGCAGTGCTGTCCCAATGTAATTCTCTAAGGATATTTATAAGTCCTGGGTCAATTCCCAAGTTATTCATAATAGCCCACAGTTTGTTCCTATTTACATTATCAAAGGCTGCAGCCAAATCCATAAATCTCATGTAAATGGTTCCATTACTGGATTTCGTGTACTTGGCAACTAATAGGTATACATTTAGACACTGATCGCTAGTTGATTTACCCGCTCTAAAGCCATACTGAGTGTCTGCTATGGTGTGGTGCTCTTCCGTCCAAGCCATAAGACGATTCATTACCACCCGGCCCAGAATTTTGGCTGAGACGTCAATCAATGATATTGGTCTATAGCATTGAGGAGTGTCTCTTCTTCCCTTTTTGAAAATAGGGACAATTAATGCAGTAGACCAAGATCGAGGGAGCCCTGATTTGATAGCAGCGTTTAAAACTCTCATCAGGATTGGCGCCCATAGGTCGACATTACTTAAGTAAAGATCTGGTGGAGTGCCATCGGGCCCTGGGGCTTTGTTTCGGGGCAGTCCTTGGATAGCCTTGATTATCTCTATAAGTGAGAAATCTATATCCATGCCCCGTGTCCCATCCCAGCCCTCGTCCAACATTGTGTCATGGGTATGGTTGTAGAGGCCCTCAAAGAGGGTGACCCATTGTTCAGGAAGAATGTTGGTGCTGGTCACCGGGGCACTGTTATCCTGGAAACAAGGCCTGTTTATTATTCTCCAGAATTCCGTGAAATCCCTATTCTCCCCGGCCTCCCTGAGATCGGCCCAAACTTCCGCTTGCAGTGTAGCCTTTCTTTGTTTTACCATGATTTTATATTTCTGTCTGCAAAGGGCCACTTTTATTTTGTCCCTGGGATTAGCTTTGAGGCTCGCTTTTAGATATCTTAGTGCTCGAGAGCAATTGGTGTCGAACCATCTTGGTTGTGAAACGTTCCTTCTGGAGCTTTTTGTCTTCAGCAATTCGTCCACCATTTTAGTTAGCTGCCCAAACACTGTGACCAACTCACATCCGCCTACAGTGGGTTCTAGGCAATCTTCAAACTGCTTTTTGCCTGTTACTATTAGGGATTTATAAAATTCCGGGGCATTGACTTTCGACCAACTGAGTCCCCTCCCCTGATCAGTAGGTCTCAATTCGGTGTCGGCTTGTTTACAAATTATGGGACTGCCACTATATATTAGCTCCAAAACTAAAGGGTTATGGTCACTAAACATGCTCCAATCAGTTCTAGCCTCCATAATCCAGTGTTTTGCGAAGGTGGATATCACCATATAATCTATGATCGAGGAACAACCTCTTCCTTTGAATGTAGGAGTAAGGTTACCATCTGCATCCGGAACAGCCAGATCAATTGTATGCATTAGGGCGTGAGTGTCTAGTATTTTAGATAGAGTTGATCCCTCCTTATTATGTTCAAAGTGTGGCCCGCTCTTGGTAGGACAGGAGGACCAATCTGCAGTTACTGGGAGCAGATTTGGGCATAGATGGCAGGTTAGATCGCCCATTACCACAACGATTGGTTCTGCCCCTCTTTTCCTTTGTTCCGCCTCTTGGTTGAGTCTGTAGTCTAATTCCTGGAGTACCGCGTTATGTCCATTAACAGGCCCTGAGTTATAAATATTAAATAACAGTAGCCTCAGCCCTTTCCCTTGAAATATCACCGCCTGGAGAGTATGTGATGCCCAGGGGGGTAGTGTCCACGTTCCTTCAATATTAAGGTCAACATATAGTACTAATCCCCCCTTTGCCCTTCCCGATGTACTTTCTTGGGCTGGCACTGAAAAGCATTTGTAACCCTCAATTTGATAAGGAGAGCAGTCTACTGCCCAGGTCTCCTGGAAAGCTAGTATGTGAAACCCACGCAAGTGATTTGTCCAGTCTATGTTTTCTAGTTTTCCAGCAAGACCTGCTATATTCCAGGACATTATGTTCATCCCTCCCCTATGTCCTTTACTATCATTCGTGCCCTGTATATATGACATGGATTCAACCCTTTTTATTTGCATGCTCCTTTGTTCTTCCCCATCTTGATTTGGTGCGAGTTCTGCAAGCCCCTTCACCTGGGAATTAACCCGGTCTGTGTGGGCAATAGGTTCGTAGCCCACATTTCTAACCATCATCTCTTGATGGTTCCCTAAGATGGGTAGTCAGTCATTTTCGTCCAGGGACAGTAGGGGACTGAATCTATTTGTCCACTGTGGGTGACCCTGGTATAATGTGGGCGGGCCTGCCTGTCATAGTTCCTTGCCCAGTTCATGTCTGGTGCCCTGCCCTTTCTGCCATACTTGTGACTTGCAATATGTGTGACACGCTTTCTTGGGTAAAAATACCCTAGTGGTAGTGATGTTATGGTACTAGTGTCATTCCTATTTCGGTTGCCCAGTATATATTCCACTAGGTTAGTGTCCCTAAAGTTCGCAATAATACAGTTCCCTGCAATATCTTTCCTCCTGGTACCAATCCAATTTACCCTCCTCACATGGAGGATCTCCCCGCCTTCCTCACATTGTAGGGGCCTGTGTATGTTCAGCCAATTAATTATATTATTTTTTAACTCCATGGGTGACTCTTTCTGCCCCACCCTGAGTTGTGGTACCCCAGCAAAAACAACAACGTAGGGCATGCTTCAGGGGGTAGGTTTATGTTTGGTGGGGCTGGTTTGAGCTGTCGTTTGGCTCCTGTCCTACCTGGTGTATTTCTGCCACTCTACCAATTAAGGGATTTCCTCCTTGTGTTGGCTGCCTATTTGTCTGGTGTTTATCTGGATTCTCATTCCCACCCTTTTGTGAGTTTGTCACCCCAACCTGAGCTATAGGTTTGGGGGGTACATGGACTTGTGCAATGGTACATTGTTCATTACTCACACAGTTGTTATTGGTAGGAGTTTGCTGCACTGATGGGGTATGGTTTGCTGTTAAGATGGTATTTGTGGAGCCCTTTATCTTGTCCTGCTTGTTCAGTTCATTACCAATTGTATCTAGTTTGCTAACTAGCGGTTTTATTTGGCTCACAATGAAGGCTTCTAGGTGTTTTTGGAGGTCTGAAATTACATCGTCCATCCATCCTGGTGGACCTGAATGGCGTGGAGATTCCACTACCATCACCTCCTTCTCTATCTCTTTTGGCCTGTGTATAGCTGTGTTTGATTTCACTATCTTCGATTGAGTCTTCCTAGTCCCCCCTTTTTTAATATTTTTGCCTACTGACCCGATTTCAGCCCTAGTTGTAATTACCACTGCATCTTCTATTGGCTGGGCACAAGGAATGCTTTCATTCAAGAATTCTAGATTGTCCGTTTGGGAAGCCTCCAATGTAATAGTTTCCATAGCTTGTGTGGGTGTTAATGGGATGATCATTGGTGTTGTGGACATGCGCCTCTCTGTGCTCTCGATCTCACCAGAGATCGCCCCAATGACTTTCCTCAGCATTAAATCAATTGCAGTAGGTGGCGCTTTGTGTGATAATGTAGGAGTAGGCTCAGACCCTGATGTACTTGATATGAGGGGTGTGTGTACTTTTCCCTTCGCAGAACGCGTTTTCACTGTACTGGCCATAGTGGTAGCCTTAGACGTGCAGGGAATCTTGCTCTTAATATCTCCTACCCCTTACTAGACTCTCCCCAGGTTTCGTAGTTGGAGGCTCCTGCCTCTGCCAAGTGTTACACAGGAATTCCCCCCTTCCCACCTTCACACACAGATTTATTCTTAGCTAGTCCGTAACCCCTCGTCCGATACTGGATAATTATGATTGTTAGGGTGCCGTGTTCACAATAATCTGTCACATCCAAAGTACCTGTTAGTTAGGCAAAGGGGGGTGGCCCAGCCCGGCCCCCTCTGGCCCCTGATGGCCACAGATGGTCCCGCCCTTGTCCCGTTCTTCTCCCGGCAGACTCCCCCGCGCTCCCGCATCGCGGGAGGAGGCCTGCCGTTTTATGCGCCTCCGGGCACCAGGTGTAGATGGCGGCGCAAAGGCTCTTGGGGGCTGTAGTCCCCCCCTGACGGCGGCCGCGACGCAGGATGGTGCAGCGTCACTGGCGGCGGGGGGAGAACTGGGCAGATGTCAGGAGCCCACCACAAGCCCACAGCGAGCAGGTAACGGAGCCGCGAAGAAGAACCAGGGCGGATGTCTAGAGCCCGTCAGGAAAGGCAGCAAGGAGCTGCTCTGGAACACCCCCTTTGCATCTCATTAGAGATGCAAAGGGAAGCGTAGTGAAAAAGGGTGCTAACATGCAGTTTTGCATGTTAGCACCCTGTTGTTGATAGGGCAATATTTTTATCTCTGCTTCTTTGGCTTTTAAAGCCAAAAAAGTGGAGATAAAGCCCTTGGTAATATGCCACACAGTCCCCAATGCTGAGGGCAGAAGAGCTTGAAGTCTTTGTTGTTCCTCCGACTTCTTGAACAGGGGACAAGCTCTACCTCAAGCCATTGGAGAAACTCACAAAGTAGATTGCAGAAAGTTCAGTCCAGTCCTTTCACTGCCCAAGACACAAGCAGCCACTGCAAAGCACACAGCAAAGTGGTAGTTCCTCCTCACAGTTTCTCCTGTTCTTCTTCTTGGCAGTCTTCTTGGTCCAAAAGAGTTCTAAAGTTCAGGGGTCTTGGTCCCAATATTTATATCCCAAAATCCTTTGATCTCCTAGGCAAAGAGTGTCTGTGCCCAGGCAGAACCAGTTCTGCCTTCTCTGGTGTGACTTCCTGGCAGGAGGTGGAGACGGCATGGTCAGAGGCAGACCAGTCAATTTGAGGTGCAATGAAATCCCCCCCCCCCTTCCTCAATTACAGCCCAGGTCTAATCAGCAGTTTTCTGACCCACCTAGACTATCTGGAGCCACTCATGCTCCCCAGTGAGGTGGCGAGGGCGAGGTCAGCGAAGCGGAGCTGGCCGTACAGGATGTAGAAGGTGAGTTGTGTGTTGAGGTAAGCTGGTCCGGTGTTGTGGAGTGCCCTGTGGGCGTGGGTAAGGAGTTTGAAGGTGATCCTTCTGTTGACAGGGAGCCAGTGTAGGTATCTCAGGTGTTTTGTGATGTGGCTGTGGCGGGGGATGTTGAGGATGAGGCGTGCAGAGGCGTTCTGTATGCGTTGGAGTCGCTTCTGGAGTTTGGCTGTGGTTCCTGTGTAGAGGGTATTGCCGTAGTCCAGTTTGTTGCTGACAAGAGCCAGGGTGACCGCACTACTGGTCTTGGTGAGGATCCATTTGTAGCTCTTGTGGAGCATGCGGAGGGTGTTGAAGCAGGAGGATGAGACGGCGTTGACTAGCTGGGTCATTGATAGCGATGAGTCTACGATGATTCCCAGGTTGCGTGCGTGGTCGGTGGGTGTCGTTGTAGCTCCCAGTTTGGCCAGCCACCAGGAGTCAGCCCAGGTGGAGGAAGTGGATCCGAGGAGGAGGATCTGCGTGGTGTGGCACAATCAGTGCTGCAGGCCCACTAGTAGCATTGGATTAACAGGCCCTGTACACTCAGAGTACTCTACTAAGGACTAACAAGTAAATCAAATATCCAATCATGGAAACACCAATCCATAACACAATTTATCACAGGAGCACTTGCACTTTACCACTGATCAGTCGTGAGAAACGTGCGCAGAAACACTACACCAGCAAAAACAGAGTCAAAACCGGGAGGTCAGAAAGCAAAAACTCAGGAGAAACATGCCAAAAGATGCCAAGTGTAACAGGTCCTCAGAGTAACGTGCACTGTTCTGGAACCAAACAGCATTCATTGGTCTTTGGTAAATTATTCATGTTGTTTTTTGGTTAAGTGAGTAAATTAGATAGCACTTAATGCCACTATAGGGCCTCTATGCACTGTACTTCTAACTGTGATATTACTCTTTACACAGCAATGTTTTTACCTACTGTTTGTAGTCAGACTATGCCAATCCAATATAAACCTCTGTTGCGAAAGTGCCCCATGTGTTGCTGGTCCCTTGTCTGTAGTTTATTTATGGGTATTAGAAGCAGATATTCCTCAGCTAAACACAAGGATCTATTTGGTATGTATGAGTGAAATCGTCTCTTAAAGATGGCTACCATACATAGTAGGCATATCACGTGCTATTCGCCCCTAACACTTTGCCCCCCCTTCTTCCCACCACAAAAACACCATACAAGTGGTTGGTCTTCACTGCGTAGTCTTTACTAATTCTCTGATAATGGCATCTTTATTTGGTGATGAACTGTCACCATTAGACCAACTTTTATTAAAACCAACACAGATTGATAAGCATAGGGTTGCATAGTATTCATTTCAGTCACAGGTTACAGTTACAATTGTATTTACAAATCTGTATCTCCAGAGCCACACTTGATGCGGGTTGTACCAGCAGGCCACAACGCCACACTTGTTGTGATATTTTGCCCTTACAGGTCGGCAATCAGTTCTGTAACTTTTTATTTTCCTTTGCAGCACTCGCTGACTACGCCATGAGGCCCCTCACCTGGGTAAACCAGCTGCTCAACTCGTTTACGGCTGCACCCGCTGGGCACCGAGGCGAGAGGACAATGAGGGCTTTTCCCTCGTGTCAGGTGTTTTTATCTCTTTCTGGAGGAGGGGTCGCCTGCGCACCTTAATGACGTGCTAGGTGCCTCCCTGAATCCTCACATTTCCTTGCGACTCCTCCCACTCCCCTTGACCAGCTGAAAGCTGACTCAGCTTGCCTCTAGCACGAAAATGCCACTAAAGGCACCCCTCCCCTAGACGTGGGGGGGTGCCTCTCATTCCAGTGATATAACACGAAAT
This sequence comes from Lissotriton vulgaris, assembly GCF_964263255.1. Taxonomy (NCBI): domain Eukaryota; kingdom Metazoa; phylum Chordata; class Amphibia; order Caudata; family Salamandridae; genus Lissotriton; species Lissotriton vulgaris. The sequence goes on from NC_141687.1 coordinate 2,074,276,756, forward strand.
GATGTGGCCCCAGGCAGATTGTGGACAGATATTTATAGGCCTTGGTCTAAATAGGGTCGACCCTGAAGGGTGAACAGTTTCGTGCTGCAAGGGCTGCGTTATGCCCATGATCAGTCCAATGAGTAAGCTGATGCGTCAGTCACTGTTCATCTCTGGAGCTGAGATCCAACCAATTAAAACATGATCCCATCAGGCCTTCGAGCAGGCAATTTCTTGCATTTTTTGTCGTTTGTAGATTCATGAAAATTTTTATTTTTTAGGAGGGGGGCTTGATTATAAAGCTTCAATGAGTCACTCATTCACTTATTGATACCTACTTGGTGAAAACGCCTGTAACCATGGAAACAGTTACTGATATGTAATCGTTTTCTGTATTGGCTATATAAGTATTAGCTATTGTAAATTCAAAATTATTACTAGGCAAGCACCGACCAGGTTCTTGATTCCAGATTGGACCAGCGAAATTGCAGGCTTAGGCAAAGTTGTATATGAACAGTTCGTTTTGTAAACAGTGCTTTAGTTTACACTAGGTTGTACTGTCGCTCCGTACAACATTTATACGCAATACAGTAAGAAGATGGCCCCGCAAAACCGATTTTTTATGGACAAAACAAAAATACTGCTGTCGGTTTCCATGGAACACAGAAGCTAGTCTCGCTACTGATTCATATCAGTTTGGTCAAGTGAACCGGAACAAATACTGCACACTTCCTTCTAAATTATTTAAGCTGGCTTTGCGAATCATTTAGAAATTGCATGCATGACCTGTCCTTCCTAAACCATATGTTTGCTCTTCTTAAGCACAGGAAAAGGATTATCCCGGAGAACTGTCAACTCCAATGCATCAGAAGACCTACACTTTTTAATAGAAGCCTTTTGACATTTTTGTTTTTCTGCCTGGACCATCCGTGCAAGAAATGTATTCCCAGGCAGGAAAAAAAAGAAACAGCTCCATACGGTGGGAGAAAACTCCCGCTTTGGAGTTCGTTTCTGAGAAACAAAAAAAGGCTCACTTGGTTTCCCCAACATGGCTGTCCAACTGGCATACACAGTCTGACAGAAAAGCTCCTTCCGTCAGCAGAAGCACTTTCAGCAATTATTCGCTCCCCCTTTAGACGGACACTACAGTCGGGTTGGCTGGCCTCCCTCAGCCTGCGGAGGCGGAGCCTCGCATCTCATGTGCTTGGCAGGCAGCACACCTGCATCCAAAGGAGGTCCATAGACCTTCTCAGATGCCTTTAGTAGTGAAGGTGTGTTTGCATGCGACCTGTGCCTTTTCAAAGAAGCAAAACAAAAATATTGCACTCCCTCGTGAGAACCTGCACATCTCTGCAGGCCTACAAAATGTAGGAGTGCTGCCTTGCCCCTTAAAGGCATCTCCAGGGGAAATATTCACTACCACTCCCACAATGAACCGCAGTTAAAAACCTTCGAAAAGTGCAACAATTTAAGTTAACACCGAATTACCTGAAAATGTAGGTGATGTGGAGCTCATTCTTTGGGCTCAGTCGCTACTTCTCCAGCTTCTGCGTTCCTCTGCTCCCATTTCAGGGTCAGTGATCTGCAGCCAGGGATGGTCCAGCGCTCTCTTCAGTATCACCAACATGACTGAGTCTGTCACCAAAATCTCTCTTAAAGTATCCCTGATCAATTGATGCTCTCTTGACTAACACAGCTAAACTAGGTTATGAAGTGTTTATGTTATTTTAATTTGTAACCACCCCTTTTCATTGAGTGAAAATGCTCCCTAAAAAGCATTCAACGAAGATACTAGAAGGGGTCAGAACTTTTCATTTCCACTTCCAGTGTTCGCAAGTTCCATTCGAGATCAAATTAGTGAAAACACTTTTCCTCACCTGTGCTCTCTTGAAGACAGCCATTTTGCATTAAGGGTGAGATCAAAGGATCAGGCAAGAACACACTTAGCAAGTATAATTTGTAAAAATTCAACAGCATTTACACAGAAAACGTTTTGGAACCTACTCACAAAGGCGGTGTGATGTATTTGAAGTAGTACTCTATGGCATAATATTATGTGCCTTCATAACCACATGGCTGCTGGCAGTTTTCCCGTCCTGTGCTGGAAAATGCCATTTTAGTGGCACTATGACGAGCTCAGCTCGTCATCAGCACATAAAGAGGCCCCACAACATCTAGAGTGGGACTACGGTGGGATTACTCATACACAATTAGTACAAATAGAAAGGACTGTGCACTCTTTGCACTTTTACTACAAGGGAGTTGGACTTTTTGGAGCCAGCTCACAAAGGCATGTGAAGAAAATATAAATGGGTCCCCTTGTAGCACTTTTTCCCATACTCATAAATGCTTTTGCGGTAATCAGCCACATGTATAATGCAATTCTACTAATTGTTCCAGTGCTGCTGTTACTCTAACCCCTGAATATACTGCATCCGTCACTACTCGCTGATCTTCAAATCCAGTTCCCTTAGTGCTGACAACCTGGGTATTTTCTTCATTCATTCTATACCCAGAAAACTCCTGAATCACTCAGCTTCGTTTTCAGTTGCAGCAAGGGACCCTAAAGGATCTGCTGTAACCACCGCTATGCCGTACGCATAGGCTAGGACTTTATATTCTACTTGGTTTACTTCAACTGGCCTGATACATATATTACTCCCCAGTTGCGCTATAAAGGGGTCAATGTACAAAGCGAATAACAGAGGTGAACAGTCACAGCCCTGCCATGTTCCTCTTGAAATTGATATCCTATCTGACTCCATCCACATTATTCACAATGTGGCCGCAGGTGCTTCATACAATACTTTAATTGCTTTAATAAATCCAGGGCTAAAGCATTTCCATCTTAAAACTGCCCACAAAACCCCCATGACACTCAATGTAAAAGAATGCTCAGCATCTAATAAAACTAGGCCCATTGATCTCCTGGTGGCTTCAGCTAGGTCAAACAGAGTAGTCACCCTTCTAACATGATCCAGTGTTCCACCCCCGGGATAAAACTATGTTGCAGAGGAGATACTAAATTGGAGATAACTTTATCCAACCGATTTGCTATTACTTTGGCACATATTTTAGCATCACAGCTTATTAAACAGATTGGCCTATATGAGCCCTTGTGTACAGGTGATATTTCTTTTTTTCCTGAATATGACTACATTACTGGTTGGCCAAGCTACAATAGAGAGGTACCCTAGGCCCACTCTGACCATAGCCTACTGGTATTGGAAATTCCAATGACTCGCGTTACCAAACCATGGGGGAATTGCTTTAACATATTTAGATCATATGTGTAAATGGATAACAGAGTTTTTAAATCTCACTGGGGGGGTTGCCTCAGACGGTATGGGGTTTGGATGCTTTAAAGGCTAGGATTAGGGGTGAAACCCTTTGCTTTAGTTTATTCCAACAAAAACGAAGGCATACTGAGATTTATGGGTTATATAAGGAGCTCTAGCAGGAGAGACCTTGACTTGACTTCATACTAGAAATCTAGATACCCTGAGGTTCAGCATACAATGGCTACACTAAAGTCAGAGATCACTCAGTATTTTAGTAGATGGCAGCTAAATTCCATAACTATAGATTGGAGTGCTACGAGTATGACGAGACTACTAGAAGATTACCAGTAGCACGGATTAGACAAAAGGAGGTGGAAAAAGGGATGAAGGCTATAATAGATATGTAAGGGAGGACATTTGACTTCCCGTGGATATTATCAGGTCTTTAAAGATTTTTATGAAAATCTGTATACGGAAGATATAGACACCCCTCTAGAAGGGTATGAGGATCTACTTAGGATGTTAGATAGAGCAAGATTAAAGAAGAAAGAACAAGCCATTCTGGACAAATCATTATCTTTAGAGGTGGTATTGGAGGTATTTAACTCTAGCCTCCGGGAAAGCCATGTATCCAGATAATCTGCCTCTGGAGTTTTTAAGGCCTTTTTGTGAACTTCGACAAGAAATGATCCAACTAACATATCAGTGTTTTCTTAAGATACCAAACACAAATCTTCCATTTATAGCCATGAGTTGCTGCAGTGGAGCTGTACAAGCAGCAATACCCTCTCAGGTATCATCGAAAAAGGTAAAAAATGTCAAATTCTTTCATCTAAGGCGGACGTCCCATATTGAGAATGATTGTTGGAATGTGCAGCTTTCTGTCTCTGAACGAGTATTCAGGAGCTGAACGGAATAGAACGCTCATTGTGTGTCAGCAGAAGCTCCAGTGTTCAGTCAAATTAGCCATCGATCTGGGTTTATTAACTTTACTATTGAACTGAAGGGCCAGTTATACTTTGTTTGGGGAATTGACTTACAAGGAGTATAACAGAGATAATATTTCTCCCAACACTCAGGCAAGGCAGGCTCCTTGAATTACATATTAATCCACCTTCAAACTTGCCATTTATTTCTCTTCTGCAGCCCTTCATCCATGCCCCCCAATCTAATGACTATGGTGCCTCTTAAAACATGCCTGCCTTCTCACTTTCAGTGCAATAATGCGCTGTGAATGCAGAACTTATCATGCATTACAGCAGGTCATGTAGCAATTCATTTAAAGATGATAATAAGAAAAGAAACTCCCAAGGGATTACAAATCAGGCTTTAGACAAGGTTAGTGCTCCAAACCAGCCTCCTTGCAGGATAAAGGCAAGGCTATTCGCATAACAGACAAGTGATAACGTACCTACTCATCCTCCTCCACCACCTTGTGAAATTTATGGTAATAGACAAGAAAATATTCTTATAAGTCATGAAGTCATGATCCCCGAGCTAAAGAAACATTTTCAAATGATTTATGTCCCTCTGTCCTTAAAGGCCCCGTTCAGCTGGAAGTCTGCACACTCATCAGCAACCTGGCCTACACATAAATAAATAGGGCGAACGTTTTATTAATACCACGTGTACTGTCTAGTTTGTACTATTACAACACTCTTCCATGATGTTCCTCCGAAGAAACAGCCTATCCCCTATAAAGCAGTGGGAATACAATGCAACTAACTCGCCCCAGGGACCTACCACCTCAAGGACACTACCCAGCCCTCTTTCCACTTCAGTGGGTCTCCAAATAATCCCAGTGTCTTTTCTTCAAATACTGCTGACATATTGTACAAATCCTTCCACCTAAACAGTCCATAGAACTCAGCGAATACACCTCTTTACCCCCAGAAGCTCATGGGTACTGTGCTGCGAAGCGGACTCTATCTGAAATGTAAAAGTTAAAGTGGCAACAAACAGTATGGCAACCCCCTTTCTCAAAAATTGAAATTCATCTCCCTTAGCCGTGTCATCTTTCAACTTCCACATTTTCTGCAAAGAACTCCAAAAACTACTTTTTTAGAAGTACTTCGGAGAATATGTTGGTCTCTAGACTTAAATCTCAAGCCCACAAAGTGGCGCTTACCTTTTTTTTGTGATTGCTCCCTCTTGCCTACTTTCAGACATTACAAGACACCAGAGATGGCTCTCTCCTTTTTTACCCTTTTGTTTATTATACTAATAGTGAAAAGGTATGTATTTATTATTCTTGTTGTTGTTTGCTTGCTGCTGTTTTTATTATTATTAATAAAAATTATTAAAATAAGAACAATACAATATAATTCACTAATAGCATAATAAGAAAATAAAGTCCAACGCTGCCAGCAAGAGTCAAACATCAGCCTGAGGCAGTTAATCTGTTTGATATCTGTGGCAGGCACATAGTGAGTCACCCCAGGCAACCAACAGCCAGATTTTCCAGGGCTGTAGAAGTCTAATGACCTGAAAGGTCTGGTACATCTTACCTCACCCCCTCATATTGTGATGCATTGTAGAATCATAAGTAAAGGTAGCCTTAGATGCTTTAGGTTTCATCCGTGTAGTGCCAGGGGCTACATATAAATGTGGCTGTCACCTCACCCTCTCCCATCTCATAACAGGGTAGAATGTGTTCAGGAGCCTTACTGATCCCCACCCCACCCTGTGATTAATTGAGAGAGAGTAAGACGCTGAAATACCCCTGTGAAATGCATGAGCAAGATATATGCACTTTGCATTCTCCAGCTTTTACTGTCCTGCTTCAGTGCTCAAGGCAAGAGGGAGCTATGATCCTTCCCATTGGGGCCAGGGAGAACAACACAGGTAGCTGAATACTTGAAAACAGAACAAGTGCAGGCAATTTAAGGTAAGTAAAGAATATCCCTCAAATATGTGAGGAGGTGCAAGTGAGTGTGTGTATGTGTGTGTGGGCAAGTGTGAGTAAAAGCGGCTGACAGTGACTAACAAGCAATGTCTTGAGAATGTGTGAGAATGAGTGACAGGGGTGTAACTATTATTGAGACTGAGAGATTGAGAGTGAAACTGCTAGACTTTAAATGTGTGAGTGCAAGTAAGTGTGAGTGAAAGGAAGTGTGACAGTGAGAGTAAATTAGAATGAATGTGAGGTAGTGAAAATGAGTCTTAGGAAGTGTTTATGAGTGAAATCAGTGCGAGAGAGTAAGATGTCTGTGAGTGAGTGTGAATGAATGATAATGAGATTGAAGAAGTATAAGAGTGTGATAATAAGCTTGATGAGTATGAGTACGAATGAGTGTAAGATAGTGGGAATATATAAGCGGTAGGGGTGTGAGCGTGAGAATGAGTGTGCATATGTGAGAATGAGTCTGGGTGATTGAATGCAAGTGAGCATGAGTGAGTGAGAGAGCCACGTCATACTAGACACATTTCCTGACTTAAATAGGAACCTATGGCAAAATGCTGGAGCTGGCACACTAGAAGTAACTTTTTGCAAATGGGAAAATGATGACAAATGTGCTTGCTGGCATGCTTTGAGTAATTCTTGAAATGAGGAATGACAACAAAGGCATATAGGCAGGGTGTAGAACGTTGACAAAATGTTGAATCTGAGCTACTGGAGTTGTTTTTGAATTTATCGGTCACCTAGATTATAAGGATAGCATCAACTGTGAAATTCTGGCACTGGCCTTTGTACGTAATCATTGACATAAAGGGGCACCCATGGCGAATGGGGCACCCTTGGAAAACTTCTGGTGCAATCAAGGACATTATTTACATGTGGAGTGCACCCATTACACATTTAGAAAATACAAATAATGCTAACTCCTGGGGTGCACCAGGCTTCATTGGCTTGGCACATCTTAAAAGAACATGAATATTTATTGAGGACTTCTCCAGAGTCTTTAGCTTTTAGCAAATGTATGTACACATTGTGCTTTACAGTGCATTATTTGATAAGGATTTAAAAAAAATCCCCATCAGAGAAGCTCCTGAGCACTCCAGAGACCACAACCACCACTACTAATCAGACTTGTGTTTCTAGGTGGTTACTGTTCCCTCACAGCGCTATTGCAGTTATATATCGAAGGTATTTGAGTACGGTCTTTTTTTCAATAATTTGCAGTAACAGTATGTTTGGTGTCCTTTCATAAGGACACTTTTGCCACGAACGTAGGTCCCACTGAAGTGTGTGAAGGTCATTACGAAAGTATTGTGACTCTGCCCGCATTTTAGGAGACCCAGATTTCCCCTTATATGTAGGCCAAAGATGATTCAACAAATGGACACCTCCAGCCTTGAGCAGGGCTCAGCAGCTGTCACCTCTTACTGTGTTGGAGTGTAGAGACAGGAAGAGCTTTCCCTTTGGTTACTATGTCAGAGGATTTCAAGGGGAGCAGAAGGTGCTACAGAAGACCACTGTCTGCTCCCCTTGATATCTTCCATGTTAGAAAATATTTCTTCGAAAGCTACATCTGACTCTTTACTTGCCTGTTTTTTTTGTTTTTGTTTAAATAACACAGACAAAAGGCTAGATGGACTGCAACCACCCCACAATCCACTGAGCATTACACGAAAGAGATGCGTTTCAGATTTTAGGTTAGTCAGTGGAACCAAAACCATCTTTCATCATGGAAAGTCACACTGAAGAAAATAAGAGAACAAGAAATATATTTTCGAGATGTATATTAAAGCTAACCTTTTATCCTAGTATATACCATGAGAGCTGTAAATATTATAAAAATCAACAAGTTAGAGGCAGCAATGCTCATCAGAAAAGTGAACAATAAAAAATATTGTAAAATGGTGGTAATATCAATAAACGTCCTTATATTAATGTCTCCCACCCACCTTTCTCCTAGCTAACTAACATAAGCTTAACACCAAAAGAGGCCTAATTTGGGATTCAAAGATAGTTCACACCCAGATACACTTTCTGAACAATTGAACCAATGCCTAGTAAAGTAATAGTGTTTACTATTCTTGCCAGCAGGTAGACAGATACACCAGCCAAGCGAAGACTAGATTTGTCTTCCTACAGCCTTCAGTAGAGGAAGGTGATTACGGCTCTGTGTGGCCCATATATCTCGCGTCGCTGATACACATTTCCTCTCTATCTCATTGTATCTGAATATTGTTGAACATTTTCAGAATAAACAATTAGTAGACAGACCCTGGCACCCTTTAACTTGCTTACATCCTGTTAAACCTTGACTATTGTTTAAAAACAATAAACGAGAAATTAAGTTATCAGCTTCTAAGAAACCTTTATTCATTAGTTAAAATCAATCACTAGAAAAAAAATTAAGATCCAAACTGAAAAACATGAAGATATTCAAGCAAACATGATTGTCATGTTGCAATAAATATGCATTTGTCACTTATACCAAAACACACAACACATATTTCTCTAGAAGGGAAATACCTGGTAGACAAAATATATGAGAATTATAACAGTCCATTCTAGGCCTCTATCTCCATCCCTGAATTCACAGCCAATGATAGGAAGTAGCAAATCGTAACTTGGATAGCTAATATTGATTAGGAATTTCACTTTGCGGCCAACTTTGAATGGACTAATTGTAATAGTACTGCGACCTATTAATATATAGGTCACATTTCAAATTGCAAACCCATTCACATACCATTCTTAGTGCAAGCTGCACATTATTTTTTGCAAATTGGTGCTTGTACATGAGCCCTTGGTCTTTTGGAGAAGAGAAAGTATAATTTATTATGACTATTACGTTTATGCGCTTTTCCTTAATAATGAACAGACTACATTAGCATGCTTAAGCTGTACCCTAAAAGAATAGTGTTTTAAAAAGGAGTCTGAAGGGTAAGTGTGCATTGTTACGGGTGAATGTCAAAGGTATGAACATCTAAATACTGCATAGGAGATACTTTTGACAAAGGATCTTTACAAAACCTTTATGCACACAGATCAATACTTTGTGAACAATAAATGCTATAAATCGAATGGCATGGTATCATGACAGCTAGGTAAAACAAATGAACCTACAAAGGTGAGTAGTGAATAGCACTATATCTTCATGAGAGGCTAAGGCATCCAAACAGCTTGCACTTCCTAAAACAAAACATACATCAGCAACTAAAATGATATAGTGTCAACAAAGTAATTGCATAAAGGTTCGCCAAAAGCTAATGGGAACACAAATGGCACAATTTAACATGTATAAACCTCAATAGCCTTGAGGGACTTCCCATTCAAGCAATGGCAATTCATCAAAACCACATGAAAGCTAATGGCTGTAGAGGGCTATTTCTTTGAAGAATTGATGGCTTGAGATCACTGAGCTATCCAAAGATGTTGGTAGCCAGGCTTTAAAAAGGTAACAGAAATCAAGATTATACCAAAAGAATGTGGGCTGAGGAAAGACAGGCTACTTCATGTTTTAAAGTAACAGGGTAGCTACTAAAACAGCACATACACATACAACAAACACATTGCCTCAATAGGAAAGCAGACCACACAGTTAATACAAGTGGAAATTAATCTGCCTGGGCTCTGAGTTGAACTATGGGTGAGCCCTCTTCAAACCAGCACCATAATCTTAGTCAGGGTGAACCATAATTGTTGTAAAATAAATGCTTATTCCTCAGGTAATGTGGACACCAGCAGCCAGGCTTAACTTAAAAGCAATGTGTAAAGTATTTATGCAACACACAAATAGTAATAAAATGGAAAAACAACACAAAAACGATCTCAAACAGTATTTATTAAAAAATATTGTATATTATAATAAATAAAATGACAAAGAAATGACAAAAATATATAATAAAAAAGTGTATTTTTGAGTCTCTGAGTTAAAATTCAAAAGAGGCTCAAAAGAACACTAAACAGGCAATTAGGGGGGGCATGGCTAAAATGGCGGCCTAACAAGACGTGTCTTTCTCGGCTCCCCGGCCCTGAACCCCGTATTGCCCCTTATTCTCGCTGGTAGATCCCCCAAACCATAAGCACCACACGCTGCCGAGCTGCACTCCTCGCGCTGCCCCCTGGACTCGCCTACAACTCTCGGGGCGATACCCGGAGCAATCACCGGCCCAACACCGAGGCCTTGCCGGGGGATGCGAGGCAGGGGCGGCCGGGCACTGACGGAGGCGGAGACGGAGCATAGACGTGGGAGCCCGGCCGAGTGCTGCCTGAGCGCCGCGGCCCACGCATTGTCCAGACCGGGACCTGGTGCGGTCAGTAAGGCACTAGCGCAGACAAGGCAGCAGCAGGTAGAGGCGGCGGAGCCCCGCGGGATCAGGCGGGCTGCTGCGAAAATCGAGACCCCCGGCTTCGGGCCTCTACCGGGAGAAGAGGCGGGGCCCTGCCACGCGCTGGATCGGCGGGGGCTCTGCACGGCCGGCGCCACGGGGGGCTCTCACCCTGCCACAGAGAAGCGGGCCTCTCCGCTGCTCCCCACCTCCCGGGGACCCGCCAACGGGGGGCCGAGGCCGGTGCCAGCGACGTGGGCAGTCTCAAAAATTGAGGCCCAGGCTTTTGACCTGGGAGGACCTGGCAGCCGACCTGAAAGCTGCGATCTGCGGGCGTTCTGACAGCGGTCTGCGGACGCATTGGAAGACCTCTCCAGACTGGAAGACCCCCCAAGCAGTCATAGGCGCACCGACGACCCGGGATACCCAGCAGCAGCAGACCTGAAGGCCGACAGGTGAGGAGGGGCACGGAGGGAGTGGAGGTGCCCAGCGGCACCGAGCTGACCAGCCACAGCAGGGGAGTCCTGGGAGAGAGTGGGGAGACGGTCCCCTTGCGGTGTGACCCCTCAATAGTCGCACGCTCAGCGGGACCGGCGCAACCATCGTCTAGGAGCCCAGCTGCTTTGGGAGTCCACTCACAGCTCCTAACCCGAGGGGACAGCACGTCCACCCCAAACCCTCAGAGACAGCACACTCATGGCGCAATGGCCAACAATGGGCGCAGGGGAGGCCGGACTATAACTGACCTGTTGGTAATGAAAACCCCAAAGACGAAGAAAACTCAGGCACCCCCTTCCCCGATGATATCCACTAACGCCACGGGGCAGGAAGATGGAGGGGCCCCAATCACCAAAGCCTTCCTGGAGACGCTCTTTAATACCCTACGGGAAGATTTCCAGACCTTGAGGCAAGACCTGGCCGGAGAGCAACGCGAGATCCGCCGGGATGTCGACAGCTTAGGAGAAAGGGTGGCAACGATGGAAGAGGCGGAACAGGCCCGGAACGAGGAGATAGAACTTTTACAACAAGAGGTCCTCAGCCTCCGAGAGCAACAAGTGGATCTCCAAGCACATGCAGAGGATCTTGAAAACCGCTCCCGGAGGAACAACATACGGGTCCGGGGGGTGCGATTGAAAGAGGAAGGGAACAGCATCACTAGCTACCGGCAAGAATTATTTAGGGAGATTCTCTGCGAGCCCGCTGACTTCGACATTCTCATAGACCGGGTGCACAGAGTCGGCCTGGCGCGACGAGCGCCTGCGCCCCCACCAGACATCCTGGTCTTTCTCCCGGACTACCCTCTGAAGGAGCAAATCTTAAAAGAAGCCCGTCTGAAACAGCCCCTCCACTTCCAGGGCCACCCTTTGGCCTTATTTCAAGATCTGTCGGCCATTACTCTCCAGAAGAGGAGATCTTTCGGAGTGGCTATGACATTTCTGCGGGACAACGGGGTACCCTACTCTTGGGGCCACCCATTCTGACTAGACTTCAAGTGGAAGGGGGCCTTACACCAGCTACTCTCGCTTCGGGACACATGTGCCCTGCTGGACATCGACCTCCCAGAGGAGGAGCGGGTGGAAGATGCATCACCACAACCATCGCAAGAGTGATCCACACAGCAGTCACGGGCGGATGGCAAAAAGTGAGACGTCAACGCTCTCCTAAGGCGAATCTCAAACCGGACCCTAAGACCATAGCCCAGGAACAGGCGGCAGCCATAAAAGAGGGGGTCAAGGACACGACGGCTCCACCATGAGGCATTGTTGACACAGGATTTACCTTCTTCGCATTGGATCCACGGGGCGGGGGGCCTGGCGGAGGTGCCAAAGGGGTTGCCACTGCCACATACTCCTTCGAATTGAGACTCTACGGGCCTAGACTGCGGTCTGATAGGCCTTGTTCTTGGGGATTCCTAGTTGGGGTTAGGGGGGGGGAGGTTGGAGAAGTTGGGTGGGGATGGGGGTAGGGCTGGCGGGAAGGGGGGGAGGGAGGGCTTCGGTGTGGCGCACTGCAGGCAGCACAGGAGAGGCGACACAGCTAATGATGCCTAGACGCGATAGGGTAGCCACTGGCAACTCCCAGGCGACTGACTCCACTATGCAGGTTATTTCCCTCAATGTTAAGGGGCTTATCAACCCCATTAAATGCAGGGCCGTCCTCTCCTTCCTGGAAAACTCCGGGCGGAGATCTGCCTCCTACAAGAAACACACTTATTGCCTAAGGACTGGCACTGCATGCGCTCTAGGGCGTTTCCAACACAATACTATTCCTTCACCACAGAGAAAAAGGCGGGGGTAGCCATTCTGTTTGCGCGTCACTTCAGGGGTTTAGTTGGGGACAAGGTCGCAGACTTTAAAGGGAGGCTCCTAGCATACAAAATTCAGCTGGGAGGGTGGTCAGCCGTGATAGGGTCGATCTATGCACCCAACACCAAACAGGAATCCTTTCTCACAGGGGCTTTGGCGGGTACACTCACTCACAACATCAACTCCACGCTCGTTGGGGGCGACATTAACCTAGTGATGGACACCGACAAGGACAGAAATTCGGTTACACAGGAGCAATCTCCAAAGAGGGGGAGCAATGGTTAGAGAGTAGAGGGTTTGTAGACATCTGGAGGATGAGGCACCCCGACAACCGGGGATATACTTTCTACTCACATACACACCACACATATGCCTGAATAGACCACTTCCTGGGATCCTCGGAGGTGGCGGCTCTGATCACAGACACTGAGGTCGTCCCTGCAGCACTCTCTGACCACGACACGCTAGCAGTACACGTTCGGATTCCCAGACCCGAATTGAGAAGGGTAAATGGCACCTTAAGGAAACTCTCTTGCACCGCAAAGGGGTTACACAACACATCAACACACGCATTACTGAGTATTTAGCTACAAACGACACAGCAGACATATCCCTGGCGGTGCTGTGGGGGGCGTTGAAGGTGGTGGTGCGTGGGGATCTAATAGCGATCGCAGTGGCAGAAGCCCGGGAGCGTCGAGAAAAACGTCAGGCGCTGTCCGAACAGGTGCTCGTACTCGAACGGGTCCATACTAGGACCGGGGCCCCAAGGATATGGCGCAAGCTCAAGGCAGCCAGGGCCCAACTTCCGAGCCTTGACCTGGACTGGGCAGAATATGCAGCACTGCGTCTATGCCACAATTATTACGTGGGCGGCGATAGGGCAGGCCGCCTACTAGCCAGCAAACTCAAAGCCAACGTCCTGCATTCGAAAGTCACATCCATCCGGGATAGCAACGGGCAGGAGCAGCGGGACGACGAGCAGATCGCCGAAGCGTTTCGGGCATTTTACGCGTCATTATGTGCCGCGGAGCCTAGCCGAGAGGGAGGGAGCGCGGACTCTTATCTTGACACGGCGGCAGTCACGGCCCTCAATAAGGCGAATGCACACTCTCTTGAGGTACCGATAAGGAGAGACGAGGTAGTCTCCACAATAGCGCGCCTCAAGACGGCTTCTCAGCGGGCTTTTATAAAATATTTTGTCCTCTGATAGCCCCGATCCTGGCCAGACTGTTTAACTCTTTTGAGGGCCCCAGCTCCATCCCACGTGACATGCTTGAGGCCGATATCATTGTTCTGCCGAAACCGGGGAAAGACACTGCCAACTGTGCGGCCTATAGGCCCATATCGTTGCTCAACCTAGACCTCAAGCTATTTACCCGCATCCTGGCCGCAAAACTGGGCCCATACCTCCCCGGCATCATCGAACCGGACCAAGCAGGATTTATCCACAACCGACAATGCGCGGACAACACGAAACGTCTGTTGCATGTCATAGAAAAGGCCCAATTCAACGATTCGGACGAGGCCCTGGTATCGGTCGACGCTGAGAAAACGTTCGACCGGGTCGATTGGGGGTACCTAGACGCCACCCTGGCGCACTTCGGAGTGGGAGAACGCTTTCGTGCCTGGGTCGCTGGTTGCTATTCTGCTCCGCAGGCGGTCATTAGGGTTAATGAGGTGTGTTCCAAGCCATTTACCATCCAAAGGGGGACAAGACAGGGGTTCCCCCTCTCTCCACTGCTTTTTGCTCTTTACATCGAATCGTTCGCACCAAAGGTCAGGGACTACCCAGCGATTGCTGGAGTTAAGTTCAGGGGGGAGGCGCAGACCCTAAGCCTCTATTCTGATGACATCCTCGCAGCACTGGAGGACCCTATTAACTCGATCCCAGCCCTCTTGTCGGAAATGAAGAAATTTGGGAAGGTGTCAGGGTTTAAAATAAACGTTGGAAAGTCGCTGATCCTGCCGCTCGGGTGTAATGCCCGGGCGTCTAGCAAACTTCCCCGCAACCTAGGGGGACTTTCCTCCAGCATGTCCGTGCCCTATTTGGGCATATCCCTAACACCGAACACTGCGGAAACCGTGGAACAGAACTACTCAGCCCTCCTCAGTCAATTATTGGGCGAAATGGCGCCAACACTCACTCTCTTGGCTAGGACGAGTGGCGGTGATCAAAATGTCTCTACTACTGAGGGTCCTATATTTATTCCAGATGCTGCCAGTCACCCCCCAATAGGTCTACTTACAAAACTTTAAGATGCCATCTGACAATTTGTCTGGGCCGGCAGACGACCGCGGTTACGCAGGGACCTCACTAGTGACACCACGTCGGTGGGCGGCCTGGGAGTTCCGGACCTACTAAGATACTTTCAGGCGGCACAACTCAGATTCCCTTCCTCAGATGACAAGATCGGCCCACATACATGAAAAAATCACCTATTACTCGCACTACTCTGCAGGTGTGGGACAAAGTGGCGGTGTCTCGGGGACTCACCACATACCCATCGCCTCTGACGCCCCTGTTCGATAACCCGGCCTTTGAACCAGGCACGGTACGTGGATCCTTCCAACAGTGGCGGTTGTCAGACTGCAGGTCGGCTGGCCACCTCTTCGATCTCGAAGGCTATATGATGACGCAAACCTTACAGGACGCCTACGCGCTTCCACAGATCCCACGATTCGAGTACTTTCAAATTCGTCACTGGCTCACGAGCAGGGACATGTTAGCGCAGGTCAGCAGACACCTCACCCCGTTTGCAAAATGGCTCCATACCAAGAAGTCGAATAAGCAGGTGATAACGGAACTGTATGCAATGCTATGCCCACCATTACCTTCCTCGCGCTCAGCGGGTCAAAAGAGATGAGAGCGGGAACTAGGTCGACCCTTCACTAATAAAGAGTGGCAGGATATATACTACAGGGCACATGACACTGCCAAGAATGTAGCTAGCAAAGAATTGGCAGTCAAAATTGCTTCATATTGGCACCTCACGCCGGCACGACTTCATCAGAGCAACTCGCGTTGCGATCCCATGTGTTGGAGGGGGTGCGGTCATCCAGGCACCCAGACCCACATACTGTGGGAATGCACGGAGGTGCAAGAATTCTGGGAACCAGCACTCAGGGACATTGACAAATACTTTGAAACTGAAATCCCTCGTTTCCCTGCCTATACACTACTGGGATTACCCAACAAAATCACCTTCCGACTTAAATCACCCAGAGGCAAGCAAATGGGTTTAGCGATGGGGGCGGCAACACAACACATTTTGTCGCTATGGGGCTCCACACGGAAACCCACACACACTGGGTGGCTCCACAAGCTGTCGTATACGATGGGTATGGAAAGGATACAGGCTTCCCTAACCCAGACGCAAGACACATTCCTTGATACTTGGCAACCCCTGATAGACCTACTAGCCGATGAATTCAATGAGCTCACCTGTCCGAAATAACTCAGGGTTCTTCGACTGGCGGATGAGTTCCAGAAAACCTCTGAGATCCCTGTTACCCACGCCTCAGCTTGACAAGCTGGCACATAGTTCTTCTGCAAGCGACCACACCTGGGGGGAGGGTTCCGGGGCAAGGGGAAGGGAGGCAAGGGGAGGGGGGTTGTTCACGGGGATAGGGGGGTTTGTTCTGTTGGGGTTGTTTGGGGCATGGCCGGTCCATATCCAGCCCTTACCCGCCCACATGGACACATTTCCTAGCCCAATCATTCACGACCTTCTTGGGGAAGGGGGGCTGTGGGTCAGAAAAGGGGTACGCCCCCGACATGCACATTGTCCGACCGGTGTTATGTCTTCTTTGTTTGAAATGCAATTAAAATGATTTAAACAAAAAAACAGGCAATTAGCTGCTCTACAGCAAGCAAATATGAAATGCATAGGGAAAGGGTCCAACGGGGAGCAAGTGACTCCCGACAGAAAAGTTACCTTGTCCAGAGCACGGAACTGCACAAAGCTTCGTGAGGAGTCACTGCAAGGCTGGGTGGGCTCCTGCATCAGACTCGGTGAGCAGAGACCATCGGCTGCGCGGCTGCAGCAGTGACTTCTTCAATGGAAAGGCATGGAGCTTTGCGAAGGGTTCCTGTGAGGCCTGGCGGGCACCTGCATGAGGATCAAAGAGCAGAGACCAGGTGCTGTGAGACTGTGGCAGCTGTGTGTAGGGTGCAGAAAGGCACGAAGCTTGGTGTGGTAGGGAGGGGGCAAGCCACACCAAGACCAATTTTTGTGTGTGTAAAAGGCCGCTTTATTGAAACAGGTACATATCCCAATGTTTTAACACTGGCAACTGCCTTACAAAACTAAAACCTCACAATACATCAATTACCTGACCCCTTGTCCCCCCTCACCTCTACGATTCCCACATCAGAACCCCCACCCTGCAAAATACAATAAATAACATTACATAACAATAATATTACCCAAAATTACACAATGTAGCATTTATAAATCCTAACCCCCCCCCCCCCATGACCCAACCCCCTACCAGCCTTTATGCAACTGTAACTAACAAACCTCTAACCTTAACTTAGCCTACCTGGTTACCCTTTCCCTGCTCCTGTTCACAAACTTCCCACACTTAACAAGAAACTACAAAAAACTCCAGCCAAACTTGGCCAACTTTCAACAACCCCGCCAGCACCTGTTCCAAGCGACAAATATAAAATAGCTCAAGCCCCTATGAACCTGTTACAATAACCGCCTCTAGAGAAAACTAAAACTGGATAAAAATTCCTCCCAAAAAACTAGGGAGGGAGGGTGGGGACAAAAACCTAACTGTGCAGCGCTCCCAGACACCAGGTCACCAAGCCTAAAATGGTGGTTGGGAGGGCATGCAAAACCCCTAAATTCCCATGGACTACATTTCTAAAATTGGGCTACAATTGGGCTAATCCCAATGTAGCCCAATGGCCCAAAAATGGCCACTCTACGCCAGCACCTCCCCCTCCCAATCTGCCCGGGGGCAGACCTTGCGGTGCTCGGCTGTCCCCAAAAGCAGTCTTGGGAGGGAGGGGGGCAAGCCACACCGAGACCAATTTTTGTGTGTGTAAAAGGCTTCTCTATTAAAACAGGTGCATATCACAATGTATTAACACCAGCAACTGCCTTACAAAACTAAAACCTCGCTATACATCAATTACCTGACCCCTTGTTCCCCCTCCCACTCATACGATCCCCAAATAAGAACCCCCACCCTGCAAAAAAAAAAAAAAAATTACATGACAATGATATTACCCAACCTTACACAATGTAGCATTTACAAATCCTAACCTCCAATGACCCAAACCCCTACATGCCTTTATGCAACTGTAACTAACAAACCTCTAACCTAAACTTAGGACACCTGGTTACCCTTTCCCTGCATCTGTTCACAAACTCCCCACACTTAGGAAGAAACTACAAAAAACTCCAGTCACACTTGGCCAACTTTCACCAACCCCGCCACCCAGGTAAATGTGGGAAGGTAGGCGGAAAGGCCGCCTCCCAATTTTCCTGCCCCCTGCCTTCTAGGTCTGAAACCCCTTCCCCCCCAACTCCTAGGTCTGAACCACCCTCAGTATCTGTGCACTCCCAACAATCTGGCCAGGACGTCCCTAATTTCTAACAAGTACAAATCCATGCCCAGCCTGGATAAATCCATCACCCCTCAAAAAATCTGGCGTATCATATTTTATGTCCCTGTGATTAATCCTTGGAAACCCTAACTGGTGACAAAAGCGCACGATCTCCGTGTTTAGCTTCCTCCTGGCCTTGTCCACTGCCCCTGGATTCACCGCTCCTCTCCACACCCTACGAGGCACAAACCCTGTCCAAAGGACAGCACACCCAGACCACTGCTGCCTGATCAAGTCCAAATCATGTTTCATGGATCTCATCAGTGCCAAGCCAGTTTCCTTCACCATGTCGTTCTTACCGAGATGAATAACCAACATGTTGGGGCACCTACCAGCCACCAAAATGCCATTCAAAACCGGTACCAACTCCTTCCAACGCATACCCCCTTTCCTCCTCCAACAAATAGTAAACATGTCGTTATTAAAACCAAGATTCTCCCTGAAATAGCTGGCACGGGCCTGGACCTGAGCCAACTTCACAAAAGAATGGCCCACAATCCATATGGACATCTCCCTGGCGAGGGGCCCCATCACCGAACATGAAACGTGAAGCATAAATGAACACAGGGAAAACACATCACCGAGCTACTACAACCCAGATGCGCTGCGCACATAACGCTGGTAACAGTCAGAGGACCACCTACCCAAGTTCATGATCTCCCCTCGCCCCAAACCCCGATTGTTCACTTCTGATGCTGCCCCAATCCGAAACAAATGCGTCCCAAAACCTTTTCTGTCAATCCCCAGCCCAGCCAGCGCCTTCTTCAATACAGCCAAGAGCTGGGAAGCTTTCACCACCCATCCGTCAGAATGTCTGAAAATTAACTCAAGCGTATCTGGGGCCAAGGACCTCCACCTCACCCCCACCTATATGGGCAAGTCTGCAGCGACACGGCAGCCTGCAAAGAAACCCATTTACCCCCACCCCTCTGATCCGTCTTCGATTTCCTAAGCCATAAGCTGACCATATCCCCACTAATGGAAACCTCACTTCATAACACCCCCTCTTCAACTTTTGAACCTACCAGTTCAGAGACCCGAAAGGCCCCAAAGAACATCAACATAGAGAAAAGACAAACCTCCTGACCGTCCTTGCATATCCCCGGCAACGTCTGCAAAATCCTCTCCAATAGCTCCCATGACAGGGGGTTCCGCACCCGTGATGCCCGTCCACAATCCTGCGCCCACCCTTCCAGCATGCGCGTTCCTATTTCCCCCACGGTCAGCGCATGACCCCACCCCAACATGTCTTTATGCAACTGTAACTAACAAACCTCTAACCTAAACTTAGGACACCTGGTTACCCTTTCCCTGCACCTGTTCACAAACTCCCCACACTTAGGAAGAAACTACAAAAAACTCCAGTCACACTTGGCCAACTTTCACCAACCCCACCACCCAGGTAAATGTGGGAAGGTAGGTGGAAAGGCCGCCTCCCAATTATCCTGCCCCCCCTGCCTTCTAGGTCTGAAACCCCTTTCCCCCCGACTCCTAGGTCTGAACCACCCTCAGTATCTGTGCACTCCCAACAATCTGGCTAGGACGTCCCTAATTTCTAACAAGTACAAATCCATGCCCAGCCTGGATAAATCCATCACCCCTCAAAACATCTGGCGTATCATATTTTATGCCCCTGTGATTAATCCTTGAAAACCCTAACTGGTGACAAAAGCGCACAATCTCCGTGTTTAGCTTCCTCCTGGCCTTGTCCACTGCCTCTGGATTCACCGCTCCTCTCCACACCCTACGAGGCACAAACCCTGTCCAAAGGACAGCACACCCAGACCACTGCCGCCTGATCAAGTCCAGATCATGTTTCATGGATCTCATCAGTGCCAAGCCAGTTTCCTTCACCATGTCGTTCTTACCGAGATGAATAACCAACATGTTGGGGCACCTACCAGCCACCAAAATGCCATTCAAAACCGGTACCAACTCCTTCCGACGCTAGCCCCTTTCCTCCTCCAACAAACAGTAAACATGTCTTTATTAAAACCAAGATTCTCCCTGAAATAGCTGGCACGGGCCTGGACCTGAGCCAACTTCACAAAAGAATGGCCCACAATCCATATGGACATCTCCCTGGCGAGGGGCCCCATCACCGAACCTGAAACGTGAAACATAAATGAACACAGGGAAAACACATCACCGAGCTACAACAACCAAGATGCGCTGCGCACATAACGCTGGTAACAGTCAGAGGACCACCTACCCAAGTTCATGATCTCCCCTCGCCCCCAACCCCGATTGCTCACTTCTGATGCTGCCCCAATCCGAAACAAATGCGTCCCAAAACCTTTTCTGTCAGTCCCCAGCCCAGCCAGCGCCTTCTTCAATACAGCCAAGAGCTGGGAAGCTTTCACCACCCACCCGTTGGAATGTCTGAAAATTTACCAAAGCGTATCTGGGGCCAAGGACCTCCACCTCACCCCCACCTATATGGGCAAGTCTGCAGCGACATGGCAGCCTGCAAAGAAACCCATTTACCCCCACCCCTCTGATCCGTCTTCGATTTCCTAAGCCATAAGCTGACCATATCCCCACTAATGGAAACCTCTCTTCAACTTTTGAACCTACCAGTTCAAAGACCCAAAAGGCCCCAAAGAACATCAACATAGAGAAAATACAAACTTCCTGACCGTCCTTGCATATCCCCGGCAACGTCTGCAAAATCCTCTCCAATAGCTCCCATGACAGGGGGTTCCGCACTTGTGATGCCCATCCACAATCCTGCGCCCACCCTTCCAGCATGCGCGTTCCTATTTCCCCCACGGTCAGCGCATAACCCCACAAAAAACTTTCCAACAAAAGCAATCCCTGCCAATTTACCCGCTATTGTCATCTTTGTAAGTCCCCTCTCAATTAGATCCAGAATAAACTGAAACACATCTTTGCGTTGACGCGCCGGTGAAACCCGCCGCTTAGCACCAGAGCGCAAAAAATCCTCCCATGCTGCCCCGTATGCTACCTTTGTAGATTGCGCCAGTGAACCTAAAAACAGCTGCAACTTCCTGTGTTGCCTACTTACCACAAATGCTGCGGCATACTGGTCGGGATCTTGTCTGCGTCCTTGGCTAGCCCACGGAATCTCCCCCACTGTGAACGAGACAAAACAACGGGTATGTCTTTCTCCACACCGGGCACATGCACTGCGCGAAAGGCAATATCATGCCGTAAGAACCTTAACAGAAACACCCTCAGCAACTTCAAGATTTGTTCATTCCTAGCAGACTGGCGGTTCACAATTTCCACTACCACCATGTTGTCAATTCTAAACGTGATCTTTTTGTGTGCCAGCTGTTCCCCTCATAGAGTGACCGCTACCACCAGAGGGAAGAACTCCAGAAAGGTTATACTCCGTCCCCCTCCCGCCCACTCAGGGGGCCACTGCACGGCACACCATTTACCTTGCCAGTACAATCCAAACCCCTCGCTCCCTGTCGCATCAGAGAAGATTTACACATCCCAAACCATGTAACCCCCCGCATCAGGGGGATACCATTGAAGTTCTGTAAGAAAAGCTGCCACATTCTCAGGTCTTCCCTCAACCCGGCAGACAGCCGCACATGATGATGCCCGAGGTCTCAGTCCTGCTAGTGCCCAGCCCAGTCGCTTACAAAACGTCCTCCCTACTCTCACCACTCTGCAAGCAAAGTTAAGGTGGCTCAATAGCACCTGAACCTCCGTCACCGTGACCTTATGTTTCGACAACATTGCCACCAGCAGCCCCAACATTTGCTGCTTTATGTCCGCCAGAAGGCGTGCCTCCATCACTTGACAATCCAACTCAATGCCCAAAATGGACGGAGCCATACAGGGACCATAGTTTTTTCCGGTGCCAACGGCTCGCCATTTCCCCCATGATCTCATTAAAACTGTCCAGCGTCTTCTTGCAAGTCCGTGGAGTCAGAGGTGCCCACAAAGAAAAAGTCAACCAGGTAGTGTGTTACTCCTTGGTGACCCGTCCGTTACGAAAACAACCATTGCAGGAATGTGATGAAGCATTCAAAAAGCGTGCAAGACATAGAACAGCCCATCTGTAATGCTTTGTCCATGTACCAGTGACCGTTAAATTGGATACCCAAAAGGTCCCAATCCTCTGAATGGAATGGAAGCAGCCGGAAAGCTGACTTTATGTCACACTTTGCCATCAACGCCGCTGTGTGTTCGCGGTCACTACCAGAGACATGGCTACGTCAACTGATGAATACGACACATGGCCTCCCGCTCATCAATGAAATCATTCACTGAGCCACCTTCGACCCACGACAAATGCTGTATGAGGTGAAACTGCCCCTGCTCCTTTTTCAGCACTACTCCCATGGGTGACGCAATCAAATTTTTTAGAGGCTAAACCTCAATGCGGCCCTCACGCACTTCCTTATCCAGTTTGTCCTGTACTATGTCTGGGTGCTCCTATGCTGACCTCAAATTGTCCGCCCACCGTCTTGTCCTAAGTCCGTCGTATCCCAGTCGGAAACCCTCCTGAAACCCCAACCTCATACGTTCTGCAGCCTCCACATCAGTATATCCTTGCAGGGCAGCCACCAAGTTGTCAACTCTAACTGGCGTACAAGCCATTTGGCCCAGGCCCCTTAGCCCCTCGCCCGCCCGTGAGCAGTTGCTGCTGCTGATTCCCTGACCTAAACCCCCCACCTGCCACTGCTGTTTCCCTTGTTGTTGACCCTGTCCTCCCACCAACAGTTGACCAATGCATGCCTGCCTCCACACCCTGAGCAGTCATGCCGAAACCTGCAGTACTCCCGGGTGAACAAACCTTTGTTGTTGTCCCAGCAGGCCCCTTTGGACCCCGCCTGTCCTCTCCCCACTTCCTCCACCCCTCCTCGGGTGGGGCGCCCCTGAAAGGGCCAATAAACTAGCGGAAGACGCTGATCATAAAAATTGTCTTCCCTAACCCGGCTAGCCCCATCCTATGCTGCCACAAGTCTGTGTCCAGCTCACCCCATTTTGCCTCTGATTCCCACGCTATGCGTGCCCAGAACTCTTCATCATATTGTGCCCATGCGTAACTGACCCCGGTAATCTGTGCCTTCCTAATCACGTCCATGTACTTAAACATGGCCACAGATCTCTCAGGGAATTTATCACAGTACACGCTCGCATAAATAAGGAATGCCGCCGTCCAATTCTCTATGGCATCTACAGCCTTTTTGCCAACTCATATTCCTCCTCCTTAGACCCTTCTTTTGCCCTGACTTCTCTGTGAAGGAGCTTAAGGATCTCAATGTATTCACCCTTCCATATACGTTCCTTAGTTGTCAACAATAAATGCGCACCCAAGGGCTTTGTGACACCCATATATGGTACACGTTTTATCTTCAACTCCTTACTTTCCAGTTTTGCCTCGTTTCCCCCATTGTTACCTCTACCGACCCTTTCTTGTCTGTCTCGCTGTCCCCTGTGCCCCGAACGCCTTACCTGCGCCCTCTGCGGACCCTTTCCCTGGGTCATCCACCTCTGTCGTCACTTTCTTTTTTTTGTTTAAATCTTTTTTATTGAGTTTCAAATAGCAAACATAGTACAAGAGGAAATTACAATAATTAGAGGGGGTTCCCGTTTTCAGATGTCTTCCCATCCCTCCCGCCGTGGGGGCAAGTCTCACCGTTGCTTAATAGAATGTGTCCTTGGATGCGAGTGAGGGCCCCGGCTTGATTTGCAACGTCCCGAAACAATCCCATCAACAACCAACAATCCCCGTTCCCTCCACCCTCCTCCCCCTTTCCCTCCTGCGTCCTTCCTCCCCGGTGTGGTAGGCAAGCTTCTGCTAGGCTTTCTGAGGCATGTAGAAAGTATGAGGTTCAGGCTGGGGTCCTTGCGTCCTTCCTAAAGTTGTCTGGTAGTCGGAGCACCGTGAGGTATTTCGGGCACGTGATTTCAGCAAATTCATCTGATAGGAGAGAGACCAGGGGTTGCCACGTGTCTCCCTCACTCGTGTCTGAGTGAGGGAGGCTTGTATCTTTTCCATACCCATGATGTACCAGAGTCTATGGAGCCACCCCCTGTGTGTGGGTTTCCTTTGAGTGCCCCATAGTGACAGGATATGTTGAGTGGCAGCCCCCATAGCCAGCCCCATCTGTCTCTCCCTGAGCGATTTGAGAGGAAGCGTGATGGCGTTGGGGAGACCGAGAAGCGTGTATGCTGGGAATCGGGGGATCTCCGTCTCAAAGTGTTTATCGATATAATTTAACACCTTTTCCCAGTATTCCCGCACCTCCGTACAGTCCCATAGTATATGAGTAAGGGTCCCTGCACGGATTGCTCTGATGCAGTCGTGAAGGTGTAAGGTGCCAGTAGTGTGCTATTTTCACCGCTGACTCCTTGCTGGCTACATTCCGGGCAGTGTGGTAGGCCCTGAAGTATATGTCTTGCCATTCTTTGTCCGTGAAGGAGCCTTCCAATTCTCGTTCCCATCGGTTTTGACCTGCTGACCGCGCAACAGGGGGAGGTGGGCTGAGCATCTTATATATTTCTGTGATCGTCTGTTTATCTGTCATTTTCGTGTGTAGGCACTTCTCGTAGTTTGTAAGATGTCTGCTTACGTGAGGCAGCACGTCTCTCGCTGTAAGCCAATGTCTGATCTGAAAGTATTGAAAGCAACGGATCTCTGGGAGCGTATAATAATCTTGTAGCGTATGCATTTGCAGGAAGCCCTCAGGATCAAAGAGGTTGCCGGCCGCCTTGCATTCCGACGCCCTCCATTGCGGAAACGACACAGGGATCATTCCCGGTGGAAAGGCCATATTATCAAATGATCAAATAGAGGTGTCATCGGGGACGGAAAAGTGGTGAGGCCACTCGGGACCGCCACCTTGTCCCACACCTGCATCACTGTTCTCGTGATGGGCGTTTTTTTAAGGTACGCTGGCCTGTCCGTACGTTTCAGGAATGGGACCTTCCACAATGACATCTGGCCCATAGCTCGGTCTTGAAATAACCATCTTTTTTCCGATTCGGGTCTGCTCCACTCTAAGAGATATCGGAGCTGTGTCGCTTGGAAATAACGGAGTAGATCAGGGACCCCTAGGCCGCCTTCCGACGTAGCCCGCGTGTTCAGGTCTCTACGCAGTCACGGGCGTTTGCCGGCCCAAACAAATTGTCTGATGCTATCTTGCAATTTTTTGAGCACGCCTAATGGGGGAGTCACCGGAATGGTCTGGAACAGGTATAAGACTTTCGGTAAGAGAGTCATTTTGACTGCTGCCACCCGTCCCAACCAAGAGAGTGGTTGCCGGCGCCACCTTGTCAGGTCGCTTTGTAGATCAGCAAGTAGAGTCGTGTAGTTTTGCTCGACTTTCTGGGCCGTGCTTGGTGTCAGGGAGATGCTTAGGTAGGTTAGAGCCATCTGGGACAAAAGACCTCTGTATCGTCGCTGGACTCGCGCAGTTGCGCGTGCATTCCGTCCCAGAGGTAAGATCAATGATTTCTCGATGTTCATCCTGAACCCCGATACTTTCCCGAAGTCCTCCAGTTCTGTGAGGAAGGCCGGCACCGATGTCGAGGGGTCTTCCAGAGCAGCAAGGACGTCCTCTGCGTAAAGACTTACGGTCTGCGGTTCTCCGCCAAACCGAACCCCTACAATGGTCTGATTGTCTCAAACCCTTTGCGCTAGTGGTTCGATGTATAGTGCAAATAGTAGGGGCGAGAGTGGACACCCCTGTCTGGTGCCCCTCTGAATATCTAATGGCCTTGAACGCATCCCGTTGACACTTATCGTGGCTTGCGGGGCAGCATAGCAACTAGCGACCCACGTGCGAAACCGGTCGCCCATCCCGAAATGTGCCAGGACTGCATCGAGGTATCCCCAGTCCACCCTGTCAAACGCTTTTTCGGCATCCACCGACAGGAGGACTGCATCAGAGTCATTGAAGTGGGCTTTGTCAATGACGTGGAGCAGGCGCTTGGTGTTGTCCACGCACTGCCTGTTCGGGATGAATCCTGCTTGGTCCGGTTCAATGATGCCCGGCAAACATGGGGCCAGGCGCGTTGCTAGCATGCCGGTGAATAGCTTCAGGTCAAGGTTGAGTAGCGAGATGGGCCTGTAAGCCTTACATTGAGACGGGTCTTTGCCCGGCTTGGGGAGGACCACGATGTCAGCCTCCAGCATGTCCTGGGGGATGGAGCCACTGCCCTGTAAGGAATTAAATAGCCTGGTCAGTATTGGCACTAGCAAGGGGCAGAAAGCTTTATAAAAGCCCGCCGAGAAGCCATCAGGGCCCGGGGCTTTTAGCGATTTGAGGCGCGCGATCGCGGAGATGACCTCGTCCGTCCTGATGGGCGCGTCAAGAGAATCCCTGGTGGCTTCGTCGAGAGGTGTGATTGCCATCTCTTTGAGATAGGATTCAGCCATTGTTTGCCCGGTGGGCGGTTCCGCCGCATACAAAGAGGCATAGAACGCCCGGAAGGCCTCTGCGATCTGGTCGTCCTCTTGAGTGATATGCCCCTCTCGGGTTTGAATGGAGGAGACTTTCGCGCGCAGGGTCTTAGCTTTGAGGCTGCTCGCAAGCAAGCGCCCCGTTTTATCGCCGCCTACGTAGTAAGTGTGGCGCAAGCAAGCGCCCCGTTTTATCGCCGCCTACGTAGTAAGTGTGGCGCAATCGCAGGGCTGCTTATTCCGCCCTGTCCAAGTCTAAACTTGCGAGTTGGGCCCTAACTGCTTTGAGTTGGCGCCATACCCGGGGAGCCCCGGTTCGACCATGAGCCTGTTCTAGTTCAAGTGCTTGGCTGGACAGGGATTGCCCCTTGTCCCTCCTCTCTTTGGCTTCCGCAGCGGCTACAGCGATTAAGTCCCCTCTCACTCCCGCTTTAAGCACTCCCCATACCGCGGTCAGGGCGACCTCTGGAGTATCGTTCACCTGTAGATACTCAGTAATACGGTCATGGAGTTGTTGTTTTACTCCATTAGGTTAGAGGAGAGCTTCATTGAGGCGCCATCTATCTTTCCGTTGAGCGACCATAGGAACTCGTAAGTGTGTCATGAGTGCATCGTGATCGGACAGTGCTGCCGGGAGGACCTCTATGTCATTTACAAGGGGGGTCATGTCAGTGTTTCCGAAAAAGTGGTCAATTCGGGCGTAAGTGTGGTGCACGTGGGAGTTAAATGTGTAGCCCGGGGTGGTGGGGTGATGTTTTCTCCATAGGTCTACAAATCCCATGTCTGATAACCACTGGCCCCCCTCCACTGAGATTGAGCCTGCGAACCCATGGCGATGGCCTGACCTGTCCATGTTGGGGTCCATTACTAGATTTGTGTCTCCGCCCACCAGCACTGATTTCGTATTAGGTTTTAACGCGTCTGTCAGGGACCCTTTGAGAAATGGTGCTTGTTTGGAGTTTGGAGCGTAAAGTGAGCCTACGACCATTGCCATCCTGCTGATCTGAATGTTATAAGCCAGGAATCTCCCTTTAATTTCGGCCACTTTATCCCGAACCTTCCCTTTGAAATGACGTGCCACCAGCAGGGCCACCTCCGCTTTTTTCTCTAGTGTTGAAGAATAGAATTGGAGCGGGAAGCCCTTAGATCGCATTCTTTGCCAGTCTTTAGGTAGCAAATGAGTTTCTTGGAGTAGGCACACTTCTGCGCCAGAGTTTTCTAAGTAAGACAGGACAACCCTGCGTTTAACGGGGTTTTTAAGCCCCTTTACATTCAAGGTGAGGACTTTTAACGTGGAGTCCGCCATAATTGGGACATGTAAGGAGTGCAATGTGCGCTAGATGTTCGCCGACCTCTCGGACCTGTATACTCTGCTACTCTGCCTCTAGTGAACCACACCGGGAGGGTCCCTGAGCCTCTGTAGCTAACCTCCCCTGAACACCTTCCCCCCATACCCCCTCCCGCCCCCTGCAGATCCAACCTTCCCAACTCGCCCCCCCAACCCTCCTCCCCAATCGCAGTTGCTATCCCCCCAACTCCCTCACCCACCCCACAATATTCCCGGAAACAATCCCCCATAACTTTTGCCATAGTCTCGGACCTATCGGGACAAAGTCCAGGTCCGTAGAGTGTCAAAGTAGATGAGGACATGGCGGCGGCCGACTCGTCGGCCCCCGACCCCATCCCCCCGATGAGGCAATTGCATGAGGGCAAACCCTTGTACAGGAACACCTTACTGTTTAGCCGCTGTGTTGTCCGCTACCTCTTGCACAGCCGCCTCTCGCTCTTGGGCGGTCACAAGAGGGTCCGGTTTTCGAAAGGATTTAGGAGAACGTCATCTTCGCGCGGTCTGCCAACCGTCTCTGGATCGTCTCGCAGGCCCTTCCAGCGATCGGTGTGGGGAGGTCCCCCTAGAGTCAGCCCTCTCCGGTAGGTCAATGTCCAGCACTGTGCACGTGTCCTGAAGGGATCTGAGCTGGTGAAGTGTCCCCTTCCATTTGAAGATGAAGCGGAATGGGTGGCCGCATGTGTAAGGTACTCCTTTGTCTCTTAGGAAGTCCGTAGCTACCTTGAAGGCTCTTCGTTTCTGCAGGGTGATGGCAGAGAGATCCTGGAAGAGGACCACTGGGTCTCCCCGGAAGGTGATTGGTTGTCGCGCTCGGGCCTCCCTCAAGATGCGCTCCTTCACTGGGAAGTCCGGGAGAAAGGCCAGTATATCTGGAGGGGGGCCTGTGCAGGGCGCGCTGGGCCGACCCTATGTGTGCGGTCAATACGAATTTCGAATTCGCCTGGCTCCCCGATAATCTCCCGGAAGAGCTCTTGCAGGTAGGTGACGATGCTGTTCCCTTCCGATTTCAATGGAACTCCCCGGACCCGTATGTTGTTCCTCTGGGAACGATTCTCGAGATCCTCCAAATATGCTTGAAGATCCACCTGTTGGTTCTGGAGGCGGAGGATTTCTTGTTGGAGTCATTCCACTTCCATGCTGCAGGTCTGGTCCGCCTCTTCCATCGCCGCCACGCGCTCCCCCAGACCGTCCACGTCCCTGCGCAGTTCTCGCTGCTCACCCGCCAGCTCTTGCTTCAAGGTCTGGAAGTCGTCCCTCAGGGTGTTGAAGAGGGAGGCCAGAAAGGCCTTCGTGATGGGAGCAGATTCGTCGTCCGGGCCCGAGGTGGCAGCCGGTGTCTTAGGGGGCGACTGCGCTGGGGCTTTCTCTGCTTTCGGGGCATTTTTGTGGAGCATGTCTGTTATGTTGTGGTTGCCTTTGCGCCCCGCGGTGGCCATGTTGTCGGCACTTTAGAGTCGATGGCGGTCAGTGGGTCTCCCGTCAGGCTGCGAATGGCGCCCCCACCAGATTAGGAGCAAGTTCCAGTTTTTGCCTTCCCGATGTTGGAGCCTGGGAGCGTGGAGTCTTTTCAGGTCGACGGTGTAGGGCGGCGTGGGCCCCTTTCGTAGAGTAGCCCTGTCCTCCCAGTGGGGGTTTCGCTGTGCGTGAGATGGCCTCAAGTGCGGTCCCCAGCCCTCTAGGCCTGTCGCTGTGGTGGCCCAGTGGGTACGGTTCCTGGTGTTGACCCCTGCCCTGTGGGTATCCGGATTATTCTGTTACCGGCTCGCCTTCGGTGTCCCGGGTTCAGGGCCTGGCGCAGGCAGGGGGGCACACTCCTCACCCTCCGGCCCCAGGGATGTCCCTTCATCTGCCAGGCGCAGGTACACAACAGCTTGGCCTACCTGGGCTTCCGTGCGGATCTCGGCCCTCCCTGCTGCCTCTCCGCTGGTTCGCCTCCTTTTCCCTTGCCTCTGTACCGGCCAGCACACCAGCCACAGGGGGTCTTCTCCGCCACCCCCACTCAGAGCCTCGGCCCCCGACGTCCGCTCGCCCACCCGCTCTGGGCGTAAGAAACAGGGTCCGGTTGCTGCCCTCCGTAGAGGGGGCCTCAGGTGCAGTCCCAGCCCTCTACGGCCTGTTGCAGCGATGGTCCAGTGGGGTCTGACGCTGGTGTTGTCTCCCGTCTTGTGGGCACCGGAGTGTTCCGTTACTGGCCCACCCCCGTGTTCTGGGTCCTGGGCCTGGCGCAAACAAGGGGGCATGCTCCTCACCCTCTGGCCACAGGGATGTCTCTGCTTCCACCAGGCGCAGGCACACAGCAGCTTGGCTGGCTGGGCTTACGAGCCGACCTCGGCACTCCTTGCTGCCCCGTCGCCGGTTCGCCTCCCTTCTCTCGTCTCCACACCGGTTGGCACGCCAGCCACATGGGGTCTCCTCCGATGCCCGCACCTCGAGCCTCGGTCCCCGATGTCCGTTTGCCCGCCCGCTCTGGGCGTAAGAGTCAGGGCCCGGCCGCTGCCCCTCGCGGACCAGGTCCGAAGCCGGGGGCTCAGTTATTGCGGCAGCCCACCCGCCTCCACCGGTCGCCGCCGTGACCCAGCCAGATCGGGTCTCTGCCGTTTGGGGCTGCAGCCGCCCAGTCGCCGCTCCAGGGGTCCTCCCTGGCAGTTCGCTGCTCTCGGCCTCCGTGTGCGGTCCGATTCACCTGCCGCACCTGGCCCTGAGGTCTGGAGAACTCCCTGGGGGCTGGGTTCACGCTGCCGCCATCCCGCAGTTTCGCGTCGGCGAAGGCCGGAGCTGGGCCACCTTGTCTCCCGCCGGCGGCGTCTTTCAAATCTGCCCGTCGATAGCGCCGGGATCGATGCTGCACCTTTGGCGCTGGTTTTGGTGAGGATTTTAGGGTATTGCCCGCTATTGAAAGGGCGGTAAGGGGTTTAGGGCCAGGGAGCCTCGGAAACCGCATCCAGTCAGGCCGCCATCTTAGCCACGCCCCTGTCGTCACTTTCTTGTCAGTTTCGCTACTCCTAGTACCCCGGGATGCCATACATGCGCCCTCTGCTGACCCCTTACCTGGGTCATCTGTCCCTACCCCCACATCCATCACATAGGTACCTTTGCTCAACCTACCCCCTGCACCCGCTTCCCCCACACACACCCCCACACCCACTGCCAAAGTGCCCAATCTGGCAGACTGTTTACCTGGGGCTAAGGATTCTGCTCAACGCTCCCTTGTCAGTCCTGTTGAGGGGGCTGACCTGTCCTCCCAGCGCAATATCCAACCCTTGGGCCCTCCTAGCGTCGTGACACCTGACAAACACTATGCACACCATTAGTCGGCCCCCCTCTTCCTCGCCTTCTCCTTCTCTCAGCTCTCCCTCCTTCATGCTATCCTCCTCATAGTCTAGTTCCTCCTCCCTTGAAAAACCGGCCCTCACAGTCGGAGGTGCAGACTTAAATTGACTTTCTCGGTGCTCCTTCTCCTGCGGTGTCCCTTGGACCATTGTGGCCCAGTAGGTGTTAGGGCCGGGGAGCCCACTTTGGGCCTACTTCTGCCAGCCATGACGGGATCCCTTGCCGGTACTGGGCATGTCACCCGAGGCTCCACCCTCCCTTCTCCTTGGCGCTACCGGGCCCCTCCCAGCCCCACCAAGTCTGGCGCCTGCGTCGCTCCACCGCCTGCAAAAGGAAAGCATGGTCTGGTGTGCTGGGCCGCACTCTCTTCTCTCTTTCATCCCAGCTCCACTAAAGTGCTAGCCACCCACGCCAGCCACACCGCGCTAAGATCCACCACATCCTCCCTGTCCCCTGCCTCCCCCTCCCAGTCACTCCACTCCCAACCCGCTGCCTCTTGCCTGCCTGCCCAACTCTGCCTGGGCTCTACATCCAAAAGGCCTTCCTCAAGTCCCATTGAACCCCCCACTGGCACCCCCTGCCATAGTCCCTGCATCCCCCCACCAAGCTAGCTGACCCGGCACTCCGGCGGCAACACTCCAGTCTGCCACCCCCTGCACCCCCTGCACCGCCTGCACACCCCCGCCCACGACGCAAAAATATCCAGTCCGTCCAGGTCCATCTCTGTTGGACTTGGCCCTTCTGGCAGGTTCACCCCTAAACTTTTTGCTTTGTGAATGTGAATTGGTGATAGTGATTATTTTGTTTCTGCGCACTTTCACTGTGTCCCAGTGGAAATTGCATGCGCACTCTGAGTGCGTGGAGTAAGGTTGGCCTGCCCTCCCATAGGAATGCATGGGGAATGTCTGTATCCCTGGTAGTTCCTGATGCGTGAGGTATGCTAGCTCGAGTTTGGTATGTGCGGACTCGTGAGATTGAATGCTACGCAATGATGTATGCGGCATGTATGTGTCTAGTGTGGAAGTGCCACTTCTAGACATGGGTGTGCGTGTGCAGTGAGTGTGCTGGCACGTGATTGGCTGGAGCTGGCTGGTGAGTCTGGCTCCAGGAGTCTGGATGGGTCTGCCCGGTGGTGAGTGTGGAGATTAGCATGCTGATGGCTGGGGAGGAGTGCACCTGGGTCCTGAATAGGGCTGGGCTTTCCCCACACTATGCTGGCTCCGCCCCCTGTGGTGCGACTGATGATCCTAGCCCTGCCAGTGAATAGAGTGAGGGGCTGAGCACATCAAGGGTGCTCCCAGACCAGCTGCGACTGGTTTCTCCCCCACCCTGCACCCTGAGACAAAGGATTTTAATGTATAAATAGGGGCTGTGTCCCCTTGCAAGTTGTGTCTCTTCCAGGATCCCTTTTGCTGAGGGGGCTGTTGCTGTTGGGTGCCAGGAGGACTGCCACTTAGTTTGACTCCCTGCCTGGAAGCCCAGTGAGCTGGCTCTGGGCCCAGCCTTGCCCCCCCTGCCTGCCTCCAGAACTTTGCTGGAGCTCTATTTTTCCTGATAGCGCCTGGGAGCGCTGTATTTTACTTAAAGCGCCTGGGAGCGCTTTTCTCTTGTCCTTAGCGCTTGAGAGCGCTTCACTTGTTCCTCGCCGGTGCCCACCCGGCATCTGACCCATTTTTGCTGATTTAGTACCCCGATCTAGTGCCCACCTCGATTTATTATTTACTTAAGAAGAGCCGGCGCCCACCCGGCATTTACCTCCGTGATTGTGCGCTTCTCGAGGGAGCGCCGCCAGTGAGTACCAGGGCAGGCCGCCGCGCTGCCTGCGGCGACCCGGAAGCATTGCCTGCCAAACCGGAAGTCCCGCCTCGGACTGCGGAACGAGGAGGAACCTGCGGCTTGTATCCTCGGCGAGGCTCTCACAAGGGAGAGCCCGCAGCCCAGGAAAAGCGCCGCCCTGGGAAGCAGCTTGAGAGGAGGAGCAGCCCTCGTCCCAGCAGATGGTGAGTGGAGGCGTGGGTCTGTTCCCTAAGAGGAGGGCATTGGGGCACATTGCCGGTGCCCGCCCTCCCCTCTAACCCATGGGGCGCTGGTGGTCATAGACGTCCCGGGAGGGCCCGGGCAGAGTCCTCGAGCGGCTCCGAGAGACAGCAGGCCGCTACCACTGTGTCTCCGCTCCCCCAGCGAGGATGCATTCTTGTTTGGCCCACGAGGGCCCTGGGGGCACTTTTGTAGGTTTCTGAGCCCTGAGGGGCTCAGTGGCATTTCTTTATTTAGAGCCCAAGAGGCTCTAAGGCTCAGACCGGCCCATTTGTCTTTCGAGCCCCGAGAGGCTCAGCGTGCCCCCTTGTATTTGCGAGCCTGCGAGGCTCAAGGTGGCATTTCTTTGTGTTAGAGGCCCCAGAGGGGGGACTCCAACGCCTGTCCAGCCCACAGTTGTTTATCGAGCCCCAAGAGGCTCCAGCCTACATTTGTTCTAGATCCCAGAGAGGCTCTTGAGGGCCCAGTCAGTGGCGCAGAGCCTGCGATGCTCCAACGTTGACCCTCATTATCTACACAGCTGCCCAGCACTTAGTGGGCAGCTGCCACGTTTAGCCCCACCTGACATTGAGACACAGGGCGTCCTAGCCCCAACAAGGCCAGAGGGCCTAGGGACAGTCACAGGTGGTGACTTATGTAAGTTTGGCGCAATTGTTCTTTTGCTGCACCTCTGAATGCCCCTAACTGCACAGCGCTCCCAGCCACCAGGTCACCAAACCTAAAATGGTGGCTGGGATGGGCGAAAAACCCCTAATTACCCATGGGCTACATTTCTAAAATTGGGCTTCAATTGGGCTATTCCCAATGTAGCCCAATGGCCCCACTCGGCGAGCCCCTCCCCCTTCCAATCTGCCCGGGGGCAGACCTCGCGATGCTGGGCTGCCCCCCAAACCCACCTTGCGGCACCTGGGAAGCTTGGCAACAGTTTGTGCCAGTTCCGGGCTGTGGGTCCTTGCGGTGCTGCATGGCTCTTCTGGGCTCTTGCGCCAAGCACCTGACACCAGCGACATGGAGCAAAGTGTGGGGCACTGCGGGGCTCAACGCTGGGTCTGGATGCAGACTTCAAAAGCAAAAAGGCAATGACGACTTGCATCATCTCGTGTCTTGTCGGGGTGAAGGTAGGAAACAGTGCACTCTGACAGCTACCAATAATCAGGGGTCATGCTGGAGAGTCAGTACTCCTTTCCATACAAGCTGAACACCTGAGGCGAGGCCAGGTTCTGGTCAAGGAAGCAGTTGAGGCCTCTGGAAGTTGCCTTTAATTTACAGACCTTGGGTACCACAATACCCCTTACCAGGTACTTACCAATATACCAATTGCATCATATTTAGGGGAGAGAGCGCAAGCACTTTAGCACTGGTTAGCAGTAAAAAAGCGTTCATAGTTCTAAAGCCCAAAAAATCGAATTCAGCAACAAAAGGCAAAAAGTCTGGGGAGTCACCACTCAAATAATTTTCGGGCCAACAATGGAAAGGCAATGTAGCTAAAACGATATCAATTAGTCACCATCACAAGACAATCAAACCCTGAGGGAAATGATCTCAACTGCTGCTTGTATAAATAGTTTCACCACAGTCAAGGATTTCCCTTTTTGGTTTTGCAGTATTTCTCTAGAAGACATTATACATTGTGTCAGCTGGTAAACAATATAACAGCTGTAGTAAGCCCAAACAATATGCTGAGGAAAGAAGCACACGTATAAGTGTTCGACAAATGAAAAAGGCTGAAAAGGTGTGTGTGCGTGTGTGTGTGTGTGTTTCTGTGTGTAAGAGAGAGAAAGAGCAAGAGCACTTAAGAGAGGAAGAGAAAAGTAGAGAGGAAATAAAAAGGCATTAAAAAGGTTACTTTTTAAAGAGATGTTGAATTCTTACATAAAACCTTTTTCTTTCGTGATTACAAGCAATGGGGCATATTTATAAGTCCCAATCGCCACAGGAACGTCACTTTTTTCGACGTTCCTGTGGCGAAACAGGCTTTTCCTTATTTACAAGGCAGTGTTAAGCTAATGCTGCCTTGTAAAATAAGTCACCCTTTCATGCTATACTTAACATGAAAGGGGTAGGCAATGGACCAAAAAGACCAAAACAAACCTTGGTCTTAACATGGCACAATGATATAAAATGCTTTACTTCTCCTCGTTTTTGCTGTTTCTATATGGGCTGCACACAGAAAAACAGCAAAACACCATGCATCACTGTTTATGTGCAGGAAGGGACACATAAACATCATTCTCACAATGCAGACCCCCTTACACTATGGTGCAAGGTTGCGTGCGTTGGTGCTAGGCAGCTGTAATTAGCACCAGCGCAGGGGAAACTGCAGGGCTGCATTGTATTGTTGTAAATACGGTGCAGCTCTGCATTTCAAAAGTTGTGAAGGGTTAAGCCAAGAAGGCCATTGCCATGCTCCGTCACTTTTCTTGTTAATATGACCCAGTGTTTCTTCCGTTTTGAAACCCTAGAAAAATGTTCGACAATGTAAGTCACCAATTTTCCAAACTCAAACATAAGGCACTACTAATTAGCAATGGGGACCAACTGTAACAAGCATCATTAGTTAATGAGTCTGGCTTGATTTAGGTGAATATCGTCTTTATTTTAATGGTCATATGTTGCTTTTTGGTATGTTTAGATGTACAAACAGACGAATAGGACCATAATACAGAGTGGCAGATTAGATATCAGTACTATGTGCCAAGATGATGCTTGCTAGGATATATATACTGAAAACTTGTGGTTTCAGAGTACGTAAGTTACACTTGGGGAAAGAGTGCATGGGCAAATACACATAAACTTAGAAACTGATTTTAGGTAAAAACAGGATTTTGCACCCAAAACAGACTTTCCCCCTAAATGGATCTTCTTTATGCGTTGGTGTTAACATACCTGGCTAACTGCAATAACATGTACACCGGTCTCGCAAAGCAGGTATTTGAATGAACGATCACTAGTTCAAAACAGTTTAGGAAGACTAGTTCAAGTCCTGGGAAGTCCAGAGCATATAACTTCCACTCTCCTTTGTTGTGCTTTCCCTAAAATGAACTATGAGCAGTGCTTAATTTCAGCCTGTAGTTTCCAGTGCTCGGTACCGGCACTTAATCATCAACACTGGTGCTTGAGTACCAGTTAAGTGATTTGCCCAGAATCACAGGATGTTGAGCTGACGCCAAGACTCGAACCTGGTTCCCCAGCTTCAAAGTCAGCAGGTCTGGCCATTACACCACATCCTCTCCCCACTTGTTGGGTTTCATGGTTAGTAATTTGTTCTGTGTTAGGCAGCACTAACAGGAGAAATGGGCTGGTGGAAGCGCTCCTGGCAAGAGATTTTTCACACTTTATATGTGTGCTGTACATTACAGCACACATGCAAAATTGGAAATATAAGGAGAAATCAAACCATTTTCACCTGCCTCAAGTAGGTATGAGGTTTTGGTGCAAAACCCTGTCTATGAATGTTTGCAATAGGATTTGCTTTGCAACCTATGGGTGGTTGCAGTGGAACACCCATGTGCTATCCATGGAATGCCCCCTTGATGCAAAGTAGCATAATGTAGAACCTAGCAAAATGTTGCATGACTTTCTGATACTGTCCAATGGAAATCCTGGTTTTTATTGGATAGTAAATCTCACCCCAACCACCTGCGCCGGGTTTGCAGCACAAAAGTGATGCCAACCTGATACAAAGCTTTAATAAATCTTGGTCTGGGTGTGCTTTTCCTATAGATGATGAAAAAAAGAGTTAAAATGTAAATTTTAGCGCTGTGATTGGTCAGGGTAGCCTTTTATGTGCTTCCTATTTCTCGGTTTGGCAACGACAGCAGAGGCAGAGACACAGGACCGGCGCAGCAAAGTAGGTGTTGCTTTTTAGGTCTCGCCTACAAAACGCGCATGCGTTGCATAGGAAAGAGACCTAATGCCATTGATTGTCTTTTTCAGGCTAAAACATGCATGCGTTCAATTACCTTCAATGGCAGCGCGTGGACGTTTGGCGATTTACTTGCGGGAGGGAGCGCGTCTCCCGCAAGGTAAACACCATACATGGACTTCCGGCTGCACGCCAGTGACACCCCTTTGAGTGGTGCCCTCAGTGTTGCTTTAACTTTAGCGGCCGTGGAGCCGTGCTTTTCTTTCTTGCGCTTGTTCCTTAAGTCCAGTGGAAAAGCTGTATGTGAAAGCCCAATGTGCTCACTTCCTGAATCTGCAGCTCAGTGCTCTTTTTTTTAAAAAAAAGTTTAATCCTCATTTGCCAACTCGCCACCCAGTTTTCTAACTGTTCTGCAGCTCACTGCTCGCCTGTTGATTGCAGGACAACCTAGCTGGAAAGTTAGTTTGGGGCAGGAGCATGGTGTCCGGGTAGCGGCCATTCTCAGCCGGCTGCTCAGCCGCCAAGCTCTGCGTACTTGGCCTCCCAATGTACAGCACCCGCGGTTCCCCCACTTAGGCAGAGCACACAGCATCTTTCTCCCCAAGTAAGGCAGCGCAGGGCATGGAAGTGTGACTGCAGCACTTCCGCCCAAACTACGGTATGCAGCATGACAACTACTGGTCGTAAGCTGGGACAATCTTCTCTCACTGATAACACGGACTCTGCAAATTTTTGACAGTTGCTTTGCCCTTTGCCATCAGTGTTTGTAGCCGAGGCTGTGAGGCGACGCAGCCCCTGTGAGGCGAGGCTCGCGCACTTAGGGTGAAGGAAGGGCACAAGGGCAGACACCGTGAGACCGAAGATCACTGAAGCCGGCGAGACAGACATTCAGGAGGCGCTGCTCAAGTTCTCACATGATTCAGAAGTATTTGGCGCTCGTGACGTGAGGTGTACAGATTAAGTGAGAGCATCAGAAGAGGTAGACCCCAGAAGTGTCCGCAGGCTGTGAGTTTTGTCACATAGGTATACAGGAGGAGAACCAGATACTTAGGGCATCATGGACGGTAAGAGGAAAGCAGTCCATGAAAATGGGGTGTGCGTGAGGGCAGAAACGGGTGTCTTCTTGAGAGGGTCGCAGTTTTTATGCCGTCCCTGTATGGATGTAAGCACTCAGGTGCCTGCTTAGACGCGGCTCTTTTTCCTTTCATTGACAGCAAGGAATGATCTTGATTATATTTGGTAAAAGTTCCTCGGGTGCTTTTAGTGTCGATTAAGGAATGAATGGCGCTCTGAGCTCAGCCCTACGCAAACAAAGGGTTGGTTATATACTCATATGTTGATAAACAATTACGTTGCCGCTATCTAATGGGCTTCTATTGCAGGTTTGTTTTTGATACGTGAGCTTCATAACCAATGTTTTTACATCAAATCTCTTCAACTTTCATTTATCTTTAAAGACTCCCCCGTTGCTTTTGACACGTATGTGACTAGGTTACCTGATGGCGAGACTACAAGTGAAACCTCATAACTTACAGTACGTCTACTGGCACCTCGTAACCGTATAAAGCCATTAACCATTTAAAGTATGAATTTTTGTCTCCAGATGCAGAAACTATTTAACGTTTCAAAATGACGAGATTCATTCTAGTGACTGTTCCATACGCAAGGTTTGTACTGCAAATGTCAGCCTTCAGTGTCAGAAACCCGCTCAGTAGACTGCTTCGCCGTTCTCCTGACTCAAAAGAGCAGAGAACACCACAACACCGGTTTAATTAAGACAATAGACACGCAACGCCAACAAAAATATACTCCCGGCCCTAACGGCAGAAAACCCCCGAAACCATATGATCTAACTAAGCTTGATGAACCAGGCATAACAAAGATACTGAAAGTGAACTATACAAATTATTAAATAGATATGCAAAACTATTTTCCTACTCTGAAACACTGCATGCATACCGGTTGTCACACAGAATTAAGTTTGGAGTAAGTCACTAAAACTACAGCACTTCAACCAGCATCTACACATAGAACATTCTACATACAACACTCGTTTAACTATGCTCTTCAAAAAGGGCACCTAGTGACATAAGGAAAAGAGAGCAATTTACATCTGTGTCAGGGGTCAGGGCTACACAAATTATTCAATGAAATACAATACTTTCTGCAGAGAAGTGACTGTAGGATGGCATACAAACAATGTTCATTACAGCTGACACAGTTAAGGTAGACTATGACTATATTCTTCAGACAGTGGTATTAGCTTGACATATAATGCGTAACATACTTTATATACCACTTGTG
This sequence comes from Lissotriton vulgaris, assembly GCF_964263255.1. NCBI lineage: Eukaryota > Metazoa > Chordata > Amphibia > Caudata > Salamandridae > Lissotriton > Lissotriton vulgaris. The sequence continues at coordinate 2,074,316,442 of NC_141687.1, forward strand.
CAGCACTTCTGCATTTTTAGGTTGAACTGGGACAGCACTTTTGCTGCTCTGCGAAGCATGCTGTATTGAGGTAGGCACTTGAAGCTCTGCCACTTTCCAGCCATATTTTTCATTGGCTTGTGTCATTGCCCACTGTAAACCGTGGCTGTTCATTGGTCAAAACACCTTGTCTCATTTTGGAACCTCCTAAGGCAACACACCTGTTACATGTTGTTGTTACTCTGTAGGCTTTATTTACAGCCTTCGAGCACTATTTTCTCAAATTGCTTTGTCCTGCCTGCTATCGCAGGCAGTACACGCTCTCTCCTAATGCTTCTTTAAAAAAATGATAGAACGCATTTGCACTGCAATAGGTCTTGCATGTGCGACAGTTGAAGATCAAACTCCCATAAATGCGAGACCTATTGCACTGCAAATGCTCGTTTTTTTTACAGTCTTCTCCCCGCCACACCTCCACACACCCACACCCGCCCACAACCCGCGAATAATGCTGGCCACCACTGTCCAAATGATCAGAAAATTCCAATTACTGAAATTAGTATGATGCATCATGAATGCGTCTCCCACCGGCCTATGTTGGTGAAAAAGTGATGTCAACCATACAGTTGTTTGAAATTCGTTTCTCAGTATAATCACACCTTAAGGGGTTGCAGGAGAACATTTTAAAAGTCACATTTTATACTGAAAGGGAAAGGAAGAATTCAAAGTCACAGAGATTGAAAAAATCATTTTTTGGGGGCCAAGGCGAGACCAAGATCCTCCTCTCCATCTTCATCAACAGTCTAACCAACAGGAAATAAAAAAGTGGGTGAGAAACACATATATAAGGATGTTACGGAGATCACTGGTCGAGCGATTGTTAACTTTACAGAAGCACACCAATCAGAGAAGAGTTCAGAGGCCATAGGGACATATTTGGTTTTAATGCTATGATATAAACCATAAGGGATGAGTGGAAAGAAACTGCACCCCTTAAATCGTTCAAGAGTTCTTAATTTATTTAGTTAGATTACCATATTAACAGACATTAATTCAGAAGATTTACATGCAGTTCATTTTGTTCAATCACTGTCCAGGATCTGGGCCTTTTTGACACCTGGAGGGAATGGCAACCTGGGACTTTGGCTTACACTCACCACTCCGCTGCTCTTTAATCATTATCTCGTATTGATCTAATCCTTCTTCTGACACGTATCATCCCTGCATCTCCGGCAACCATATATACGCTAAGGTATCTTGGTTCACACCTTCATGACCCTCTGTTTTCGCAAACAGCCTGCGGGGACCTGCTCCATGTGAAGGCTTTGTGCTTGGTTTCTGCAACAGGAGGAATTTTGGGACTTCCTTGCTCAAGAGGTGGGGTGTTACTTGGCCCTGAGTCAGGGCACTGTGGACTCTCCAGGAACTTTGCGGTTGGCCAGTAAGGCAGTTTTGAGAGGGGCAGCAAGGTTGTACCTGAGGGGGCAGGAAAAGAATCCAGTATCCTTGGTTTACAATGCATGGGCTATGCCAATATGGATGGGGTGGATTTACACCAACTAGCTCTGAAGCTGAAGTCGCACAAGCAACTGGATGGCCTCAATACGTAGGGTCTATGACTGAGGGGAAAAGTCAGGCAAGCTCTTGTATTGGTCACAGATGTGGTAGCAGACACAGCTGAGAATATAGCGGCTGTGCTTGCAGCATATTACAGGAACCTATACACCCCATGGGAGAGGCTTCAGAGGGATGCAGCCCGCCCTTTAGTGTTTGATATCCTGATGCCCCTGGTGTCTGTGGGAGACAGGGTGGATTTTGACCATCCCACTGATGCGGAGGAGATCGCTCTGGCCCTCTGGGACATTAAATCAGGGAAAACTCTGGGTGCAGATGGGTGTCCCATGGACTACTAAAAACACTTTCAGAACCTCCTGATGCCTCAGCTTCTTGCCCTATATCGGGAGGCAGTTCCCAGGGCACAGTTTCCTTCCGAGCTTGACCTGGCAACCATTGTGGTCCTACCTAAACACAGCCAACCTGTAGATTGCTGTCCGTCGTATCGTCCGATTTCGCTTATTAACTCTGAGGGGGAAATGTTAGCGAAAATGTTGGTGAACTGGCAGCTCGTAGTTCTTCCACAGTAAGTCCACCCTGATCAGCGGGCGTTCATGCCTTGTAGGAGTACTAGGCACTGCCTTTGCAGGGTTCACCTGGCACTTGTGCATGTTTCTCTACTGGGGGAACAAGAGCTCTTCTTTTGGATTTTGAGAAGGCTTTTGATTTAGTTAATTGGGCTTTTGAACTGTTGATCAGGGTGGAACTGGGGCCTTGATTCTAGGCTTTTGTGCAGGTGCTCTATTCTAATCCAAAGGCCAAGGTAGGGATCAAAGGCACCTTATCTGCCCCCATCACGATTGGCCTGGGCACCCACCATGGATGCCCCCTGTTACTTTTGTTTGCCATGGTAATCTAGAGATGTGGTTTCGGTATGATGCCTAGGTTTGGGGATATGAAGAGGCATCTAGGCTCATCGTTAATTGGCCTCAATTTGTCTTGGTACCCCTGAAGTCGCCACAAATTGATGCAGAATGGTCGGCACAGCTTACAGTGCACAGACTGAGTTTTTGATACATGGTAATGTAGGTAGCCCTAGAGCCATGTCTTACTTGGAGTCTCAATATCCGTCCCTTGTTGTCCCACTTAACGATAGACCTCGCCCGATAGGCTATGTTGCCCCTCCTCATCTTGGGCCGCACCGCTCTGTTTAAGATGATTGCCTTCCCCCACTTATTCTACACATTACAGTACTCCCCATTGCTCTTGCTGCAGTGTTGGTGGCACCAGCTGCAGGCCATGATTCCGGCCTTTTTGTGGGTTAACCAATCCTCACACATAGCATTTGGTAAATGCACTGAATCCACATAGGATAGGGGGTTAGGGATGTTGGACGTGCAACCTTAATATTGAGCAGCGCAACTTCGGGTGGACAATGAGTAGCTGAATTGGGGGGACTCTGCATTTTGGCTGGAAGCCGCTGGGATGGGTCTGGACAGAATAGAAGGGCTGCTGTAGGGAACTCCTATTCCATCTCATCTCCTGAGTCCAAAATGGTGGTTCTTGGGACCTGGCATTTGGCATTACAGTGGACTGGTTAGGATTGACAGATTACACTTGCGACACAACCCCTATGTGTAGGTGAGTGGTTGCATCAGGCCTCCTCCTTAGAGGGTTCTCCAGGGTAGGAGACGTCAGGCAGGGAGAAAACCTCAAGTCCTATCAGGCACTGCAGTAAGTTTGGCCTGCATAGGACTCTGTTTGTTAGATACCTGCTGTTAGACCTGGCACCATTGGCGTGGGTCTCACTTCCATTTTTTTGCTGTTGCCTCCTGTGTTTTTGCTATATGTTTTGCTGGTCTAGAGTGCTTTATGTACTATGCCACTGCTATTCAGTTCCACAGTGAAAGTGCTTCCTATGTTAAATTGATGCAATGGATTAGTGACTCCATGATTGGCTTGTTTGATTTACTTGTCAGACCCTAGTACACTGCACTGTGTGTGCCAAGGGCTTGTAAATCAAATGCTGCCGGTGGGCTTGCTGCACTGATTGTGCCACCCACCGGAGCAGCTTGTAACCTACGGCTCAGGCCTGCCATTGCTGAGCCTGTGTGCAGCCTAGGGCTGCCATGTCAACTTGACAAGTGCACCCACTTGCCAGTCCCTAAACCTTCCCTTTCCTACATATTAAGTAGCCCTTAGGTAGACGCAAGGGCAGGGGGCATTGTGTGTAAAAGGTAGGACATGCCCTGATGTGTGTGAATGTAAATGTAAATGTCATGGTACTTATAGAGCGCACTGTCCCCAGACGGTCACCTTGCGGTGTCGCCTATTCAGCTTCCTGGCGCTGATACTCATACCGCTGTGGAACCCCTCCTGGCTTTCCCTGTGAAGTGTCCACTCCTGGGCACCCCCAGGGTGAAGCCAGGCATCCTTAACGCTGTTGGGGCTGGTGTGGAGGCTAAGCAAGCTATTGCCCAGAGTTGAAGCGTGGGGCCCGTGATTAGAATAGGCAACGAGGCGAGAATTAACAGGTCCGAGGAAATTGAGCCCGAGACCCCGCTGAGGCGGGAATCGAACCCTGGTCCCTAGCCAGAACTCTGCATCAGGGTCTGCCGCTCTAACCATTGAGCCACACTCCTCCTAATGGGGGAGTGTGGCATGTCCTGATAGTGAATTACAGCCAATTTCATTTTTCACTATTACAAGGCTACCTGTTCCCATAGGCCAGAATGGGCTGTTTGATTATAGCATCTTGTCATCCTAACTACCTCATGGAACTAGGTAGAAATTCGAGTTTAGTATGCCTGAACTCAGAATGATAAAATACATCTTTTAGTGAAGTTAGTTTTGACATTCTGTGTTTGAAAATATCACTTTTAGAAAGTAGGTATTTTCTTGCCTAACCATCCAAACTTGCCTCTGCTACGTTGTGTATTCCTTGTCTGGTTTTTGAGTGACAGGTGCTGGGGTGGCTCACGGAGACAGGGTGAGTCAGCACAAGGCTGAATAGACCTATCTGCATGTAGAGTGGTGGGAGGAGTAGAACCTGGGCCTGAAAAGGGCTGTGCCTGCCTTCCACAATGCTGGGCCCACCTCCTGTGGTGTGTCTGATGACTCTGGCCCACACTGTCAAAGGAAAGAAGGAGTCCTGTAAACAAAGTGATCCAGGACTGCAGAGAACTGGTTTGGACTAGGTACAGACACTATCTGCCTTCAGAGATAAAGGATTTTTTTTGATGTATAAAAGGGGGGACCCAGACCCCAGAACCTTAGATCACGTTTGGGAATCAAGACAACCCTTTGCTGAGGAGAAGAACCAAAGAAGCTGAAGGAGGAGACTACCCCTGTGCTGTGTGTTTGGGGGTTGGCCTGAAGTGGTTGCTTCATTGCCAAAGAAAGGAGAAGAGGACTGAGTGTGCTTTTCATCATCTTGTAGAAGATCTCCAAGGGCTTGAACTGTGCTTCGCTCCTGCTTGAAGTCTCAGGGATACAAGACTTCACCCCTAGCTCCCCCCTGAATCCCCTTGCTGGGAATTGAAGTGCCTGTTGTTGTGTTGGGGCTTCTGAGAGACTGAGTGTTGCTGGGAGCTGGAAGCGCAACTCAACGACGAGAAGCGTGTCGCCACTGCAGCTGTTGCCGTCGCATCATCAAGGAAGCGTGCAACCGCTGTTGCCATCGCATCGCCGAAGCACGTTACCTCCCCGGAGAAGCCTGCCACTGCCATAGAGGTCGCCATTGCAAGCGTGTCGTAGGGCCTGTCGTGACTCAGAAGATCATTGAGTCTTACAATCTTAAGAGAACTGAGCTATCTTCTACCATTTTAAAGTCTATCTATTTTTGAGCACAGTATTGTGGATTTTTGTTGTTTGGTCTTGTGATAAGTCTATATAAAAATACTTCTTTTTATAATACAGCCTGTGTGGTGTCCATATGTAGTGTTCTCACTGTATTACTGTATGTGTTCACAAATGCTTTACAAACTGCCCCTGAGATAAGCCTGCCTGCTCGTGCCAAACTTCCAAGGGGGTGAGCAAGCGTTGTTTTGGAAGTGCAGACTCTTACCCTGACTAGAAGAAAGGGTTCCTATTTGGTCAAAGGTACCTACCTCTGCCAACTAGAGACCCCCAAATCTAACACCTGCTCTGGAGCAACACCGTGGTTCCCTGACGAATATTTCTGAATGTAGCCCTCTAAAGTCCCAGATCCTATGGGAACAATTCAAGAGAAGTAGATTTCACATATTTACAATTCCCTTATAGCTCACTCCCCAGGCTTGTTTGTTCCCCTCAAGACACAATATGAAGAATTGGTGAGGCTTCTAGAGTATTCAAATTGGAAGGATGCTCGCATGGCACCTAGAGTGCAGGATGTGTCCTCATGGCTCCGGCTCATCCTGCTCAATTACCTATGTATGACCTAAAAAAACTCCAGTGAGGCTTTGGCTCGCTGGCATGTTGAAGTCGCCGGAGTGTTGGTGCTGGTCGGAGACACCTGCTCACTTCTATCATATGGTGCGGGAATGTCCAGTGATTGCTAGATACTGGGGTAGGATCCTTGAAGTCCTGTAATATGTACTGAGCAGGTCTATTGACTACTCTCTGTAGCCCATTATGTTGGGAGTCCTAGAGGGGTTGTGTGATCCAGTGGGGATAAGACTCTGATGGGGATCGGAGTGGCGCTGGCAAAGAGAGATATTGGTAAATAGTGTAGGATGTCCTCTTTTCCTTCCCTGGCTCCTTGGAAGCAACAATGGGCTGGTTCCGCTGTGCAAAACAAGGAGAAGCGTTAATACATGACTTGAAGATGCCCCAAAAAGCACACAAATGTATGGGGAAAGTGGTTGGAGTTCCGTGGACTGCTTTAAAATATATGTTTGGGTGGAATGTGATGACGTACCCTCAAAGCTTCTATTTTATTTATTTTGGACCTGTGAAAATGTTATGAGTTGTTGATTTCTTAAAAAATCAATAATATTCAGCTTTTAAAAAAATCCCTGACTGGGACAGAGGTAAAAAAGATATCTATCTAGTCTCCTGTTATAGTGTTGTCACTTCCTAAATTAAGTCGGTCTGAAATAACATTTAAAGCTGAAATTGTTGTGGTAGAGAATAAAGTCTAACCATGAATTTCCTATTATACTGTTATGCCATCATGTCAAATTGCACACCCATGGTCCTATCAAAATCAATATTCCTACAGAACCAAGTGAATGAGAGATAGGGAGATTGGGATCGAGCACTATTTAAAATTTGGGCTGATTTTCAATTTGTGGATTGCTTTTCCGGACAACCAAACAAACAATATGGAAGGCTTGATACTCCTCCCCCTCTTCTCCAAACTAGATTTGAACTCTTGGATGGGGTAGTTTCATCCCATGCCATTCTATAAATGAGTACACATAGTAACCGGAGTTCTCTCAAAAGCTTAGGTTGATAAGTTGAAACATATATGGTTTCAAATGTTCTTTAAAAGAGCCTTCATTTGATGAAATTGTGAATGATAACCATGCAGTTATGTTTCAAGAAACCTGGCTACTACAAGAGAAACCTATTGTGGAAGGGTTTATTGTCCTACATTTTATCAGCTATTTGAGTAGAAGAGGCCTTATACCTTTCAGTTTACTTATCTTAGATTGAAGGTTTTACTGCTGTAACACAAATTGTGCTAGATGATCATTGGATGATAGCCTGTGTGGTAAAATGTAAATGATGAATGATTTATGCATAATGCTGTTATTCCCTATGTGTTAGAAGTCTCAAACAAAATTGATAGGGTAATTGAGAGAACAATGGTAGGCCATCTCAATACAATAATCATAATAGCAGGTCATTTAACTTAAAATTGGTGCTGCACATGACTGAGACGTTTTTTGTGGAATTGTGTGTGATATATTGTGTTCCTCTTGCCATTTTTTCAGAATGCTCTAGTATAAAGTGAGGTGAAAAAATATGCAGCTAGATGGCAAGAACTGGAATGGTTTGTCTGAATGGAAAGTTTGCCTAATTTTCTCCCACTAGCCAAACCTTCCTTATCAGGACATGCCCAATAGATTATGGGCCATGTTCACTTACATTTTGTGTCGTGGTTGCACCGTTTTTCTGATGCGGGCAAAACACAAACTGTTAGTTTGGATTGAAGAAATGTCACTCCTCAAATCAGATTTCCGTAGCTTTGTGTGGGATTTTTCCCAAAAAGTAACACATCTAATCCCATATATCTGCCTTGTGTTGCTTTGCACAGAGGAGGCATCCCATGGATGGAGCATGGACATTCCCATGCATCCACCCAAATCAATCCAATTTAAAGTATTTTTTAAGTGCATGGCTACCCGGTGGGCTTCCCAGGACTGAGTGTTCTGCCAGACTTCCAAGACATCGTGATTACACAATGAATTGTGATTAGGGATGGGGGGAATTTTAATTCTGCTTGTGTAATTGGAGGAATTTGTTAATTGCACGTTACTCTTGTAATGCAGAATTACTGATTAAATTCTACCACTCAACCAGCTGAATTAATCTGCATTGGTTTTTAATTTAGAGGGCTGGAAGTGGGAACAGTCCCTGTGCGCTTAAAAACCCTGCAGATAAAGTTTAATCTCCAGTGGTTTTGGAACATAGAGGGACCGCTCCCTCTTCCAGCCCTGTTTAAACCACTTTACAGCAGGGCATAACCCTCAGCGCTTTTACATACTTATGTAAGGACACTGAGTGGTATGCACTACAGTGAACGTTTGGAAATTATTTGAAAGTAAGCTTTGGTAAAAGTAATAACAATCTGAGGCATGGGTGTATAAGGTCACCAAACTGCAATAGGTTTGGGAGGAGAACATAGCGGCCGGCTAGCGTGGTCGCGGGAGCGAACGCATCGCAGATTAATTGAACTTGGTTGTACACTGGGGGTTAGGTAGACACAATTTACCTTACCTGAGAGTTTATGTAGTGAGCCTTTGGAAGGGGGACAGAGGGACCACAGTGGAAAAATTGCAGGACGGCGGACGAGGACTCTGCAGGTGTCGGGTCGCGCTAGGCTGAGGCCCTGGAACCGTGGCGCAAAATCCCTTCTGGGGAGTGAGGGGCAGAGGCTGCTCACCCAGTGTCTGTAGCCAGGAGGAATCCACCGAACACAGAGAGGCAGCCGAGGAGCGGAGGGCTGTTGCAGGGTGGGAAAAGCCTAAAAGAAGAGGTAACAGCGCGCAGCCTGTTTGGGTAAGCCTCGGAGGAGGATAGGCCCCTGATATAAAAGCCACTAGCCTGGTGGAGGGAGAGGCAGGTACAGCAGGTCGATTTGAGGAGGGGGAAAAGCCAGTCAAACTAGACATAGTTAACAGATATTGGCTAAGAAGCGCAACAGCAGAGGGGCAGTTAAAGGCTTTTTCAAACCCAGAGTTAACAAAAAATATGATAATGAAACCAGCAAAAAAAGGACCCCCTCACTCAAAACTTTCTTTAAGGTGGTGCTAAAAACTCTGGTCTTAAAAACGGAAGAACAGCAGACCCATGGGGTTATGAAGGATTCGGTTAATAAAAAGGTGGAGAGGGAAGATGGCGGTGCCCAGAAATCAGTCAGTGAAATAACAAATATGGAAATTTATGACCTGGTTAGCGTAAACATATTCCAAGTTCTGTCTGTTGAAGAGTGTATCGTTGGGGATGAAGAAGCGCAAATTGGGGTAGGCGAGAATGCAGTTGAGTTTGGGTTGCTAGATACTGTGCCATATCCTGTGGCACTGGGTGGAAGGCTGGCTAGTGGTGGGTCTGCCACACAAGGTAGCAGTAAGAGGAATAATAAGTAAACAGAACCAATAGAATCAACAGAACCACTACAGAGGCACACAGTACAACATCCAGTTTCAGATATGATTCAGCTATTAACTGTGGAGGTAAGAAGTAGATTTGAAACATCAGAAGCAAACAAAGAAGAGATAAGAAAGGCATGTGATAATCCAGAGAAAAAATTTGATGATCTTACTGTTAAGACTCAAGTGCTCGAATCTACTGTTAAAGATTTAACCTTGACGGCCGGAGCAAATAAGGAAAGCATTAGATTGCTTGAAGATAGTGGGGCAGGTGGGAGCCGCTCGACTGAGAGTTTGTCCAGAGCTAACGTCTGCCACCAGTTGTGAAAGCCCAATTCTTGTTGCTGCAGGAGCAGCTCACCTGTAAGAACCCTGTTGGAGTCCTGAGAGCGGAGAAGCGAGGCCGCAGCGGAGGCGAGAGGCGCGGCCCGGGGACTGCGAGGGACAGCGTCAGCAACATCAGCTGTTCCCTCTTCCCGCGTGAGCCGCGCCCCCTCCCAGTGCCCCGCCCCTACAAGGAGCTTTAAAACCTCTCGCGGCCCCCGCTCCGCGGGAGCCGCTCGACTGAGAGTTTGTCCAGAGCTAACGTCTGCCACCAGTTGTGAAAGCCCAATTCTTGTTGCTGCAGGAGCAGCTCACCTGTAAGAACCCTGTTGGAGTCCTGAGAGCGGAGAAGCGAGGCCGCAGCGGAGGCGAGAGGCGCGGCCCGGGGACTGCGAGGGACAGCGTCAGCAACATCAGCTGTTCCCTCTTCCCGCGTGAGCCGCGCCCCCTCCCAGTGCCCCGCCCCTTCCCTACATCTTACTTACTTAAACAGGGCCTAACACGCGTATCGCGGGACGCGCGCGGGCGAAGCCCGGGCAAAGGGCGGGCCCTCTGTGGCCCTCAGGGGCCGGAAGTGGCCGGGTCGGGCCACCCCCCTAAGCTCGCCCTTCGGAAGACACAAGCCAAACCCAGACTACACACAGAGGAAAGTGGCAGTTAATACAAGTTAAAGATGACTAAAACCTGTAAAACTCCGATGGCCACTCGATCAACCAGCAGATCAAAAACAGTGAGTACACCTTTGCCCACCATAACCGCTATAGATAAAATGCTCCAAAAAACCATCAACGTAGTGGCGGATGCCATTCAGGATAGCGAGAGGAGGCTCTCTCTGACGCCTAATTTATGTTTCCCAGACTTGTCCTCACATACTAGTGTAGAAGACCCAAACATGGAGGACTCAGCCTCTTCACAGGAGTCCCTTCTCATGCAATCTTTTTCAGAACTACCAAGATCACACATTAAAGAAAAACCCTCTAACTCCTCTACCACGGACCTATTAGCGAATACCCTAGATAACAGCCTTATGATTCTAACTAGTAGTGCAAATAACATCCAGCAAGAAAAAGACCCTGCTTCCGCACTGAAAGATCACACCGTGGAGAATGCCTCGTTAGCTACTGCTATAACTGAAACCCAACCTTCTAAACAATGCAATACTCCAAAATGTAAGCGGAAAAAGCCCAGAATCATACTATCTAAAAGGAAAACCCACCTTGTATCAGGCAAACCCAAGCGTTCGCTTAAGGACATGTGGCAGAAGAATAGTCTAGAGAAACCCCCTATCACAAAGCGGGGTGGGTCCATATCGAATTCCCCACTAGTCAATGATGCAAGAGGGAATACTAATCCCAAAACTGGTTTCTCACTAGTTAATGAGGAAACAGGTCATATTGAGAGGCAAAATAGTGTAATCTTGCCAACAATGAGAGAGATCGAAGTCTTAATTAAGACAATTCTACAACCCATTCGCCATCAGATCGACAATATAGAAAGGGCGCTGAGCAAATTCGAGAGAGCACAAAATGATATATCCTCCAGTATCCTCAGACTGCTTAAAACAGCGAACACGCCCCCAACCTTTGTCCCATCTTCATCAACCCTAAATGTAAAAAACTCAAAAACAGTGAAAAAAGCAGATAACTCATCAAAGACTATAGGACACCCAAATCATTCACAACTCCAGAGCTTACCCTTAACTGCTCAAACACCCAATTCCCAATTAGCCTCTATCCCCACTGTGACCCTAAATACACCTACGCCTAACACACCTAATACTCAAATAGATGAGGATGATAGCGAGTGGGCTGCAGAGGGTCACTTACCTAGTACCAACGTAGGTATATCTGAGGATAAAAACCGTACGGCTCCTCCCAAAGGAAATACTCAACCTAAAGATACAGGAGTACAGCCCCCCAGACCTACTACAACATGTCCACTAGCACACATTAATCTGCCACCACAGGCCAACCCATATACAATAGTTATGATTGGGGTACCAAAAGTTGCTGCTAACAGGGAAGAAACACGGGAGGAACTGAGGAACAAAGCAATGCAATGGCTTTCCATACATAGGCCTCTCCCCTCAAATATAGTAGGCACCATTCATCATGTTAAAAGAGTAGAGTGGGTGGGTACCCGCTTTAAATCTACAGAGGGTGACTGCATAGTGGTCACCTTCAAATATCTAGGTCCAGCGAAATACATTGCAGGATGGAGAAGTACAGGGACAAAAAGCCTAATACGAACCATGGGACTAAGCTACTTCTACCCAGTCCGTTCAGATCCCTACAGGAACAAAACAAACTATAACTATACCCAAGATAGATCTTACAGGACACAGCAGAACAATCAACCCTGGCTGACCACTGTCCCATCCTGCCCAGATACGCCAATGGGCCTAGACCAACATCTATACCCTCACTTATGGGGAAATAATGCCCACAACCATCGACTAACAGAAACAGCTGAACGCCATGGGCATGGTTACCACCGGGCCTTTAACTATACCAACTCACAATATAATGACTACGGGTTCCCTTTAGACAATCGGTATGATGTTTTCCTCAACCATGACCTACTGGAGGACGTTGACTGACTGTCATCTGACCTGGTTCCGGTTTCACTCTCTGCAATAACAAACTGTCTGGTAGGAAATATGAAGGCTCCACCTAAAACATCAAATCCCCCAGTGGTTGCTATCTCTCCTAACACCACCTGCACGACGAATCTAAAACATTTGGTTAGCCCTAAAGTAAACCACGCCCAGTCCATCTTAGAAGGCGTGGCAAGTATCACTCCCTCACCAACGGCTTGTAAATCCCATGCATCACTTGTGATTCTAAGGACAAACCTCGGGATAAGGGACAACCCAGACCCGTGCTCTCCATCTGTTATGACATCTACATCAAATTTAGCACACCATGCCCCTAACACAATCAAGATATTGTCTTGGAATCTCGCAGGATTGGCCTCAAAAATTATTGACCCATCGTGGGAAGTTTTTGTCAAAAATTATACCATCCTGTGTTTCCAAGAAACATGGCTAATAGATAACAACATCTGTATTGAGGGTTATCAAAGCTTTTTTGTTCCCGCATCTCCCTCCCCCAGCGGCAGAGCAAAGGGGGGACTGGCAATATTCATTAGTCTGTCTCTTAAAATGCAGATCAACCAAGTGCAGCTGGACAACAGGAACATGCAGGTATTGACTCTTAGAAGGGGCAAGAAAGCCATAGCTCTAATTAACTTCTACAATTCAGTCGCAAATTTGAACGATTGTTATCTTGTCAGACTTGAAAGATATCTAAATGATTTTGGTTCAAAATTACCACAGGATAAAATTCTTCTTGGTGACTTTAATACACACACCTGTGGTAATCCCCTATCAACCACCTTGGGATCCTTGGGTTGTGGCCTCAGAACAGGTCCTCACTTCACGCACTGCCAGCGTGGAACAAAATTAAATACCCTAACGGACACTATGAATTTGACCATGGCGTTATCTATGAAAGACGACTCCTTTTCCTTCAAAGTTCCAACATACAAAGGATCTGAGTCAGGGTCTTTTATAGATCATATCCTTCTTTCTGCTGGAGTTGCCCAACAGGTTTTAAATTTTGACATCCTTGAGAGCATCCACAGCGATCATAATCCTTTGCTCCTTGAACTGCAATGCGGCCCCTCAGTGCTCCAAAAAAACATTAAGGACCCTGGGGCACTTAAGTTGACCAATAATAATCGCCGCTTAAAATGGAATCTGGTAAACAGCGACAAATTGTATGAGGACGTTGCTTTACACTGTGAACATGAACTTAAGCTCTGTGCCACAAATTCTGCTCCTCCAGAATCCATTCTATCCGCCTTTGCGGTTGTGTCCAAGAGAATAGAGCAACTACTTACGGTAACATCCAAAGGTTCCATCGCTCAACATCCCCGCTGGTTTGATCATGCTTGCTCCTCTGCAAATTGCAAATTAAAAGCTGCTCTTAAAAATAAACCGAGAGACCCTGCACTTATTAAGGCCCTTCGGGCAGACTACAAAAAGGCCCTTGCCTTACGCAAGAAGTCAATTAAAGCCAAAACATGGGAATCTCTGCTCGACCCCTCTACTTTGGGCAACAGCTCAAAATTTTGGAGCATAATAAATAAATCACTCTTTGGCAGTCCAAATGATGAGAGTCTGGGTACAGTTATACCGGAGGACGACTGGGTTACTCACTTTGGAGCTATCTTTAAAAGCGACGCACCACAACTTCCGGAACCACTTCATCTTCCTGAAAGCAACCCGCTACAATTTTCGACTAAAGAAATTGAATTAGGGATAATTGGTCTTTCCAGTAACAAAGCCCCGGGCCCCGATGGTCTTCCACCTGACCTATTCAAGTCTAACATCACCCTATGGGCTCCCATTCTTACATCTGTCATCAATGCCGGGGTCGAAGTGGGGGCTCCTAAATCATGGGGAGCATCTACCATCGTCCCTGTCTACAAAAAGGGGGACAGAACAAAAGCGGCCTGCTATAGACCAATCTCCCTGATAAACTCTGTTGCGAAGGTAGTGGGTGGGATTCTACTAAAGAGGCTGAATGCTTGGGCTAAACATCACAACATAATGACCCCAGCACAATATGGATTCAGACCAGGTCATGCAACTACCACACAGTGCCTGAATCTGTATCTAATTAGTGGTAAATACACTCAAGCAAGAGAAGGCACAGTGTATATGGCCTTTATGGACCTTTCCTCTGCTTTCGACTGCGTCGATAGGAGCAAACTATGGGAAGTCCTACAAAAAATGGGCGTAGAAAATAACTTGATCAACTTTCTGGCCGACCTACACAACGACACCCGAGCAAATGTGCGTTTTACAAGAGACATGAAAGTAACGAGAGATTTTAAAATTAACAGAGGAGTCAGGCAGGGCTGTATATTAGCACCTTTTCTTTTTAACTTATATATTAATGGACTTGAAGATCACCTGGTAAAAACAGACACTGATTACCCTCGAATTGGTAAAACAGGCGTACCGGTCCTGTTGTATGCGGACGACGCTGTTCTTTTATCCAGAACCGCACTCGGACTCCAAAAATTACTGGACTCTTTTTTTCAATTTATGTCCTCACGTGGCCTAAATATTAACAATTCCAAATCTTTTGTTATGACGGTTGGTTTAACTCCTAAAAAACAATACCCCTTCTCAGTCAATGGAGAAAACATACCACTAACAAAAACATTTTCGTATTTGGGTGTACTTTTCGATCATAAACTTAACTGGGGCCCTGCCATAACTAAAAAGAAAGGGGAAATACTGAGGACCAATTCTGGTATAATGGATTTCGCTCGCAAACTGGGAAACACTCCAGTGTCTGCTGTATTGAAGCTTTATCAGGCAAAAAGTGTAGCGGTGGCATGTTATGGAAGTGAACTGTGGGGGTTCTTACCTACAGATACCCTAGTAGCTCTCGAAAACAACTTTTTGAAACAGGTCATGAGCTTACCAAAGAGTACCGCAAATTTCTCCATACATGAGGAACTGGGTATTCCTTATCTAGCCGACAAAATTGCTGCAAACCCTTTGCTCTGCTGGTTAAGCTGTTGGCGAAATACAGCGATTCCACTGACTCACAACATCCTAGCTGAAGCCCTTACTTGGGAAGGTCAACTCAAGTTACCCTGGATGAAATACATCCATAATTGCTGTAAAGATCTGGGTAGATTGGACCTCTACTTAACACCCCAGAATACCACCAAGCAAGATGTCAACTTTGTAAAAAATACTTTTTACATGAAGCGACAACTCTCCAGGGAAGAAATTGAGTTCAAAAAGTCCAGCGTAAGGAACCACGTACTAACAAAGACTTGTGTGTTCTCTGAACCTTATTTATCGTGGAATATATCCAGATTTGAACGCTTCCTGCTAAGCAGATTTCGTTTTGATCTTTATCATCTGCTTTTAGCTGTACCAAGTGGAGCCCATAGAGGCCAAGTGCTGCCAGCTTGCGGCTGCGACAATAAGTCTCCGCAAGACCTGGCTCACTTTTTATTCCTCTGTTCTTATTATTCTAGTCCACGTAACATGTTCTTAAAACCGTTGCTAAAAAAGATGAATTTTACACAAATTAAGCCCGCACTTTTATACCTTCAAATGTTGCATGAAGACAGTACTTTTTTTATCTGTAAATTTTTTAAAACAGCTCTGAAGTATAGATTAAGTATGGAAGGATGACTCCAAACTGAATTATGTTACTGATACAACTCCGTCTTGATTAAGTATATGCACATAGGACCTCTGTATTATGACTTTTTTAATAATCGCTCCATACTTTCTTCCCATAAGACAAATGGAAGATAAACTTTTTCTCGTTTTATGTATGAATTGTATATTACTGTATTGTGTGCTTTTATGACTGCTTTTCTGTCAGTCGAATAAAGAACTTTTGATTTGATTTAGTGGGGCAGGTATGGAAGAGAGGAATAATTTGCGGCTTTTGAAAATGCCAGAAGGAGCAGATTTGAAAACTTTTGTAGCAAGATTAATCAAAATCGGGACACAAGTGGACTGTGTGGAGCAGAATATTATTGATGATATCCAGAGAATACACAGAGACACCTTCAGGAGGGACCCTAATCGTGAGAAGCCCAGAAAGATTCTCGTGAACCTCTTGACGTATAAATTGAAAGAAGAAATCCTGGCAAATTAATTTAAACTGAAATCCCTTAAGGCTGAAGGAGTAAATTTTGAGATACGGTTGGATAGCTCCCAAATAACTGTAAACAGGCAATGGGAACTGGGGAAAATGTTGGAACCTTTGAGACAGCTTGGCGCTACTGCACAGTTAAAATTCCCAGCCTCTCTGCGAGTAATGTATAAAAATAAAATGCAAAATTTCCGGAGAGTTGAGGAGGTGGAAGAATTTTTGAAATCCATTTCTAGAGTGGACGATACATAAAAATGTATTTGAAGAAGTGCAGTAACAGTTAACAGTGCCTTTATGAGAGTGGGTGCCCCTCGCCAAAATAAGTGAGTTGATTACATTTTGAACATATAGGCATATAGGTAGGCAGTAGGATTGAGTTATAAAGTCCCCCAAATTTCACTATAATTAGAGTTGATGCACGAAGAAGATAGGAGAGTTCACAAAGCAAACACAAGGAGATGATGGACGGAGTGCTAAAGCTTTTCAAACACTCACCTCCAGTCACAGATCTGGGCTGAATCCATCATCATTCTTTAGCTCACTTTGCCACCCCAGTTCAGACATGGCTATATGCAAATCAGTCTTGACCCTGTGCCTTATGGGAACAGTCCAGCCCGAACTGCCAAGCCATGTCTTCCCTGGACCGTAAACAAGCACCGTAGGGCCAGTTTCGGGCTAACAGCCACCATCAGCCAAGCTAGCTTGAATCCAGTGGCAAAGTGAGCAAGGCATACCCTGCCAACTTAGGGCAAACAAAGCGAACACAAGGAAATGATGGACGGAGTGCTGAAACCTTTCAAATACTCACCCCCAGTCACAGATCTGGGTTGAATCCATCATCATTCTTTAGCTCACTTTGCCAACCCAGTTCGGACACAGCTATATGACAAGTCATGTCTTCCCTGGACCGTAAACAAGCATTATGGGACCTTTTTTGGGCTAACAGCCCTCATCAGCCAGGCTAGCTTACATTTTGAACATATGGGCATATTGGTCTCACTTTGTTGGGGGTAGGCAGTATGATTGAGTTATATAATCCCCAAAATTTCACTATACTTAGAGTCGATGCATGAAGATGATACGAGGGTTCTCCAGGCTTAGGGGAGGGATGAGGGGTAGTTTTAGGGGTAAGAGCACTGGGTGGGGAGCATTCAATTGTAGAAGTAAGAATCTTATATATCTCATTCTATGCCCGTGTGGCCTAGGATATATAGGGGAGAAAGGAAGAGAGCTGAGACATCGCTTATGTGAACATAGGTCAGCCATTAATACTAAAAAGGAGAATGTCCCCTTGGTCGGCCACTGGATAGAAAAACAGCATATGGCCACAGATCTAAGATGGGTGGTGTTAGAAAAAAATTGAGAATGCAAAAGAGGTGGAGATAGTGCCTGGAGAAGGAAACTTCAAGAACAGTGGTACATTATTAGGTTTGACACCGTGAAAAGGGGACTGAATAGCAGAGAGGAATGGGAAAGGATTATCACCATGTAAACTTCTAGAAACACAAGGTTTTTTCTTATACGCATTACAGAATCCATGGGTCCCCTGTAGGTTTCATTTAGTAATTATAGAAAAAGGATTGGAGGAGTAGCAAGTAGAATAGGATTGTGACAGTAGTATAAAGGCATTGAGCCATTGTGCCATTGGGCAAGATACACTATGTACAAGATAACTGAAGATAAAAATGTTGCTATAAATCTAACTGGAATGATGTAACTTTGCACTGACCATTGGAAACACAGAAAAAAGGAGTTATTTAAGGTTTTCGGGCCTGATAGATTAATCCAATGGTGACTCGTTTTCGAATTCTATGTCAGGACGGAGGCTCCGATTATGCTTTTCTCAATTTCTTTACTGAACACAGCAGCCAATCAAAACACAGTAAAGAAATCAAAAAACTACACTACCCATAAACACTGGGTAACCATAGAGCACATAGAAAGTATATAAAGTGTCATAGAGGTTCCAACGTCCTCTTTCTTTGCTGCTCCGCAGCCAGTTAAGTGCTCTTTCCTTTATTATTCATATTTGGGCCCTAATTGGTATTAATATTGTGCGCGCTTTGTGCTTTGCCTGTTGCGCTATCACTATATGCTAATTTGAACCTTCCGGTTCGCGTTTTGCGCTGTCACCTTCTGCGCTTTGCTTTTGTTTCTTCGCCACTTTTCGGCGTGGCTTCGGGGGCGTGTGCACACCCCCCGGTTGCAGGCTTGCTCTTGCGCCTGTTGTGCTGTTGTGGAGCGGGAGCGGGGCTGAGAGACGCGCGTCTTTCTCGCGCGTCTCCCATTTTCGGCAGGTTTCACTCGGCGCATGCGCAGTACACCGGCTGTTTCGCTTTAGCGGTCGGCGGTGGTACTGCGCATTTGGTCCTGTGAAGAATTCTGACAGGACGGTTCAGCGCTCGAGCATTTCTTTGAAGTTGAGTGACTTGGCTTTCAGCCTTTTGCCCTTTTACCTGTCGTTAGGCCCCTCACGCCCTAGTGTTGATAAAGGCCTGGGGTTGTAAAATTATTGTAGAGGCTCTGTCTAGAATGTGTCAAGCAAGCCCTCCCTCCACATTTTAAAATTGTTTTAACAGGTTGGTGCCTGTTCTTTGGCTTGCTTTGGGGTTTACACTCCCCCTGAAGTGCCCTTTGGGTGTCAATATTTAACTTCTCCTCTTGGGCATATTACCTTTCTTAAGGTCACAATGGCAGAATATTATGAGGATGAAGAGGCATACTATTACGCTGAGGAAGAGCCCGCAGGCTCTGAGGGTGCTGAATTCATGGACCAAGCCTTGTACTAGGCTATAGCCCCTCTTAAAAGACATTTGGCTGATTATGCCACTCAGCAAGGTTGGCTACCCTCTTCAGATCGGTCCAAGAAGTCACCTAAAAATCCTCATAAGGCGGATTTTGTGAAATTAGCTAAAAATCTATCCACCTCCAAGACTTCTAAAAGATCTGCCTCGTCTTTTCAGACACACCAAGTATCTACCGTGACTGATGACTCTTCTTCTACTGACTCTTCTTCAGATCCTGTGGTTCCGCCTCCCAAGAAAAAGGCTCGCAAAGAGCATTTCGTCGATGCACCTTCACTCCTACAGGTCTTAACCTTTGATCCGGATGATATTATTCATCCGAATTCATCAGCTTGGCTTCCCTCTCCTGAAGTTACGGAATATGTTCAGTCACATATTGGTCGACCCTTCGAAAAGGATGTTCGCGCCAGGTTGCGCTCTGAATGTCCCCGACCAGACCTGTCAGACAAGTTAGCGGAGACTCCCGAAGTTGATCCATCTATGGTTACTTATATGCACAAGTATGCCATAGACCCGAAGTAAGGTATGGACAGATCGTGGGAGGTCCTGCCAGGACAAATTACTAGATCTCTTGGGTCCTTTGACCAACATTTTGGACTTGGCGTATAGTGCAAAAAATTTGAACTCACTGATTGATCCCGATGAGTTGGCAGGATGGTCTCAGAGGGCCATCTGCATTTTGGGTAATGCAAATTGTCCCCTGTCCGGCAAGCACCGTCGCTCCATTCTGATGAAATTGGACCCTAAATTGACGGATCTTGCATCTTCCGAATCAGGCCCCTTAGCGCAAGGGTTTCTCTTTGGTCCTCCCTTTCTAAAGGAACTTACTAATTTTGTTGCGACGTTCAGTGGCCTTGACAAGGCGCAATCCAACCTGCGTCATGCCTTCCGTCCAGTTTTTGGACGGGCCGGACGAAGGGGACGTTCGTCCGGCCAGGGAGGGAACCAGCCTACTCAACGAGGAGGTCAGTCCCAGAGAGGAGGCGGCCAGGACAACTATGGCTCTGGAAAAACTAGATTCTACCCTTCACGCAAAGGCAGAAACAACTACGGCAAGGGCGGCTACGGAGGTGCCCAGGGAGGACGTCAAGATTCCTCCAATTCAGGTGAGCTTGATTCTGGCATCCGAGGTTGTTTTGGGGGCAGACTGAAATTTTTTCTCCACAATTGGCAGCTAATCTTCAGCAATGCTTGGGTGTTGGAGACGGTGCAAGGATTCAAACTAGAGTTCTACGAACGCCCTCCCCAACACCACCTTCCATTGCCCCTTGTTTTTTCCCAACAAGATCAGGACTTCATCTCCGAAGAAGTCGAATCTCTTCTGGCGAAGGAGCCATCATTCCTTCTTTCCGTCATCCCGACGGCTTCGTCAGCAACATTTTTCTAGTGGAGAAAAAAGGGGGAGGTTCCCGTTTGGTCCACAACCTCAAAGATTTCAACGGCGGGGTTGCATACCGTCATTTCAAGATGGAGGGTATCCATCTTCTTCGAGATCTTCTTCAAGAAGGGGACTGGATGGTCCGTTTGGACCTTAAGGATGCCTATCTGTCTGTACTGATCTATGTCGCTTCCTTCAGTTTCAGTGGTTGGTGAAATGGTACGAGTACACTGTACTCCCCTTCGGTCTTTCTTTCGCTCCATGGTGCTTGAAGAAGCTCATGAGACCAGTGATGGAATCTTTGCGGGCCCGGGGAGTCCGTTTGATTGTCTATCTGGACGATATTCTTTTGATGGCTCATTGCCCTATTCTTCTGCAACTTCATTTACAATGGTCCATAGAACGTTTACAATCTCTGGAGTTTCTTGACAATCCTCTGAAGTCGGATTTTCAGCCCTCGCAGAAGATGGACTTCCTCGGGTTCCGCATCGATTCGATAGCCTGTCAGCTCCTTCTTCCAGGTCAGAAGATCAGAGCGATCAAAAGAGAATTGCGCATAGTCTTGTCCAAACAGATGGTCTCTTTGCGGACTGTGGCTCGGATTGTGGGTCTATTGTCCTCTTCAATCCTAGCCATATTTCCGGGTCCCCTACATTATCGCGTTCTTCAACGCCTCAAGATCAGGCATCTTCAGAAGGGCCTTCGTTACTCCGATCTAGTTCTCCTTTTGGAGGATGCTCGTTGGGAGATTTTATGGTGGCTGGACCACATGGAATCTTGGAACGGTCATGCGCTGCTCGGGAAGACTCCAGACATAGTTATCGAGTCCGATGCGAGTCTTTGGGGATGGGGAGCCCGGTGCGGTTCTCTGACGACAGGGGGCCGTTGGTCCCAGGAGGAATTATCCCTCCACATCAATTGTCTAGAGCTTCTTGCGGGCTCTTTTGCGATCCGCTGTCTTTCTCCTCCGCATGGACAACATCTCAGCGGTGAGGTATGTCAACAAGCTTGGGGGCACGAAATCCAAACTCCTTTCAGAGATCGCCAAGGACTTTTGGCATCTATGCTTGCAACGCCAGATCACGATTATTGCCGAGTACCTTCCGGGTCGCGACAATCTTATTGTGGATTGGAACTCTTGTCATCTCCGGGATTACAGTGACTGGCGTCTCCACCCTCAGGTGTTTCGGACTTTGGTCCGGATTTGGGGCCAATGCCACTTGGACCTCTTTGCCTCTCGCCTGAACAGACAACTTCCCCTGTTTTACAGTTGGCGCCCAGATCCGGCCCTGGCCACGGATGCCATTCTCCAGTCTTGGCCTCCTCTCCTGTGCTATGAGTTTCCTCCATTCATGATGATTCCCAGGGTTCCAGCCCGCACGAGGCGTTTTCTCTCGGACCTAATTCTCATCACTCCTCTTTGGAGGGCTCAGGTGTGGTTTCCAGTTCTTCTGGAGATGAGTTGCTCTCCGCCGCTCCTTCTCCCCAACAGGTGGAACCTGTTGCTGGATCCTCTTCTGCAGCCCCACCCTCTCATTCTGTCGGGTCATCTCCGTCTTGTGGCGTGGCGGATTTCGGGGGACACTGGCAAATCGCAGGCCTTTCTTCAGACGCTGCCCGATTTATCGGTGAAGCTTGGGCCCCCAACACACACAAACGTTATGCGTCAGCTTGGAAACGATGGTGTGATTGGTGTACTCAAAGGTCAGTGGATTCCTCTTCTGCAGATGTCACCTTAGGTCTGAATTTTCTTGCTTCTCTTGCTTTTTCTGGTTTGGCATACAGAACGGTAAATAACTTTCGTTCTGCTATTTCGGCTGGTCACATTCCAGTGGACAGTAAACCTATTGGGGAACATCCTTTGGTTTCCAAATTACTCAGAGGCATCGGGATGGTAAAACCTCCTTGCCCTAAGTATGTTACATTATGGTATGTCTCTGTGGTTTTGCGTTTCTTGAATTCCTGGCCTGTTAATTCATTGCTTTCTCGTAAACAATTGTCCGCCAAATTGACAATGTTGCTACGCCTCTTGTCCTGCAAGCGCGTGTCAGATGTTCGTGCACTGGATCTTGCCGGGCGCACCTTCTCGCCGGAAGGTGTTTCATTTTCCATTTCTCGCCGTACTAAAAGTAACACATCTTCTGTGTCTTATCCTTCTTTTCCACACAATCTGAAGCTGTGTGTGGTATAGTGCATTAAAGATTATGAGGTGAGTACTGCACCTTTTCTTCATGATTTGCAGGGTCAACTGCTTATAGCTTTGCAAAAGCCTTTTAAGCCTGTCTCTCCCGCTACCTTGGCACGTTGGGTACGCTGGCTCATGTTAGAAGCGGGCATTGACATTTCTGTCTTTGGGGGCCATTCTGCTCGGGGAGCTATGGCTTCAAAGGCTTTTTCCTTGGGGGTTGGCCTCCAGGATATCATGAAGGCCGCTGATTGGTCTTCGGAATCTGTCTTTAAAACATTTTATTTTAAACCTATTGTTGATGTTGCTTCTGTTGTGGTGGATAAGCTTTGAACAAGCATAATCGGAGCCTCCGTCCTGACATAGAATTTAAAATTTGCTAACATTCGTGCCAAGAATTTTCAATTCTATTAAGGACAGGAGGCGAGGATTATCACACCCTTATTGACAGTCTTTATATATTGTATTGATGTATGCATTTATGCTATTCTGTAAATCTTCATTACTATATGACTTTTTTCCCCGCCCTATTTTGAACTTTGTACTCCTTCCTTTTGTTAAGGCTCTGTTTTTCTTTCCTCCAGGCCCCGACCTTAAACGAGATGTGTTGCGAGTTTCTACTTTTCGTGGGTCTACTATTGTTCCTGTGGCTATGGGAAGTTCCTTCGTCCCTTCCTATGGATGATGACTTCTCCGTGGGACGTTCTTAATGGATTTTGGGACTTCTGTTGTTCTTTATTTCTGGTTCTGGACAAAGAAAGAGGACGTTGGAACCTCTATGACTCTTTATATACTTTCTATGTGCTCTATGGTTACCCAGTGTTTATGGGTAGTGTAGTTTTTTGATTTCTTTACTGTGTTTTGATTGGCTGCTGTGTTCAGTAAAGAAATTGGGAAAAGCATAATCCTCGCCTCCTGTCCTTAATAGAATTGATACTTCTTGGCACGAATGTTAGCAAATTTTAAATTGGAAAGGAGTATTTTACTGGGGTACTTTACACCACTCAAAGATGGCCACCAGTCATGCGCAGAACCACGTAATGCAGCCCCTTTAAAAAGGACAGATGGGCGTCATGGCCGTTTACGGGAGGCGGACTGCAAATACGGGAACAAGGAGAGAAAGAAGGTGAGGTCGCTGCTAGGGGGTATCCTGCCCCTTGTTGTTGAGGTTGGGGGCATTTCTGAAGGGGTAGGGGACCCCCGTCCTTTTCCCTTTTCCCACCCTAGGCGTTGTAAAGGCAGCGGGTGGTAGGCGCTTTAAATATTACAGTGCGCGCTGTTAGCTTAGCGGGATTTAGCCTGCTTGAATAGCTGAAAAGCTGCGATACATATTGACAGCGGATCTCTGGCAACCGAGAAGTCTTTTTTTTAATAAGAAGACTCGAAACGTGAATTCCTGAGCACTAAATATAGATGGATTCACGTAGTCGAGAGGGGAAGACTGGCGTACAGCCCACGGGTGAGGTTTGCCGGGTTTTTCATTAATGACTTGTCAAATTATACTTTAAAATATACCCGGAACCAAGGTAGCAGGGTGAGATTAAAAGCACTTAACCTAGCTTGGAAAGTTTTGCTGGCAAAATATAATGATCTATTATTCTCCCACACGGACCTAAATTGATTTATAAGTAGAGGTCTGGTCTCTTTCATTCCAGTGGTTGACTGAAGTCTGACCTTTATGAGGCGGAAGAGTGGCATAATAGGATTAATTCAGGATTCCTTGCTACACATCCACAGCGTTATTATTTCTACGTCTTCTCCCGTATGATTTTAATATACTATTGGCGAATCGTCACACCTCAAATACAGAGGTAGGTGGTTGTACCATATTAATTAGGATACACAGTGAATTTAGGCCACCCCAAAAACATTTCTTTTTAAATGGGGGGTAACATTTTCCTTGTATTTTATTATTTTGCATTTAGCAAACAAGAGAGCTTAACCATCAGGAGGCGCACAAACCCGAGATGGGGGTTTTAGGACAATATAAGAAAAGAGCCTAGCCCCAAGATTACCAGATAGGGGCCTGCCCTCAACCACAATCAAAAGTATTGGGTGATCCCTCTACTATGAATATGTGGTTTTCTCAGAATAGGATTAATTGAATAATGACTGAGTGTGTGCTTTGTTGTTTATTTGTCCTCTCTAGGCTATTTTGCCAGACTTGAGGAAAAGCCATATAAGAAAGAGTAACAGACATAAAGAGCATCGGGTCTGTTGAAATCTTTAAGAGTGTGGTGAGTGTATAGATTGATTGCGAACCAGTGTTACGAATGGAGGGATAGTGGGTCCCATGGAAAAAGAAGGGCGAGTATGGAGTTATTGTCTTTTTTCTCCCCTCACATGTCCCGGATAGTAAAGTAACATGCCCCGGATAGTTGAATTATATCTCTGGATTTTACTGTAATAAGTTTTTGAAAACATGAAACTCCTACAGTTAGGGAGGTCATTTTAATGTTGTGGTGCCATGATGTTACCGAAAACAAATTTTTTGATATGAAACTGTATCTGTGAACAACTTGTTTTATAACTGTTTTTTTAGTTTGATGCAACTGCTGTAAGAGGGTAGATAAGTTTGTTAAGTCTAATGTACATACGAAAAAATGATATATATGTCTATGGATTATGTTTTTTTAGATACAGGTATAATTTCCCGGAAATTTCCTTTTTTCCTGAAGAAGGTGGTCAATAAAAATTCGTAGTCACCACCAAAACACGTCGACGCCAGTTTTATACAGAAGGAATCCATCAGGGAATAGCTTAAGGATAAGAGCAAGGCTCTCACCTGGTTTTTCCCCATTATGCCAAATATGGACCTTTGTCTAACAATGGAATTTTCCTTGTGTTAGGGTTTCCTCCTTTTTTAGCTATTCCAATGATGTTGTGTTTTGTGACCAGGTGGTGATATTATGACATGTATTTGCATCATTTGTTTCTTTGTTAAATGAAATTGTATCTTCCAGTCTCTCAGCAGTTGTAAGATTGATTCTATGTTTTTAAGATTAAATACTCTTTTTATAATCCTTTTCTAATAAATCTTTAATTGTTTCATGCGCTATACTCAACTGTTGCAAGTTTATTTGGGTAGACAAGTTAGGGGGATTTACAGAGTGGGGGATTGCCCCAGTCTTTGTGTACATGAGGTTTTGAAAGATTGTAGGTGTGTCAATATATGTTATTGGTAAGTGGTAAATCAGAACCTAGTGGTCAACTCTACTTTTACTGAGCATTCAGGGGAAAACAATGTAGACAAATTGGTCCTCTTTTACAACAAACAATGTTAAGAATCCTTTGCTCAGAGGCAGTGTTTGAACAAGAAAAATGGTAGGTGATGAGGGAGCCAGAGTGGAGGTGTTGTCTGGAATGTTAATGGCCTAAGAGTAAAAGGAAAGAGAGAAAAATTCTGCAATACTTGAAGGATGTCCCGGTACAAATTATTATCATACGAGAAACACACCTAACAGAGAAGGAAATGAAATATGTTTTTAAAGCTTGAGGCTGGGTACAGAAGGTAGTACAGAAGGTGGTGTGTACCACCCAGCAACTGACAACAAGTGGAGTTGCAATTTTGGTGAAGAATACTCCACATATTTCGGTAGGGCACAGCATTGTAGATAGTGCATGTAGAAGGGTAATTGTAAGAGTTAAAAGCTATAGCAAAGGTATACAGTGGCAGGATACTATGGTTCTAATATGGATGATGCAAGGCCACTGGGGGGACTACTGACGGAATTATTGAATTTTACTGATTCCTTCATCCTGGCAGGTGACTTTAAAGTGTTTTTAGATGATGTATTAGATTGTTCAGTCAAAACCCAGTCAGTCCTAAATGGAAAACGCTATCCTTTAAAAAAGTTGATATGGTACAATTGGGACTGTGCAAAATCTGGAGGGAAAGGATGGGAGCTAAGAAGGGCTTTACATGTAACAGCAACAAATATAGACATCAGTCTAGAATTGATTTCTTTCTAGTGGATCACAGGATAAGGGATTGTGTTGACCAAGTTGTTTGCCGATTTTTATTTATTTTATTATAAAAAAAATTACCCCTTGGCTGCGGGGCCGTTTCCCCCGCTGTGCTGGGGGGAGGGGGGAGCGCGCCCCGGTGCTCATGACAAGCTCAGCTTGTCATGAGCCACGTTTCTCGTGTGCTCATGACGAGCTGAGCTTGTCATGACCATGCCCGTTCCTTAGAACGCCCAGCACAGCAGGGGAATTAGCCCCGCACCTGAGCGTTCTAACGATCATGACGAGCTGAGCTCGTCATGAGCACACGAGAACCGTGGCTCATGACGATCTGAACTTGTCATGAGCATCGGAGGGGTTAAAAGGGCGCAGATTTGCCAGCATCTTGGGTTGAGGCCACTGCCATACAAATCCTGAAGCCAGGGAAAGCTTTACATTTATGTGATTCATATAGACCTATCTCTCTAATCAATTTCGATTACAAAATCTTTGCAAAACTCCTGACCGAGAGACTCAATGGTGTGGTTGGGGTCTTCTACATCTAGACCAGAAAGGCTTTGTCTGGGGGAGAGGGATTCAGGAATTGACTTTTAGTCTAATAGGAGCAGCAGATATAGCTACCACTTACAAACTCCCTCTAGCGGTGATTGCATTAGAGGTTACTAAAGCGTTCGACCGGGTAAACTAGGCATACCTGCAGGTGATACTAAAACTCTGTAATCTGGGTGAAAACTTTTGCAGAACTCTGGGTATGATATACAGAAAACCAAGGGTGAGAGTTTTGATAAATGGTAATCTTTCCATGGCTTTTAATATTACAAGAGGGACAAGACAGGTCTGTCCTTTATCCCTTCTTCTGTTCAACTTGTATATTGAGCCTTTGGCAACTAAGACTAGGAAGGAGAGTCGCATTATCCCTTTCAGATATAAAGAGTGGGAAGGTAAGGTAGCATTGTATGCTGACAATTTATTAAGATATATATCCGACTTGGAAACGACGACGCCTTTATTAAATTATTTAGCCTCACGATTTGGTTAGATAGCGGGGTATTCAGTGAATAGGGTAAAAACGGAGGTGATGGCATGGACTCTGGAAGCAAACCTTATTATTAGCAAGAAGATGAGATATCTAGGTATAAAGATCACTCAAAACATTGGAGACCTTCCAGAAGCAAACTTTCTAAATGTAATGAAAGAAGTTCGAAAGCTGTTGTCAAGCTGGACCCATCTTCCTCTGACGATCACAGAAAGAATCAATTTACTGAAGATGATAATCCTTCCGAAACGTACCCTCAAGGGTCTAAATTCACCTGATCTTCCAGGGAGCCACAGCGGCCGCTACTCCGATGCCCACTCCAAGGCCAGCTCGAGGTTGTCGAAAAAGTGGGTCAAAGATTTAGCCGCTTCCGTGCAGCGCCGATTCCCCCCCCCGGTGCTGAGCCCTAATTAAAATGGGCGTGGTCATGACAGAACGGTTCCGTCATAAACACAGCTCGACCGATGCTCATGACGGAACCGTTCTGTCATGAGCATCGAAGGGGTTAAAAATGACCTTGAGACGGGCCAGGAACAGAAGCATGTAGCGGATGTTAAGTGCACAGAGCTTTTTTTAACGTCCTCAAAGCAGTGGCTCTTCTGCTGGACTGCCTAGTGTTGTGGTAAATAAAATTACCGTATCATTTTTCCATACAATTATAAGTGAAAAGGATAGCTCAATTAATGAGAGGCAGAGTCCGTGGATTCTGAGTCATACGGGCTTTAATGAGAATAATACCTCGAGGTATGGACATCGAGTTCCATCACCACGAAGGCTCAGGAAGGGATATTCAACTCTTTATTAACATCACACATTATACATAGTAAAACAGTATACTTGATTCAAATGCAGTAGGCGTAACAGGTGAAAAGAGAGAGATAAGAACACATGTGCGTAAGGAGGCGTGTAAGAAGGCGTACACATGGGCGTGCACTTGACATGTCAGAGAAACGTCACATGAAACGTCACAAGTGGGTGGATGCTTTAGAGAAAGTTTGCAGAGTCGGCAGAAACTTCTGACCTAGATGCGCGCGCAACTGAGCATGACGTGTAACTGGGGAGAGCTGGGGGCTTTGACTTTTGCACTAGTAGAGGAGACTAATGTCTGGGGTGTCACGACCTGCACCTATAGCATATCTGGTATCTCATGTTTGGAGGATGTAGTGTCTGAAGTAAAGGGTCTCTCGGGCAGAGGACGTTCATTACTGAATGCTAGTGCGTGCATATGAGTCTTCATGTAGAGTGCGGGGGCCATGGGCCTACCATGGTAACGGGAGCAGTAAATTACTTGCATGGAGACAGGAAGGCAGGACCCTTTGCTCTGCAGCCGGGAATATGTTTACCTATTTCACTAGACTGGAATGTGTTTTCGAGGAGGCTGAACAGATAACTGTAGGCAAAATAAAGTTTTGGCAGGCAAGCAGGCCGAGCCGGGCACCGCTCGTCTGTGCAGGATGTAAGGTAGAGGTCAGGGATGCATACCTGAACTGCAGCTTTCAGAGGCAGAAATGAACTTGGAGACTCGTTAAGGGCCTGGCTCGACTGGGCCAGGAAACATGGAGAAAACGTGTGCTTTATTCAAAAGTGTACCATGTAAAGACGTTGGCACCATAGGCTTAGAAGCCTGATGAATGGGATTTTCATGTATGATTGGATAGCTGACATGTTACGGTTTGACGCAAATCCATATGCGTCTTTCTAGCATGAACAGAAAAGAAGTTACACGACATACATGGAACATGGGTTCATGGATAGGGTGCGAGTTGGGGGACACATTGGCTACCTGAAAATTTCTATTACCTCATTCCCTCCTTGGCCCCTACTTCACCCTTTAGGATATATCTATATTCATGAGACCATCTATCTGTTCATATAACTTCATTTGCTCTTCTTTCTTCCTTCGAGACCGGGAATGTGAACTTGGACGGGGAATACAATCTGTGGCGCACAAGCCGCAAATCGCTGGCCCACATTGCAGACAGAGACAACAACTGAATAGAATAAGCAGTATTATTCCAAGGAATGATAGCAATTTCCATCCCCAGGCGGACAACACACTTCAGAGCCAACCGGACCAAGTCCAGGTGCCTGGATTCTGGTGAATCAGGTGAGCAATTTCGTGTAGCCTTGTTATGGCCTTATACACGGATGGCGCGTTATTAGGAATGAAAACACAATAACTGGATCCGATGACTCTACAAGCCCCGCCCCTATCGGCCAGTATGACGTCAAGGACAAGGCGATTTTGAAGAACTACAAGTCTCATAGCAGATTGTTCTTCAGTCAGGTTACCTAAAGCAGAAGTAGTTTCGTTCACTACCGCTTCAAGAGTTCTTGTTAATTTGCGTATCAATTTACTATTTTGGACAGGACCTACAAAGAAAAAGAATCCTTTATTGAAATCTGTATATTGTTCCCACGTTGTCTCAGTCTGATCGACAATTGGGGTCTTGATCTCCCTTCTATGTCTTACATTCACAAGGCGTGAATTTCGATGATAATCAGGCGGGGCTAGGAAAACAGGTGGCAATAGGAACGCAATATAACACGTCCCATCCCAATCAGGGGGCAGATGTACATAGGCTGTCTGTCCACAAATAAAATAAGAATGGCGTGAGGCTTTGAAAGTAGACTTTCCTTAATCACTAAATTCGACCACAGTATTACAATCACTGTGTCCTAGATGAACTGAACCATTCTTTCTAACGCATAATTCACCTTTTACTGGTAAAACTGTTATAAACGGCAAGTTCGAATTAGTCTCGGACTGGACGTTCAGGATCATGAGATTGAGGGAAAAATTACCTAATGCATACACTTCATTTTCTAGATCGGTCCCTATCCTTTGTGGGAGACCATCTGCGTCTGGGAAACATGCTTTATTCATAACTGTATTCAGGTTCCCCCATATCCAATTGCCTTGGGAAACCTTGGACTCACTATCTAAGGAAGACATTAAAGCAAACCATGCACCACATGAACCATTATGTGTAAACGGGTAAGAAAGAGGGGCAGAGCTCCCTTGTATTTCTGGTAAGGGGGGAGTCAGCCGCATACCCAACAATTCGTGGCATTGCTGGTCTGGTGAGTATGGTGTAACATACGAATGAATGTATTGTTGCGCATTGCTAATCTATAGGATAATTCATGAGGGGGAAGGTCGCTGAAAGTGTGTTCTGCAGAATCATTAGAGAAAGTATGTTCGTGTGAATTGAAAGGAGGAAAGAAATCATGTAACAAGAAGCTTACACATATTATCGAAATGCTCAGAATAAACATAAAAATTAATGATATGATACATCGACTGTGCAAGTTCTTACAGTATTGTTCTCTCTTCTTGATACGCCTATCTCTCTGACTACTTGGGTCTATCTTATTCATGTCAGAAACCTGTCTAACCGCTTCACCCGAGGGGGACTTAAACAATTAATTGCTGTCTGACTTACTAGACCTCAACTTGGAACGATACTCCTGTTGGGGAGTTTTTTCTAATAGGGGAAGTTTAGATTCAGTGTCCGAAAGGGGGCAGTCTTTGATCGGAGTCTCTGGACACAGTCCGTGAAATTTTTTGATATGGCTGGAGTGTAACCACCCCTTTCGTCCTTCTAGCTTGACTGCGGTCCTCGTTGTCATTAACACCAACTTGGGCTGCTTCCATCTGGGTTCCAGCGGACTTGTTCTATCGAAATTCCTGACATACACCAGCTCTCCAGGGACGACTTCATGCGGTTTCACTTGGGTGTTGTCCGGGAAGGCAGCCGCAACCTGTGAACGACAAGATTGTAGTGCAGACATCAAGGAAGCTAGGTAATCTGTCAACATAGTACTTTCAACATCAGTAATCTTTTTGGGCATAGGCGTACCCCACATATTGGGAGGCCGCCCGAAAACCACCTCATAAGGAGATAGTCCGGTTCTGGAGTGAGCTACCATGTGCATATAGAAGAGGGCAACTGGCAGTGCTACGATCCAATCTACACCTTTTTCTGCACAAACTTTGGCTAATCGTGTTTTCAGGGTCTGGTTGTGTCTTTCGACCAAACCAGCTGCTTCGGGATGTCGTACACAGTGAAATTTCCACTGGTAGCCTAACAGGAGCGATACCTGTTTCATAAGCTCGGACGAGAATGGCTGTCCATTATCTGAGTACACGACACGGGGCAAGCCGTATCGTGGGAAAAATTCACGAACCAGCTGCTTGGCAGTGGTCGCGGCAGTGTAATCCGGGACTGGATATGCTTCTGTCCATCTGGAAAGGGCACATACAACTACAAGGACATATTTGAATCCTCTACATCGGTCCATCTGGATATAATCCATCTGAAGGACTTCAAAAGGATGATCAGGAGGGTGGAAACTACCTTGTTCCACCGGAACACCTTTGCCTGGATTGAACTGACAACAGATCATGCAGGTACGCACTTTCTGTTTTGCTGCTGCTCGTAAATGCTTGTTGAACCATAAATTCTGAATGCTGTCTAACATGGCTTTTTCTCCTAAGTGTGCTGGGCAATGTGCTGTGTTAATGATTACTTGAACCATAGAGTCGGGGAGGAACCATGTGGCTCTTCCCTTCGTCATCCATCCCTGATCAGTTTGGATCCCTCCTTGTTCAGTCCATTTCTTGATTTTGTCTGGTGTGGCATGTGTCTGTATGTCGAGTACTTCTAGTGTGGGATCCTTCACTGTCATACATTGTGTCTGTGTTGGTACTTCAGTCTTCGTCGGGTCTGTCCGAATCTGAGCTGTGAGTTTAGCTGTTCGATCTGCCAGGTCGTTACCCTGGGAAATAGTATCAGTAATTTTCGTATGTGCCTTGCACTTCATGATAGCAATGGATGCAGGTAAGTGTATAGCTTCTAACAGAGCTTGAATAAGGGGACCATGCTGTATCTTGGCGCCATGAGAAGTTAGAAAACCTCTTTCTTGCCAGAGGATACCGAAGTCGTGAACAACTCCGAATGCATACTGTGAATCTGTATATATGTTTGCTTTCAGGTTCTTGGCTCGAATGCAGGCTTGAGTCAGAGCGATGAGTTCTGCTGCTTGGGCAGACAGTGTGTCAATGCGATGTGTTTCTAAGACTTCAGTTTCAGTGGTCACTGCATAGGCGGCCACTAACTCTCCTGTGCTTGTTCTCATACATGAACCATCCACGTAAAGTGTCAGGTCTGGATCGGGCAATGCGATGTCTGTCAAATCTTGTCTGGGCTTTTTTACAGTATTGATGACTTCTACGCAGTCATGTGGTGTCGGGTCAGTTGTGCTTGAGGGTAACAATGTGGCAGGATTTAATGTATTGCAACGTCTGATTTCTATGTGTGGCTGAAACAATGTCAATTCGTATCGTCAGTCTTGCTATGGTCAAGTGTTGAGTCTGGGTTCGGTTCAAAAGAACTTCCACAGAGTGTGGAACCTGTACTGTCAGGGGATGTCTTAACACTATTGAATCGCTTTGTCTAATTGCTAGAGCTGTTGCTGCATCTGATTTGAGGCACGCAGGCAGAGCCTGGGCCACTGGATCCAATGTACTCGAAAAATAAGCACAAGGCTTGTGTTTTCCTGCTTGATCTTGTGTGAGCATAGACAATGCTGTGCCATCGCGTTCAGTAACAAAAAGTGTAAAAGGCTTGTTATAACATGGTGTCGCTATAACAGGTGCTTGACATAAGGCTTTCTTTAACTCGTCAAAAACTTGTGTGTGTTCCTGAGTCCAAGGGAGGACAGTCGAAGTCGCTGCCTCCTGTGTTGTCAACTGTATGAGTGGTTTGGCTAGATAGGCATACTGAGGGATCCATTGTCTGCAGTACGAGGTGAGGCCAATAAAGGCCCGTACCTCTTTTTGTGTCTTGGGTTGTGGCAGATGTGCAATTAACTGAATGCGTTCTGGTGTCAGTTGTCTTCCCCATTTGGACAGCAAGTGCCGAAGGTAAACCACTTGCTGGGCACAGAATTGTAGCTTCGAAGGGGACACTTTATGCCCCTTTTCGGCCAAGAAACATAGGACAGTCAGTGACGCGTGCTCGCAGTCACGTTCGGTCCGTGCAGTAACTAACAAGTCATCAACATATTGGAGCAGAGCAGTGTCAGCGGGCATGTGAATACTGTCTAGTTGTCTTTTCAGGGCTTGACTGTAAATACTGGGACTTTCCGTGAACCCTTGAGGTGCACGTGCAAATTTGAAACTTCGGCCATTTAAAGAGAATACGAATAAAAATTGGCTTTCCGGATGAATGGGGACACTAAAGAAAGCGTTCTTGAGGTCAATTACAGTAAAGAACGCAGCTTCGGAATCAATGGCAGTCAATAGGGAGGATATGTCTGGCACTACTGGGTACTGGGGAACGATGCATTTATTCAGTTCTCGAAGATCGATCACCAATCTGTAGACTGGTGGTGCATTTGGGTCAGTTTGTTTAAGAATCGGAATGATTGGAGAATTACATATATTGAAGTCAGTTTCTATAACTACTCCTTGGGCAATCAATTCGTCAATAATTTTCAATAAGGCCACTACAGCCTCGGGGGGCAATTTGTATTGTCGGATTCGGAGCAGTACAACACCTTGCTTGAGAGTGACACGATAAGGTGTAATGTGCATACAACCTACATCAGTTGGGTCTTGTGCCCATAAATGCGCTGGTACATTTTGCAATCTTGGATCAAAATCTCGTAACACATAATGACCTTTGAAGTCATGTAAGAATAATCTCACTCCTTCCGGAGAACAACATATTACAGCTCCTAAAGCTTTCAACGTTTTAATACCAAGTAGATTTTCAGGACATGCTTTCGTAAGTAACAGGTCTGTAGTACGGGACAATGGACCAACTTCAAGAGAAACTGGCTTTGACACTTCATTAACAATAGGCTTTCCTGAAAAACCCAGGGAAACATTCTGTGAGCCTGAGAGGGGTGCCCCATGAACCTCGTCATGACTGATGGTAGTTCTACTTGCCCCTGTGTCAATCAAAAATTTTCTGTCTTTCCCTAATACCTGACTATGTACATAGGGACCCTCTTGATCTACAGGAACCTCAATGAGAGGCAAGTTAACCTCCCTCTCTAGGCTGTTTCATGAGTACTGCTGATAATCGGGGTAATCCGACTGTGCATACTGGTACATTTGTTGCATGACATGTTGCGTGGCAGCAATAGGCTGGGGTTGAGGTTGGGGTACAGCTACTGTCTGTTGTGCTTGCTGTGGTGGTTGCATATTCTGTGGGATATGCTGTGGAATATGTTCCTGTCTAGGAGGACGCGGTCTTTCTTTCGTCCTGCCGGTAGCAATATTGTGTTTCAAAACCAAACATTCATTTATATAATGACCTGGCTGTTTGCAGTAATTGCAATTCCCTTTAACGGGAGCTGCAGACTGACCTGGGGGTGCAGTACCTTTTCTCTGACCGTCTGCTGGAACAGACTGAGCTACGAGTACTTTCATTTTCGTATCTTTCATACGTCTCTGTTCATGATCATGTTCCTCCCTAATTCGGTTCTGGTGGTACTGTAACATTTGTAACATTTGGGAAGGTGTATTTGCTTGCCATGTGCTCTCGACTTTCAGGACTCTATTCTTCACTTGGGGTAAGGAATTCTCAACTAATTTGGTCACAAAAAGATGTGGATATGATTCACTACTTGTTTTCAGGCCACTAATAATAATAAAACATTTCTCGAATCTGGAATAAAAATCACTAGTGTCTTCATCTTGTTTCTGTTTGCAGGCTGAGATTGCATCCCAGTCTTCCTTTTTAACTGCCAATAACCTCGGCAAAACCTGTACTAATAATCCTGGTAATGCTTTAGTTTTGTCCCCAAGACCAGTACCTGGAATTCGTGTATTTTCTTCGTTTTCTAATTCGGTCCAGATAATCTTTTTATCTCCCACCTCCCATTCTTTTTCTTTTTGTTTCTCGTAAATACCGGCTGGCAACAGTACTTTTAACATTTTCATAATATCAGGATATGTGTAATCTCCCATGAGTAACATGTCTTTTAATTCACGGTGAAACCCTGCTGGATCTGTATCATGACAAGGCACTATTTTCTTCATTTCCAATAGTTCCATTTTACTTAAGGGTGTGTATAGGAATACGCGTTGAAGCGCACCCCCTGGAGTCGTCTGGACGGGATGAACTTCTCGTAAGGGATTCTGTCTGTCTATGTAAAAGGGTTTCCTTACTGGAGGTGGAACAGGAACAAAATGTGGAGTCAAAAATGTTCTGTATTTATGACGTTGTTCAAGAATCACAGTAATTAAATCGGTACCTAGGCCTCTCCATCTTTTCAGGAGTAAGTCTTCTAATATAATATACAGGGGACCTGGATCAGAATGCTGACTCTCATATAGCATAATGAGATGCTGGATCATGTACATACCAGCCAAACGCTGTTCAGTTGGAGAAAGGCTCAAAAATGTTTGCGCTACTGAATCATCTTTGTATACACTGTTATTATCAGCCCATTGTACTGCGGACCGTGCTAGTTCTTGTTCCCGCATGGTACTAAGTTCACTGTAACCTATTCTTTCTTTCAGGATTTTATCAGTGGCTTGGAATAAATGCTCAAGAGAACATTGTTCTAGTATGGGAGAAAGAAAACGTCTCTTATTTTCTAGACGTATGGGTCTATCAAAAGGTCTTGCTCTACCTACGTACGCCATCATCTCTTGGCGTTCCTCTGACTCTTCTAACACGTCCTCTTCCTCGGTTTCATTCTCTGTCTCGGCTCCCCTAGCTTCTTTCTCTTTTTCGTGCATTATTACTATTTCTTTGCGGATCTTTCTGTACATGGCTTCTATGCAAGTCTGTTTATCATGTTTACCATCAGCTATGTTGTTACTCCAATGTCTCAACACGTCCATCTCTTCTTTGCTTGTACCTGGCCGATCTCGTTCCCTTATTAAACAATTTATCAGAAACTGTAAGATCATTTTCTGTGTCTCAACCTTATGGTGTGCCATGGCCTCGCGAATGCTTTCTGGTCTCTCCCCTGTCCTAATAAAATGATATATATTGTCTAGATGTTCTTCCATCTGTGGTAGAAGAACCAAATAATTTACGACTCGTCGTAAACGTGATGAGTATAACAGCATGTCGTCTTCGCCTGGTACTGGATCATATCTACAATCTGTAATGAACTCTTTAAGTTTGTCATACGTCGCTGCTCTAGGTGTGCGTTGTAAAGCTAATTCTCTAAACGTCATTCGTTTTGTTTGTGGCGGGGTGTGTAGATGTCCTCCTACTGCGCCTCCTGAAGCGGAAGCGAGGGCGTGAGCTAACTGGGCAGTAGCTGCTGGTGTCATAGCGGGTAAGGGTGGCAGATGTAATGGAGGTGGACTCTGGGTTACAGCTGTCGCGAAAGGATTAAGAGGACCAATAGTAGGTGGGACAGTAACAATAGCGGCAGCAGTAGCAGTAGGGGAAGTAACAACAGGCGCGGGAAGCGTGACTTGGGAACGTGGAGGGGTCGTGGCTTGGACAGTGGGTTGAACAGACGGAGCAGGTTGCTGTACATTATTAACGGGTGGTACGGGTACATTAGTATATGCTGGAGCAACATCATCTAAATAGGAAGAAAGGAAAATATCTGCTGCGGTTTGTTTATGACGGAGTTTAGTCGGGACCAATGGTGGTGGCAAGTTACATGATACTTCCGGGGTCGCCTTGGGCAGGCCCTCGGCAAGAACTGGATACAGTCCTGTAATAAGGGCATTTCTTTGTCTGTCTTGTTGTTCTAATCTGGCTCGTTCTCCTTCTTCTAGTAACTCTTTCTCTCTAGCTTTTTCGGATTCTTCTCTACTTCTCTCTGCTTTTCTGATTTCTTTTTCATTTCTTCTATGCGCTTCTTTACGCCATAATTCTATGGCATCTTTCTGGGATTGTCTGGCCTTCTTCTTCCATAATGCTTCTTCTACTCTCATGATGCAATCAGCATCCCATGTCCCTGAGACAGGCCATCTATACTTCTCTTCCAGACCCTTGGTGTAGTCCACCCACAAATCTAAGTACAGTATGGCATCTAAGCCATGCTTATTATACATAAAATGTCCAGGAGTGTCCCTAGGCAGGACGGGAACTGCTTCTTCGAGTATCCCTTTCCTAGTTCCTATCTGACGTAATTTCGAGAATAGTGGCATATTGAGACTGATTTGAACATGAACACAATAAACACAGTAATGAATAGCAAACAATCATTCATACAACAACATGGGACACATTAAAACATTTTCGAACAGTTACTACCTGGTACATGAAAACACAACACTGGAAAATTCTCGAGATTCTAGAATACTGGATTACTGAATGCACTGAATTACTAGATGCACTGCTAGAACAGTACAGACCGGTCCCATAAAGAGACACGTGTTACCGTATTTACCTAAGTAAACACGACCGGACCAGGTCTGTGTACCCAGACCTGTCTTGACCGGGCACAAATTAATGAACCCGTCTAGATGCGTTCCCAATAACGGTACTCACCGGGAAGCAGAAACTGAAGGCCTCGGAAACTGGACTGGACTGCGTCAGGTGACGATTCTCCTACGCATGCGCTTCGGAACAGGTGGGCCTCTGGATACCTCGGACCTTGCTCTCTCGACTAGGGGCTCTGGTCGGGATCCTCCGCATTCCTCACCGCCTCGTCTGGATGCTGGGTCGCAGTCGCCGTCTCCTCCGTAGGCCCGAGGGAGATTAGCAGGAAAACCCACAGAAGTGCACTGGTTCCGTCGCAGCTGCAGAAGGGGTCAAGGCCTGCGGTACATCGCCGGCGAGTGGGGAAGGGGGGGTCCCCGTTCGGGCGCCAAATTATGTGGTAAATAAAATTACCGTATCATTTTTCCATACAATTATAAGTGAAAAGGATAGTTCAATTAATGAGAGGCAGAGTCCGTGGAATCTGAGTCATACGGGCTTTAATGAGAATAATACCTCGAGGTGTGGACATCGAGTTCCATCACCACGAAGGCTCAGGAAGGGATATTCAACTCTTTATTAACATCACACATTATATATAGTAAAACAGTATACTTGATTCAAATGCAGTAGGCGTAACAGGTGAAAAGAGAGAGATAAGAACACATGTGCGTAACAGGAGGCGTGTAAGAAGGCGTACACATGGGCGTGCACTTGACATGTCAGAGAAACGTCACATGAAACGTCACAAGTGGGTGGATGCTTTAGAGAAAGTTTGCAGAGTCGGCAGAAACTTCTGACCTAGATGCGCACGCAACTGAGCATGACGTGCTGGGGGCTTTGACTTTTGCACGAGTAGAGGAGACTAATGTCTGGGGTGTCAGAACGACCTGCACCTATAGCATATCTGGTATCTCATGTTTGGAGGATGTAGTGTCTGAAGTAAAGGGTCTCTCGGGCAGAGGCCGTTCATTACTGAATGCTACTGTGTGCATATGAGTCTTCATGTAGAGTGCGGGGGCCATGGGCCTACCATGGTAACGGGAGCAGTAACTTACTTGCATGGAGACAGGAAGGCAGGACCCTTTGCTCTGCAGCCGGGAATATGTTTACCTATTTCACTAGACTGGAATGTGTTTTCGAGGAGGCTGAACAGATAACTGTGGGCAAAATAACGTTTTGGCAGGCAAGCAGGCCGAGCCGGGCACCGCTCGTCTGTGCAGGATGTAAGGTAGAGGTCAGGGATGCATACCTGAACTGCAGCTTTCAGAGGCAGAAATGAACTTGGAGACTCGTTAAGGGCCTGGCTCGACTGGGCCAGGAAACATGGAGAAAACGTGTGCTTTATTCAAAAGTGTACCATGTAAAGACGTTGGCACCATAGGCTTAGAAGCCTGATGAACGGGATTTTCATGTATGATTGGATAGCTAACATGTTACGGTTTGACGCAAATCCATATGCGTCTTTCTAGCATGAACAGAAAAGAAGTTACACGACATACATGGAACATGGGTTCATGGATAGGGTGCGAGTTGGGGGACACATTGGCTACCTGAAAATTTCTATTACCTCAGTGTACTCTGGGAAAATCTGGATTTTAGTATTAAGGTGTTGGAGATCTTGATGTAAGATTGTATCACGGTATCAGAAATTCAGGTTGCGAACTATGACATGCCTAAGAGGCGCCCCGGGCAGAGTTCTCTTAGTTAGGGTGTGATGTGCCCTTTCCACTTTCCAGCAGCGGACAACTTATCCACTGGGACCCAGGACTGGAACCAGTCTTCCAGAGTGTTACTCATCCCAGTGCCCTCCACTCCCTTTCAGGAGCCCCAATAGGTTAAGGTTGTTGCACCTGGAGCAGTTTTCAGCATCCTTTGCCCTCTCATCTAGGGTGGTCACTGGGGACATCAGTTTAGATACCTGGAGCTTAAGAGTTATTAAATCATCTTCCATTGCTGAGATCCGTGGTGCAGCCTCAGTCATTCTTTCGGCGACTTTGCATAGGTCTTAACGCAAGAGGGAGAGGTCAACTCGGACACGTCTACCTTGGCTTCCACTGCCTCCCTAGAATCCTGAATCGCTTTAAAGACAGCCTGTAAGTCTGCGGGTGGATTCCCGTCAGCCCCTCTAATGTCAGATATCACGATAGTCTAATTGTCTATTTTAGTCTGAGTCGTCGTTGGGTGGGCGTCTGCCACATCCCATCTCCGGGTTGAGGAAGGTAAAGGAGGACAGGAAGTAAGGTACCAGCGAGTAGGCCTGCTTGCCCTGAGGCATCATGAGCAGCCGGACTCAGTGAGTCTCAAGTCCTTCAGAAGAGCGCTTTACAACATACCGGATGGCAGAAAGGCAGAGGTAACTCACATATGGGACAGGGTGTGAAGTGCAGCGGCTCTGACCCGTTTGCGTCCGGGCAGCATGAGCAGTCTGCAGCCAGTGGCCCAACTCCACCCAGGATGGGCTGACAACCCAAACAAAGGGAGCAAGTGCCGGCCACGATGTATGTTGGCCCGAGTGGATGTGTCTCCCATAGCCTGTTAGGCCCCCCAGCATCTCCATAGGACATAGTATTTAAGTCAAAGACTCCCAGAGGGGTGCCCCCTGAGTCACTAATGGATTGCAACAAGTGAATCAAAGAAATTCTTGGACAGTACACACACTGGTATCACAGCCACTGCACAGTTTGCCAGTGTTCACCACCAATGATGGATTCTGGTCTGATGTCCTCTGGGATCCCTAAGTGCGCACTCCTTACAGTGCAGATGATTTGTGTGGTGGTGGGAACCCCCGCTCCCCTCCATGGGACCCTCAATTGTCTCCACTGAGAAGTGTTGCCGG
Organism: Lissotriton vulgaris; assembly: GCF_964263255.1. Classification (NCBI taxonomy): domain Eukaryota; kingdom Metazoa; phylum Chordata; class Amphibia; order Caudata; family Salamandridae; genus Lissotriton; species Lissotriton vulgaris. The sequence continues at coordinate 2,074,357,422 of NC_141687.1, forward strand.
TATTGGACACCGTGGCTCACAACCGCAACTCCTCCTATAGTATTGGACGAGGAAGACCAGGGCCTCCGCACAACCCACACAAATCACAGGTCTCAGGAAGAAGGAGTTTAGGTAGGCCATGCGAGTGTTAGTGCAAAAGAGGGGTCCGCACTGCATCCGTGAGTTCAGTTTCTCCCCTGAGCAGGCCCCTTATGTTGTGCAGTCCCACTCACCACACCTCACCTCTAAGCGTTCAGCATAAAGTGGACGACCTCCTCCGGCGAGTGTGGCCTGGGTCTCGCCCCCTTCGATCGTGGGCAATTTGATTGTACGCCGCACTGCATCACTCAGGGCTCAAGCAAACAGTATTGCCGCCTCCGTCCAGTGCAGCCTGAGGCCTGCTGTTTCCAATTATGGCAAATCTGCATGTGCACTGGTTCCTCTTCGGTTTTATACTTTTCTTCAGGTCACGTACAGGGGTCTCCACTCACCACTCCAGCTTCTTTAGGTCGCAGGAGTATCTCGAGGCACCTTAAGGCTGGCAGCCTCCACGAGCCGTCTTGGGCCCAAAATTGAAATCACCGCATGCGCAATCTGCTGAGGCAGAGCCTATGTTGCTTGAGAAAAGTGCTCTGTAGTTTGTCTGGCTCCCAAAAGGAGGGTTCAAAAAAGGACCCTCCCTAAGCACCAGGGAGCAGGGGACCAATATCAATCTGTCAGGCTGGTTGAGTGACAGGAGCCCAGCAAAAGTTTTTAAGAGGAAAATAGAAACTTCCTCTGAGGAAATAATGATCTGCTCGATCAATCAATCAATCAATTGGGAGTTTGTAGAGCAAACTACTCACCTGTTAGGGTCTCAAGGCACTGGAAGGGGGTGAGTGCAGCTCCGTTGGGGTAATTTGAAGAGCCAAGTCTTGAGGTCCTTTCTGAATTGGCGCAGTGTTGGGCTTTTCCGGAGGTGAAGGGGGAGGACATTCCATGTCTTGGCTGTGAGGTAGGAGAAGGTCATTCCACTTGCTCTGTTCCTGTAGATTTGCTGATTACATAAGTAGCAAAGAAGAGCCTTCTTTAGAGAAGCAGTATTTGTGTGTTGCTCAGTAATAACTACATCATTAGATACAGTGTATTCGGGTTGGGAGGATGTGGAGTCACCTGAACAGTTGAGTACTTCAGAAGCACAACCTAACTAGGCTTTGTGAACTGTATATATAGATATGATGCTTTGCTGAAACTTTATTTCCATCTAGCCTGCCATTACATAGCATGAATCTAAAGACTTTGGCAGGTGAAGTTGACTAAAAGACTGAAAAAGAGGTGCAACCTGCATCAAAATCCAGTAGGCCAATAAAGCAAAAAAGGAGTAAGGGTGGTTAGGAGATGCTTATAAGCGGCGTCAGAATAAATGTTATGTATTAAAAGTTGTTTGGTTTTTTCGTGTTATAGTTGTTTACATTGTTTGTTAATGTTGTTGTAGTTTTGTATTGTTCTTAAAATGTTTTGTTGTAATAAATATGTTTAAAGTTACTTTCAATTAGTTTCCTTATTGCTTTTTATAAAGTTCAGTTTAATATAGTATTTCAAAATTCTGTAAAACTGACAGTATCATGTTAAGGGACTATGAATAATCTATTACATGTATATTTATGTGAACAATACAATGCTCATCTTGTACCCTATAGAGAGTTGGTTTTAGAGGAGCCAGTTAAATGTGCAATGCTGGTATGGTTAATTGTCATGCATTAGTGAGGTGTTGCATTCTATTGCATAGGAATCCTTTACAAAGAGATAAGTGCATGTCTATACTCTGATACACACTGCTACCAGCTGCTGTGCACAACATATGATGTATGAGTGTTGCCATTGAAAGGCGTTAGAAACATAGGTAAGTATATCTCCACAGTGAAATATGGACATGAGTTATTCAAGACACAGTTAAGAACAGGAAGTATACTCCATACTATACTCTGCTATGGACATTTATCAATATGAAGAAAGGTATGTGCAGAGGGAACAGTTTCTGCCCACAGCCTATTTTGTACATGATATTCTGGGAAGATGTCTCCCCTGATGGCAATGTGTTTTAATATCACAGTCCCCGTAGATGTTATGTAAGCCATACCTTTGACCATAAAGGTAATTTCAACTCCATACTTTACTTGTACTTCTGTCATACTGGAGAGCGGTGTGACCACAAAGGTAAGCCAATTGTCACATCCTAATTTTCATAAGCATTATCCAAGAGACACATCACAGGAGATACACCAGTCTCTCCACACGCTATACTATGCAAGAGACTTGTGTCAGGAAACAGGGCAGTTTTTATCCACAGTCTATTATGCATACCTAGAAGCATGAGAAGAGGTAGGAGTAGAGAGATGCATTTCTCTCAAACTCTTTTCGAGACGCCACATGCTTTGGTAAGGTGTGTTAGCAGGGAGATGAGTCACTTCCCAGACAGCACTGCATATCACTGCTATTCTAAGGAGAGGTGTGAGGACAGAAGCATTTGGTTCACTACACTGCAGTGTACATTTAGGTTGTCCTCGAGATAGGTGCTAGTGCAGAAGATAATGGGCCACATGCATCATTATTACAAGCAGCGATTACCTAATTGCGATTTTCACCGAATCGCAAATAGCTAAGTGCTAATCCTAATGTAAGAAACTGTTTTACAGTTAGTTTCATTAGCGATTCTTAATGGGTTATGAATGGACCTACCTCATGCATATTAATGAGGTAGGTTGCACTTAGCGAGTCATTAAGAATCTACGCCATCACAGAGATGGTGGCCTGCTGAGGTCAGCAGACCACCATATCTGTGATTGCTTACAAATAAAGCAATCTTTTTGTTTGTAAAGCAGCCTGTTTTCCTTAAGGAATGAAAACTATGAAGGGAATATGTCTGTATATGTGAGTTTCAACAGAACCTGAACATTCTCAGTGCAAACATTGTTGGAGTAGTTAGTTTCAATGTACTTTTAAATATATAAATATATATATTTTTTTTAAATAGATATTCACTGCAAAACCCAAAGGTTAAAGTAATTTTATAGTTCGGTGTGGTAAAAATTTATGTTTTTAAATTTTAAAAAAACTTCAAATTCACTGAGAAAAACAAATGTTAAAGTAACGTTATAGTTGGGTGTAATAAAATGTGTGTTTCCGATGATTTTTTTTTTTAAAACCTTAGAAATTCACAAAAAAAACAAATGTTAAAGTAATGTTATAGTTAGATGAATTTCTCAGTAACTACATTATTATTATTTTATTCTATCAAAAATATGATCATTTACATCATAAAAAAACAGTACATCAGAATAAAAACAATATTACATTAAAGGAATGTTAATAGAAATATCCATTAAAAACAAAGTTATAAGTCCCGTAAAAACACAATAGGCAGAATCATCCATTGAGACAGATTGACCTAAATAGGCACAGCAATGGTCGAAGACTGGATACAACATTTTGACCTCCTTCACCAGGAATCTTGCAATAGATAAACAACGTGTAGTATCAGATTTGAAAATGTGTGTAGCTTCCGACTGACACCTATTAGAAAGCATGCTACAAGCAGGAACTATCCAAGTTTTTCTAAAATCAGCATAGGACGGCAGGAAAAGAGAAAATGCTCAAGTGTCTCAGGAGCAACATGGCAAGAGGGGCACAGTAAATTAGCCAACACATTTCCCCAACTACTTCTCCTTGTATTTAGAGCAGTGTTCTTCAATCTGTGGGGCGCGCCCCACTGGGGGGGCGCGACACCTTCCCAGGGGGGGCGCGACACCTTCCCAGGGGGAGTGCGAACTCCACTCTGACCTTTGTTCCCTGTCTACTTGGAGGACTCCGGTATTTGAAAAGGGGAGGGAGGGGAGTTCGATTGCATCTTTTGTGTTGCTAAATCTCCCAGGAGGGGGTTAATTTGTAGGTGACATGCTCGATGTGCAGTGGGAGGCAAGCGTAGCTAGGGGGGTGCAGTCCGCCCCGGGCGGCACAATTTTAGAGGCGGCTGGCCAGATGCAAAGCAGCAGAAACGAAACTGTAGAGGTGGCTGCCCAAGAGTACAAGGTATGTGTGAGGCACTGCTGGGATCGCAGCTTTCACTACAAACTGTTCTGCTTACCGACTGTGCCCAGGAGAACAAGGTACGTGTGAGGTGCTTCTGGGAACACAGTTCTTTTACTGGGAATAATTACAACCTGGGGTACAGGGAATGTGCGAGATAATGCTGGGTAAGTAATTGTTATACTGTAGCTCCTTATCTATCCATAGCTGCCAAGGCGTCAGAATGCTATGTGTGACATTTTCATAATTTCAGTGTTATTTCGAGTGACATATCAATTAATACGAGTGACACTTTCTCACAGACCACACCTCACCCTGTGACGATCTGTGAAAGGGTCGGTTTAGGAAGCATGCAAAAGGCGTTAAGTTTTCAGGTAAAATGACCAGATAAGCAGCTCCTTCAAAAAAACTCCGCAAATAAGCTGGAGAAAAAAGTCAAAATCTATTCCTTTCTAACTGCTGTGCTGTCTTCTCTGCAGCACAAATGGGGTCAGTACAAAGCTACCTACTGTTACAACTACAGATGGTTCTTTTATCTCATTTGCAGATCAAATGTGCCTAATAGACATTGCTAGATGTAATCTGCAGGGAGAATAAAACCGGCACTAACAACCCCACTTAGTGTAGCTTGAACATCTTTAGGTGACTGATTATTTTTATACCATCTGTGACATCAAAATAATGAGCTGGCAACCCTAATCATAAGACTGGAAGTTTGTTGAGGCATGAGCACATTATTTCTTTCTGACACCCTGATCCCTGGTTACTGCCATAATAGCAATAGTTTAACACATTTGAAACCCAACACTGCTGTCAATAACATGCCGAGTTACTTTAAGTGTCTAGGAATGCACCCTGCATTCAGACCACTCACTCCTCATTCTCGCCCTTCACTTTCACTCTCACCCAGCACTCACACTGACCACGATGCACTCACACCATTCACCCACTTATATTGGAAACAGAAGAGAGTGAGACTTTTACCTTGAAACCGCTAGTGGCTTACAGAAGAAATAAAAACTTAAAGGACCACTTAGTCCATACTAGGAACAAACAGAGAATGGGCAATACACAGACATTCATAACAGGGCAGAATCCAATATTGGGTAACCATAGATGCGGATCATGCCATGCATGTGATGCCGCAATCACAACTGATTCCATAAGCTACAACAACTACAAAGTAACTCTAAGATCACTGACAAATTGCAGGAGTAGCAATGTCATTTACGCTATCCTGTGCCCATGTGATCTTGCCTATATCGGTGAGACAGGGAGAGAATTTCGCATTAGATTCAGCGAGCACAAGTCAGCAGTGAGATTGAAGAAGATTTCAGCACCTTTAGTGCAACACTGCATAGACCTAAATCACAACGAGACAGAATTGCGATGGTGTATCTTAGAAAAGGTACAACACAAAACAGGTCAGCCGATGGAATATACCCGTAGAAAACGGGAGAGTTTCTGGATTTTCCAATTTGATAGTGTACATCGAGGACTCAATGAGAATATAGCATGGTTTGTTACGAAACATTTATAAATGGGGCACTTTAAGTTAACAACATCGAGGATTGGATGAGAAACGCTGTTTAAAAAGAATCCAGTTTCTCCTGATTTTGTCCCTTAGTCATTGATTCTTCAGGCATGAACAGAATTGGACTCCACTTACAAATGGCGTCTACAAATACAGTGGTAGTGTGTTAGTCTATGGTCCATTATAAAGATACATACGTGTTAGACCTTATATTCAGACACAAACTATTTCACACATTATAATAAAACATATAATGCGTTCTGACACTTTTTTATATTTTCACTTTTTTTATTTCTGTCAGAAAACACGCACTTGCTATATGAGAATACCAAAATAACATTGTTAAAATATGGCGACCGCACTTCAGGATCGAAAATACAAATGAGCTGCTAATTTGAATCACTTCCGGTTCACAGTATGCCAGTGTTACAAATCGCGCGTATTTGCGACTATTTAACTCTGGGTTTGAGGAATCCTGGTCTACATCATTCTGCACGAGCGGCGTAAGGCAAGACGACCGAACGGACTACAAATTACATCTCAGCAAGGTACGTTGAGTTGACAGCGCACATCGTAGGAGGCGAGTGCTGCCACTGATAAGTAATCGTATCTCCCAGGGCTCGGCACCGATAGCTAGCAGTTAAAATAGTTTGATACAATAGTTCAGTGTGAGCGTGGTACCACAGAGTAAGATTACTGCAGATAATAGTGGGTCTGACTTGCAGTTAACCTTTACGGGATAGGACATTTGTCCTTGATCATGTCAGGCTGGCATTTGGTCCGTGACATTTACCTAATACTGCATTCGGTAAACCTGGCAAATTGTATTCATCAGTTGAGAATGATTACGATAAACTCGTATCTCTACTGTTGGCTGGCATGCGACTCTTTTTTAAAAACACTTGGCAAACAAATAAAGCAAAAACTGGAGATAGATGACGTATAAGAAAGGGAATGTAGACAGGGGATCGCAGTATAATTAGCAAGGCAGAATGTGTGATGATTGCTTATTAAGACATAGTTTTATTTATAGATTGCAGCCATAAAAGAAGAAAGGAACCAAATTAGTTTGAAAAAGGCATCATTTATATTCACAAAATAAAGGACTGAGAAGTACATCTTCCCGTTTTAAAAACCAGGTCAGTTTATTTATGTAATTTCATGCAAAATATGGGTATACAATGGATATATAGAGCAATATGACTTAGTCTGCCTTTACCCTGTTTAGGACGTCTCTCCAAAAAAAAGGCCAAACAACGTAGTGCTGGCCTCACCGCCACAACTCAAGATAAGAAACTTTCCCTGAGCGAAGTACTCATGATATAACTCGGGGGTAAGAATGCTTTCTATGTTATTACCTGCGCCCATTACTTAAAGAAAGGTGTGAACAGAGGCCCCAAACCTTGCAATTTCTTTCTCCCTTTTTAGATCTCCTTACTGAAGTAACTGTGAACATAAGCTTATATACATGAGAACCCAGATAGTTCAGGCTACTATCTTAACCTAAGGTGAGATTCTCTCTGCAAATAACATCTTTAGTAGGTGATATGCCTCTAGTTACCCCAACAATATCAATGCCATGCCCCAAGGTGATTACTATACCTGTCTGCAAACACCCAAATCTTTGTACTTGGCTCATTATCTTTCAAACTCATCAGGAGTCATATAAACCTGTACAATATAATATATTTCTGCACACTCAGCCACCCCAGATGCAATGTGGTGTTTCACAGCCTATGTAAAAATGTAATGATTGTATTAAGTGTTGGTGATTAAATTATATGTCCTTCTTGTTTAGTTTAAGGCATGGGTATATTATATTTTGTTTGTGATTTCAGGTACCCTGCACACACGTAAGGAAGAGAGAGTTAATACTCTTTCTTGTCTGGTCCTGAGGAAGGTGGTCTCAACCCACCGAAACGCGCGTAGACCTGGCGTGAACAAGACACGACTAACATCTGTGTCACTCAAAACCTTAGAATCAGCCTTTTTGTTGGGATTGGAATAAATGTGGAAAATGTATGAATGTGTTAGTGTGATTGCTGGTTGATGTGTGGATGGCAGGGTTGTATTGTATTGTTTTTGCTTTATATTAAGGATTGAATTCTAATAACACTGTAAAGATTATAATTGTAACTGAATTGAATTTAAAATGATATTTATGAACTTGAAGTATATACAAAAAAATGATTCAAAAAAGTAATTTAATATAAAAAAAAATATATTTATCTTTTGATACTCCTTTTTAAAAAAAGAAAATAAACAAAATATATAAAATGAAACTCTTGTTGTTGCTTCACCTATGCTTTACAGAAGGTAAATAAACTGACTTGATGAAATTAGTTATAGAAGTATGAACTGGCCGAGGGGGGATCTTTTGTATACCCACTTACCCTCCACTCACAGTGATCACTCTGCACTCACAGTGATCACAATGCGCTCACACTGATCACCATGCACTCACACTATTCACCCACTCACCTTCTCACCTTGCACTCACACTGATCACCATGTTTTCACACCGTTCACCCCCTTACCCTCCACTCACAGTGATCACTCTGCACTCACAATGAACTTGCGCTGTTCACCCTGTACCTCACCCTGCAGTCACACGAGCACACTACTCAACCTGCACTCGTGACACTTCACTCACCTGTCCCCCGCTCTGTTAAATCTGCAATCTCACTCAAATAAGCCCACCACTAACCATACATTTATTCGTCCTACTCTGCACTAACATGCGCACCCAAATTCATATGGTCGCCTCACTCACCCCTGTACACAAGTATGGGCATGTCGTGCCCCATTAAGGTTTTCGTCCTAAATTACAAAAGGAGACATCTAAATGCACTACAATTCAGCCTTCCAGGGGGCCCTTGATAGAGACAGTTCTGTTTTTTCCCTGAAGGACTGAAATAATTCCTAAACAAATTCTTGTAAATACCGTTTTGTTTAATGTCTTTTTAATGTAATTGATGTGAGGGAGTCTATTACTATTTGTATAGAAATGTTTGCTTCATGCAACAACCATAAAAAACTTATTGTATTGAATGTTATTCGCTGAATATGCCCGGAATGTGCGCTTGGCGGTCGAGTCCAGAAATTTCTGTCAGGTGGTGGGGGGGGCCCAACATCTAAAAAAATTCAGCTGGGGGGGCTCAACCTACAAAAGTTTGAAGACCTCTGATTTAGAGGAATGATTCCGTATCTAAGTTGGGTATACAGTGCTCGTGCCTGTGGTCGCTCGATGTCGTCCAGAAATAATTCCAAGCCAAAGCTACCTTTGACATTTAAAAACCTCACAGTTAAAGTGCCATGTGCAAAGTGTTCAATACTTTCCGAAACCATCAGTCCCCAAAACCTTTTTTTAACAAGGGGGACCATAGATTTAGTAATGGTCCCAGGTTCCTCCCAGAGCTGCCTCAAACCCTATTTTTAAAAACCAAGCCTTGATCTTGTTCAACTACTTGATTCGCCCTGATTGCCTGTGCAAGGCTGTCAGCTCGACCATGGCTTCCTCCAATGGGACCCAAAACCTCATCCAGAACAAAAGAGCTCGGAGAATGGCAAAGTGTTCAATGGGTTTTAGGTCAAGGTTGAGTCTTAGTGGCAGAAGTGATGTATTCACTGGCAGGTTCATAATTGCTCTAATACATTTGTTTTCAGTGATGGTTAGGTCCGAAGGTTTTCCAACCTCCATAACTCTGCCCCATAAAGAGCCGCTCCTAGACCTTTTGCCCAATGCAGTTCTAGGATAGGAGAAATGGGCCAGTAGGGGGTGGTTCTAGCACTATGTACTAAGGCACAATCTACATGCTGGAGAGTCAAAGTGCTCTTTACCAGCTGCGCATTCCATGCCAGCCTATCGTTAATGAGAACTCCCAGGTAGTTAAAGGACTTTACTTGCTCCAAAACTTGCATACCCAGCGTAAGTTTGCCTTTATTAGATTTATAGGTATTAAAGGACATATATTTAGTTTTGGAGCAGTTTATTTCTAAGCCCTTTTCTTTGCAGACCTTAGCAAATTTATTTAAGAGGTTTTGGATTCCTCGAGGTGTTCTAGCAATAAGCAGTGTGTGGCCCTGCTTTACCTTCCAATTTAGGGGGGTCACCACCACAATTATGGAGTTCACCAATTAGACCATTGATATAGAGAGTAAATATTGTCGGGGCAAGGACACAACCTTGGCGCATGCCTTTCCGAACCAGTATGTCATTGGTCAGGCAGCCATTGGAATTCCATCTAACCTTAGCATAGGTGTAACCAAATCAGGAATCTAAGTTTATAGGATGGTAGTCCTAATTCGCTCAAGGCTAGCCAAAGTTGAGACCGGTCCATTGAGTCAAAGGCCGTTTTTAAATCCACAAACATCACATATAAATGCCCTCCTCTGATGGTTACTTACTTCCATATTAGCAGGAGGAATCTAAAGACTTGGTCAGTGGTGGTTGTGGAGGCCCTGAAACCTGCCTGTAAGTCAGACAGAACATTATTCTCCTCTATCCAATTATGGATTATAGTCAAAATGATTTTGCAAAACATTTTTTGGGAAACATCTATTAAGCTAATGGGCCTGTAATTAGAAGGTGACCCTTTGTCACCTTTTTTGTGGGTGGGAATATTTTCAGCGCCCCCAAGTTTCCGGGATTGCCCCCCATGCAAGATGGTAATAAACACTTTTTGGAGCAGGGGGCCCCATATAGTGGGTTTGGATTTAAACAGGTCACCCGGGAGCTTATCTAAGCCCAGAGCTTTCCCGCTCTGCATCAAATTTATGGCCAAGATGGTTTTGTCTTCTGTTATATTGTCTCCATCAGATATTTCAAAATCCTGAGGGTATATATATGTGACATAGTCATAAAGAAGCCCCCGACCTGCAAATAAATCCCCAAAATAATCCTCCCACACCTGGGGCTGGATGTGTAAGTAACAACATTAACATTTTAAACTAAAAAAAGTCACAATGCACCAGTTATAGTTAGCAGCACTAACAATATCTTGTGCTCCCTCCATGCACTGATTATATCCTCACATTTGAGATCACTCATGTCATGTTATGACATCATTTAGGACATCAATGATGACATCTCAAACAACATCATTGATGTCATCACTGATGACATCACAGATGACATCATCCAAGATTCGTTTTCACACATATTGCTGCATGAATTGCTATGGCTTTACACTTAGCATAGTTCACATTAACAATCAACCACCGATATAAGGCAAACGGTCATTAAGTCCGGTTTTCAAACTGTATACAACTGTTCAGAGAAAGCCAAAATAGTGAATGCCAATTCCAAAACAATTGCCCTACTATCTACAACATTCATCTGTATAAAATCCTTGACAAACACCAAACCTACATTAAGAAATGAACTTGATATCAGTAGAGAACTTGGGGCCAGATGTACAAAGTATTTTTGCATGCGCAAACGGGTTTCCGACCTGTTTGCGCATGCAAAAATATTTCAGGGCCGTGTACAAGCCCTAATTAGCGAATCACAATTTATTTGCTACTCGCCAATTAGGATTTGCTACTCGCTATTAGGAAGGGACGTTTCAAGGGCGTCCCTTCCTAATAACGAATCGGAGCCCTCTCTATGACTGTTTTGCACCACAATTGCGGTTACAAAACAGTCGCAATTTACCACCTACTTCAAGCATTTACAAATGGGGAGGGGTCCCAAGGGGATCTGACATACGAGACAGCTTCCCAGCGAGATTTCCTAATGCTGGCGGGCGTGGATGGTCACTATCGCTCGCGTTGAGATCCTTCAGTTTGCGTTGAGTTAGCTGCTGCTCAAGTAGAACCTCGAAAGAACCCCAGAAAGAAGCAGCACCCTCTTGCACTCTGCGTCATGCCATGTGCACTGATTTACAGCACAGAAACTCTGCATAGCTTGGCAGAGTTTTTTTGTCACTAAACAGATTTCCATATAGAGGAACTTTGCAAGCTCCGTCCAGGCCCAGTGATAAGCAGTCGATGAACAAGCATCTATATCCAAGGATTTGTACAAGATTGTCAGAATCTGGAAACAAACTATGGACCTCTGTGAGAGATAATTATTGAGGGTAGACCATGCAATCATATTACATGTTGTAGGAAATAGGTGGTAAGATTCTTGGCAGTTGGCACTTACTTAGATATAGTTGTAACCCCTGGATCAAAGTAATCCTTTGAAAGTCCAGAATTGTTTTCTTAAGTTTTTGAATAGTCCACCTCTTTGCTTCTAGATGATCCATTAGGAGCTTTCTCAGAGCTTTCCTTGTAATGTGCTCCAAGGTCAAGGGGCCGGTGAAAAACTCTGAGCGACCAATTTCACAACAAACACTTTTAACATATGACAACCATTTTGTATGTTTTGCCCCCTCCAACATTTGGTTGTCCATGAATATTTCTCGGTTTAATGCCGTCTCAGTGGTGGTCCAGATCTTATGCCACAAGAGAAGGGGCTCAGTTTTAATTACGTCTGAAATAAACGGTAGCCCTAGCTCTATGTGGATCATATAGGTTGATGTTGACTTCGGCATCCCTAATAGGTACCTAAGGAACTGAGGGGCATATTATCAAGGGGGTTTATCTCCGCTTTTTTGGCTTTAAAAGCCAAGAAAGCGGAGATAAAATTATCTCCCTATTACCAAGCTGTCGCTAACACCAGTTAGTGACAGCTAATAGGAGATAGCGACCATCTTGGGCCCCACTTTGCATGTCAGTGATATTTATCACTAATGACATGCAAAGTGGGCGTGCCAAGATGTTAGCGACTGGAAACAGTCCCTAACATCGCTATCTCCTATTACCAACTTTTGGAGATATTCGCGCTAAGCGCGAATATCTCCAAAAGCTAACACCTGCCCTGAGCAGTTCTTAGCCATGTTATCCAATGGGAGGTGGATAACATGGCTAAAAGCATTTGCTCGATAATGCATGAATATCGCTGACTTTTCAGCGATATTCATGCATTGCGGCCGTTTTTTATCGCATTTGCGATAAACCTTGATAATAGCAAGGTTTATCTGCGATAAAAATCGCCGATGTGCGGCGATAATTTTTGTCTCTAAACAAGTTAGAGACAAAAATTATCGCTAGTTGTTGGTAATATGCCCCTGATTTTCCACTATCTGAACGGAAGATATAGTATCAATCCCCCAGAGACCAGCCCCGTAGATTGCGGTTGAGACACATTTTGCTTTATAGATGGTAATAAGCTGTTTGACTGGTCTCCCCCTATTTTACTAGCGAAGTCTCGGAGTGCCCCAATTGCTCTAGAAAAAGCGAGTTTCCTTGCTTTAACGGCGGACTGCCAGGTCACCTTTCTGTGAAAAAAGATGCCCAAGTATGGAAAATGTTCAACTGTGTCTATTTTTTGTCCTTCGATGAATATTGGACATGGAATTTTCTTTGTTCCCTTGCTACAAGCCAAGGAGAACATCTTACCAATGTTCACTTTCAGGCCCCTTTCATGCATAAAGTGTGTGAATCTGGTGACTGCCCTTTGCAACCCCAATCTTGTTTGAGACAGTATGGCCGCGTCATCGGCATACAACAAAATTGGGATGGCGTGACCCCCCACCTTCGGATAGTCACATTCAACGCTCTGCAGATGGTCACCTACGGCATTTATGTAGAGAGAGAAAAGCAGGGGGGCTAGTATGCACCCCTGCCTCACCTCTCTTGTAATGGTGAATCTTGGAGAGCACTCCCCCCTCTGTCCATACCGCACCCTGGCCCCCGCATCCCTGTACAAATTAATAATAACATTGAGAATAGATAAGTTCATCCCCATGTGCTCTAGGACGCTCCATAGCTGTTCATGGTCCACGCAGTCGAAAGCTGAGCTCAAGTCTATGAATGTTACAAAAAGATTGCCCTTTTTTGCCTCTACCTATTTTGACATTAAAAAGTATAAGTTCAGGCTCTGTTCGACTGTGCCCCTACCAGTTCGAAAACCATATTGAAGTCTGGAAAGTACATCAGCCTCCTCAGTCCAGTTGTGAATGCGTTTTAAGATAATGCGTCCCGCAACCTTCATTAATGAATCAAGCAAGGAGATAGGCCGGTAACAGGAGGGTACATGCCTGTCTCCTTTTTTATATATGGGTACCACAATGGCCTCAGCCCAAGTTGGAATTTGGCCATAGGCGTTTGCAGAGTTCAAGGCAGAGGTTAATAATGGGGCCCAGAAGTCTATTTCGGCCTTGAAGACATCCACTGGGATGGCCGGGGGCCTTCCCAGAAGGGCTCTCTCTTATAGCGAGCGTGACCTCCTCGCAAGAAAAGACAATGTTAGAAGGACCCTTTCTCAAGCCCAATGTGGCACTGTTGGGAGACGGAGTAGGAACCGAAGTAGGAGTGTTAGAAGAACTTGGTTTGCTGTATAGCTGTTGAAAGTAAGCAGCCCATGTGTCTCCATCAATAGCCAAGTCTAACCTCCTCTCGGGCAGTGTAACCCACGGAAGTGGGGCATTTACAAATTTCCAGAATGCTGAGGAATCGCGGTTTTCACAAGTTAGCAACAGAGTCCGCCAAGCTTCCGCCTTCAGAGATTTTTTCCTGTTCTTTATAGCAAGGCGGTATCGAGATCTGGCCTGACGTATCTCCAGCGGTGACTTTGGAGTAGAATGTAAAGCTTTCTTCAAAGATTTTAGGGCTCTGGTGCAGTCTTTGTTAAACCACCCTTTAGATGTAATAGGGCCTGGCTTAAACTGGCGGGTAAGTAACTTTTTTAAACTTTCCTGTATTTTTAAAAAAGCAGAGAGGATTGTTTGAGGATGTTCAGTTGGGGTCAGACAAATGTGTACCTCATCCCACCTCAGCTGCAAGAGATTTTTGAGGAGGCTTGCAGGATCAATTTTTTCCCATTTTAGGGTATAACCATTTATCGCCCCTATTTTAATTGGTAGCTCATATCTTATGGGGGAAATATCATGACGGATACTAGAAAGCGGTAACAAGATAGAAAGGGCCAGGGGGTAATGGTCACCATATATGTGATCAAGGGTATCCCAAGAGGATATCAGGGAAGCATACGTCTTAGAGAAGAGTACAAAATCGATGGTCGAATTTGAAGCTCTTCCATGGAAGGAAGGCTTAAATGGTCTAGGTGGAGAGCATAGGTCACTTGCAAATGCTAAATTAAAAGACGCTAAAAAAATACTTAATACCTCCCCTGCTTTTGAGTGCAAAAAATGGTTTAGGGTATCATCAAATTAATTTTCTGGGGTGGAAGAAAACTCACATAGTCCCCTTAAAGAATATTGGCAGGTATGACAATTAAAATCGCCCATAAAGGCAATCGCCCACTCACCCCCACGCTGCTCTTTAATAGAAACAATGGCATGGGACAATTCATGTAACGCTTTCTCCAAGCCCTGTAAAGGCATATTATTATGAAAATTGATTATTAATAGACTCAATGATGTGCTTATTTGAATGGCAATTATTTGATAAGACTCACTACGAAGATGTTTCCGAACCCTCAAGCCCACAGCAACATTAACATATATACACAACCCCCCCTATTTCTACCTTGCCTACTCTCTATTGCTGGTGAGTGGAAGGTCTGAAAACCCAAAAGATGTGTCGGGGTTTGCACCCAGGTCTCTTGGAAACATAAGACTGAATAAGAGTTGACCACATCCAGCCATGATGGTATAGCTATTTTGGTGGAAATGCCAGCCACATTCCAACTAAGAATCTGTAGTTGGGAAGATGTGGCTTGGTTCTCAAAGTGGGTGTAAGATGGTTCTATGTTGTTTGTCTGATGTACACAGGGCGATGTGGTTATTGTACCCAGGGAGGTTGCGCCACTTACTAGCCCTTTGTCACCTAGATTTGTTCACGAAATGGCACTACTTGAAAGTGGTACGTTGGGGGTTATGCCAGGTACATTCCCCATCTCATAATTATGTGCACCAAGAAAAGGGAGTCATTCAATTTCGTCCAAACCAGAAAGAGGTGCATAGTAGTTGTAGCTAGGAATGTTCCAAAGAGGGGTTAGAGGTGGCAAATATTGGCCATATCCGGCAAAGTCGTGTGAAGAGGGAAAAGGACATATATTTTCCATGACTCTGTGCCTAGGGGGTAGGAATTATATGGTAGTCTTTGATGGCGGGGAAAGGAGTAGTTATCATAGTGCTGTTTAGGGCGGGACGTTTTGCGCGGCATTAGAGCTTCAGGGTAGAAGTAAGATAAAACTTTAGGTGCAATCGAGCCCCTGTTGTAATCAATAAACCAGTCCCTAATATGCAAGATAACTCTAGGATCTTTGAAGGTGATAATTACTACGTCGCCCTCTATGTCTTTAGGACGCACTCCAACCCAATTAGTTTGTCGCACAGTGATAATTTCACCATTTATGTGAGGTGGCAATGGCCTGTTATTTTTTAGCCAATAGATGACTTTATTTTTCAGGCTAGTGTGGTTTTCATGGGATCCTGATGGTAAAGGCAGAACCCCCGTTAGTACGATAACGTTATGTGAAGCAGCCGGGGGTAGATCCACCTTTCTTTCACGTGGAACTCTTGTGGATTTCAAACCATCCTTATTCGTGTCCCATGTAGGCTATTTGTTCCCCAATCTGGCCTATTCCATAAGAGAATTTATGTGGGAAGACTGTGGCTGCGGGTTTAAAGGCATCTTCATTGGGACGGTAGGAGCATTGTTATTGGCTGGCTTTGATTTAGCAGAAGAGGATAGTGCAGTGGGAGTATTTACTGCAGGTATGCTTTTAGCCTTATTTGTTATTTTAGCTGCCTCCTTAGTGATAGGTGGTTTAACTATATCCTTACTGATTGTGGTTTTTAAAGTAGGGCTTTCCATGAGGGTATCCAATTGAGCACCTATTCTCTTGACTCTCTCTACTATTGGAAGTAGTAGAGCTTTCAGTAGGTGTTCCACCGCGTCAACAAAGTCTTTTATAGAAGGTGGAACATAAGAGGGATTTATTTTTACGGATGTATTAGATACCCCTTCTACAATTTCAAGTAGTTCTTTTCTAAGTGAGTCTTTAGAAGGCAATAGTTTGCAGGCTGAAGTGTCAGTAGTTCCCAAGCCTCTTTTTCTACGTTTTTTTGGAGGAGAGCGAATAATTTCCTGTTTCTTTTTAGGAGGGTTATTTACAGGTGATGTTTTTGTTTTTGTTTTTGGGACCACAGAAGGAAGAGTACATATTTGCATTTGCTGTTCGGGCCCCAAACATATTTGTGCCCCGGTGAGGCTTAAGCTATAATGTTCAAGAGCCTGCGGAGTTTTGGGAGTGTCAAGGTCAATAAGATCGATAATTGGGTTACTGCTAAGGAGGGGTAGGTCTAGTTGAGTAGCAGCAGATGTGACATCTTTTGGGGACAAGCTGGCTTGGAATATTAAGGGAATGTTCTCGATGTTAAACAGATCAGCATCTGTATTTTCCGTGGGGGCGTAATCCAGATGTGAACCATTGCTAATCTTGGGAGAAGAGGCAATTGCAGTGTTTTTTAGAAGCTCGATAGAAAGACGACGAGCAGCCCGCCGCTCCGCCAGTGCCATATCTCTATCGACCTCTGCAATAGCTCTTGTGAAGAATTTATCCAAAGGACCCAGGATAGAAACACCTACCCTAGATGGAAGATCATCCGCAGCAGATGTAGACATTTCTGAAACTGGTTGGTGGTGTTTGTAGTAGATCTAAACAACCAGGTACAGGGTGGTGCACGTTAGCGTGTAGGCCAAGCCAAGCCTTGTTTGGCCTTGGAGGGCCGTAGAGGGCCCGCCCTTTGCCCGGGCTTCGCCCCGGGCGTCCCGCTCACGTCCCGCGATGCGGAGGGCTCTGATCTTTAACGGCCCCTACTGGAGCGTATAACGCGTCAGGGCAGCGCGCCGCCGCAGAGGCTGCCGGGATGTGTAGTCCCGGAGCGGCGGCGCCATTGGTGGCGGTGAGTCCCGGTGCTGGTGCTGGCGCTGTGAGATCTTCAGGCTGCCCACTCTGCCTCGATCCAATGGCGCTTGTCTCCGCAAAGGTTTGACTCCCCCCCGCTCCACCGAGGGCTCTGATCTTTAACAGCCCCTCCTGGCGCGTATAACGTGTCAGGGCAACGCGCCGCCACAGAGGCTGCCGGGATGTGTAGTCCCAGAGCGGCGGCGCGGTTTGTGGCGGTGAGTCCCGGTGCTGGTGCTGGCGCTGTGAGGTCTTCAGGCTGCCCACGCTGCCTCGATCCAATGGCGCTTGTCTCCGCAAAGGTTTGACTCCCCCCCGCTCCACTGAGGGCTCTGATCTTTAACAGCCCCTCCTGGCGCGTATAACGCGTCAGGGCAACGCGCCGCCGCAGAGGCTGCCAGGATGTGTAGTCCCAGAGCGGCGGCGCGGTTGGTGGCGGTGAGTCCCGGTGCTGGTGCTGGCGCTGTGAGATCTTCAGGCTGCCCACTCTGCCTCGATCCAATGGCGCTTGTCTCCGCAAAGGTTTGACTCCCCCCCCGCTCCACTGAGGGCTCTGATCTTTAACGGCCCCTCCTGGCGTGTATAACGCGTCAGGGCAACGCGCCGCCACAGAGGCTGCCGGGATGTGTAGTCCCAGAGCGGCGGCGCGGTTGGTGGCGGTGAGTCCCGGTGCTGGTGCTGGCGCTGTGAGGTCTTCAGGCTGCCCACGCTGCCTCGATCCAATGGCGCTTGTCTCCGCAAAGGTTTGACTCCCCCCCCCCGCTCCACCGAGGGCTCTGATCTTTAACGGCCCCTCCTGGCGCGTATAACGCGTCAGGGCAACGCGCCGCCGCAGAGGCTGCCAGGATGTGTAGTCCCAGAGCGGCGGCGCGGTTGGTGGCGGTGAGTCCCTGTGCTGGTGCTGGTGCTGGCGCTGTGAGATCTTCAGGCTGCCCACTCTGCCTCGATCCAATGGCGCTTGTCTCCGCAAAGGTTTGACTCCCCCCCCAACACAGAGTCAAAAACAGTGGAAGCATCACACATTTGTTTGGCATGACGGACGAGACAAGACAGATAAACATAATAAGAATGGGGCACATGGTGGCCATACTGGATTGATGCTGTATCTATCGTAATTAAAATGAAAACCATGATCGACAGTGACATAGAAAAATGTAAGATTCATAAATTAAATCATAGTCACCCATTCATTGGAATAGCAATGTAGCATAATGTTAGGACTGTCACATTCCAAAAAGACTGTAAAGGTAAAGGTAAAGAGTAAACAATGAATACCAGTATGTCGAAGGAAGCACATCAGTCCAGTCTAGGAACAAGGCCCATTGACAAAGCACAATATTAACAATGGAAGGATAATCAAAGAAATATTACTACAGGCTGGAGAAGTGAAATGATACGCTTACACTTGCTGCCACAAAGTACACTGCATATTGCTAATATGTGAGTAGGATGTGAGTAGTATGACAAACTTGTAACTTATTGTGACTAAGAACTATGTGTATGCATACAGGGGGAGAACAGAGAACAATAGTATGTCCAATCCTCCCTCTATTCAAGCCAGTATGTAAACTGTTGGTACGGAGTATCCACTTGTGTTCTTCCATATTTAATATTGAAGTGATGTTGAAGCCTCTGGGAAGGGGGCTTCACTAAGGTGATCAGTTGCCAACGTAATTCACTGTGTGTCTTTTCTCTATGAAGTGGTCCACCATTGGTGCATTGGCAACTTTGCATCGAATTCGGCTCATGTGTTGGCAAATCCAGATGTGCACCTTCTGCGTCGTTTGGCAAATGTAAACTTGATTGCATGGACAAGTGATAGCATAGACGACATTCACAGTATTACAATATGAACATTGATTCAAAACGATTTTACTGTTGCCATTAGACTCAATGGTAAGCTGGCAAACACTGCAATTACCACACTTAGAGTGCCCAACTAGGGGTCCAGACACCAGAGGTCAGTTAGAGTTTGTGTTGTTTTTTTTGGAGGGGGGAGAGGCTTACCTTGACCAGATGATCTTTGATATTCCTATGCCTTTGTAATGCAAATAGGGGGCACTCGAGTTTGAGTTCACCAGCATTCAAGACTAGACAATGTTTCAAAACACATTTCTTAAGCTGGTTAGAAATTGGAGAGAAAGGACACATACCAGTCATTGTCTCATTTAGTCTTCGGCCTGGCCCCGGGAAGGTGGTGCTCCTGGATGCCAAAAAGGGCCCTGGAGGGGAAAACCTCAGGACATAGAGAACCAGCCCTGGGAAGTGGCGGTCCCTGGGGCCAATGATGGGTCCAGGAGGTTGGCACACAGCCCCGCTCCATTCAAACTGCACAGGCTGCTCTGGGAAGGTTGTGGTCTTTGAGGCCGAAAAGGGCCCGGGAGACGAGTGCGTGTGGCCAACCCCCTCCATGTAAACATAGGCATTGCCCTGGGGAGGTGGCAGTCCCCGGGACCGTAAACAATGTGGGGAGGTGTAAATTACATTGGCTTGGTCCTGAGGAAGTGGAGGTCCCTGAGGCCGAAATCAGTCAAATGAGGGGGCTGCATGAGACTGTTCTCATTTTGGTAAAAAATATTTTAAAACAGAATGTTTTTGGGCTCTAGCTGGATTCCTCAGCTACCCCACCAGCAGTGCTAGGGGTCAGTGTATTCCTACCCTGACCCCTTCTGTTTCTTTTTTAACTTTTTTCTTTGAACTCAGATGAGTCCTAGTCCCAAGATGGCTGCCACCACTTCCTGGTTGAAGTGTTGGCAGCAAATAAGATCTAAGCATGAGTTCTGTTTGTTCCGCAGAGGATTTGAATCCCTAGATATCTATATTTCTTTTTTCTTAAATGACCCCAAAACTACTGAAGGCATGTACACCAGATTATAAATAATGGCTCATTCTGTACTAAGAGCTAGCTTTCTGCCAAATTTGGTTTAATTCCGTGCAGTGGTTCAGGCTGTAGTCATATTCGAAATCCCTATGGGAAATTGCATGAGGAAGATGTGTTTTGGAGCCTTCCCTTTTTCTCAACCCCCATCTGAGGAATCAGCCGGAACCTTTTCATACTGCAGCTGAACTTAGGTGCGTACGACAACTGCGCCAAATATAAGCAAAACAAAAAACACTTTTCTTATGGAAACTAGTCCTAACTATAATAATAATTAGAGGCTAAAAATGAAGGGCCGGACTTAGGCCCACATGCATCAAGCATTTTTGGAGTCGCAAACGGTGCGAGTCCTTAAAATCGGCCGTTTGCGATTCCAAAAATGCATTTTGGAATGCATCAAGCATTTTTAGAAATCGCAACATTTTTGCGATTTCTAAAAATGCGATTGCTTTTAAGAAATCGCAAATTTGCGATTTCTTAAAAGCAATGCATGAATAATTTTTAAATTGCGAATTCGCAATTAGAGGGACAAATTTACAGAGTAGTTGAACTACTCGGTAAATTTGCAAAAACTGTAAATAATGCAGAAAATGCATTTTTAAAACATTCATGTTACGGACACACATGTCCTTAGGACATGTGTGTGTGCAACATGATGCGAAAAATAAATTTCAGGGGTGCATGGGGGGGTCATTTAGACCCCCCTCTCCACCCTGAAAATGGATTGAGGAATTATGATTTTCAAATTGCGAATTCGCAATTCCCATTCATTCCTATGGGCCTTTTGGCCCATAGGAATGAATGGGAATTGCGAATTCGCAATTTGAAAATTGCATTTTTTATGCGATTCGGTAAAAATAGCGATTTCTACCGAATTGCATAAAAATGGAAAACATAATCATGCATAGGCTTTTGCGATTTCTTAATTGCGAATCCCTATTTATCGCAATTTAGAAATCACAAAAGCCTAGATTGATGCATGTGGGCCTTAGACTTTGCTTGATGGGTATGGAATATCCCATTCACAGTATTACTAGTGCTTTAGGATATAATGCAATTTTTATAAGGCGGATGGGATGCCGGTCTCATTTTTGATGGAGTACTTATCCTCCAAACTCTAAATCATGTTTAAGTTAGTATCCTTAGCCAGAGTCATGGAAACGTGAAAGTAGATCAAACAGAAGATAGTATGGATTAGTAGTGGCTTTAATTGAAGCTCTAGTAAGCGCAGAAGAAAAGAATATGCAAGAACTAAAAAGAAAATATTATATAAAGAGTCGGGCATGTTGCTTTCTCCTTTAGATATAAAATCACATTTAGGAATGCTTCATTTTTGTATATTGTTTGTGAATTTGTTAGATGTATACTTTTTTCTATATTGGTAGGTCTGCAGTTAGTCAGGAGATTTTGTTTTTCCAAAATAAAACCAGCTTTTTTCTGCATTTTTAGGTCTTGCGTAGGCAGTGCATGCATTGCTTCGCCCAAGCATCAAGTAATCAGTATTAGTGGTGAAACTCCACCCATTGCGTTTCTTAATTAACACAGATTGAAGCACTCCACTTATAATGGCCAAAATTTAGCTTAGTTCATATGAAAACATCCAAAAGAGTTTTTCATGAGGATTATCTTCTTTTATTCCTTTTGTCCACATCCAATCCCAACCAACGCGTTTCGCCGAGGTTATTAAACACCTATCGGCTTCGTCAGGGCTGGAAATAATACAAAATAATGCACTCTTACCATTATGTACATTTTCCATAAATTTAAAGACAGATAGAGCCCCACACGGCCCATGAAAAAACCTGTGTCCATATTTTCTAAAAGTGAGTACATGCATCTCAAATCATTGACAACTCATTTCAACAGCAAATTATAATTCATGTCTACAAATTCCAGTGAGGATATAAAACCTCCTACACCTCATTGGTGAACTTTGAACAGAAAACATATTCAGGCAAACTGTAAGTGAAAAAAAAAGACCTCATGTGAAATTGCTCCCATGATCCATTATAACCCTGAATCCAACAGATTTATTGTAACAATGTTTTACCTTATCTTCTATTTGAGCCTGCCTATAAGGAGAAACAAATCCTTACTCTTAAGTTATGGCATGAAAGAGGACTTTGAACAACCTCAATCATTCTTTCTACATCACTGCTTTTGTATAGTAAAAGTTTCATACCTCCAGTCTTTAGTGGGGGTGCTTGTAAATATTGTTTGTTGCAGTTTCCTTGGTCGGAGTGAATATTTCCCTTGTATTTATGATTTCTAAAAGATAATATATATCTATATGTAAAGCCATATATTAGCATCTCTATTAACCTTTTATATGCCTTAGCATCACTCATCAATTTCAACGACTGAAAGTCTCACCTGCACTTATATCCACAGCATCCAAAAGAACTCCACTCGTTTTTATCACGTTTCTGAAAATTCCAAATTTCACCTCTCCTAAAAGTAAAGAACCATAATCATGTCTAAACTCATATGCCACTGTTTCATTAGTAGTAAACGACATTCAGTCTTTTGATTCGCTTAAAGTTACAATACCTTCCGTATTTTGCTCTGTGCCGATCTATCAACCTTTCACTCCGCTGCCCTCGTCATTCCGCACCCATTATCTGTTAATTTAAAACGTTTCATTATTAAAACGTTAAACCTGCTAACTGTTTTTAACTTTATATCATCTTTTGGGGGCGCTTACCTTCCTCGCTATCCCGGCGTCCCGTGTACAGGCAGCACCATCAGCCTGCCTCACGCCCGTTAAGTGGCGTCCCTTGACATTGAAAACGGACTACCCCTGTGAGACCTAGAGCGCCTTCTTAGAGTGGGGAATATTTGCTCGGCGTTTCTACTCTTGTTCTCTTGACAATACAAACCAATCTATGTTTATGTTCCCTGATACTTATAAACAATACAATTTTTCTTAACATCCATGAATTTAAGATGTTAACTTCCCCATTTTTAATCAGGATCACTAAGTTACAAACCGAATTAATCCTAATATAAATATTGGACCTGAAACAAAATCCTAGGATCCCTCTCACTGTCGGGTGAAAGTTTCTTCCTTCCACATAATACAAATAACTCATCCTAATCACTACTTCATATACTGCTAATATTCATAAAACCCAACTCTAATTTGGATATGTAGAATTTCATTCATTACATCATTATTTGTATATGTCTACAGAGACACTCCGTGTCATAAATCTAATGTTAACTTAATAGTTATAATGCTATTCTCAGCTTCCATCAAATATAATGGCATTGACGCAGTAACAAAGTTCAGACTAATGTTATTTTACCAATATATGATTCTTATAATTACTAGTCACCTAAAAAGAATTCCAACTCCCGATCAAAGTTTAGGCCGTCCTCCACAGCCCGCAGTTTCATAATCCATCTTGCCTCCTGCCGCCTTAATTTCAGTTCTCTGTTTCCCCCTCTTGGGTCAATACAAACATGATCTATTCCATAGAATTTAAAGCTTTTACTTTGATCCTGCTTTTTACACGTATGTACATGTTCCGCTATTGGGTATCGCATGTCATTATTTTTCACCGCTCTCAAGTGTTCACTCACCCTGTCCTTCAGCATGCGAATTGTGCTGCCCACATATATCTTTGAACATTTGCACTCTATAATGTAAATCACATATTTTGTGCTACAGGTTATGTTAGTTCTTATTTCGTATCTTTTGCTATTTGACACTTGAAAAGCCTTTGTCTTGTCCTTGGCATGCCTGCACATCCCGCAATGACCACATTTAAAGAAACCCTTTGAATGCTCGTCTAGCCAAGTTACCGTTTGCTCTGTTGTCGGATAACTGGGGCTTAATAATGTTCCTAGAGTCTTACCCCTTCTGTAGGTTATCTGAGGTCTTCCTCCCACAAAATCACAGAGCATCCTATCCATTCTTAATACATTCCAATGTTTTATCATACTCTGCAATAGTAACTTGCTCAATGGAGTGTAATTAGTGATTAGCCTCACTGGTTGTTCATCCTTATTCACTCTCAATTTGGGTTTCAATGTCGTATTTCTTTCAACATTCTTCACTCTCTGTTTAGCTGCCAAAACATTTCTCTTATCATAACCCCTTTTCATAAATCTTTTCTCCATGTCATTTATACATTCATTAAAGTTCTGGTTTTCGCTACAATTCCGCCTCGCTCTTAACATTTCACCAAATGGAATTCCTTTTATTTGGTGAGGCGGGTGAGCACTCTTCGCATGCAGAATTGCATTACATGAGGTCGGCTTGCGATACATTCTACTCTCAATACATTCATTTTTTATATACAGTTCCACATCTAGAAAAACAATACTAGTTGTACTGTCATTGGTGGTGAATCTAATGTTCATATCATTATTATTAAGATTTTCATAAAATTCAATCAAAGACTGCTTTGATCCAGTCCACACCATTATACAATCGTCAATGAACCTACCCCAAAATAGGATAGATTCAGTCCATTTACTCGCTCCTGGGCCCCAAACAACTTTTTCCTCCAGCCAATCCATAAAAATATTTGCATAAGCTGGGAAAAAGAACTTACATCTAGTTCAATGAGATTAATGGATATATTAATTGAGAATTCTGTCAGGAAAGTGGCTAAGCTTCAAGCTGAAATTGCTCAACTAGAGGCAGAAATAATAGATCTCAATCTTCCTGACCCAACCGCCAAAAATTATGAGATACTTAAAGATGTTTTAAACAACCATCAAAATGATATAAAACAAAGGAAAGCGCGCAAGCTTAAACGCGATGAAGTAGATTATAGCAGTGGAAGGATCTTCACATTTTTCAAAAAATATGATTCTTTGATGCAAAGTGATAAAAATAAGCAACAGCAACAAACTGCATCTTTAAGTTCAAGCAGTACCTCCTTGAGTAGTATTCCTACTAGTGGAAGTGAGCACGAAGGAGCCTCCGGCTCAACGGTAGGACAAGCTCACCCTTTAGGGAATTCATCGTTCTCTCTAGAAGTAAACAGGATGAAGAGAGGAAATCGAGAACAGATGAGACGCCCTGGTCCCCATGAAACAAGAAGAGGAGGGAAAGCAGGCAGGCGCAGGAGGGCGGGCAGGAATGAAATTGAGGTCTTGGGACAAGAAAGCACAATATTGGAAACTAGTAAGGAGGTAGAGGTGGTGAATCTATCTAAGACTCCTTTGACTAAACATATGACAGACTTGCTTACTAAGGGCTTAAGTTTTTGCCCAGTTGAAAAAGGTGATATTTGCAATGTAAAAATTGATTTATTTAAATACATCAGGAGACTTAAGTTGAAAAAGCATTTTGCTATGAACCCAAAGACTAATAAAAATGTGAACACGCACGTATCTGGCGTTGTGTCTGAATCTTGTACAATTAGTAATATCCAAGACACGGCGTCTCTTCTATCAATCACAGAATTAGAGGAAGATCCTGTAACGATGGCTAAAGTTTTAGAAGATTTAGAGATTAGGCCAGACTTATCAATATCAAGTGGCCTTAAGAGTAAATCCAAATGGTCACCCAACTTGACAAGTGGTAACAGTATAGAGATATTTCATAAGTTGGTGACCTTAGATCTGGACAAGCAAACAAAAAGATCTTTCCCAGGAGGTCAATTGAATGACAACCTAACAAGATTAGAAAGAGATGCCCTGAATACTTTAATGAACAACACGGAATTGATTATCAGAAAAGCTGATAAGGGAGGAAATATAGTGGTTATGAACAAGGATGATTATGAGTGTGAAATTTATTCACAGCTAAGTGACAGTACATGCTATGAGAAGGTAGTTCATAACCCTATATTTTCCCTTAGTAACAAGATAAATGCTCATCTTAAACAGTGGCATGAAATGGGTCTACTAGATGAAGATGAATATTTCTTTCTGCGGGTGAATCGTGATACCCGTGTTTGTATACTCTACCCAAAATTCATAAAGGCCTGCCTTTTCCACCAGGGAGGCCAATAGTATCGGGCATAGGAGGACCAACGGAGCGACTTTCACAGTTTGTGGATGTCTTCCTCCAACCGATTATGTTGAACTTGCCCTCTTTTATAAAGGATACACAGCATATTTTGAATACCCTGGGAGATATCAAGTGGGAACCAGGGATGACATTGGTAACCCTAGATGTAATCTCGTTACATACGAGTATTAGAAATGAATTAGAACTTAAGGCTTTAGACCATTTTTTCTCAATAAAACCAGCCACTCATTGGCATCATACACAGATGATTTTGGCTATGACAGAGTTATTATTGGACAATAATTACTTTCTGTTCAAAAAATGAGTGGTATAAGCAGAAACAAGGGGTGGCCATGGGCTCCAAATTTTCTCCACCTTATGCAAATATTTTTATGGGTTGGCTGGAGGAAAAAGTTGTTTGGGGCCCAGGAGCGAGTAAATGGACTGAATCTATCCTATTTTGGGGTAGGTTCATTGACGATTGTATAATGGTGTGGACTGGATCAAAGCAGTCTTTGATTGAATTTTATGAATATCTTAATAATAATGATATGAACATTAGATTCACCACCAATGACAGTACAACTAGTATTGTTTTTCTAGATGTGGAACTGTATATAAAAAATGAATGTATTGAGAGTAGACTGTATCGCAAGCCGACCTCATGTAATGCAATTCTGCATGCGAAGAGTGCTCACCCGCCTCACCAAATAAAAGGAATTCCATTTGGTGAAATGTTAAGAGCGAGGCGGAATTGTAGCGAAAACCAGAACTTTAATGAATGTATAAATGACATGGAGAAAAGATTTATGAAAAGGGGTTATGATAAGAGAAATGTTTTGGCAGCTAAACAGAGAGTGAAGAATGTTGAAAGAAATACGACATTGAAACCCAAATTGAGAGTGAATAAGGATGAACAACCAGTGAGGCTAATCACTAATTACACTCCATTGAGCAAGTTACTATTGCAGAGTATGATAAAACATCGGAATGTATTAAGAATGGATAGGATGCTCTGTGATTTTGTGGGAGGAAGACCTCAGATAACCTACAGAAGGGGTAAGACTCTAGGAACATTATTAAGCCCCAGTTATCCGACAACAGAGCAAACGGTAACTTGGCTAGACGAGCATTCAAAGGGTTTCTTTAAATGTTGTCTTTGCGGGATGTGCAGGCATGCCAAGGACAAGA
The DNA here is from genome assembly GCF_964263255.1 of Lissotriton vulgaris. Classification (NCBI taxonomy): domain Eukaryota; kingdom Metazoa; phylum Chordata; class Amphibia; order Caudata; family Salamandridae; genus Lissotriton; species Lissotriton vulgaris. The sequence continues at coordinate 2,074,384,963 of NC_141687.1, forward strand.
CAAAGGCTTTTCAAGTGTCAAATAGCAAAAGATACGAAATAAGAACTAACATAACCTGTAGCACAAAATATGTGATTTACATTATAGAGTGCAAATGTTCAAAGATATATGTGGGCAGCACAATTCGCATGCTGAAGGACAGGGTGAGTGAACACTTGAGAGCGGTGAAAAATAATGACATGCCATACCCAATAGCGGAACATGTACATACGTGTAAAAAGCAGGATCAAAGTAAAAGCTTTAAATTCTATGGAATAGATCATGTTTGTATTGACCCAAGAGGGGGAAACAGAGAACTGAAATTAAGGCGGCAGGAGGCAAGATGGATTATGAAACTGCGGGCTGTGGAGGACGGCCTAAACTCTGATCGGGAGTTGGAATTCTTTTTAGGTGACTAGTAATTATAAGAATCATATATTGGTAAAATAACATTAGTCTGAACTTTGTTACTGCGTCAATGCCATTATATTTGATGGAAGCTGAGAATAGCATTATCACTATTAAGTTAACATTAGATTTATGACACGGAGTGTCTCTGTAGACATATACAAATAATGATGTAATGAATGAAATTATACATATCCAAATTAGAGTTGGGTTTTATGAATATTAGCAGTATATGAAGTAGTGATTAGGATGAGTTATTTGTATTATGTGGAAGGAAGAAACTTTCACCCGACAGTGAGAGGGATCCTAGGATTTTGTTTCGGGTCCAATATTTATATTAGGATTAATTCGGTTTGTAACTTAGTGATCCTGATTAAAAATGGGGAAGTTAACATCTTAAATTCATGGATGTTAAGAAAAATTGTATTGTTTATATGTATCAGGGAACATAAACATAGATTGGTTTGTATTGTCAAGAGAACAAGAGTAGAAACGCCGAGCAAATATTCCCCACTCTAGGATGGCGCTATAGTTCTCACAGGGGTAGTCCGTTTTCAATGTCAAGGGACGCCACTGAACGGGCGCGAGGCAGGCTGACGGTGCTGCCTGTACACGGGACGCCGGGATAGCGAGGAAGGTAAGCGCCTCTAAAAGATGATATAAAGTTAAAAACAGTTAGGAGGTTTAACGTTTTAATAATGAAACGTTTTAAATTAACAGATAATGGGTGCGGAATGACGAGGGCAGCGGAGTGAAAGTTTGATAGATCGGCACAGAGCAGAATACGGAAGGTATTGTAACTTTAAGCGAATCAAAAGACTGAATGTCAATTACTACTAATGAAACAGTGGCATATGAGTTTAGACATGATTATGGTTCTTTACTTTTAGGAAAGGTGAAATTTCGAATTTTCAGAAACGTGATAAAAACGAGTGGAGTTCTTTTGGATGCTGTGGATATAAGTGCAGGTGAGACTTTCAGTCGTTGAAATTGATGAGTGATGCTAAGGCATAGAAAAGGTTAATAGAGATGCTAATATATGGCTTTACATATAGATATATATTATCTTTTAGAAATCATAAATACAAGGGAAATATTCACTCCGACCAAGGAAACTGCAACAAACAATATTTACAAGCACCCCCACTAAAGACTGGAGGTATGAAACTTTTACTATACAAAAGCAGTGATGTAGAAAGAATGATTGAGGTTGTTCAAAGTCCTCCTTCATGCCATAACTTAAGAGTAAGGATTTGTTCTCCTTAAAGGCAGGCTCAAATAGAAGATAAGGTAAAACATTGTTACAATAAATCTGGTGGATTCAGGGTTATATTGGATCATGGGAGCAATTTCACATGAGGTTTTCTTTTTTTTTTTTTCACTTACAGTTTGCATGAATATGTTTTCTGTTCAAAATTCACCAATGAGGTGTAGGAGGTTTTATATCCTCACTGGAATTTGTAGACATGAATTATAATTTGCTGTTGGGGCGTGGCTTGGACGCCGATGGCGGTGGTCGCCTGAGAGCTCGGTTCCGAGACTGAGCCCGCATTTATCCTGAATCCCGAGGGTTTTCAGCGCCCCGATCCCCTCAAATTGAAGATCGAGATGGGGCCGATCTGGTGAGGCGCCTGAGGAAACCCGAAAATCGACTGATCTTGTTGAGAAGCGGAGTTACGGAGGGAGCGGAGCGGAGCTCAAGATGGCGCCCAGTCTGGCTCGATAGAACTGGCGAGAACCCCGGCCCGGAAGAGGCTGCCGGCTCTGTGCTTGCCTTCTCCACATCTCCTCTCTCGGAGAAACGGCAACCCATCCGATGTCCCGGGAGTTTCCGAACACCGAAGTCCTTCCCGGAAGATTGCTAGTTGAATTTTCGGCGTTGGATGGGCCTTGGTGGCCGGAGGGCGTGGCTGGAGACGCCGAGCCACCCGCGACGGTCGACTTTACTCCGTCGAGATCCTGTAACTGCTGGTGAGGGTGCCCGACACCGTGAATCCGACCCCCTCGGGTCCACAGGACCTTTGCAAGCGACAATATAACACTTGATTGCCCTGTCGGAGACCCGTCTTCATCGGTGGCGGAAGACCGAGGCCTCACTCGGTCCGGCGAGACTACGTCGTCTGGCGGCGATTGCCCCTACTTCCCCCCTAGCTGCTTCCGGGGACTCAGCTGTGGCTCATCCCGAGAGGTCTGGTCAGTGGAAGAACCCTGCACCACTACGCTGGGTACGGTAGAAGGCTCGTATCATTACGGCCGCTCACCGGAAGATCAGCAGCTGAAGCCCCTTCCTGGCGGGTCGTCTGTCGAGCCTCCTACTACAGAGCACGGCCACCATGGGGAAACCGAGGGGACCTAAAGGGACCACTCCAGCCGGCTCGGACACGGAGGCTCCGGATAAAGATGATCGACATGACCCGGAGAGATCTGGAAGCCCTCACCTACAGCAGCACTTTGATAGGATCCTAAAGGCGATCGCAGACACACGATCTGCCCTACAGCAAGACATCGCCCAAGTTGCAACGAGTTTGGGCCTCCTTAGAGCGGACCACGGTAAGCTCTCGGACAGAGTCAAAGAAGTGGAGAGCTCAGTGAAGGTCCTAGAACCAGCGCAAATGACCCTGGCCGCTACGATAAAAGATGCCCTGACCCGGATCGGTGAACTGGAGAGATGGGCGGAGGACGCTGAAGGGCGTAATAGGAGAAACAATATTCGTGTGGTGGGCCTACCGGAGAAGATTGAAAATGGCGACATGGTGACCTATCTAGAGAGTTGGCTCCTGACTATAGTGGCACCGGAAGGCCTCTCGTCCTTCTATACCCTGGAGCGAGCACACAGGGTACCGGCCAGACCTCCTCAACAAGGCCGTTCCCCACACCCGGTAGTGGCGCGACTATTACATTTCCGGAACAGAGATCTTCTCCTCAATGCCACCAGACACAACGGCCAATACCAGGTGGAGAACAGTCAAGTGAACATTTTCCCTGACTATACGTATGAGACCCAGCGTAAGCGGACCTCTTTCCTAACGGTCAAACAAGAACTGCGGAGTGAGGGTATACAGTACTCCTTGCTCTTCCCAGCGAAGCTCCAGATCATCCTTGATGATACAACCAAATTCTTTGGTTCTCCGGAGGACGTTTGCAATTAGCTTGAACTGTAGAGAGCTGGTAAAGATGGCTTCGGTTCCTCCTCCCAAGCGGCGTCGGAGACTTAACAGCAAAGGAGATCCAAACGACTTCGGAGCCGCCGCGGTAAACCGGGCAAACCCTCGATGTTAGAGACTATGGCCGAGCGACGAGGAGTGTTGGAAATGGTTTCTAACTTATCTGGCTCCCAGGGTGGACCCATCGTCGAAGATTCGGAGCCCGGCGGAGATGGGGTCCAATCGGACACTGAGGACTCGGAAACGGACAGTGTTAATTTACCTGTGGTAACTCCGACTCGGCAGAGGGGCTGCTAGATGGGCAGGGATGAACTCGGGTGAGCTGACTCCATTTGGGCGGGGGAATGTGGCGGGGGGTGAAATGACTATGGAAGTCGCTGCTGGGCCATGGATCACCGGAGGGGTTGGGGTGGCTTGCTGTGCCTGGTACTCATGATCTGGGGCTCGGTCTAGTCTCGGTAGCCTGAGACTCGGTGATCCATTGCTGGCGCCCGACCCACACTCGGCCCTTAAGGCACACCTGCGGTGGCTACCGTAGGGTTAGTTGGGAAAGGGGGGTTTATTGAGGGTATGGTTTGGATGGGAACTAGATGGCACTATTTGGGACCTATTCTGGGGTGGGTGGAAGGGAGTTTGTTCCAGGGGGAAGTTCTGTTGTTTTTGGGGGCGGGGTCGCCATTGGTGTTGAATTGACTGTAAAACGACCCATAACTGAGCATTGTTGGGGGAACCTGGATGAGACAATTTGGGACAATGGCTGAGTTCACTAATCTGAAATGCATCACTTGGAATGTGCGAGGCCTTCACACCATGTCCAGACGGCACAAAATTCACGCTTATCTGGTGCGTAGAGGGGTGCAGATAGCGCTGCTACAGGAGACACATCTTACTAAAGCGGAAGGGGTTGCGCTACAGCGTAGATGGAGAGGGCAGGTATACTACACCACATATTCAGCTTACGCGAGAGGGGTGTTGATCTTGGTACGGGCTGGGATACCCCTACAAGTTTCCAAATCTGTGGTGGATCCGGAGGGACGATACGTGGCAATTTCTGGCGCATTGGGGGGTAGGGCTCTGAATATTTGTTGCATTTATGCGCCTAACATGGACCAACTCGCCTTCCTGACCGCGTTATCGGGCTCCTTGGCCCATTTCCTATCGGGGACCCTCCTGATGGGAGGAGATTTTAACTCGGTGGTGGATGTTGACATCGATCGCTCACACCCCACCCTTCCAGATTCCCCAGTCCGACGGGTGGCGAAAGGCAGGAAGGAATGGCAGACTCAATGGGGGCTGACAGACATTTGGCGAGCGCAGCACCCCTATGCTAGGGATTACTCATACTTTTCTGGTATGCATGAACTGCATGTGAGACTAGATGGGTTTCTGGGGTCGGCGGAACTAATGTCCGCGACTGTGCGGTCTGAATACTTGACTAGAACCATCTCTGACCACAATCCCCTGTTAGTGGATTTCAGATGGTTTCCAGGGGTCCCTAGTGTACCCACATGGAAACTGCGCCCCGAGATATTGGAAGATATAGTGTTCAAGGCGGACCTAGAGGATAAAATTGCTGACTATTTGACGAAGAATGAGGGCACAGCTGGGTCCAGGGCCTCAGAGTGGGATGCTTTTAAAGTGGTGGTCAGAGGCTATTGTATATCCAAGAAGGTGGGAATGCGAAGGGTCATCCTCGATGACCTGGCCAACGCAGACCGGAAGCTCCGCGAGGTGGAGCTCCGCAGCCCCGGCCACCCAGAACTTCAGGAACGAACTTCCGCAGCGAGGGAGGCGGTGGAGGTCAAACGATTGCGGTGTTTCGACTATAAGGCCCATGTCACCAGATCACTCACAGAAGGGGATAAATCGGGCGCACTCCTAGCCTGGCTAGCCAACCCCATGAGACGAACCATCCCGACGGTGTCCATGCGCACCGCGGAGGGAACTGAGGTACACACCCAACCGGAGATACTCGACTGCTGAATGTCTGACATAATATCGACAGACAGAATATCGACATGCAAAAATATCGGAGCAAAAATATCGACAGCAAAAATATCGGAATCCTATCTTCATTAAGGTAAGTACAAAAATATCGAAAAAATAATATCGAAGTACAAAAATATCGGAATCAAAAATATCGTTTTTTAAATGTATTAATAATAATGTAAAAATAATATTTAAATACATATAATTTTACAAGTATTAAATAAAAATATTAAAACAAAATTAAAACTAATACATATACATTTAAAATAAATAAAACACTTAAAAAATTAAAGTAATTTTAATTTTTTTCATCTAATTTATTTGATGTAATGTAATTTTTTTTGTTTTTACCCTGTACGCCTGTACCCCAAAAACCCAAAACTGACCCTGAACCCTAAAAATATCCCTGTACCCCAAAAACCCCAAACTGACCCAGAACCCTAAAAATACCCCTTTACCCAAATACTGAAAACTGACCCTGAACCCTAAAAATACCCCTTTACCCAAAAACTGAAAACTGACCCTGAACCCTAAAAATACCCCTTTACCCATGAACTGAAAACTGACCCATAACCCTAAAAATACCCCTTTACCCAAAAACTGAAAACTGACCCTGAACCCTAAAAAAACCCCTTTACCCAAAAACTGAAAACTGACCCTAAACCCTAAAAATACCCCTTTACCCAAAAACTGAAAACTGACCCTGAACCCTAAAAATACCCCTTTACCCAAAAACTGAAAACTGACCCTAAACCCTAAAAATACCCCTTTACCCAAAAACTGAAAACTGACCCTGAACCCTAAAAATACCCCTTTACCCATGAACTGAAAACTGACCCAGAACCCTAAAAATACCCCTTTACCCAAAAACTGAAAACTGACCCTGAACCCTAAAAATACCCCTTTACCCAAAAACTGAAAACTGACCCTGAACCCTAAAAATACCCCTTTACCCATGAACTGAAAACTGACCCTGAACCCTAAAAATACCCCTGTACCCATGAACTGAAAACTGACCCTGAACCCTAAAAATACCCCTGTACCCAAAAATAATTAATATTATTTAATTACCAATTAATTATTAATTAACAATAACAATAAAGTAAATATATTAGCACATTTGCTGTAATTAATTTAATTTAATAATTAATATTATTTTGCCCAATTAATTAATTAAGAATAACAATAAATTATATATAAAAGAATTACTATAATTAATGTAATAAAATAATTAATAATAATTAATTACCAACTAATTAATAATTATAAATATGTAAATAATTATAATAATTAATTAACTAATTAATAGAAATTAATTACCAATTAATTATTAATTAAAATATGTACAAACATATATCAATTAATTAATTATTATTAAATTACTTCCCACCCTATTCCCCTATAAACCCATAACCCGCTACAGAACATGTTTATCAATTAATCAATTAATTAAAAATAATTAAAAATTAATTCTCAATTAATTAATTAATAATTCCTACTAATTAATAATTAATTTAACATAATTAAATTACTTCCCACCCTATTCCCCTATAAACCCACAACCCGTTACAGTAGTAAAAGACAATATTTAATTAAATTACATTAAAAATAAATAATAAAACATAATAAATACAATATAATATACACTAAATTTATTTAAAAATTGATATTAGTAACATCAAAGTTATTAATTTCGATATTGTTAACATCGATATTTACAACTTCGATATTACTGATATCATACCAATATCGATATTTAGACTGTCGATATTACTTACCTTCGATATTTTTGTATATCGATATTTAAACTTCGATATTTTGGTATATCGATATTTAAAACTCGATATTTTGTCTGTGTACCTCGACTGCTATCTGAGGTATTACGAAAGGCTATATCGTAGTAGACTGACTCATGACCCTGCCCTGATTGATGACTACTTACAATCCTTACAGATCCCCGCACTGGAACCCGAAATAGCGAAGGACTTGGGCAAAGACATAGAGATTGGAGAAATCCATAGCGCCATAAAGGGGATGGCGAGAAATAAGACCCGGGGCCTCGACGGGCTCCCGGTGGAATTCTACTCCGCCTATGTGGACCTCTTGGCTCCCCGACTGTTAGTGGGAAACGAAACGCCTGGGACGCCTCCCCGGCTCGATGTGTGAAGCCTTGGTAGTCCCCCTCCTCAAACCTGGTAGGGAGTCCGATGACCCGGCGTCTTATCGACCGTTATTGATGCTAACGGTTGATTATAAAATTCTGAGCAGCATATTGGCGTTGAGACTGTTGGGTCACATGAGTTCCTTAGTACATGAAGACCAGGCAGGATTCATCCCTAAACGCAATACGACTATGAACATTCGTCGCTTATTCCGTTTACTGGAGGAATCCCACACAGAGACCCCGTGCCCCTTAATCCTTTCGATTGACCTGGAAAAGGCCTTCGACAGCCTGGGATGGGAATATTTACGTAGAGTGTTAGTGCGCTTCGGTCTGGGAGAGGGATTTGTCAGATGGACCATGGTACTATATGCCTCGGCAACGGCCAGAGTGAGAACGGGCCCGCTGGTCTCCCAACAATACCCAGTGGAACGAGGCACGAGACAAGGATGCTCGTTATCCCCCCTGCTCTTTGCGCTCGCGGTAGAACCGCTAGCGTTATCGATCCGGACTGGAACCTACTTCGGCGGGCTGCAGACTTTATTGGGACAACAATACATCTCTCTTTATGCCGATGATCTGCTGCTCTTCCTCGAGGATTCGAGCAATGCCCTGGTTGGGGCTGATACGGCCCTCACGACATTCGGAGAGATCTCGGGCCTCAAGGTAAATTGGGCCAAAACTTGCCTATTTCCGGTTCGTAAAGGGGAGTCCAGACCCGACACCGCTAGAGAGATCAGATGGGAACCTAGCTGCCTCAAGTACCTGGGAGTGTATGTGTACCATGACCCTGCCGACCTCCTAGACGGCAATATAGCCCGCTGTATTCGTGCGCTACGAGGCAGTATGGACTTCTGGGCCGCCTTGCCGTTATCAGTGGCTGGGCGTATAGCACTGCTGAAAATGGTGGCACTCCCTCGGCTGTTATATTATTTCCGAGCGCTCCCGATTTAGATTCCGCCGGCCACCTTCCGGCTCTTGAGATCCATGTTGGTGGGGTTCCTTTGGGGATCGGGCCCCCGAAGGGTGGCGCTCAAAACCCTGATGAGACCAAAATCGGAGGGCGGCCTAGCGGTGCCGGACTTCGAAAAGTACTATCTAGCGGCTCAGTTGCAAACCTTTACTCAAGAGATAGCGAGAGAGTTCCGAGGCCCGGAGGAAAGGAGGGGCAGGGGTATGCCCCGACACATTATCTCCTACATTGCGTTACGCCAGCGTTTAGCCCTGAAAGACCTTACGCTCGAGGAACGCACTATACGACTGTGCTGGAATCCTGCACATGGCCGGGGGGAGCTGAAACTCCTGTACGCCCCGGAGATTCCATTGGGGATGATCACCGCCTTGCCGCACGGTGGAGACTGGTCGCGCTTAAGGCACTGGGAAGATGCAGGGTTGCAATTAATGGGAGACCTCTATGAAGATGGAGTGTTACTGCCCTTCCAGGAGATTCTGGACCGCTTTGACGTTCCTCGAGGCGACTTCCTCCTTCACACAGCAGTTACTCTGGCGATTTAGACGCACTGGAAGAAGGGTGTAGAGGAACCACCAACATCACCGGTGTGCCAATATGTCATGATGTCCTCGGGGACGGTCAAAGCGGTGACGTGTTTATATACTAGATTGATCAATGAGGGACTGCCCCCGCTCGATGTACTACGGAACAGATGGGAGGCCGACATTGGGAAAGATATACCGGAAACGGCGTGGGCACAACTAATGCGTCGTGCCTGGAAAGGCACGCGCCACGCCCGGTTTCAATTGGTTCACTTTTTCGTACTCCACCGGGCCTACCTTACTCCGGCGAAAATTCAACAATACTTCGCCTCAGACACAGCGGCTTGCCCAAGATGCCGATCACCTGCGGCGGACCTTATACATATGCTGTGGTCCTGCCCAGCGCTGTCCTCATACTGGCTCCTGATAGGGGACACCCTCAAGGGGGTCACTGGGAGATCCTTGACCTTTGACGCGGCGGTGGGGATCCTACATTGGTTCCTCATACCCCTAAAAACAAAATCTCTAGTAACTTCATTGACCTAGGGCTCATTCTGGCAAAGAGAGAGATAACCAGGCATTGGAAGGCACGAGTTGGTCCAACAGGCACTAAATGGCACAATGAACTTCTGAAATGGGCTACGGGGGAGAGCACCTTGCGATACCAACTGGCGAGGCGACAGCAGAATGAGAGGGCGCTAGAAGCTGCACAGGAATGGGAGACTTTGGTGCAGGCCTTGCGAGATTACAGCGCTTCCAGTGATTCCGAGAGTGATGACGCAGCACAACCTGAGTTCCGTTAGACACAAATACAACTGGTTTCTAAACAGTAGATAAAGGTTTCTCTCCACAAGCTCTTCTCACACACACAACACACTGATGGCGGGGTTTGGCGAGGGGAGGGGGTGGATGGAGGTAGAGGGGAGCGTAGGTTACTTTCATTTCATTTCACTACCATTCTGGGTCTTTTTCATACTACGTGGTCCGTCCCCACTGCTCCGGGGGAAGTTGGGTTGGGTGGGTGTTAGGGTTTTGTTTTTTTTGTTTGTTTTGTTTTTTTAGGATGATTTAGAAAAGCAGACAAAGATCGCTCGTTTATTCAGATCGACCCCAGCAAACTACCAGATCCCCGTATGCGACCTTACCGCAGACGCCGCCCGACCCTTGGGTTGTGGGCTGAATGGCTGTGTACGAGAAGTATTCCCTCACGGGGGATCTGATGTTTTTCTTTTCCTTTGAAGTTATGTCTCTGGTCTATTATATGATTTTGGCTAATTCCTGCAATAAAAATATATTTAGAAAAAAAAATGAATTATTAATTTGCTGTTGAAATGAGTTGTCAACGATTTGAGATGCATGTACTCACTTTTAGAAAATATGGACACAGGTTTTTTCATGGGCCGTGTGGTGCTCTATCTGTCTTTAAATTTATGGAAAATGTACATAATGGTAAGAGTGCATTATTTTGTATTATTTCCAGCCCTGACGAAGCCGATAGGTGTTTAATAACCTCCGCGAAACGCGTTGGTTGGGATTGGATGTGGACAAAAGGAATAAAAGAAGATAATCCTCATGAAAAACTCTTTGGATGTTTTCATATGAACTAAGCTAAATTTTGGCCATTATAAGTGGAGTGCTTCAATCTGTGTTAGTTTTGATTGTGCCTAATCATTTGATTACGCAGGGAGGAGTTGGGTGTTTTTCTCCCCTCAACTTTGTAAGCACCCTTATTGTATTTGTGGTAGAGTGACAAAATACAAGGTGTACTACTTCTTGAGCGCTTTTAAACTCCAACAGCACCCAAGGTTTAACCCATTGCGTTTCTGTTTGTTTTTTCGCTTGCCATTGGTTAAATCTGGCAATGCTGTTCTTATCACGCCCATTGATTGGCTGGTGGTCCGATACCTCCCTTCCGTTTTGCTTCCGTTTTGCAGGAAGCAGCAACAACTACAGTGTAGTTCCACTGCTCAGCTGTTATCTTTTTAGTTAGGGACTATTTTTTTATTTTGCCTCTGCAGCAGTCTACTTTTAGTGGTACTAGACAAGTACGTTCATTCTAGGCACACAACCAGACTTTCGCTAACGAGCATTCACTGTTCATGTTCGGTCTTCCCATGGGTTTGTCAGCAGCTCAGACCTAATTGGCCGCCTGCCACAGGCGCTAGCAAAAGACTTCTATGGCAGTAGAGAAGTAGGTGGCCATCTTAAAATAGTGATTTTTGAATGAGCACAGACAGCACTGGAGGCAATCATTGACGAAATTTACAAAATCTTCACCTTTCAAACCTTTGATTGTACATCACCACTTTTTATTTTTATTTCGTATTCTATAATCGCTAATTTCACTTTTCTATAGCTAGTTTGGACTTCTATCAAAAAAATATCTAGCAGCTACTCCGACTTTTTACACAGGATTAACTCCCTATTTCCTACTGCTCAGAGAAATCGTAACCCCACCTTATACTAATTTCCTTTCATTACGTTGTCCAGTTCTATTTCTGTTGATGTAGTTATACCACTCGGTTGATCCCGCGACGTCACAAAGCGGTGGCTGCGAGCGTCAGGGCTGTCTGAATCTGCCATTTTTTTGTATCATTTGTAAATTGCGTGGGAATCACGTAAGCGCATTCCACTTTCGCCCCAGCCCTTCAACCATGGGCGCCTCAGAGGCAGACCTACCTTTGTTTGTGGGGAATCTGGACCCGCCGGTGACAGAAGAGCTCATGTTTGAGCTCTTCCTGCAGGTGAAAGGGGATATAAGCTGTTCATTGTGGAAGGATTCCAGTGTGTGTTTGTACATTGCCAACGCTAATGTGTAGAAGGTTTGGGGAATTATCTTGTTTGGGTGCGATAGGCTAAACATGTTGAGTGTGGGGATGCGGGCGTTGTGTTGAGTGACTGGAGAAGGCCGTAAAAATAACAAGACGACATAATGTCCTTTTCAGAACACTACTTTATTCATCTAACCCCCACTAGCCAGTTGGGGACGGGGGAGGGGAGAGGATGCACCATTAGCTTTGACCTTGTAGCCAACATTCTAGGTGATGATGCTGAGCACAAGCATTGCGAATGTCTTGGTAATGGTGTGCACGAGTCTCTCAAATGGCCTGTGGATCTCAAATACTTAGCGTAACGATCGCAAATACTCAGTGAATCATGCCCCTGAAACATGGGCCTGTTGTCTGCATGCAGCTCCAGGACAAGACAATGTGTGGCCACAATATTCTCTAACTTTGTTAGTACATTATCAGCAGCTGTGCTATTCACAACTTCATCTCAATATATTTGGAGAAGTCGCCAGTGACCATGAGTGTGTGTCCACCATCCTGGGGTTCCTGAAGTCGGCGCTCACTCTAATCCAGATATGTTTTGCATGATTACTGGCGGGTCAGGTCTGTAACCCCAGCTGGTTGGCACATTGGGCACCCTTGTTCCACATTCTCCATGCTGCTTTTTGTGCGAACCACTCCTTTTTGACTTCCATGAGCTAACTCAATGAACGTGGAACACCAACGTGTGCCCTCTCTACAAACAACCATCACCAGATGCTGTTAATTCTTGTCGATATTGTATAGCAACATCAGTATCTGCTGCACATCCGGTGTACTGAGGGAGAGAATCTGTTCCAGTCGGCTCCAAATTCCTAAATGGATAGCCGCAAGAGCGAGCTGTAGCCTCCACTGTGTTTTCCAGGGACACCCAAATGGTGCAGGCCTTTCAGTGATCAAATGGACATACTCTTCAATGTCTCTGGCCTTCTGTTAGTCATCTGTGTGTCATATCCCTGTGACGCTAGAACAGTCTGCAGGATTGTGAGCCTCCAGCCTGTATACCAGATCAAATATATTCCTGTCAACTATTTAGGAGCCCAGAAAATACATTGAAAAAAGTAATCTGGCGGAAACTCGCTAATGACCATAAAAAGATTTACACTTTCGGGACTGTTTATCTATACTGCTTATAGCAGACAGCCTTAAATAATGATTAGGTGTTATCCTGTCCCGCAACATTGTTTAGAAGCAGGCTACACCTGAGATGCATGTTTGTACAGTGTGGTGAGATGCAATTTTATTGAAAGGCCAATTATAAAAAAAAACAAAAAACATTAATCAGATTCAATTTGGTAATGACGTGTGGGTTAAGCAATGCAATAAGTTTTGCATTAACACGAGTTTAAGCTATTGGCATTGTAAATGACAATACCTTCTATTTATGCTTTAAAAACGAAAATAAAAATAAAAGGCATTGTTATTTGCAATGTCAATCGCTCAAACTTGCATAAATGTGAGACCAATTGCATTGCAAATGCTTTTTTAGGTCTGCCCTTACGCAAAACATTTTGTTTTTGCCAAAAAAATATATATTTGCATACATGCATACATACATACATACATACATAAATACATACATACATAAATAAGTGTACAGGCTTTCTGCCATCCTCTTCATTCATGATATGTTGTTGTGTCTTCACTTTTTACTTCTGCTGACCACAACAAACAACATGCTGAGATGCAAAGGAGCTCATCTCCAGAAAACATAATTGTAATACACACACTGGTTCTACAGTTTGATATGTATAACCCTTCGTAGCTGGGCTATACTGGCTATTAAAGGCCCGCTCCAGAGTTAAAGGCCCGAGCCGAATGCAAGGGCCTTTAACAAGGGAGCGGGACTTTAATAGCCGGTATAGCCCAGCTACGAAGGGCTTTAATTCTATTAGAACATTCTGCCACTAGAGGGCAAAATTTTCTAACCAATTAAACAAAAGTCTCTCGGAGCCTGAGGGGATTGAAATCCCCTAGGGCTCCGAGAGGCCTTTGTTTAAACAACATTGGAATGTTGGTTTGCGGGCCTTTACTGGCCCGTAGAAGCACCGAACAATGGAGTGCTCCAAATTCCAATGTTCTAATATTATTTATGGTGCTGAGCGTCAGAATAGCCTCAGAGACATACTAGGTTGCTGACCACTATGTTGGCTCTACTTGCACTTCCTGGCCATGAGCACAGCAGCATCACTGCTGATCGGAATTAGCACACATGAACATGATGCATCAGACATAACTCTCCAGGGAGCTGGGATATTGACCCTGTTACTTACTGGTAATCTTCATTACTCCAAGTCGAGGGCTACTTTGTCACTGCCCATACCAAATGAGTAACTGCACTCCCAACTGCAAGAAGTTTCACCAAGCCAAAAAGTTACTCCCCACCCACACAAGAGCTTTCTGATGTCAGACCTCTAAGCATGCCTCACAAAAAAGAAGCCAAGTTAAACACACTTGTTGTCATTTGTAAGCTTGAAGTTGAATACACCACCCCAGAGAGCTGGGGGTTAACTGGTTATCCTGGACTAGGATTTTCCTTGATTTTCCTTGATTTCATAGGATACCACATTGGCTTGCTTCAGCCATCTGCCTAACTTTGAAGCCAAAGGTTTCATTCTCCTTCCTGCAGAACTAAAAGAATCAAACATAAACTCATCTCTCCAAAAAAGATTTGTTCTCTCAACATCAAGAGTATGAAACAAGTCCTCCACAAGCGAAGAGAGTGAAGGTACACACTTCTGCAAAATCGGGTAACTTGAACAATGAAACATTTATGCCACCCTTTGAGCAAAAGCCAGTGTGAGAATTATCTTGTCCAGAAAGCTTTTAAAAATTTACTGTGAGCTTAAGAGGGCCATTAGTTTCCCAATCCTTTTCAAGAGGAGATTGCCACCACAAACAACACTTCGCAGGACATGAAACTCAAGTCCAGTAAATCTAATGGCTTAAATGGAGCCCTTCTCAGTGCCTGAAGCACCAGGCAGAAATATCAGGGCAAAATCACTCTTCGGATTGCTGGTCTTATTAGAAAAAAGCTATTCAGTAATCTAGGGGCCAAAGCGATTACATTTTTAGGTGACAGCTTCAGAAGGGTCTTATAGCCACCCACAGTGCTCTCAGCATGGATCCTGCCAATCCCAACAGGAATACGTGTTTCAGAAAATCTAGTACTAAAACGATCGCCAGAGACAGGGTTCACACCCTTATCTCTACACCAATTTTCGAAATTCCACCAAAGTCTTGAAAAGGTCTTCAAATTGATGGACCTATAAACTGCTGTATAAACTCAGCTACCTCGGAAGAACAAACCAGGCGTAATCAGGCGTAGTCACGTGCCGTACCCCTTTAGCACAAAACGCGGCCAATCACTGGTACTGCAACACTCTCCCATTGAAAATAATGGAGACAGTTTTGCTCAGCCACTTTGCAAACCATTTTGATATATGAAATAATTGTGTTTTTTCCTTGCCAAAAAAAAAATAGGACAAAAAGGTTTTATCAAATATTACCAAATTATTTGAGAAGCTTCAGAAACCTGGAGAAAGATCCGTTTGTAGTAACATAATTATGTCTGTGATCTTAAATATTTAAATTACTGAAACACATTGTACTTCTTTGTTACATATTCCTCATATTACAAAGCAAAGCTTAAAGCATATTTTTCTAGAAGTGGCCACACATTCACTACCTGTACACCTGAATAATAGTACATGGCACAACTGAGGTGTCACTCAGACCCTGGACCCCAGTGCTGCTATACCTGCTTCACTAACAATTGCTACTGCCTTGTGAAGTGGTTTGTTTCATCTGCCCTTTGTTCAAAACATGGGCTGCCATCTTGCCCCATCCCCTCACTGCCATCTTTCTGATGCCCAATCTAAGGTGTCTCCTCTACGTCAATGTTCATCTCCCCAGGGCCACTGCTGCAATGGGCAATGGTCCAAAGCAACACTGGCAGAGCAGGTTTGCACTGGCACATCATACAAGGAAGGATAGTAAAACAGTCATAATTTTGGTTTAGTTAGGGCTACTTGAACTATGCAATTTTGCAGCAATAGTGTTTTCTATATAATTGTGGATTTGGAGCATTTGGCAAATAATCCTCATCCACTGCAAAATCTGTAGATTTTAACAAAAATAACAGTTTCTAGCTCAAACGGACCAAAGTTTCCAAAAACACAGACATGTGTTGCTCCACAGTAAAAGGCCCTTTTCAAAGGTTAACCGGTCCTCTAACTGTTGCTTATTGCTATATTTGGGTGTTAAAGAGGTACTAATAAGGTCAAGCCTATGCCCAGACCTAGTTTCTTAGCAAGGTAGGTGGGGTGTGTCCGTCCCAGGCGGCACAAACTTTGTGGTTGGTAGCCTCCCCCGCGCTCTTACCTGCGGCCTCTTCCTGTCCCCTCAGATATCCAAATACTAGGCTATATGTTACTTTCCAAAACACTAAAAGCAACAGCGGGCCCTTGGTGCAGCACCTCACACCAGTTCCAAAAATTATTTCAAAATGCCGTGCAAACCTCCCCTACGCCAGCTGTTGAGTGGCGTAACTGTGCTCCAGATCAGAAGATAGTTAAACTATGTCGGGGTGCAGAGCTCACAAAGTCCAGGAAGCCAACGTTGTGTGGAAAAGTCACTTGTTTATTAGAAAAATTGTTTTGCTTTTAAAAACAATCAAATCACGATATCAGCTAAAACGTTTCGCTCCCACATTGAGAGCTTCCTCAGGGCGCAATAAGTAGCAATCGTTCCGGTCACAGTTCCCAAATCTGTGCGTCTGTACAATGATGTTGTTATTTCAATTCTAGACAGAACAGAAAATAGTAATAGGGCCTGCAGTCATCTGAATACTCCTGGAAATCTATAATAACAAGTTCTGTTCCAGAAGCTAATGAAAACTATAAGTAGGCTTCAAATTGGTGTCTCACTGATCCCACGCTCATGAACAGGTACATTCGATGTCGTCCAAAGTGATGACTTGCAATTTCAAATACCGTTTGAGTCACGTTGTGGATGCACGGGTAGTGGTAACTTAAATAGATGAGTTCAGATAATATCACTGTCGAATACTATTATGGGCCACTGCATGTATTACATCGCGTAGTCCATCGTCCTGGGCCTTAAGTTCCATAAAGATGTTGCGTGTCGTTCCCACACAACTTTGGCTTCCTGGACTTTGTGAGCTTTGCACCCCCAACATAGTTTAACTACATGTTACTTTCCACTCATTGGACTAGACTAAGACCATGTGCTTCCCAAGAGGACTAGTCAAACAGTTCTATATAACCCAGAACAGAGCAGCAGAAGCAGAGGCATTCTGACATTGATCACAGTCATCAAAAGGAGGCACCCCTCAGCCTGTAGGACAAATGTAAAGCTCACCAGACATCTGTAAATCTCCAGTTAACGAAAACTAGTCACAAGCATGCTCCATGGGGAAGAAAGTGTGGAAAAAAACATGACGTTCCAGGGTGAAAAATGTTGCATATGGAGGCACCCCTCCAGGGACCGCCCCTCTTTTTATAGCCTTCACCCATATTAGGACTCCCTGGCAGTTTCTGTTTGCTCAAGCTTGTTCTCTGCATTCAGAATTCACCTGACACACCCAAAAACACCTCCGCCTACACCTATTCTTAATGTGTAAACTTTTCTGTGTTGCCCAAGGTGGATAAATAGGTGTTTGTCTGGCTTTCTCGATTAGATTTCACAAAAGCTACTTAACATGCTTCTTTGTATGCAACATTCTTATGAATGACGCAACAAAAAAACAGCCTTCCTGATATATGTGGAGTCAAAGAGTTTCTCATGAGATTGCACCAGATGGGATTGAGGTGGGTAAAATGACAGCAGCTTGAATTGGCCGTGCACAGCTGCTTATTTACAAGCCCCTTGCTCCACAGCTGAGTCACTTTTTTTGATGCAGTAACGGTGCAATCAATGCGCCACACTGCTCCATATCTACAAACTGACGCATAGATCCACTGTGTCAGTTTGTAGAGCCCTGCTTCACAATATACCTGCGCCAGGTATAATGTGTGCAGTGTAGGCATTCCTACACAAAAAGCCACATAGGAGTGGGGCAGCAAAATTTGCAACATTTCACAGCATCACCCTTCGAAAATCCTTACACCTGCTCAGAACCAAGCATGAGGATTGACACAGGGCTTTTACAATGAGACTCGCCTATGTTGTCTGATGCATTGCTGGAGTTAGGTCAGTTTTACAACCAACTCCAGAAATGTGTCGCTTTTGCGCCAATGCATCTAATAAATCCTTGCACCATCGAGCCCTGTATTTTAAATCCAGAGCATTCAAGGTGTCTCAGGGACATTGGCTCAGGTGCAAGGAAACTTACATGCCGGTGCATCAGTTTTTTGTAAATGAGGCCCACAGAATCCTCCTCTCTGCAGGGCTGTATGGGTCAACATGGTCAAATCGCGGCACACTTTGGGGTATATTTACAAAGAAATGGCGTTGCACTTCAAGCAATTCAGCTGAACTGCGTCATTTAAAAAAATGGAGGGATTCACCATATTTACCAACTTATGGTGCACCTCTGTGTTTTCCCTTGCGCTGGTGCTAAAAGAGCTGCCAAATGCAGGCATCCTTGCGCCATAGGAGAAGGGTGCCTGTGTTGCAGGGATGATTGTTTATGTGCAGGAAGGAATACCTTCATGCAGATAAACAATCATTAATGGCAAATTGTCCCTTTTATGTGTGCTGCACTCTGCAGCACACATAGAAAGAGTAATAAAAGGAGGATAAAGTATGTCTCTATGTTGAGCTACTCTAATGCCTGCTCTTCAATGGCATTAGTTGTTGTCGCTGCCTCAGATTTACACATCCTTGTAAATCTGGGGAAACATCAAATAGCAATGGGGGTTGTGTTGGAATGGCCACAGCAGCACCCATTGCATTCCCGACTGACGCAGATACCTTCGTCAAAGGTTGCGATATTTACAAGGCGGCATTAAGCCACCCAAAGTGGAGCAGGGTACTGCGTGTGAGCAGGGTATTGAGCCTCCGGAGCGTCAGAAAAAGTAACACTCCAGTGGTGCAATGCCCTTGTATATGTACATCAGTGTCTGCAGATATATCGCTTGAGGACCTTTATGCAGTGCTTGATGCTGGTACAGGTCTATGCATCCCCACACAGCTCCGATGCCAGTTTCACCTTCAGCCTGTCTTTTATTTGCACTTCAGGTTCCTCGACATCAGCGCTTGCCACACTTGGTCTTCTGTACAGCAACATCAGGAAGGATGGCGCCAAAGCTGAAGGGAACCAAAAGACATTGTGAGTACAAGTGCAGTTATAACCCACACTTTTCTCAACTGCAGTCCAGAAGAGGCGAGTAAGAGTTGAACGGAATGGAAGTCTGACAAATAAGCAGGCCACGGCACTGGCAGGGGTCCGAGCCTATGGAAACAGCTGCTTCTACTGCCTCTGTTCCTGCATGATCAGGAGATGGTAGCATGGCCTCTGCAAATGTGGAACTGAATCCTTCAGTCTCTTCTCTACCCCACTCAGGGCACAGTAAACAGATGGATGACAGACCTACAATCGTTGACATCTTGGGCAAAACGTGCAATGTAGCTGATGACTGCGAAAGCACGCAACATTAGGTTCTAATGGATGGAAGAGTTCCTCGGCTCCCACTGCCATCTTTGAGCTAAGGACCCGTGGCTGCAAGAGTGGTCTCTGATCTTCCTATATCTCTAGGATTGTGGAATGTCACTGTAGAAAGCAACAGATTGCTACTTCAGATCTTCACTCTATAGCATCCCTCCCTGCTGACCACATTGATTCTACAATTCTGGAGAACTCTGTTCTTGACACTGTCGCTGGACGACAGGTTAATGGAAGCAGGAAAGTTAATCAGGGGAATACTGCAGATCCTCAGGTTCCGCTGGTGGTATCAGTAGCTGGGTTTTCGACTGCTGAGACGGATGAGTCACTTGGGATATTTAAATTGAATTACCAAGGGGTCAACCAAGGGGCAGTCCAGAAATCGAGTTTTATAACAGGCTATTCCCAGGAAAGGAGGGTCTTGATCTTATCCCTGCTGCCAGTTCTAATAAGGATAATGGGTTAGAGGATGACTCAATGGCAAATATTGTGGGTTTTGTTAGACAGCTTGTTCAGGGATTGGAGAATATGGCAGTTTGGACTGCCTCCAAGGTAACCCACTGTGAGAAACAGCAGGCCTACCTGCTATCACTATCAGCAGGAAAACTAGGCACTACAAGAACACTGACACTGATGCTGTGAAGCCTTTTCTCTCTGTAGCCGATCTCTCTGTAGATGATTCAGGTTTAGATGAGGAGAGACTGAGTAGCACCGTCTCCAACTTATGAAAAACAGCATCCATGACCAAAGATTGAGCAGAGAACTTTCGTTTTTTGGTCCGCAGAGCAGTCCCAGAGCTCTTGAAAACTATTCAAGAAAGGAAACAGTCTTGGAACTGCCCGCCTCTGTGGCCGGGCATATCCAGACCTCTGTGGTGGAGTAAGATCCCACTATGCTCGAGGCGATCTATTAGTGCATTAATGCCCACCAGTAAGAGTCCTGCACAGACAGCAGAAGGTTATGGGTGGTTACATGCAAAGTTCAGGGAGCCATCTGTAAAATTTCTAAAACTTCCTTGGAGAAAACGACAAGAATATCAGAAGTAGAAAATTGGACAGGTGGCCTTGAATCTGAAATTGAATCAGTAAAAGAGCTGACCTTGTCTCATGACTCTCAACCTGTTGACATTTAATGGAAGTTGGTGGACTTTAAGAACCAGCAACGACAGAATAATCATAATCTAATGGTACTCGGAATTTAAAAGGTGGCCGTGGAAAGCAATGCAGGACATTTTATCATTAAACTTATGCACAATACCTTTCTTGATATCTTGGCTGGGAATGGGAACAGGAGGTGCAGACAGTGTACAGTTTTCCTCCATTTCAGAAAGAGAATCAGGCTAAACTGGAGGTCTCTTCTTCTAGCACCAAGCCTAGGCCATTCTGGTATTTTTCTGGAAATTTTTTACTCAGGCCGGCTTCCTTTGAAATTGTACACACACACGCAAAGCTCAGTGCTGAAGGCAAGGTCTTTTTTGTGCAACCAGATTTCGGTGACTCAGCTGTTCAATGGCACTAGACACTTCGACAAATGGTCAAACCTTTCCAGGAGAAAGATGGTCAAGCATTCTTGCCTGATTCTGCAAGGTGTAAGATCATACATAATGGAAGAACTCTCATGGTTCACTCTGATATCAAGGTGAAGGATTGTTTGAGCATCATATCTTTTATATTTCGGTTACTGGTATTACTAAATAATAGTTGTTGTGTACTGGGCATACACAATTGATGAATATGATCCATCATCATTAACTAGAGAACATAGTTTTAAGTTCTGAGTTTTTCATATTGATCACTGAGTGCCGAATACTGAGCGCGGAGAACTGAGTACTGGGGTATTTAAGTGGGTTTTGTTATTATTACTAGAGTTGGTCGGTCGCACACAATTAGGTGGGGGTGAATATTTCAATCACTCAGACCATTGCTGGATGGTATGACCGCTCCCAATGAGATGGTGATGTGTCGGTGATTTGGGGGATCAGGGGGGGAGGAGGGTAGGAGGGTGTGGTCAGGGAGGTTTAGGGGGTGGAGGTGGGGATGGTGGAGGTGTGGAGCAGAGGAAAAGCACTATAAATATGAGGAGGGAAGACAACTCATAACTACTGAAACCCTATTTTGTGGAATGTGATATAACGGGTGAATTTGATAGCCCAGATTGGGGGTGCTTCTTAGTCTCTGTGTGTCTGTCATCCTGTTGAAGGGTAGCTCATAATCCCGGCTATGGCTAAGCTGTGTATTCCATCTGGTAATGGCCAAGGACTAAATGATAGATCTAAATGCTCTCATGTTGAGGACATTGAAATTGTCTGCCCACAGGAGGCACATATTTCAAAGATTAAAAAAACATTTGTTGCTGGTGCTCCTTGTGTTATCAACTTCTACAGAAGCAACAACGGTAAGGGGGTAGTTTTAGAAGCAATCATTTTTATTGAGTGGTAAAGTATTGCAGAACACAGCTCCACAGCTTACATCCACTGGCTAGCAGAGCATATTCAATGAGCACCAGACACAGCATTCGGGCCTACACCCCGGAGGGCAACCCCGCGATGGAAGCGTCAGGCCGCCACAAGCAGCCAGTGCAGATGCATGCTTACCATTTTAAAACAGAGGAAACAGACATAAATGAAAGAAACATCCCTTCAACCCACCCCCAAACCTCCCTACCGCCACCCCCAACCCACCTCCGCATTAGTCTTGACTTCCTCCTCATTCTCTCTACTGCCCCTAGACCCACCCATCACCTCTCACACAATCTTAGCAGATCCCCAAGGCTCTAAGGGGATAAGTTGAAGGATCTGGAGATACTTCGGGCACGTGACCTCTCTCAGGTTCCTGGACAGGAGACACAAGAATGGGCCCCACAGTTCCGTGTATTTGCCACCCTTCCCATCCATGCTTAGTGAAAGGCGTTCTATAGCTAAAAGGTGCCAGGGTCTTCTAATCCAACCCTGCGAGTCGGTGAGGCCGGGGAACCCCATTGCACCAGAATAACTAGCCACGCTACTAGTAAAGCTAATGCGATCTGCCTACCCCTCAATGAGCGCAAAGGAAATGAGCTGGTGTGGGGAAGCCCCAATAACCTATGCTCAGGTGCTCGGGAGAATGTTATCTGGAAGGCATTGTCCAGGTCATCAAGAATCACTTTCCAGTACCGCTCTAACTCCGGGCAATGCCACAGCAGGTTCGTCAGAGTAACCGGGGAACCACACCCCCTCCAACAAAGGCCTGATTTTGCTGCATCCCAAGCCTTGATACGTGCTGGGGTCTAATACCAATAAGTGGCCATCTTAGAAGCGGACTCAGTACCCGCCACATTAGCGGTGGTGTGATGCACACGATAGAAAACGTGCTCCCACTCCCTACGTGTCAGCTGGCGTCCCAGTTCCGTCTCCCAGCGAACCTGCGCCTTCATACGCTGCGACTTGGGGTGTGTCATAATCATAGCACATAGGTCAGATATAAGCTTACGGTCGTCCTTTTTACAAACCACTCATTTTTCAAAGGCCGTCAAAGGACGAGACATAGAAGCAAAGTTAGAAGGCTGGGTCACCCAATGCGCCACCTACGAGTAGGAGAAAGCATCAGACTCTGGTAGAGAAAAATAGTCGGTACGAAGCTGGGGAAACGGAATCAGGCCGTCAAAGTCAAAGAGGGAGCTCACCCTTTTACAGCCATCCTTCCTCCAGCGATGGAAGGGTGCACAAACCCGGAGGGAAATCTGGGTTATCAACAATGGGAGTCATAGGGGAGGGAAAAGTAGTCCATGCCCTGCGCAGCACCAATTGGTCCCAATCTTTCAGAGTTGGCGATGTCAGCGGGGAAGAGTAGAGGCCCCACGCTCTGTGCCTACGAGGCAACCATAGCTCACGGCAAATATTATACCCTCCACTGTCCGATCCATAAAGTTCCATGTTTGCTGGACCAGGGCCTATTCCACTCAAGGATAAAACGCAGACATGCCGCCTGATAGTAGGTTTTCAGCAAGGGGAAAACCATCCCACCTGCAGATTTAGGAGTAGTAACAAGAGAGAAAGCAAGTCTCGGCCTTTTATTGCCCCACAAAATGTATTAAGGAGTTCCTGTAGTTTCTGGAGAGTACCCGGCAGGGAGTCAAAGGCAGCATCTAAAAGAGGTACAGGATATGCGGGAGCACCGTCATTTTGACTGCCGCCAACCTCCCATACCAAGCCAAGTTAAGACGGGCCCAGTCCGAAAGCGACTTGGCCACCTGATCCACTAGCAGTTTGTAGTTAAGAGAGGACGTTCTAGCTACAGAGGAAGTTAGGCGAATTTCCAAGTACTGAATATCCGAATGTACCCACTGGATGGCAAAGTCCTGGTGCAAATCATGCACCTCTGCATCAGGAACAGAAATGTTGAGTATATGCAATTTGGAAATATTTACTTTAAACCGTGCAACCTTACCAAATTCAAGGAGTTCTCCCAATAGATGCCTCAAGGAGGGGTAGGGTTGAGTGAGCGACAAGATCACATCATCAGCATATAAGCTAATTTTTTTGCGTATCAGCGCTGACCTGAATCCTCGATATACCCACATTGGACCGGATACGTTGGGCAAAAGGCTCCATATAGAGCATAAATGGCAGCGGGGATAAGGGACACCCCTGGCATGTTCCTCTAGAGAAAGGAAAGAGAGCGGACCTGCACCCGTTCACCCCAACCGCCGCCTTAGGTGCTGCATAAAGGCAGCGCTCCCATCGCACAAAGTTGTTTCCCAGACCAAAGGCCTTCAATGCCGCAAATAGGTATTCCCAGTCCACCCAGTCAAACACCTTCTCTGCATCAATAGACAAAAAAGAGCCTGTGCTCGAGAACGGTGAACCAGATCCGTGAGGTGACGGTGACGCTTAGTGTTATCTCCCCCCTATCGTGTTGGAATAAAGCCTGCTTGGTCGGGGTCTATGACTCCATCCGTCAGCGGGCTGAGTCTCGCTGTCAGGATACTAGCAAAGAGTTTGGTGTCAATCTTAAGGAGCGAGATCGGACGATACGATCCACACTCCTTAGCATCCTTCCTGGGCTTGAGGATAACCGTAATGGCAGCTTCCGACATGGATGAAGTCAGCTCTCCCGAATCGAAAAAAGAGTTGAAGAGGCTGGTTAAAAAAGGAGCCAGCTCCACACAGTAAGTTTTGTAAAAGATGGCAGAGAAGCTATCCGGCCCCGGAGACTTCGCGACCTTCAGGCGATCACTTGCGGATATGACCTCCTCTATACGGATTGCGGCATCTAAAGCATCCGCTGAAGTCTTAAGAAGAGGCGTGATGGCAGAGGACACCAAGAAGGCTGCTATTTTCTCCGCATTCGATGTCTCACTTTTGTACAGGCCCTGATAGAACTGCCGAAAAGAGTCCACAATGTAGGTGTCAGTGGTATGCTCCACTGCCTGAGAATCCCGAATGGATTAAATAGCCGTCAGCTGCGCTCGTTCTCGGAATCTGTGCGCTAACATCCTTCCCCCTTTGTCCCCGCTGAGATAAAACTTGTGTCGCAAGTGCAAAGTGCGTTCTCCGCCCTATCTAAGTCTAGATGCTTCAGCATGCGCCGCTTCGTCTCTAACTCCCTCCACACTCTTGGGGCCCAGTCCTCTTATGTATCGCTTCTAAGGCACCCACATCATTTTCTAGCTCTGCGCGCTTCTCTTTGCGCACCCTCGCATATGTTGCAGCTAGCGTAATAAACTCCCCCCGAACTACCAATTTAAGGGCTTCCCATATCAACGCCAGGGACATGCCAGGTCGATCAATGTTGGAAAAATATAGAGTGATAGTGTCCCGTATTCGAGTGACCGCTGACCCTGAGTGTAGTAGGGAGTCTCGGAGACGCCAACCAGACAGCGGCGGCCTCTTGCCATGACCGGTAAGCATGACCGAAATAAGAGTGTGGTCTGAAAGGGAGCGCGGGGTGATAGTTGCCGCAGCCAAGTGAGGGAGGAGAGAGGAGGTAGCCAAGAAGTGGTCTAAGCGCGCATAGGTTTTATGTGCGGAGGAATAATAAGTATATTCGCGCTCAAGAGGATGCTGGACGCGCCACACATCATGCTGCCCACCCTCTACCAACTATTGCCTCGCCCCTGTGACATCGCTCCCGATGAGTGAGACCGCAGGTCAGACCTGTCCAGCCCCGAATCCATTACTATATTCAGGTCCCCACCCCATAGCACAAAGGCATCCGGGGATACCAACGCTTCAGAGAGGGCCATCCTCAGAAAGGGCTCTTGTCGTTCATTCGGAGTGTATAAGGACCCTACCGTTAGTTGCGTATTCCCCCACTGTACCCGGACAGCCAGGAACCGCCCTCTGATATCAGCCACCTGGGAGAGAATTTCACAATGCGCGTGAGCACTAAAAAGGATCGCCACCCCATGTTTCTTCGCCGGGCCCGAGGACCACAGTTGCACAGGAAATTGCCTGTCCTTCATCCGTTTAGTATACCTAGGGAGGAGGTGAGTCTCCTGTAACAAACACACATCCCCTTCTGCATTATCCAATAGGGAAAGGATGGCCGCGCGCTTGACAGGATTATTCAGGCCCCTAACATTCAGGATTATTATCTTCAGGTCCCTACCACCAGCTCCTGGAGAGAAGGGAAGAGCTAATGCAGCAGCTCAGGACAGTAGCGCCGAAGGGATCGCTGTGAGCAGCCTGTGAGCCCAACCTACACCCGGCCACCAGGACAACTGATGTGGAGCCCCAAAAACAACCCCAAACCGACCCCCTACCCCCTACCCCCATGTGAAAATGCTGAACTACACAGAAAAACAAAAACATCAAGAGTCTGAAGTGTTGACTATTCCGTCTGTGAGAACCAACTGTTGGGGGAACATGCCACTATCCTAGGACCTCACCCAACCCTGATACAGGGACCATCCTATTCCCAAGGACAAAAGAGTGAAACAAGCACTCTCTCTCACCACGTGTCCCTCCTCTGGTGCCGCCCGAAGGCTTGTGGGCCTCTGGGAACTCTAGTGTTGTCAGTCACCAGCGCCACTGAGGAAACAGCCGCTTCCCTGTCCAGGAGGCTCGCAGAGAGGTCCGGCTTCACCTGCGGAGAAGACCTCCCAACTCGCTGATATTCGGAAGAGCGTCTGCGCTGAGTAAGTGATCCAACGGCCTCGGATCTAGATGCGGGCCGCTCCAACCCCAGTGCCTCGAAGGCAGCATCCAACGTGCAGATTTTCAGAAGTTTGCCCTTGTACCTAAATATAATCCGAAACGGATGCCTCCACGAATAGGGGATGCCCTGCTCCCGCAGGTAGGTAGTGATAGGTTTAAAGCTTTTGCGCTTGATGAGGGTGGAGGCCTCTAAGTCCTGATAGAGTGCCGGCTGATGGTCCCTAAACTGCACAGGACTGAGGTTGCGGGCTTTGCGAAGGATCCGTTCTTTAAGTAGGAAGTCATGCACACACACCAGGATGTCTGGTGGTGGGTGCCGTGGCGCCCTTCGGCAGGCCAACGCGATGGACACGGTCCAGCTGAATGTCCCGCTCTTCCCCTTCGCCAAGAATTAGCCGGAACAGCGCCTTGGCATACTCGCGCAGATTGTCCCCCTCCCCTTTCCACGTGACAGCTCGAATTCTGATGTTATTCCTCCGTGACCGATTCTCCAGATCTTCAACGTGGGCCTGCAGATTTAAGTTTTGCTCCATAAGGCGGAGGTCATCCTGCTGCAGCTGGTGAATGTCGCCGGCAGTGCCCAGGTCATGGTCTTCCAAGGGGGGAACATCCTTTACGACGTGGATTTTACTCCGCAGTGCTTTTACGACGCGTCTGTTACAACACAAGTCGTAACCACGACTTGCGCTGGAGGGCGCTAAAGGTTTAAGAATAGTATATTTACTATTCCATCACCTGCCCTAGTGTCCACGGGGACTGGTGTTAGAATAGTAAATTATACTATTCTCAATCTGCGCCCCCAACGCAAGTCGTGGTAACGACTTGCAATGTAAGGAACGCGTTGTAAAAGCACGCGTTGTGATGGTATGCGTCGTACCATCAAACATCCCTTCCAAGGTCGCCACACACTCCCCAATGGCATCAACATCTCGCCGCATCTCCCGCACGTCTGAGGAGAGCTGAGAGCGGAGCTTCGAGATGTCCTCCTTGATGGCCGCGATAACTCCAGCATGAATGCCTTAGTCGCGAGGTAGCCCAACCCGCCGCTTTTTGCAGCAGGTCCTTCAGGGGTTTGCTTGTCTGTTTTGGGAGGCTGACATTGCGGTGCTGGCAGGGATCCGGCTGGGGCTAACGGGCCTCAGCAGCCTCCCCACCCCAACCAGTACCTCGGGTCCAAAACATCACAGGGAAACACTGCCCACCGCTTCACGGGCCGATGGTGAGCCCCCTACTTTCCCCGGGTCCTCTCAACACAGCAGAACCACTGAGGAGCAGAACTGGGAGGCTCCGGAACCCCTGGTAGCTCAAGGCGGCCTCAGAGCAAGGGCTATCTCAGCTTATGCACTGCCCGCTGCCCTGAGTCCCAGCCGGTAGCGCCGCCAATCCACCCACAGCACCAAGGAATTCTTGACTGCGGCACCCAGCCAGAGAAAAGAAAGGAGCACTGCACTCCGGGTTATGGGCTAACCCCAATGCCCACACACTCCGCCAAGGAGCCTGTGCAGCCGGGCAATCACGACCACCACGGCGGGGGTAGGCCAAGGCTTGCCTCTACCACAAACACAGTCCTCCTCACAGGCCACGATGAGAGCCTCCCCACACTCTCTCTGCTGGACCACGAAAGTTCAGAAGATCCAACACCCTCTGCTCTCCCAAGCCTCTCGCCGTCCGCCGACCTGCGGACCGAGCGCCCAACAGGGGTCCCAATGCCTTGTCAAAGCAAGGACTCAGGCTACTTCCCGCCACACCAGGTCCCACCGGCCCGGAGGCTCAGCACACTTGGGCAGGCCGCAAATCAGAAAATGGTTGCCACTGCACTCGCCACCTCCTCTGCAGTGCCCACCCCACAGGCAGTGCACTCTCACAGGCCTCAGGGAGCTCCCAGTAAATCAGGGGAAAGCTGATCTCCAAGACATCGCCCTACAATATACGGGTGGAGGAAAGGCCCGCTATGTCCCCAAGAGCACTAGGCCTCAGGCAGACAGCAACCGCCTCGTCAAGGCTCCCAGGTCTCACCCTTTCCTCGGCTCGACCCGCATGAGCAGGCCTCAGTTCAAGAAAATGGCTGCCCCAGCGCTCACCACCACTGCCGCAAAGCTCACAACTCCAGCCGGGGCACTCACACAGTCTCAGGCACCAGGGAGCGCCCAAGGAAGCGGGGGAGAAGCAAACCGCCAAGACACCACCCGCCGATATATGGGCCGATATAAAGCTCCCAAAGTCCTCAAAAGCACCGGACCGCAGCCAGGCCACAGAGTCTACTGCCACACACACCTATGAGGCCTCTGCCCGACGGACACCCACACAGGGGAACTGTACCATCGGGCAGATGAACAATGAAGACCGGAAGGGGGCCACAAAGCACTCATCGCACAGGTCAGGAAACGAGGCCCACCGCCTATAGCATCCGCGGGGTCCTCCCACCGTCCGCAGGCCCGCGGAGCGAGTTTCGGACCAGCCACCCCTCTGCTCCTCACCTCGCACCTTCATAGCCAGCAGGGCCCAGGCAACACCTCAGCATTTCACCGCGGCGCAGGAGCGCACATTCGCCCAGCGGGGGTCCCGACCGCTGCCGCTTCACCAAGGCAGGCGCCCGAGCCGCTCCTCACTCCCTCCAATCCTCCGCGCCACCATGCAGACACCGCAGATCCCCACAGGCACAGGGGGAAGGCAAAGCACCAGACACCTGAGTCCTCCGGGTCCAGCACTCATATCGGGAGAAGGGGCCCCGCTCCACCGATCTCCAGGTCGCACCCGCTCCCGGCCTCGGTAGACACAGGCCGCTCCTCACTCCAGTTGCACAAAATGGCGGGCAGCGCACAGCCTCGGGTACACAGCGCTCTCAGCCTTGCAGCAGGGCGTATGTCAGCCTGTCCACCCCTCAGCAATATCAGCCTGTCCGCCCCTCAGCCAGATCGGGAGCATCACCTAAATTCCCCGAATCAATCTGGGGCTCCGCCGCACCAAGGTCTCAAACAGCAGCACCCCGCCACCAGGCTCACCGGGCCGCAGCAAGGCCAGGGCCGGACTGCACGAGTCAGGACAGAATGCCACCGCCGACCCCTAAAATAGGCACTTCACCGGTACAAGTAGGTCAGCAGGAGTGCCCTCTCCCACTGTCCAGGGTGGATGGGCACCAGAAGGGCAGATACTCAATGCAGATTACAGGCGTCGCCGGAGGTACAGAGAAACACATCCTACTCCGCAGCCATCTTAGCCACACCGCGGAGGGGTTGTTTTACTGGTTAGAGCACGCCTCAAGCTCATGAATAGGTGCGTCTTTGATAAAGTTGGTCGCTGTACTCTAGCAGAATCTCAAATTGCAGGGTTTAGGTTTACAATTTGTTCAGTTTATGGCTCCAATGTTGATCATGCATCAGCTACTGTTGTTATAACTGAACTAGCATTCTGGCCGACTTCAATAATCTTTTGTGGTAACCTTATCTGTCTACAAGAAATTACATCAATCCCTATTGGAGTATATGAAGGTCGACAACCGAAAATGCACTAGGCTATTAAATACTTGTTGGAAATGCATGGGTTAAGGGATGCTTGATCCGAGCTGAATAGCCCAGACCCAGGATTTACGTATTTTTCTTTTCCACGTTGGAAGCATGTTCACTTGGACTATTTTATAGTCTTTTTCAACCTTTTAGCTTAAGTCCAGACAAACAAATTTTCTCAGGTTTTTTCATACCACGATCATCTGTTTTATGAACTGTCTCTTCCTATAGTAACTCCGCTCCTGTTTCAGTGAACATTTTATAGGGCATTGTTAGACCTGGTATCATTGGTGTGAGTCTCCCTTCCATTTTTTACTGATTGCCTCCTCTGTTTTTTATCTGTTTTGCTGGTTTAGATGCTTTGGAGACCGTGCCACTGCTATTCAGTGCCACAGTGCAAGGGCTCCCTAAGTTAAATTGATGTATGGATTAGTGACTTCATGATTGGGTTACTTGATTTACTTGTCAGACCCTAGTACAGTGTACCATGTGTGCCCATGGCTTATAAATTAAATACTACTGGTGGGCTTGCAGCACTGGATGTGCCACCCACCACAGAAGCAGCTTGTAAAGTGTGTCTCAGGCCTGATATTGCAGAGCATTTGTGCAGTTTAGTACTGCCATGTTGACTTGGCAAGTGCACCTATTTGCCAGTCCTTAAACCTTCCCTTTTCTACATATTAGTCAGTCACACCAAAGGTAGGCCCAAGGCCAGGATGATTTGTAGGTAAAAGTTAGGACATGCCCTGTTGTGTGTGGCATGCCCTAATAGTGAATTACAGCCATTTTTGTTTTTCACAAGGCTACTTTTTCCCCATAGGCCAGAATGGGCAGTTTTATTATAACATCTTATAATCCTAACTGACCCAGGGAACATGGTAGAAATTTGAATTTAGTATGCCTGAACTCAGAATGATAAAATACATCTTTTAGTGGGGTTGGTTTTAACATTCTGTGTTTGTAAATACCACTTTTAGAAGTAGGTATTTTCTTGCCTAACCATCCAGCCTGCCTCCGCTAGCTTGTGTGTTGTGTGTCTGGTATGTGAGTTACAGGGGCTGGGGTGGCTCCAGGAGACAGGGTGAGTCAGCACAGGGCTGAATAGACCTATCTGCATGTAGAGTGGTGGGAGGAGTTGAACCTGGGCCTGAATAGAGCAGGGCATACCTTCCCCAATGCTGGATCCACCTCCTGTGGTGTGTCTAATAACCGTGGCCCACACTGTCAAAGGAAATAAGGAGTCCTGTAAACAAAGTGCTCCAGGACTGCACAGAACTAGTTTGGACTAGGTACAGGCTCCTCTGCCTTCAGAGGACAAATGATTCTGCAGTATAAATATGGGGATCCAGAACCCAAGACTTTAGATCACTTCTGGAACAATTAGATGACCCTCTGCCAAGGAGAAGAACCAAGGAAGCTGTAGGAGTTGGACTGCCCCCTGCCAGTGTGCTGTTTTGCTGGGTTGGCCTACAGTGGTGTCTTCAGTGCCAAGGAGAGGAGAAGGACCTTTCAAAGAACTTTCATCATCTTGCAGAATATTACTCCAAGGGCTTGAACTTATTTAGGATTTGTAATGCACGTAGCTGCCTCTGCGACGAGGCGTCCCAGCGCAACCAGAAACCCCATGAACCCAGGACCGAAAATTGAAACAGCAACAGTTAGACTACCAGCGGGGGAAAGAGCCAGGTCCTTAAGGCTTTTCGAAATGCCAGCTGGTTCGACATTGCTCTCATGGTGAGAGGGAGCGAATTCCAGAGTTTCGCAGCCAGATAACCGAAGGAATGACCACCAGCCGTCACTCTCCAAACGCATGGAACACGGGCCAGCGCAAGGTCAGCAGATCGAAGCAGGCACCCCGGCACATAATACTCCAACAAGTGGAGTAGCCCTGGTGGGGCCTGTAGTGTCAAGATCTTATGTGAATAACAAAGTGCCTTAAACTCAATACGCCAGTCAAATGGCAGCCAATGGAGCCTTGGCAGCACATGTGCAACCGAGTGAGATCTAGGCAGTGCATCCAAAAGCCGAGCCGCCGTATTCTGAACCCTCTGAAGGCGTTTAATGCTTGCCTTGTTGGCGCCCAAGTAAAGACAGTTGGCATAGTCCAATCTGGACATGATGGATTCCTGAATGATAGTCTGACGCACTTTAGGGGGAAAGAAACCGAGCATGGTCTGAGGCAACGTAATAGTCCAAAGCAGGTCCCAGCGACAGCTTTCGTCTGTTTATCAAAAGTCAGGTCACTGTCGAGCTACACACCCAGATTTTTTACTGCCTCTTTAGGGCAGGGGTAGGCTTGAGGCGATCAGGCCAGCACTGCTCAGACCAAAGCTCTCAGTCCTTGCCAAAGAGGAGAATCTCAGACTTGCTGGCGTTCAACTGTAAACAGTTAGCCGCCATCCAGTCTGAGATAGCCAAGAGGTCCCACTTAAACTTACCCACGTTGGTATTGCACTTCTTCGAGAAAGCAAATACCAGTAGGGTATCGTCAGCGTAAGACACCAGGAACAGCCCCCTGCTCTTAGCCACCTCTGCCAAGGGTCTGACACATAAGTTGAACAAGAGAGGGATCAAAACAGAGCCCTGTGGGACTCCCCGCTCCAGAGCAGCCTCCCGAGAGTGGCATGGAGGAACAGAGACCTGAAAGGACCTGTCTTCAGGGAAGGACCAAAACCAGGCCAATGCCACATCTCTCAGCCTCGCTTCCTTGAGGCGTTTCAGAAGAATTTATTGGGAAACAGTGTCGAAGGCGGCACTTAGATCCAAAAGGACCAGTGCCGCAGAGTCCCCAACATCCAGACTGCCCCGGATAGTTTCTAACACAGCCAATAGAGCAGACTCGGTGCTGTGCCAAGACCGAAAACCATGCTGAGTTGTAGCAAGAATAGCATTCTGCTTAAGGAACTTAGCCAAAGTAAAGTTCACATGGGATTCCACCAGCCTCAGAAGGGAGCTGGGAGATAGGTTGATAATTCCCTGGGTCACCTGGGTCCAATGAGGGCTTTTTTAGTAGTGGGACCACTTTAGCATGCTTCCATGCCTGAAGAACAGAAGCTGAGCTCCAGGACAGATTGGCTAGATCGAGGCTCACTGGAGAGATTAAGGAGTGTAGCTGGTGGAAAAGGGCAGGTGGCATAGGCTCCGCTGTGGAGCCAGATCTGATTTTAGAACACAAAACCTCATATCCCAAAAGCTTCTAAGGAGGGAAAGACTACAGGCAGACTTCTCCCGGGTTATCTACAGTGTCTGGCACCCCTCCTTCCAACGGGGGGGTCATCGTAGGTAAACTCCTGTAGATACAGTCCACTTTATTCAAAAAGTACTGCGCAAGCTCATCACATTGATGGTTAGAGATGAAAGGCACCAATATGGTGACAATCACATAGAGATGCTGCAACATGCACCTCCAACACAACAAATGGCATCAGATTTCATAGAAAACATACAGATAAAGTCAGCCTTGGAGTGGAACAGCCACAACGATCACACTGAGGCTTGAAGTCTCAGGGACAAAAGACTTCACCACCGGCTCCCCTCCGAATTTCCTTGCTGGGAATTCTGTCTGCAAAAGCCTGCGTGTCGCTGGGAGCTGGAAGCACGACTCAACGAGAAGAAGCGTGTCACAGTTGCAGCTGTTGCCGTTGCATCACCGGAGTAGCGTGCCTTCGTCAAAGCTATTACCCAACCCATCACCGGAGAAGAGTGTCGCCGCCACAGAGGTTGCCATTGCATCACCGGAGAAGCGTGTCGCAGGGCCTGTCGCTGCTCCAAAGTTACAGAGTCCGCCGGGTGTGCATGCATCATCTTCACATCGTTGCATCAAGGGCGCCATCTTATCGCATCGCACCAAATTGTCACATCGCATCAAGGTGCCATCTTGCCGCATCGTAACCGGGCCGCAGCATGACAATCTACGCATCACCTCTTCTCCGGTAAGGAACAAGATGCACCCCTACTCTGCGCAAGCATTGAAGCGAGACGTATCATCTCACCCGAAGCAAGGAACCGACGCATCTCCAACACTTCGAGCCTTTTGTTTGTTTTGCGTTATGCATCCAGGTACTTTTGTGAGAACTGTGTCCCATTTATCATTAATTTGAACTAAGTGACTTCTACCATCTTTAAGTCTATTTTTAGTATAGTATTATGGATTTTTGTCGTTTGTAATCTTGTGTTAAGTCTATATAAAGAATACTTATTTTTATTAAATCTGCGTTGTGTCCATCTGTAGTGTTTCCACTGTATTACTGTGTGTGTTCATAAATGCTTAACTCACTGCCTCTGAGATAAGCCTGTCAACTTGTGACAAGCTACCAAGGGGGGGAGCAGGGGTTATCCAGTAGTGTAATCTCCTTTCGTTGACTTAGAAGCAAAGGTCTCTATTTGGCCAAAGGTGTATACCATTGCCAACTATAGACTCCCAATTCTAACAGGCATTACGTCTGAACCCTGAATTTGTTAATCATATTAAGCAGTGGCTGACAATTTTTCTAATCATAAACAGAGATAGCGCTCCAATAAGGGTGATATGGGACTCAATGAAGCAGACATCAGGAGCAAAACACTCAGCTCTGACATTCATAGCCGGAGAGTTAAATCAAACAAAGTTGAGGAACAATGGGGCATATTTTCAAGAACAGCGATAAAATTATCGCCGCTTTAGTGGCAGGAAACTGCTGCTAAAATGGCAATAATGGGCTTGATAATATGTCCTTGTGAATTCCCATAGCAGCCCAGGTTCTGGTGTTCACCTGGGCTGCTATGGAAATTCACAAGGGCATGTTATCAAGTCCATTATCGCCGTTTTAGCGGCAGTTTCCTGCAGCCTAAGCGGCGATAATTTTTATTGCGGTTCTTGATAATATGCCCCAATATGAGGAACTTGCCAGGCTAGAATTACTTCATGTGAGCTGATACCTAGAGGGCCAAGCAGACCATGAACGTCTATTGAAGCCAGCCACTGTCAAAGCAGACATTAATAGAATGTATCCCAGGAGGACAACCAAGAAATATCAGTTATGTAAGGCGGAGAGCTATGAGTATAAAGACGTTGTAGGGAAGCATCTGGCACTTAGAACCAGGCATAAAGAGGTGTAGAATTGGATCAAGGCTATCCAAGATATCTAAGATAGCTCCAGTCATCATCAATCATTGGAATTTTGGGGGATTATTACAGGACCTTATATCAGAAAGACCGGCTTCCCACATCGGATTTAATTAAACA
Organism: Lissotriton vulgaris; assembly: GCF_964263255.1. Classification (NCBI taxonomy): domain Eukaryota; kingdom Metazoa; phylum Chordata; class Amphibia; order Caudata; family Salamandridae; genus Lissotriton; species Lissotriton vulgaris. The sequence continues at coordinate 2,074,420,475 of NC_141687.1, forward strand.
ATACTTGAGGCAAGCGGATTGGAATATATTAGGTGACGAAGATAGGTCGGAAGATAGGTTGTTTCTAAATTCCCCGCTAACTTAAGAGAAAGTGAAAGAGGCGAGAGCTATTCTAAAGTGCTGGCATCTCGGCTAGGCAGAATAATCACCAAAATGGTCTCTCAATGGCAGCTTGGATTTGTCCAGGCTGAGTCACTACAGACCATCTAAGACGTGCTGTAACACTTTTTGATGTAACTGAGATAAGGCGGGCGCCTGTGTCGACGATCCTGCTTTGATTGTGGTACCTAGCAGTACCTCTGGAAGGTTCTGGAACATCTCCGCCCGGGCTTGGCATTCTAACTACCATACCCAGAATGGGCTGCAATCTGACCACAAAAATACAACTTACGGGCACTGAGTGTGATGATATTATGATCACGAGGGGGAATCGGCAAAGGTGCCCTTCCACTCCTTTACTATTTGCGCTTCATTTTAATCCCCTCTCGTGGAAACTCCTGACTAACAGCACTAAAAGGCCTGTGATGATAATGGCTTTGCTACTAAGCTGTATGCGTATGTGAACGACATTGCTATTGACCCTACAGATCCAGATAATTTGATCCTGGTGGTGGAGGAGGAGGCTGCCAGATTTGGTAAAATATCAGGATATTATCTAATCCTTGGTAAAACTCACATATTGTGTAATAACGACAATGGCTATCAAGATCCTTGGAATACAGATAATGTGGTCTATCTGCAAATCAAGATAGCCTCTAAGCTTATTACCCCATATAATTATGAACCTACATTGAGTAAAATCAAATCTGAGTTGGCGTGCATCAATAATCTAGATTTAACAATCATAGGGTGCGCCCTAAGAATCTTTAGAGTATATTCACAAGGGCGTGTGTTAAACATCACCAAAAAATGCCAACGCAACTTTACACATCGCAGCCTATCGCGGAAAAATAACCCTGTGTCAACGTGGAATTCACAACAAGGCAGTACCATGCAATAGTCTGCCGAAATCGCAGCCAATGTCCGCGATACAACCACCTCGACGGAGATGAAAACACAAACCACAACACAAAAATCTTGCGATGAGCCCATTCGCGATGAGGAAAGCAGGGATAAGCACCACCAGGCCCGCAACACACACGGTGCACAACAACAAAAGCCTGAAGTAGAAAGACGAAACAAATGGAAAACAACAGCCAAGCACAATGGAGGCAACCTGAGCCAGTATACAACCCACAAGCCCCTTTGGCACCAAAACATTGTACATGGCAGGCCATCTCGAACAAGGTGAATGCAGCCTGAGAGCAGAGGAGGATAATGGAAGAAAACAAGAACATCCGGAATGATGCAAAACACACAAACAACCAGAAATACGCCAACAACAAGAAGGCAGCAATGCACACCGGAGGTGGGAGTCCAGCGCCACACCAGGAGCTGGATGACATGGAATAAATGGTGTCAACCACATCATTCTGGAGATGGTGGCAAGCCGCGGGGACCAAAAACTGCCCATATCAAAAGACATAACAGCAATAGGGAGAGGAACCAGCAGGGACTGGGAGACAGGGGGATGGGCACAATGGCACCCATGCACAATTAAGCACAGCACAACAGCAGACAAACCACACCAACCAAGAGCACAAGTCACACAACCCGGCAATATCACACCACTGAACAAGCACAGTAGTGAAAACCACACTGCCTTAAAGGGAGAAGGGTGAGCCAAATCAGAGCTGAAGGGACATTTCGCACACAATGCAGCACACACACATGGGAAGCACCGCAACATCCACCACAAAGTGGGACAAACACCAACATGTGCACAACCGAACACAGGACACAAGTACACCCGCCTGTGGCCGGTAAATGGCCATACGCATATGGTAAAGCACGAAACAGGGACATGATAATGCACAAGTACAAACCCACAGTCCTGATGGGCTAGCAATGCACATATGGCAGGGAGCCAGAGAGTCTGTGACTCACACATTGGCATACAAATCAAGACACAACACAGTTGGAGACCAGTGAAAGTGCAGAAACTTTATCAACAAGTGTGTGTCAGTATGGCCAAGAGAAGTGCCATGATATGCAGACCAATGCAGCAGCGTGCCTGAATGAGAAACGTAGGAAAGCGCCCATGTCCACCTCGGAGGAGTTCATCACCAACACAAGTCAGTGCCAACCTACGTTGGTTGTCTGCGCCTGGATCATGAGTCCAGGCCAATGCAGCCATGTCCACTGTCGTCTTGGGACATGTGACCAGATTCCCAACATGCAACCAGGTGTCGGGACACGTGCAATGGCTCACATCTAGTTGTGCCTGCTGGTACCTTTTCACTCATCCATGAATGTGAGTGCAGCAGAGTAGGCCAAAATCTCCAATGAGCAATCATTGTCCACCACATTTTACAAGTCGTTGACGAAATCCATCAGTTGGCCCAGACAGATGTGCTGACTCCAACCACTGGACCCAATGTGCACCAAAGCCCAATCGAGTAGTGGCTCAATGTGCTCACTGCACACAAGGACTTGTGCAATCTCCCCGGTCCAGTTTCCAGCCTGCATGCCAAACATCCATGCATGCCATAAACGGGCATCACAGTGACACTTCTGGTCGTGGGCCAACAGAGGGCGCACACACACGTTGAAATTCAGATCAGCGACCGTTACCTTGGAGAGGCAGACATCCATGGACCACTTGAATATGCACGACCGACAATGCAACACAGGCTGAACGCAGGTGATGTCCGCAAGGCGGAACCTCAGCCGCTAACTGATCCGCAGCAATGCTAACGGCATTGCCCCAGTACATGCTGCAGACATGCACAGTACAGGTCAATGAGACTGGAGTCTAGCATGTGTCAGGGATGGTCTGGGATGGTCTGCCATTGCATCAGTGGCTCTGTTTGAAGCAGCACTGGCTTGCCCTGTACCAAAGTTATAACCGCATCCCTGAAAGCTGGAAAGGCTCTATCATCACCACAATACACAAAGGAGGAGACAGAGCCAACCCTTTAAATTACCACCTAATAACACTCCAGGACATCGAAGCTAAATACTTTGCCTCTCTCATTTTAAAAGACCTGGTAAATTGGGCAGACAATAAAGCAATAATCCCAATAAACCAAACCGGCTTTAGAGCCGGCATCGGAACTACGTCTAATATATTAAAAATAACCATGATAGCGTAAAAATGCCAGTGTTCGAAGCAGGAGCTGAACCTCTGTTTTATCGACCTGAAGGCGGCCTTCGATAGCGTTGACCACAAGCTATTATGGGCGAAACTGAAAGCTTGGGCCATACCCGAGAAAATACTGAAGGGGCTACTCCTATTCTACACAGACACAAATTAAGTTAGGGGACGGATCACACCTATCAAGAAAAGTATACACATCGATCGGATTAAAACAGGGTTGCGTTTCAGCACCACAGCTTTTTAACCTATTCATATCAGACCTCTCGGGAAATTTAAACATCTGTAATGCGCACGCACCGAAACTTGGTAATTTTCATCTTACCCATTTGGCTTATGCCGATAACATTGTGCTTATGAGCCTAACTAAAGTGGGCCTGTCCAGACTACTGGCAGTAACATCAGAATTTTTGACGGCAAATAACCTTACTCTGAACTTATCAAAGACAAAAACTATCAGCCTGATTCATGAAAACCGAATTCTGCGAATTATAAATTGCGATTGACAGCGAATCGCAATTTAAAATTTGCAGAACGGCATTCATCAAAATCTGCGATAAAATAAAGCGAATCACAAGCGGCCGCAAAAGGCGATAGCGATTTTTCAAAATCGCAGAAAAATCGCAATTTCTGTCCAAATCCGTGTAGGAAGAGCGATCTCGCAATTTGCGAGATCGCAAAATGCGATTTCGCAAATAGAGAGATCGCAAAAACGGGAAGTCGCATTTCAAGCCCAGTGATGACATCACAACCAGGAAGCAGGCAGTTCCCACCCCCATTGAGAACAGTGAGGCAGAGATCGAAGCTGCATCACACAGAGCACCTCTCAGAACACCTCCAGACTTTGAAATCTTTCACTTTTGAGACTGCAGCAATGGCAGAGGATGCAGCAGCAGGGCCCAGTGACACCGGGCGCAAGCGCAAGTTGAAATTTTCCGAGCAGGATTTGGAGCACCTAATAGATGGAGTGTGTGAAAACCACACCAAACTATTCGGCAAGGACTCCAGGAGGGTGCCAGAGCCCGAGAAACGCCGACTGTGGCTGGGGATCGGCGCCAGAGTCAATGCTGTGGGGGTGACACACAGGTCGATAGACGACCTAAAAAAGAGGTGGTACGACCTCCGAGGTCGTGCCAAGGAGAGGGTGGCAGAGAGGCTGGGCGAGAGCCAGGCTACTGGAGGTGGAGAACCAACAGTCCCTCCCAACACCCCCATGGAGGATCGTGTGGAAGACACACTTCAGCGAGAGACGTGTATAGGGGTCATCCCTCTGGGCTCATCCCGACCCACCCAAGACAGCCAAGGTAAGTGGCATGCGACTGCAACCCTGTCCCCTAAAAATGGCCATGACCCTATAGCCTCCCATAATCAACCCCAGTCATGCAACCCGTGCACATTAGGATATGCCCAAATGCATTGTGGGACATGTAGTCTGCCCACAATGTACAAAAACTCCAATGCAGCCAGACAGGTCCCAAAGTACGCAATGCCACAGCCAGTCAGGGAATGTCAGCCAGCATGCATGTAGCGACTGCACATGTGAAAGATACATGCAATTAATCTATGTCCACTTTCCCTCACAGGTGGCGCAGACAACAACAGCAGCGACAGCAATAGGCTGCTGATAGACGAGGCACCAGAGGATGCAGAGGAGGTGCTAACAGCCACACATCCAGCTCCATCAGGCGCTGCTCCATTGCCTGCGGCTAGAGCACCACCATCTGCGCCAGCTCCATCAGGCGCTGCTCCATTGCCTGCTGCTAGAGCACCACCATCTGCGCCAGCTCCATCAGGCGCTGCTCCATTGGCAGCTGCTCGACCACCACCATCAGCGGCAGCTCCATCAGGCGCTGCACCATTGGCAACCGCAACACCACCACCAGCGGCACCCTCAACATCTGGTGCTGCTAGACCAGCGACACTGCGCACACCCACTGTGGCCAGCCAGCACAGCAGGCATGGCAGGGAGCGGCAGCAGAGCACAGCACGCAGCGGCAGAAGGGGGATGGCTGTGCGTGTGCCAGGGCTCAGCATAGAGCGCCAGATGCTGCGCATCCATCAATTGCAGGCACGACGCCAAGGGGCAATCCAACTCCAGCTCCACAACATTGGCAGAAATGTAGCAAATATGCCAGATAGGATAGAGCGGATGACAACTGCCATGGAGGCTAACACTGCCGCCATCATCTCGCAGCGCAACACCGCCAGCTACTTACGCGCCTATCTGCCTACACGCGCTCGAACTACGTAATTGGTAATGCCACCTCCCAGCTGTCACGTCGGTCCCTGGCAATGCAGCAGAAGATGGTGCAATGCTGCGAGGATGTGGCGCATGTACTGGAGCAGGTCACCAGTGCTGTACTGGCACTACATCCACCTGGCCCAGCCAATGGTGGTGGGGACGACACTAGTGAGGGGACCTCCAGTGTCAGCAGCCTGTCTGACTCACAGGTCGGTGTCCTATGCCACAGCAGCAGGCCCACTGCGGGTTCACGTGCCGTCCCTGAGGATGAGCCTGAGAGGCGATTGGGTGCCGCGCGCCGGAGGCGCACTTGACTTTACTATCCATTGGCAGGGACATGGTTATGATAGAAGCATGTCCTGTGTATGATTTTGAGCAGTATGGCGCAATACTACTCACATGTAAATAATTTCAAAATGTCATTATTATTGTGCCTTCAACAATAATATTTATTCTAGCATCGTACATCGGCCTCCTGTCATTATTTCCTTTGGCATGCATTTGTGAAGTGTTGGGTGAGGGGAGTGGGTGCACTAGAAACTGTTCATTGTGATGTGGTTGCGGCGTCTGTGTCCTTCAGCTGGATTCTCCCCGCGTGCATGACGCACATGTGCAGGTGGCCGGTCGTCCCCTTCCGACTCACTGCCAGAGATCTCTACAGGTATCCGGCGCTTGGTAGCAATGTTGTGTAGTATTGCACACACAGCCACAATGCGGCAGCACACATCAGGACTGTAGTACATGGCCCCACCAGTCTTGTGCAGTATGCAGAATCTGCTCTTCAGTAGCCAAAATGTCCTCTCAATGCAATTCCTTGTGTGTATGTGTGCTACATTGTAACGCCGTTGCTGTGGTGTCGCAGGGTTGAGGTATGGGGTGAGGAGGTATTCACGGAGGGTGTAGCCACTGTCACCTGAATGAGAGGAGCAGAGGGTCAGTGCCTGTGCAGCACAGCTACTTCATCACAGTGTAACATTGTGGGCCAAGTGTACTTACCAAGTAGGTGTCCTTCACCAAAGTCTCCCCTGGCCAGTCGTGTGTGGAGGCCGCAGTGCCGGAATATGAAGGAGTCATGTGTGCTCCCCGGGTACTGTGCCACTATGTCCGTGATGTATGTCTTAGCATTGCACACCATCTGGATGTTGAGGGAGTGGTAGGACTTGCGGTTGCGGTACATGTACTCCGTTTCAGCTGGTGGGCAGATGTGGATGTGGGTACAGTCAATGCATCCTATCACATGTGGGAATTGCGCAACATTGTAGAATTGATGCTTGGTCTCATCCAAGTCCTGTTGGCTGGTGGGAAATTTTATGTGGTGGTGTAGCTGGGTCAGCATTGCATCTAGGAAACTCCTTAGGCAGCGGGACATGGTGGGCTGGGATATCCCCCCAGCAGCGGCAACTATCCCCTGGAAGCTCCTGGAGGCCAGAAGGTGCAGGCTGCACAATACCTGGACATGTGTGGGCACGGCATTGGTCCGCCTTGTTGGGTGCTGCATCAGGGGGTCAAGGTCCTGAATTAGCTTGATGATCCTTGGCCCATTCAGGCGGTCCTTTGCGCATATTTGCTCTCTGGTTTGGCCCAGCAGGGTGACCCGCTGGCGGAATATCCTCTCGTGGATCCTACGTCTGATCCGTGCTGCTCGCTGTAGCCTTCGCCGCCTGACCACCATGTAGAGTCCTGACATTGTGAGACTCCTAATGCTGCTGCTGCATCTCCTTAAGTGTGTTTGGTCAGGCCAGCACCTGTTACTGATTGTGAAACGTTTTTTCAAATCTTTTTTTCCTTTGCTTTGATGGTTACCACCTGCTTTGGGTTGTCCTTAAATTGCGCCTCGCTAGAAGCGATTTACGGGTTTTTTGCTAATTGCGATTTTTCTTGAATAGCGATTGCGATTGTATTGCGATTTCGCAATTTTATTCGCACAATCCGTGGTTTCTCGCAATTTCCGAATCGCTATTGGGCTACTGCTGGGATTCTGTGAATAATTTTGCGATTTCGCTATTCTGTGTTTGCGAATTCGCTTTTTTATCAAGAATACCGTTTTTGACAATTGCGCTGGCAATAGCTTTTTCGCAGCTATTGCGATCGCAATTTTGCTGAATGAATCTGGCTGTATGTCAATAACCAACCGTCGTACAGTGCAACTTAACATCTCACTAGAGGGAAAATCACTGGAAAGAGTAACAAACTATAAATACTTAGGATACTACTCAATGACAAGCTCACTCTAAACGTCCCAAAAAAATATATGAAGCAGAGAGCCGGAGCATTAACATTCGCACTTATCTCACTGGCAAAAAAGTTGCATGGACCTGTCGCTGCTCCAAAGTTACAGAGTCCGCCGGGCGTGCATGCATCATCTTCACATCGTTGCATCAAGGGCGCCATCTTATCGCATCGCACGAAAATTGTCACATCGCATCAAGGTGCCATCTTACGCATCGTAACCGGGCCGCAGCATGACAATCTACGCATCACCTCTTCTCCGGTAAGGAACAAGATGCACCCCTACTCTGCGCAAGCATTGAAGCGCGACGTATATTCTCACCCGAAGCAAGGAACCGACGCATCTCCAACACTTCGAGCCTTTTGTTTGTTTTGCGTTATGCATCCAGGTACTTTTGTGAGAACTGTGTCCCATTTATCATTAATTTGAACTAAGTGACTTCTACCATCTTTAAGTCTATTTTTAGTATAGTATTATGGATTTTTGTCGTTTGTAATCTTGTGTTGTCTATATAAAGAATACTTATTTTTATAAAATCTGCGTTGTGTCCATCTGTAGTGTTTCCACTGTATTACTGTGTGTGTTCATAAATGCTTAACTCACTGCCTCTGAGATAAGCCTGTCAACTCGTGACAAGCTACCAAGGGGGTGAGCAGGGGTTATCCAGTAGTGTAATCTCCTTTCGTTGACTTCGAAGCAAGGGTCCCTATTTGGCCAAAGGTGTATACCATTGCCAACTATAGACTCCCAATTCTAACAGGCATTACGTCTGAACCCTGAATGTGTTAATCATATTAAGCAGTGGCTGACAATTTTTCTAATCATAAACAGAGATAGCGCTCCAATAAGGGTGATATGGGACTCAATGAAGCAGATATCAGGAGCAAAACACTCAGCTCTGACATTCATAGCCGGAGAGTTAAATCAAACAAAGTTGAGGAACAATGGGGCATATTTTCAAGAACAGCGATAAAATTATCGCCGCTTTAGCGGCAGGAAACTGCTGCTAAAATGGCAATAATGGGCTTGATAATGTGTCCTTGTGAATTCCCATAGCAGCCCAGGTTCTGGTGTTCACCTGGGCTGCTATGGAAATTTACAAGGGCATGTTATCAAGTCCATTATCGCCGTTTTAGCGGCAGTTTCCTGCAGCCTAAGCGGCGATAATTTTTATTGCGGTTCTTGATAATATGCCCCAATATGAGGAACTTGCCAGGCTAGAATTACTTCATGTGAGCTGATACCTAGAGGGCCAAGCAGACCATGAACGTCTATTGAAGCCAGCCACTGTCAAAGCAGACATTAATAGAATGTATCCCAGGAGGACAACCAAGAAATATCAGTTATGTAAGGCGGAGAGCTATGAGTATAAAGACGTTGTAGGGAAGCATCTGGCACTTAGAACCAGGCATAAAGAGGTGTAGAATTGGATCAAGGCTATCCAAGATATCCAAGATAGCTCCAGTCATCATCAATCATTAGAATTTTGGGGGATTATTACAGGACCTTATATCAGAAAGACCGGCTTCCCACATCGGATTTAATTAAACAATACTTGAGGCAAGCGGTTTGGAATATATTAGGTTACGAAGATAGGTCGGAAGATAGGTTTTTTCTAGATTCCCCGCTAACTTAAGAGAAAGTGAAAGAGGCGAGAGCTATTCTAAAGTGCTGGCATCTCGGCTAGGCAGAATAATCACCAAAATGGTCTCTCAATGGCAGCTTGGATTTGTCCAGGCTGAGTCACTACAGACCATCTAAGACGTGCTGTAACACTTTTCGATGTAACTGAGATAAGGCGGGCGCCTGTGTCGACGATCCTGCTTTGATTGTGGCACCTAGCAGTACCTCTGGAAGGTTCTGGAACATCTCGGGCCGGGCTTGGCATTCTAACTACCATACCCAGAATGTGCTGCAATCTGACCACAAAAATACAACTTACAGGCCCTGAGTGTGATGATATTATGATCACGAGAGGGAATCGGCAAGGGTGCCCTTCCACTCCTTTACTATTTGCTCTTCATTTTAATCCCCTCTCGTGGAAACTCCTGACTAACAGCACTAAAAGGCCTGTGATGATAATGGCTTTGCTACTAAGCTGTATGCGTATGTAAACGACATTGCTATTGACCCTACAGATCCAAGTAATTTGATCCTGGTGGTGGAGGAGGAGGCTGCCAGATTTGGTAAAATATCAGGATATTATCTAATCCTTGGTAAAACTCACATATTGTGTAATAACGACAATGGCTATCAAGATCCTTGGAATACAGATAATGTGGTCTATCTGCAAATCAAGATAGCCTCTAAGCTTATTACCCCATATAATTATGAACCTACATTGAGTAAAATCAAATCTGAGTTGGCGTGCATCAATAATCTAGATTTAACAATCATAGGGTGCGCCCTAAGAATCTTTAGAGTATATTCACAAGGGCGTGTGTTAAACATCACCAAAAAATGCCAACGCAACTTTACACATCGCAGCCTATCGCGGAAAAATAACCCTGTGTCAACGTGGAATTCACAACAAGGCAGTACCATGCAATAGTCTGCCGAAATCGCAGCCAATGTCCGCGATACAACCACCTCGACAAAGATGAAAACACAAACCACAACACAAAAAACTTGCGATGAGCCCATTCGCGATGAGGAAAGCAGGGATAAGCACCACCAGGCCCGCAACACACACGGTGCACAACAACAAAAGCCTGAAGTAGAAAGACAAAACAAATAGAAAACAACAGCCAAGCACAATGGAGGCAACCTGAGCCAGTATACAACCCCACAAGCCCCTTTGGCACCAAAACATTGTACATGGCAGGTCATCTCGAACAAGGTGAATGCAGCCTGAGAGCAGAGGAGGATAATGAAAGAAAACAAGAACATCCGGAATGATGCAAAACACACAAACAACCAGAAATACGCCAACAACAAGAAGGCAGCAATGCACACCGGAGGTGGGAGTCCAGCGCCACACCAGGAGCTGGATGACATGGAGAAAATGGTGTCAACCACATCATTCTGGAGATGGTGGCAAGCCGCGGGGACCAAAAACTGCCCATATCAAAAGACATAACAGCAATAGGGAGATGAACCAGCAGGGACTGGGAGACGGGGGGGATGGGCACAATGGCACCCATGCACAATTAAGCACAGCACAACAGCAGACAAACCACACCAACCAAGAGCACAAGTCACACAACCCGGCAATATCACACCACTGAACAAGCACAGTAATTAAAACCACACTGCCTTAAAGGGAGAAGGGTGAGCCAAATCAGAGCTGAAGGGACATTTCGCACACAATGCAGCACACACACATGGGAAGCACCGCAACATCCACCACAAAGTGGGACAAACACCAACATGTGCACAACCGAACACAGGACACAAGTACACCCGCCTGTGGCCGGTAAATGGCCATACGCATATGGTAAAGCACGAAACAGGGACATGATAATGCACAAGTCCAACCCACAGTCCTGATAGGCTAGCAATGCACGTATGGCAGGGAGCCAGAGAGTCTGTGACTCACACATTGGCATTCAAATCAAGACACAACACAGTTGGAGACCAGTGAAAGTGCAGAAACTTTATCAACAAGTGTGTGTCAGTATGGCCAAGAGAAGTGCCATGATATGCAGACCAATGCAGCAGCGTGCCTGAATGAGAAACATAGGAAAGCGCCCATGTCCACCTCGGAGGAGTTCATCACCAACACAAGTCAGTGCCAACCTACGTTGGTTGTCTGCGCCTGGATCATGAGTCCAGGCCAATGCACCCATGTCCACTGTCGTCTTGGGACATGTGACCAGATTCCCAACATGCAACCAGGTGTCAGGACACGTGCAATGGCTCACATCTAGTTGTGCCTGCTGGTACCTTTTCACTCATCCATGAATGTGAGTGCAGCAGAGTAGGCCAAAATCTCCAATGAGCAATCATTGTCCACCACATTTGACAAGTCGTTGACGAAATCCATCAGTTGGCCCAGACAGATGTGCTGACTCCAACCACTGGACCCAATGTGCACCAAAGCCCAATCGAGTAGTGGCTCAATGTGCTCACTGCACACAAGGACTTGTGCAATCTCCCCGGTCCAGTTTCCAGCCTGCATGCCAAACATCCATGCATGCCATAAACGGGCATCACAGTGACACTTCTGGTCGTGGGCCAACAGAGGGCGCACATACACGTCGAAATTCAGATCAGAGACCGTTACCTTGGAGAGGCAGACATCCATGGACCACTTGAATATGCACGACCGACAATGCAACACAGGCTGAACGCAGGTGATGTCCGCAAGGCAGAACCTCAGCTGCTAACTGATCCGCAGCAATGCTAACGGCATTGCCCCAGTACATGCTGCAGACATGCACAGTACAGGTCAATGAGACTGGAGTCTAGCATGTGTCAGGGATGGTCTGGGAAGGTCTGCCATTGCATCAGTGGCTCTGTTTGAAGCAGCACTGGCTTGCCCTGTACCAAAGTTATAACTGCATCCCTGAAAGCTGGAAAGGCTCTATCATCACCACAATACACAAAGGAGGAGACAGAGCCAACCCTTTAAATTACCACCTAATAACACTCCAGGACATCGAAGCTAAATACTTTGCCTCTCTCCTTTTAAAAGACCTGGTAAATTGGGCAGACGATAAAGCAATAATCCCAATAAACCAAACCGGCTTTAAAGCCGGCATCGGAACTACGTCTAATATATTAACAATAACCATGATAGCGTAAAAATGCCATTGTTCGAAGCAGGAGCTGATCCTCTGTTTTATCAACCTGAAGGCGGCCTTCGATAGCGTTGACCACAAGCTATTATGGGCGAAGCTGAAAGCTTGGGCCATACCCGAGAAAATACTGAAGGGGCTACTCCTATTCTACACAGACACAAATTAAGTTAGGGGACGGATCACACCTATCAAGAAAAGTATACACATCGATCGGATTAAAACAGGGTTGCGTTTCAGCACCACAGCTTTTTAACCTATTCATATCAGACCTCTCGGGAAATTTAAACATCTGTAATGCGCACGCACCGAAACTTGGTAATTTTCATCTTACCCATTTGGCTTATGCTGATAACATTGTGCTTATGAGCCTAACTAAAGTGGGCCTGTCCAGACTACTGGCAGTAACATCAGAATTTTTGACAGCAAATAACCTTACTCTGAACTTATCAAAGACAAAAACTATCAGCCTGATTCATGAAAAACGAATTCTGCGAATTATAAATTGCGATTGACAGCGAATCGCAATTTAAAATTTGCAGAACGGCATTCATCAAAATCTGCGATAAAATAAAGCGAATCACAAGCGGCCGCAAAAGGCGATAGCGATTTTTCAAAATCGCAGAAAAATCGCAATTTCTGTCCAAATCCGTGTAGGGAGAGCGATCTCGCAATTTGCGAGATCGCAAAATGGGATTTCGCAAATAGAGAGATCGCAAAAACGGGAAGTCGCATTTCAAGCCCAGTGATGACATCACAACCAGGAAGCAGGCAGTTCCCACCCCCATTGAGAACAGTGAGGCAGAGATCGAAGCTGCATCACACAGAGCACCTCTCAGAACACCTCCAGACTTTGAAATCTTTCACTTTTGAGACTGCAGCAATGGCAGAGGATGCAGCAGCAGGGCCCAGTGACACCGGGCGCAAGCGCAAGTTGAAATTTTCCGAGCAGGAGTTGGAGCACCTAATAGATGGAGTGTGTGAAAACCACACCAAACTATTCAGCAAGGACTCCAGGAGGGTGCCAGAGCCCGAGAAACGCCGACTGTGGCTGGGGATCGGCGCCAGAGTCAACGCTGTGGGGGTGACACACAGGTCGATAGACGACCTAAAAAAGAGGTGGTACGACCTCCGAGGTCGTGCCAAGGAGAGGGTGGCAGAGAGGCTGGGCGAGAGCCAGGCTACTGGAGGTGGAGAACCAACAGTCCCTCCCAACACCCCCATGGAGGATCGTGTGGAAGACACACTTCAGCGAGAGACGTGTATAGGGGTCATCCCTCTGGGCTCATCCCGACCCACCCAAGACAGCCAAGGTAAGTGGCATGCGACTGCAACCCTGTCCCCTAAAAATGGCCATGACCCTATAGCCTCCCATAATCAACCCCAGTCATGCAACCCATGCACATTAGGATATGCCCAAATGCATTGTGGGACATGTAGTCTGCCCACAATGTACAAAAACTCCAATGCAGCCAGACAGGTCCCAAAGTACGCAATGCCACAGCCAGTCAGGGAATGTCAGCCAGCATGCATGTAGCGACTGCACATGTGAAAGATACATGCAATTAATCTATGTCCACTTTCCCTCACAGGTGGCGCAGACAACAACAGCAGCGACAGCGATAGGCTGCTGATAGACGAGGCACCAGAGCATGCAGAGGAGGTGCTAACAGCCACACATCCAGCTCCATCAGGCGCTGCTCCATTGCCTGCTGCTAGAACACCACCATCTGCGCCAGCTCCATCAGGCGCTGCTCCATTGCCTGCTGCTAGAGCACCACCATCTGCGCCAGCTCCATCAGGCGCTGCTCCATTGGCAGCTGCTCGACCACCACCATCAGCGGCAGCTCCATCAGGCGCTGCACCATTGGCAACCGCAACACCACCACCAGCGGCACCCTCAACATCTGGTGCTGCTAGACCAGCGACACTGCGCACACCCACTGTGGCCAGCCAGCACAGCAGGCATGGCAGGGAGCGGCAGCAGAGCAGAGCACACAGCGGCAGGAGGGGGATGGCTGTGCGTGTGCCATGGCTCAGCATAGAGCACCGGATGCTGCGCATCCATCAATTGCAGGCACGACGCCAAGGGGCAATCCAACTCCAGCTCCACAACATTGGCAGAAATGTAGCAAATGTGCCAGATAGGATAGAGCGGATGACAACTGCCATGGAGGCTAACACTGCCGCCATCATCTCGCAGCGCAACACCGCCAGCTACTTACGCGCCTATCTGCCTACACGCGCTCGAACTACGTAATTGGTAATGCCACCTCCCAGCTGTCATGTCGGTCCCTGGCAATGCAGCAGAAGATGGTGTAATGCTGCGAGGATGTGGCGCGTGTACTGGAGCAGGTCACCAGTGCTGTACTGGCACTACATCCACCTGGCCCAGCCAATGGTGGTGGGGACGACACTAGTGAGGGGACCTCCAGTGTCAGCAGCCTGTCTGACTCACAGGTCGGTGTCCTATGCCACAGCAGCAGGCCCACTGCGGGTTCACGTGCCGTCCCTGAGGATGAGCCTGAGAGGCGATTGGGTGCCGCGCGCCGGAGGCGCACTTGACTTTACTATCCATTGGCAGGGACATGGTTATGATAGAAGCATGTCCTGTGTATGATTTTGAGCAGTATGGCGCAATACTACTCACATGTAAATAATTTCAAAATGTCATTATTATTGTGCCTTCAACAATAATATTTATTCTAGCATCGTACATCGGCCTCCTGTCATTATTTCCTTTGGCATGCATTTGTGAATTGTTGGGTGAGGGGAGTGGGTGCACTAGAAACTGTTCATTGTGATGTGGTTGCGGCGTCTGTGTCCTTCAGCTGGATTCTCCCCGCGTGCATGACGCACATGTGCAGGTGGCCGGTCGTCCCCTTCCGACTCACTGCCAGAGATCTCTACAGGTATCCGGCGCTTGGTAGCAATGTTGTGTAGTATTGCACACACAGCCACAATGCGGCAGCACACATCAGGACTGTAGTACATGGCCCCACCAGTCTTGTGCAGTATGCAGAATCTGCTCTTCAGTAGCCAAAATGTCCTCTCAATGCAATTCCTTGTGCGTATGTGTGCTACATTGTAACGCCGTTGCTGTGGTGTCGCAGGGTTGAGGTATGGGGTGAGGAGGTATTCACGGAGGGTGTAGTCACTGTCACCTGAATGAGAGGAGCAGAGGGTCAGTGCCTGTGCAGCACAGCTACTTCATCACAGTGTAACATTGTGGGCCAAGTGTACTTACCAAGTAGGTGTCCTTCACCAAAGTCTCCCCTGGCCAGTCGTGTGTGGAGGCCGCAGTGCCGGAATATGAAGGAGTCATGTGTGCTCCCCGGGTACTGTGCCACTATGTCCGTGATGTATGTCTTAGCATTGCACACCATCTGGATGTTGAGGGAGTGGTAGGACTTGCGGTTGCGGTACATGTACTCCGTTTCAGTTGGTGGGCAGATGTGGATGTGGGTACAGTCAATGCATTCTATCACATGTGGGAATTGCGCAACATTGTAGAATTGATGCTTGGTCTCATCCAAGTCCTGTTGGCTGGTGGGAAATTTTATGTGATGGTGTAGCTGGGTCAGCATTGCATCTAGGAAACTCCTTAGGCAGCGGGACATGGTGGGCTGGGATATCCCCCCAGCAGCGGCAACTATCCCCTGGAAGCTCCCGGAGGCCAGAAGGTGCAGGCAGCACAATACCTGGACATGTGTGGGCACGGCATTGGTCCGCCTTGTTGGGTGCTGCATCAGGGGGTCAAGGTCCTGAATTAGCTTGATGATCATTGTCCCATTCAGGCGGTACTTTGCGTATATTTGCTCTCTGGTTTGGCCCAGCAGGGTGACCCACTGGCGGAATATCCTCTCCTGGATCCTACGTCTGATCCGTGCTGCTCGCTGTAGCCTTCGCCGCCTGACCACCATGTAGAGTCCTGGTATTGTGAGACTCCTAATGCTTCTGCTGCATCTCCTTAAGTGTGTTTGGTCAGGCCAGCACCTGTTACTGATTGTGAAACGTTTTTTCAAATCTTTTTTTCCTTTGCTTTGATGGTTACCACCTGCTTTGGGTTGTCCTTAAATTGCGCCTCGCTAGAAGCGATTTACGGGTTTTTTGCTAATTGCGATTTTTCTTGAATAGCGATTGCGATTGTATTGCGATTTCACAATTTTATTCGCACAATCCGTGGTTTCTCGCAATTTCCGAATCGCTATTGGGCTACTGCTGGGATTCTGTGAATAATTTTGCGATTTCGCTATTCTGTGTTTGCGAATTCGCTTTTTTCATCAAGAATACCGTTTTTGACAATTGCGCTGGCAATAGCTTTTTCGCAGCTATTGCGATCGCAATTTTGCTTAATGAATCTGGCTGTATGTCAATAACCAACCGTCGTACAGTGCAACTTAACATCTCACTAGAGGGAAAATCACTGGAAAGAGTAACAAACTATAAATACTTAGGATACTACTCAATGACTAGCTCACTCTAAACGCCCCAAAAAAATATATGAAGCAGAGAGCCGGAGCATTAACATTCGCACTTATCTCACTGGCAAAAAAGTTGCATGGACCCTCGTTGAAACCTCTACTAACAGTGATGGCAACCAAAGTACATCCAACACTATCCTATGCCAGTATAGCCATGCAGGGCAAGGATGATATTACCTTAAACAGCCTTATCACAAAAATCTACAAGAAGGTCTTACAACTCCCACGTTCAGTTTCACCCGCCCAGATGCGTTTAGAATTTGGCCTGATGAATGAGTCCCTGGGAAGACTCTATACAAGCATTAGAGTATGGAAACAAACTCTACAAATAACACCTTGGACAGCTTGTTATGGCAGGAATTAGAAAATCAACAAAATTCTGCCGCAAACAAATATCTGACTGGCGCTCTGGAGCAAACATGCACGGTAACCTTGTGGGAAAAAAACCTACCATTCACGTCCTTTAAACAGGTTCTAAAAAAAGCGGCCAAATTTCACTCATTAATTACGGATAAAGCCATCTTTGCCGCCCGCTCCCATTCATGGACCGTGATTAACAGTTATAACAATCTTATCTCGGCTACCTACCTTGCATCAACGTACTCCGTGTTTATGAAAAAAAGGTTGATGGCAGTGAGATTCGGCAAACTACCAACTCTGGCTGATGAACCTGTCTGGAAACGCTCAGATGCAAACACCTGTCGACTATGTGGCATCACAAAAGAAGATATAATCCACATTATATGCCACTGCAAAACACTGACCCGGGAGCGAACACTCTTTCTAAAGAACATTTTTAAGGCCAAAGGTCTACGCACCTGTAGATCGGCCATTATTGGTGCCTTAGACTCAACAGATCCAATAATTAATTGCAAACTTATAAAGTTCTTGATAGCCTTTGAAAAGCGGCTGAAAGCTCTTGAGATTTTAAAATAGTATTTTCAGTATTATTATTAACTATTTTAACGATGAGCAATTTGATAAAGCTCCTACCAGCATCATCTTAAATTTTGCACTATAAATTGTACTATGTAGAATTTTATTGATTTTATTGTAATGTTACATTCTCTTCCATCTTCGTTTTCTTATGGTTTTAATTAACTAAACAATAAAGTTTATATAAAAAAAACAGTCCTTTGGATGAAATGGCACAGCTAGGTGCAATGAGCAGAGTCTGTGTCCAACGGGTGCAGGCCTGGGGTGGGTGGGAGTACGTGTAAAGGCCATTTCACGCAGGCTAACGACCACCTAGGACTTTTGCATGTGGGTTGTGTCCACTTTGGTCTCACTCTAAGCAGAGCGTGGTGTGGGAGTTGCAAGCAAATGCCATCGTATCTGTCAGGGGGTGCTGGTCACATGCTAGTTCCCGCTCGGAGCTGCAGATGTGCTACCGCCTGATCGTTCAGACAAAGGACCTTTCATCCCTACAGTAACTTCACCATCTGCATGCATACAGGAGATGTACAGAGTCCTGGTGTGGGTGTCCTGGGATGTCTGCGACCCTGGGAACACTGCGACGCTGGTCTTGGAAGGTGGGCGGCCATGTGAGTGTAGGCCAATGATACGAACAGGATTGACACATGCTGTGTCCGTGCTGTGAATGAGGCCAGGCAACTGACTCATGCATCCACAGGACTGATACACATTACACTTGGCATGCATGTGCCAAGACCCTGAGCTGTCTTGAGCTCCTACATGTCCCCTTATGTGCGGGCCCGTTTTCCTGGTGCATGCTTCATTGCAACATCGACTGCTGTGGCCCTGGTGGCGACTACACCCCAACACAGAAACACACTTACCGCCCTTCCTGCCCAAGGCCAGGTCCGAGCCACACCCTGCTCCCCCTGACGAATCAGCACAACCCTGCGCTGACCTGACGTAGGCCGGACCAGCACACGCCGCTTGTGCATGCGTGGGGGGTGCGTGTGGTGCTACATGTCCAGGGTCACTGCCAATGCTGAGGTGACATGGTAACGTTTGCTAAAGTTAGCACACTGTAATGTTGCAGGGCCCGTGCCCATCATGCTGACACAATGACCACACCGACACAGTTGCTCAAATGGTGTGAATGGCTAAGGGCACGTGCGCACTGCCACATTCATTAGCAGGCATACATACCGAGTGACACCTATGTTGGATGTGTGTGGGGGGTGTGCACACCAGCGGGCAAGGGCTGCCTGGTGCATTTAGAAATCGGCAACAGTGTACATCGTAAAGGACACAACCATTCAACCATAAAAGCCCCATAACTTGTGCTGCACAGAGTTAGTGGCCCCGGATGCACAGCCTCCTGCACAGGTCTATTGCCAAGGGCCCCTGACTTGCAGTGAATAGGGTTGATCGCACCAGGTCAGTTGTTGATAGTGTACGATCACCTCCGTGACTCTGATCTGGCTTTCATCCAGACTGATCCGCATCTTCCTCTTACTCCTCTCCATGCGTTCACTTGTGTGGACTCTGCCATTCATGATTCGCGAATAAGTGCTGAATGTGGGACCTACTGGTCCGCAGGGTAGGCCCTCATCCACGTGTCGCCGGCTTGTGTTGAACAGGGTTAGTGGCACCTTGTGTCACAGGCTTGCTTTGAACAGGGTTAGTGGCACCATGTGTTGCAGGCTTGCGTTGAACAGGGTTATTGGCACCACTTGTCGCAGGCCTGTGATATGGAATTATGCCTCACTGATCGAAGGGAGTCTGGTGCTGTGGCCGCTGCCAAGGACTTGGGGTCATTGCCATTCAGGACACAGTTCCACATGTGGGACCTACTGGGCCAAAGAGGACGCCGGTGGAGTATGTCAATGAGAAAGAAGCAATATGGGCCAGCGATGGTCTGCAGAGGCTGCAGAGGTCACGGGACAGGTCCTTGGAGCTTGCACCGGCACGTGGTGGGCCCTCTTTGACACGGGCCAGTGTAGACAGGTGAGCGGAGCCTCGTTGGTGCGCTGGGGCAGGCATGACAGGTCTGGGGACCAGAGGCCCGGTGTGCAGCAGGCGCACAGGGGCGCAGGATTCGTGGGATGCTGAGAGGAGCCGCCCTGGCAGATGAGCTGTCCATTCCGAATGAGAACAATGAGCAGTGTGATGAGCTTTTTGTTCACACCCCTACGTAGGCCTGGCGTATGCAGGTCCAACCCACTACGCACGCGCATGCAGGGGGGGGACGTAACATGCAACATTTCCGCGTTCTGCCCCACAGCCTGTGGGGACATGATAGTGTCCATTGGCCACTACACTCTATGCACCAGCAGTTGATCTCCACATGGCCATTTCCGTGGTTTGCACACTGTGGTCTTTCCGGCACCTCGCAGCCACACCTGGCATTGGGTGGGGTCACATTCCTTAGTCACTTGCCGCTCTCGCACATACCTGCTCCATGCCTCTCTTCACATCCTGCTATTGAGTCTGGGGTGCCATGCCGTGGGTGTGTTGTGGGCATGGCGGATCTATGACAGAATTTCGACAGACAGAATTTCGACCTACACAAATATCGGCGTAATTATATCGATAGCAAAAATATCGACGCCCTATGTACAACATGGTAAGTACCAAAATATCGAAAAAATAATATCGATGTTAAAAATATCGTTGTCAAATATATCGTTTTTTTTAAAATTTAAAATAACATAAAAAATACTGTAAATAATACTTATTAATTACTTAAACATATTTAAATATATGTAATAATGGTTAAAAAAAATAATAATACATATTTAATTAAAAAAATAATATTTAAAAATAATATATAATATATACTTACTTAACAATAATTACTATTCCCACTCCAGTGTGTGCAACAGTAGGTAAAACTGACCCTGAACCCTAAAAATACCCCTTTACCCAAAAACCTAAAACTGACCCTGAACCCTAAAAATACCCCTTTACCCAAAAACTGAAAACTGACCCTGAACCCAAAAAATACCCCTTTACCCAAGAACTGAAAACTGACCCTGAACCCAAAAAATACCCCTTTACCCAAAAACTGAAAACTGACCCTGAACCCTAAAAATACCCCTTTACCCAAAAACTGAAAACTGAAAACTGACCCTGAACCCTAAAAACACCCCTTTACCCAAAAACTGAAAACTGACCCTGAACCCTAAAAATACCCCTTTACCCAAAAACTGAAAACTGACCCTGAACCCTAAAAATACCCCTTTACCCAAAAACTGAAAACTGACCCTGAACCCTAAAAATACCCCTTTACCCAAAAACTGAAAACTGACCCTGAATCCTAAAAATACCCCTTTACCCCAAAAACGAAAACTGACCCAGAACCCTAAAAATACCCCTTTACCCAAAAACCCAAAACTGACCATGAACCCTAAAAATACTCCTTTACCCAAAATTAATTAATATTACAATTAAATTACTTCCCACTCTATTCCCCTATAAACCCACAACCCGGTCCAGTAGTAAAACATATAATTTAGTTTAAAATATACATAAATTATCAATTAATTATTATATTAATCAATTAAAATAATTCATTGCCAATTAATATTTAATAGCAAAATAAATTAATCATTAAAAAATGATTATTTAATTACAAATAAATTACTTCCCACCCTATTCCCCTATAAACCCACAACCCGCTCCAGTAGTAAAACATATAATTTACTTAAAAATATACATAAATTATCAATTAATTAATCAATTAATCAATTAAAATAATTCATTGCCAATTAATATTTAATTGCAAAATAAATTAATCATTAAAAAAAATTATTTAATTACAAATAAATTACTTCCCACCCTATTCCCCTAAAAACCCACAACCCGCTCCAGTAGTAAAACATATAATTTACTTAAAAATATACATAAATTATCAATTAATTAATCAATTAATCAATTAAAATAATTCATTGCCAATTAATATTTAATTGCAAAATAAATTAATCATTAAAAAATAATTATTTAATTACAAATAAATTACTTCCCACCCTATTCCCCTAAAAACCCACAACCCGCTCTGGTAGTAAAACATATTATTTACTTTTATATATTTTTTATTTATAAAAACATATTAAACACATATTATAACAATTAATTTAAATACTTAACTAAAATTTCTAACACATATTAGTAAATCGAAATTACTTACATCGATATATATGCTATCGATATAAGTAATTTCGATATTAATTACCTTAGGGTCGATATTCTGGCCATCGATATTCTGGACATCGATATTCTGTCCCATCGATATTAGCAACTCGATATAAGTGTAAGTCGAAATTAAAAATTCGATATTTTGACTGTTTACCGGGCATGGCAAGGCCGGATTCCCAATGGAGTTGTGCTGTCATGTCTGGTCGGTTGGCATGTTGTGTGTCATGTTGTATGTACTTGTGCTGCATGCCCATTGGCAGTGTCGTTAGTTGCATGACAGTGGGCTGGAGGTGTGTGTTATTTTGGACTTACCAACGGGTACTGCATTGCCATGTGTGCCATCCTGGGAGTGCTGGGTGATGATGGGCTGTCGAGAGATGTGAGTATCATGCACTCTGCCTGGGGAGTTGGCCACGACATTGTTGAGGAGTCCCGGGTGGGCCACTATTGCCTGCACATTCATGGTATGCTTATGCTTTCTGTTGTGGTAGCTGTGTGCAGTGTGGGCAATGCTTTCTGTTGTGGTAGCTGTGTGCAGTGTGGGCAGAGGGCATGAAGGGTACATGTGTGCAGTTGATTGTCCCTGACACGTGAGGGAATGCAACTATGGCATAGGGGCCTTGCTTGGTCTCCAGCTGCTCCAGGTTGACGTTGGCATCCAGAACAGGTGTGATGGCCTTGGATGGGGCTAGCTGTGTGACTCCTCCAACTCTGCCAGCTGTGGGTTGGATGGTACCAGAGGCCGGCATGTGCTACGCAGCTGACAGCTTTGTCTGCGGATGGATGTTGGTTGTCCACTGGGTTGGGACGGTCAGCAGGTGGGGGATGTGGGTCAGGCTGCGTGGGATGGCTGTCGGGTGTTGGGGCTGGGCGGCAGGTGCGTTTCAGGTGGGTTCGCTGTCTTTGTATACGCTGCCTCTGTGGTGTTCCGGGGAGAGGGCGGAACGGGTCCTAGGGGTGGTGGCAGGCCTGGGGTGGTTGTGGTGGGTGTTGTGGCCCTAATGGGTATCCACGTTGCATGATCATTGTCTCCATGGCATCTGTGGGTCTTCAGTTGTAGCTCTTGGCTGCGTTCCCTTTGATGCTGCAGGTAGTCCTGCTTCACTCCAGCAAAAGGCAAGTGTTAATTCCCTGCTGCAACCGCGGCCTATCGCCTCTTTTTGGTTTGCATCGCTCGCTGATCTGGCAGTACGTTGTGAAAGTGGTGCTCTGGTTTTTTCGTGTGTTTTTGCACGGAAACACCTACTGTGTATCTCATTAGGGTTAGTTGGTGGTGTCTTGGTGAAGAGAAATTTTGGGGCAGTTATCGCGGGGATACTGGCGATGTCTGCAGTTTGCACCAGCTTGTGAATGAGGTGTTAAATCTTCCTACACTTTTAATGCGTTAAGGTGGGGATAAATCCGAGATGATTCCTTGTGAATATCCGCCTTTATCTTTTCAGAGGGATTCCTTTGGCAATTGGACAGGAGTGGCTGAAGATGTTGGTTGTGATCGGTAACAACTTTATCTGAGAGTGCAAGAGGGTGAGAAGGGCTTTGAGATACTTGGATTTAAATGTGGTCAGAGTTTTAAATATTATTATTGGACATCCATGCTACAACATATGGAGCTTTTGATCAACAGCACTGTCAGAATGTACCTGCAAGAAACAAGTCTCCCCAGTATACATGGGTTATCCCTGGTAAAAACGAAGCATGGGGTCCCTTTTTGAGAATCTTGGGGCCTCATTTATGAGAAATGACGCATGGCTGCATGAAAGCAGCGATGCGTCACTTCTCAGTGCGCACTCCTTGTGACATTCCTGATGCGCATATTTAATGTATGACGCATCATGTCGCAAGGAGTTACAGACACGTCAGTTTTTCTGACGTATCTGTAAGTGCAAAAGTGACGCATTGATGGAGTGTGTCACAAAAGTGACGCAACTCCAGCAATGCATCCTTTCACATGGGTCAAGCGTCAGTCTTACGCCTGCTGTGAGGCAGCCGCAAGATTTTGATGCAATGGCGTCCTAAAAGTGACGCAGTGAATTCTCATAGATTTCACTGCATCACTTCTACAACCCTTCCTTGCGTCAATACACCCCCCTTGCATACATTATACCTGGCGCAGGTATAATGTGGCGCAGGGGTTTACAAAGTGACGCATCTACCTAGATGTGAACAAGGCGCATTTTTTACGCCACTGGTGCGTCACAAATAGTGACGCACCGGCGGCGTAAAAGTGACGCACAGCCTCATAAATGAGGCCCTTGGAACCTAATGATAAGAAAGCCAAGCCTAAGGCAATCAAGGTGGCTGGTAAAATCTGGTCTATTATGCAAGGTGGACTAGATATGCCCCGGTATAATTTACATACACTCTCTGGTGCTCCCCTCTCTTCCCTTTAGCTGTCTATGATAGCCACTGTTTGTCCTGGGCGAAGGCAGGGGTATGTAAAACAGGCTACCTTTACACGGTGGGTCAAATCTACTCCTGTTAGGATTTACTCTAGGAGTATGGGCTAGTCAAGAATTGTTTTTTCAGATACCTACAAATCAGGGATTTCTTCCCTAAGCTTGACAAATATATCATTTCATTACATTCGTGTGCCTGAGAGCAGAGCCTGAAACCCTGGGGTGCTGGCAGAATCGGGTTTTATATCGATTACTTATGGAACCCAGGCGATATTGATATTCAATGCGAGAAAAGGGCTAAAAGGCCGAATACCACCCCTGAAAAGATGCTTTTGCGTCTGTCTCTAACATTGGGGAGGGAGACTCTGTTATGTGCCAGGCCTAGTAGCCAACGCCACAAGACAATGTTAATTTGTACTATACACTCCACAGAAGCTTCGTCACAGGGGACAGCAACTAGGCGCAGGATTTCCACGTTGTGGGGAAGGTACAGCAGACATAATCCATGTGCTATTCTTGAAGAAAATGTGCTCCATTAAGGGACAATAGGTCAGAGCATCTTGGAATGATTTTAAATACTCAAATTAGTAGTACACCTCAGATCATTCACTTGGGGATAGATTGCCAATACGTGAATGATGAACGTAAATTATATATTATGGATTTATGTAAAGACTTAACCTGGAGGCGCCTTCTTTCTGATTTATCGGTGATGAATTTAATGATTAAGGATGTGTGAAGTGTTTCTTTTTCTTCTGTTTTTTTTTTACTTCTGTACTTCCTTCGCAATAAAAAAAGGTTTAAAAAAAGATTGCACTAAGTGACGACTGTTGATGACGCTCAGCTGCTGCTAGGGAAACACTCTGAACATGTAATATTGTTTAAACGTCGCCCAAGAACCCCAGTTCTTTCCTTTGCATCGACAGATGTGCACAAACAGATGAACAAAAGGCTCGCCGCTAATCTCTTGAAAGCTGTAAACAGATGCGCGCTCCGCTCTTCAGTGGAAAAGAAAATCCAACTGGACGAAGACTCGATGCGATGAAAAGGATATCCTCACAGAGGGCAATCCGATTATGCCCCGTTATTAAATCAGCGGAATTATTTCGAATAGTTCACAATTTACTTAATCCTGCTGTACCGAATCCTCCGCAGACTGCACTAATCATCTGCGGTGCTTCCGATGTGCTGTTGCTAACCACGCGCCCTGCCGCACGAGCTGCAGAGGTCTGCCTAGATCATAGATGACGTGTCACTCTCCCCACATAGATACAGGGTCCGCTGCACCCAATGTGTGTGACCATCTCAAAGCCTGCCTATTTGTGCGAAAAGAATAACTCACTGGATCAAAGAACACAATGTGTGGCAAACGTCTTGACAACTTGGGGACAGACGTATCAGAGGGTTTTACCCATTCTGTGTCTATGGAAAATGTGTTAAAAAATATGGCACCAGCAGTCTAAATTGCGATTCCTTATAAAACTTTGGGCCACATGCATCAATGTAAGGTTTTGCGATTCCTTATTTGCGAAAAATAGGGAATCGCAAATAAGGAATCGCAAAACGGGATGCATCAATTTAATCGCATAATTTTTGCGATTTGGTAAAAATCGCAATTTTTACTGAATAGCAAACATTATGCGAATTCTAATTTGCGATTTCGCAATTCCCATTGAATCCTATGGGCCAAAAGGCCCATAGGAATCAATGGGAAGGCACTGACATTTTGCGAATTTCAATTAGCGAATCGCAAAATGTTAATGCATTCCATGGGTGCAGGGGGGGGTCCAAAGGACCCCCCCCTGCACCCCTGAAATTTATTTTAAAGTGCATGTTTCACACACACATGTCCTAAGGACATGTGTGTCTGTAACATGACAGTGTTTAAAATGCTAATTTGAGCATTTTAAATTTTTTTCGCAAATTACCACGGGGTTCACCCTCATGGTAATTTGCACCCCCCTAATTGCGAATTCGCAATTTTAAAAGCAATCATGCATTGCTTTTAAGGAATCGCAAATTTGCGATTCCTTAAAAGCAATCGCATTTTTGGAATTCGCTAAAAATAGCGATTTTCCCAAAAATTTTGATGCATCCCAAAAACCTTTTTAGGAATCGCAAACGGCCGAATTTACCAATTCGCACCGTTTGCACTTCCTAAATAGGTTGATGCATGTGCCCCTATCTCCTTAGTTGACACCAGTCCAGAAAATATCATTTCTCAAGCCAGTCGAGCTCCTGTGTGTGTGTGTGTGTGTGTGCGTGTTCACATAGAGCACTTGTGTAGCAAAGTGCCCTTCACATGCAGGACGCGTGGTGCGGTGGGCTTGACAGCAGTAGCTGGCTTGCCATCAGGCAGGATCAAAATAGTGTGCATGAGCCAGAGAGCACATGCATGCACTGCACCAAGGCGCTGTACAAACCAGCACAGCACGGACAACACCCATTGCAGTCACCGCCCACTGAGATGGAGAGGCAGCAGCTTGGAGGAAGCCCGGCAGAGTCAAGATTGACTATTTGTGTGTTAACTGAAACAAGCACGGCACACCAGCCCTATCCACACACCGCTGCATCGTTATATTTGGACTTCGTAGCCATTTTTGGCGTAAACA
Source organism: Lissotriton vulgaris (assembly GCF_964263255.1). Taxonomy (NCBI): domain Eukaryota; kingdom Metazoa; phylum Chordata; class Amphibia; order Caudata; family Salamandridae; genus Lissotriton; species Lissotriton vulgaris. The sequence goes on from NC_141687.1 coordinate 2,074,447,483, forward strand.
ATCCACAACATGTCATGCTCCCTTATAGCAGCCATGCTGCTGCTGGCACATGTTGCATGATGAACTAGTGTTATTTTATCAGCTGTATCCAGCATGGCAGCTCTTGGAGCTTGTGGTGAGGTGATACAGTAGTGGACAAATGGGTGAGATGGATAGTCACAAAGATAGCTTGTTCCAGGGCAGTGGGCAATAACCATGCAACTCCATTCCAGTTCATGTGGGAATGTGCGAACTGGGTTGGGGGATTCTCATGTAAATCAGGGGTTAATGTTATGTTATGTTATGTTATGTTATTTGTACACTTCTATAGCGCACGGCCACTCCACTGGAGTATCCCGGCGCTTTAACGAAGACTCCCAACCGAAGATGGGGAAAAACATAACACCAAAAAGGGCATACAAACACAAAAACAGCATCAAGATTATGGGAAGAGCCAAGTCTTAAGGGCCTTGCGGAAGGACAGAAGACTAGAAGTCTGTCTCAAAGAGATTGGAAGATCATTCCAGGCATGAGGGGCTAAGTGACGAAAAGACCGTCCTCCTGCTCTTGCCCGTTTGATAGTGGGAACACTCATTTTTGATAAGGACGAGGATCTAAGAGATCTGGGAGGGGTATACCAAGACAGTCGTTTGGAGATATATTTGGGGCCTATGCCATGCAAGGCCTTGAAAGTCGTGGTCAATGTTTTAAATAAAATCCTTTTTGCCACTGGGAGCCAATGCAATGTGGCGAGAAGATCCGTGGCACCATGTATGATAATTGGAGCATTTTACCTCTAGTATCAGGGGGTCGCCTTACTATTTGTCCGAACTGAGCATTAAGTACACCCCTGAAGCATTTAGCCATCAAGGTAGAGAGGCATAGCAGTCCAAGGCTTACTGATGGAGGTGGTATAGGTTAGAAACTCAGAACTCAGCAAATCACACAATAACGCTTAATAAATAAAGTGTCCAGCCTGTGTTTTTACTTTTAAAAGTAAAAGTTCTTCAACTGACACAAAATAAATACTAAATATACAATTACAAATGTACACAATAGAAGCCGGGCCACCCTAGCCCGTTCTGAACTAGAGATACATGTAAGTTCTCTCAGTGTTAGACAATGTCAAACTCATTTCTTTTATATTTGTAGTAGAATTCACATTGTTCAACCCCTCCCCTTGATGTTGCATTAATCAGAGAGTTCACAATGTAAAACCTATTATATTAGCCAGAGAGTTCACAACATAACCCCTCCCTGTAGCATTTGGTATAGGGTTAGAGGATGAAAAGCCCCTTCTTACTGTACTTGACACAGGGTCTGCGTTAACAATCTCCCTATCAGCTACCAGCATCTGAACTGCTTCCTAGGTCGGATAATTCAACTGCTACTCAAGGAAATGCCTGCAAAGATGAAGATCAACAAACTTTATTTAGATGACATAATCTCTAATCGACAACTAAATCTTTCTCTATGCAAATCTAGACGCTGGGAAGAGATACACCCTTGCTATCAAGCATACCATAACATGGAATGACCAGGCCGCCCCAGAAGCACCTCAAGGAAAGCATCTAATGGAAGACCTTACATTGGTGTTTCTGGTCAGCCAGCCCCCATCTTTTGTGGGTGTTCAAATAATGTTTTTATGCTGGTTCATAATTTCTCAGAAAGAAGTTTCCTTCAAAGTGAATGGAAACGATAACAATGTCAACTAAACATTACTTGCGGCATTCTTTTTTTTTTTAACTATTTGTATTTAAACTCCAAGCTCATCGTACATCCCCTACCCTTGTACATCCCCTACTCTTGTATACCACTCTCTCTGTCCTTTGGCACCAATCGAGAGCTATTTCTCAGTCTTCCATACTTGGTGGGTGGGGGGGAAGGGGTGGGTTACCCCAACTGCGACTGAGTACAGAAATTAGATTATGAAGATCACACTCATTAGGAGACTTGCAGCTCTTTACTTGAGCCTCTTCCGGCTTAATCAGCTAAAAAAACTGCACCTAAGCACACAAAGCAGATCGCTTTTTTAAAACCAGCTTGTCAGCATGGCATATTAACAGAGCCCTCATTCAGAGTCACCTAACAAATGTAGAGCTCGGCGCCAGGCAGGCTTTGTTTGTGAAGTAAGAGGGTTCTAGTGCAGAGGCAATAGAGGCACTGCCACCAGAGACCCTGTTGAGGTATTGTGGGTCCTAGACCCAGGCCCACATGCTGTTAAATGATTGACAAAGACACCGTCAGTAGGTTACTCAAAACAGGTCTCGAGCACGTGCACCGGGTTCTTTTATTCGCAGGGTCACCCGACTGGTGATGAATGTGTTGGATGGGTGTGGGGTGGGTGTATGGGCCAGCCCTGGAGGAAGTGGCAGGCAAAATACTAGACTGTGTAACACAGGACACAACACCTGTTAGGGTGTGTATTGAACCAGCAGAAACATTTCTGATGTATGGCAGTACTCCCCCTCCGCAAAACCAGTCCCCCGCGCGGCCCCCTCAAGTTTAGTTATGCCAAGTGCACACATCTTTAAAAGATACCCGAGACATTTCAGCCAACTTGTCTAGTTAAGCATGTTTGAAGAAATTCCTATACAAATATGGAAGTTAAACCATAAACCCTTGTGTCTAGTGAATATGGCCAACTGGGATCCTTTTCAAAGCATAACATAAAAATGCACACATTTTGCTGCTGGCCAGAAAAACATAGCAATACTAACTTAACGTCTTGTACTGAAAAAAATCTCATTACACATAGACTCTGATTGTTCCTCTGAGGATGTTTTGAATGTTTAAGTGCTAGAGCATCGCTTAATCCGTAGATCTATTAAATCCTTTTGCTGGTCTGACAAATATAGTGAAATTATCATGTTCTCTTGCCTTTTTAGATGGACCAAAAATGTGTGCTGTCTTCTTTAGCAATAAAGTGTTTAATAAATATATTTGAAAAATTTGTAACATTGCAATACAATGTTTTTCAGAATGTTGTATACCTAACTTCAGTTCTGACCCTCTTCTGGAGATTCTGAGTTACTGGTAACATGATACATGAAAGCCTACACTTGGATCCTGCCTCTATCTTGATCCCTGTTGAATGCTTTAAAAAAAAATGTGAAGCAAATTCACCTTTGGTGGAACATTAACAGAAACGTCAAAACACATGCAGGAGCAAAAATACATTAAGGTGCAAAAACATTTATAACACCTTTGTCGCAGCATCAGCAGGAGTGTGGAAACATGTGTAAGTGCAAAAGCACATTCATGCCTTGTTTGGAGTTTGGCGGATGGAATACTCAATCAATCAGTGGCTTGTAAAGCGTGACTACTCAACCATAAGGGTCTCAAGGCACTGTGGGAGCTGCTGTTCTGTCGAAGAGCCAGGTCTTGAGGTCCTTCCTGAATTGAGGCAGTGATGGTGATTTGCCTGAGGTGGAGAGGCACGGTGTTCCAGGTCTTCGCTGCGAGGTAGGAGAAGGAACTTCAGGCTGTGGTCTTGCAGATACGTGGCAAGGTGCCAGGGAGAGTTGGGCTGAGTGGAGGTCTCTGGTGGCTATGTAGAATGCGTGGCAGGGGGTTGAGGTAAGCAGGTCCTGTGTTGTGTAGGGCTTTGTAGGCATCTAAAAGTGGTGGATATCCCATCTGCAGTGGCATAACATTAGACCCTGCGGTGCTGAGGGGCCTCCGAGCTCCACGTGGCCCCTGTCAGCACTGTGCACTGGCAGTGGGCCCCTGGCCTTAGAGTTCCTGACTGGGTCTGGGGGGCCTTCGTGTACTTGGCAGGGGAGCCCCCCTCAAGTTTCCTTACATCACTGCCCATCAGCAGTAGTTCAAGGGCCTATGGAACTGCAATATGACAGACAGGATATCAGCCACAATTTGAATGAGAATCTCATCTGCCAAATTCTAAATAAGGCCCTTAGAATCCAAACTCACATTAGGTATGCAAACAGAGGTGCAAAATCATCCTTAATGCAGTGGCGTATCAAAGACCACTGCGGCCCCTACAGTGCAGGGTGGGGCTGAGCTCCATGGGACCACTTCAGCACAGTACCCTGGCCTGAGAGCTGCTGAGTGAGTTCCAAGGGGGGAGCCCTCCATGTACTTAACAGGGGGGGGCCCCCCTCTAGTTTAGTTAAATCACTGACTTGGTGTATTTTCAGTAGGAGTATTATATCACTCTTAAGTGTAAAATCTCAGTACGGAATGACAATGTAGTAGTACAAAGGCAAGGTAGGTGTTGCAGTAGAACATCACATTTAAATGGCAACAAACCAAATCACCCTTTTTAGCTAAAGGACACTGGTATACTTTTTCCGGTTACACTGCTGCACACTGATGTGGATACACTATTTTTTATCGATTCAACTTCTTTTCCTGCATTACCACATACTCAGAAATGTATGTTTGATGCAAACTTAGACTTTCTTGAAACATATAATACTCCCTGAGGAAGCGATAGATATTGCAAAAGACATGTTAGGCATTTCAGAATGACTGAATAAAGCAGAGTGCAAATTTGCAAACAAACATTTGGTGCAAAATCAAAAGGAATGGGGCACATTTTTAGAAGCACAGCCCCATCTAGGAGAAAACACATCTAGGTGCAAATCTGAATTTTTGTGCAAATTGACATTAAGGGGAAAAATCAATCACAATTAGGTAAATAACAAACAATGGTGTGACACCAACAGGACTGTAGGAATATTTTAGGGGGAAAACATAAATGAGAAAAAAAGCATTTGGTTGCAAAGTCACATTTAGGTCCAAAGTAATATTTACATGCACAAACATATTTAGGTTAATTTGTGGGCGCATTTTCCAAATCACATTCGGATGCAAAATCCCCCTTGGTGCAAAATCAGCAAGGATAGGGAGACACTTTTAAGAGCATAGACACAATCTAGTAGGAAAACATATTTAAGTGCAAGTTAATGAATTGCAAAAACCTTAGAACAATATTAGAAGGAATTTGCAAACACCCTCAGGAGTGCAAATCAAATTTAGGTGTAGCTTGCATTTTGGTGCAAAATGAATTGTAAGTGTAAAATCACATTTAGGGGTCATATTATCAATGGTGCAAAATCACCAGGCATTTAGAAAACGTTTTAGGAATATGTATCGCATTTGGATGGCAAAACACAGTTACATGCAAAATCACAGTCTAATTTAGATGCAAACTCTCATTTAAGTGTAAGATTAGCTTGGTGCAACATAAAAAGAATGTAGAAACACTTTTAGGAGCATAAACCACATTTAAATTCAAAACCAAATTTAAGTACAAAACACAAATATGTGGAAAATCACATTTAAGTGCAACATCAACACGAGCACAGAGATCCCTTTAGGTTCAAAACACCTTTAGGTACATGGACACATTTAGCTGAAAATCTGCCTTGATGTAAAGTCTTGATAGGTAATGATGCCTACAAGGGATTTTTTTATTAATCTCAGTTGAAAGTTATATAGATTGATAATTTGTGTGTTAAGCCCCAAAATGGTAGCTGAACCATGAACCAATCTCCACATAAGTCACAATGATCAATGTATGAAAAATTTTCAGACGCGGGTATATCTGATTTTCTGAAAGATATACAATTTTTATTTAACCAAAAATATAAAGGGTACATTCAAAAGCAATATAACATCATGATAGTGGGTACATAAAGGTGCCTACAAATCAATTATGTGATCATCTATTCCATACTGAGCATTTGTTTTCTATGTTGTTAGATTCATTTCCTTATTGTATACTGTATGGAGTAGATGATCACATCATTGATTTGTAGGCTCCAACTGGCTCAGATGGAGGATTAGGAGTACCGACGGAGAGTGCGGTGCTTCCCTCGTGCCCTGAGCCGTTGCCAGGCGGGGTGGAGCCCTTTACTCCCACCATCATGTGACGAACATACTTTCTACAAATAGAAGATTACACCTCATATATCAGGTGATCTTTTTTCATGTTGTAAGAAATTTTAATATAGAGGCACTATATTTAGTTGTATTATTTCACTTCACTTTTTGCAGTAGCATTTATACTTTTACCGGTCCTGATGAAAGCAATGGACTCGATGGTCCCTGGTAGATTGCTGAAACATGTTGACCAATGTAAGATCAGAGTAGATATTTGTTAAACCTACTTATGCTGCTTTTTAATATTGGCGGAGCGAGCATAGAACCTAATAAAGTCTTCTTATTTCTGCTCACTCACCCAATTTTAGATACTTTCACTCATCTTTTTTTCACACACCCTTCCTCACAGCACTGCAAATCAGTCACCCACCAAACGAATTGATGGGTAGTTTGTGACACTCTACCACTGTTTGGCCGCCACTTGGCTCCTGGGAGGTTACACCATCTGACCCTACTGTGTCTGAGCCAGTGACGTGCCAATCATTGTGAACAACAGGAATGCCAAATGATGAAGGGCGGTTCCGTGTGGTGACTGATGGATATCCTGTAAGTGATCACGGGTATCCAACAATTCTTTCTTTCTTTTTTGGTTTGATGAGTTAACATTGCTCTGTTAGTTTAATGACCCATACATAGACTGGATAGACCCTCTGACACTCTTTTGTTTTTTTACATGTAGATAGGGAATGTGTCTTGGTCTTTAAAATCCCTCAGGCCCTGCTCCTACCTTCTAGTGTCCTTTGGCTCCTTTATGTACCCTCTATCATGATCTTATATTGCTTTTGAATGTACCCTTTATATTTCTGTTCACATTAAAATTGTGTATCTTTGAGAAAATCAGCTATACCCGTGTCTGAAAAATGTTCACACATCAATCATTGTGACTTATGTGGAGATTGGCTCATGGTTCAACCACCATTTGGGGCTTAAGACATGAATAATCAATCTATATAACTTTCAACTGAGATTAATAAATGAAATCCCTTGTAGGCACCATTACCTATCAATAGTTTATCTGCCCAAGCCTCAAAGGGTATTTTGGGTTTCCCACTTTTGTGTTACTATACTTGGGGCCTTATTTATGAAGGCCTTGCGTCAGTTTTGCGCCGCCGGTGCGTCACTTTTTGTGACGCACCAGCGGTGTAAAAAATGCGCCTCGTTGCGCCATATTTAAAAAGTGACGCATCTAGGTAGATGCGTCACTTTTTAAACCCCTGCGCCACATTATACCTGCGTCAGGTATAATGTATGCAGAGGGGGCGTTCCCCCGCAAAAAGCCTCATAATAGTGACGCAGTGAAATCTATGAGATTTCACTGCGTCACTTTTAGGATGCTGTTGCGCCAAAATCTTGCGCCTGCCTCACAGCAGGTGTAAGACTGACGCAAGCCCTTTCACATGGGGCTTCCCCCACGTGAAAGGACGCATTGCATTAGTTGCGTCACTTTTGTGACACACTCCAGCAATGCGTCACTTTTGCGCTTACAGATACGTCAGAAATACTGACGTATCTGTAACTCCTTGCGACATGATGCGTCATACATTAAATATGACGCATCAGGAATGTCGTAAGGAGTGCGCAGTGAAAAGTGACGCATCGCTGTTTTCACGCAGCGATGCGTCACTTTTCATAAATGAGGCCCCAGATGTTTAGTCAGCTGGAATATGGTATTAATGTCAGAATCACATTCAAAGCTAAGTGCAAAATCACAATATGGCACAAAATCACCCTTCATGCACGTTTAAAGAGCCTAAATGTGCTTTCATCACAATGCTTGGATGCTTCATTTTATTGTTTATGCTCTCTGATGGTAGGCACTCTCTAGATAAGCAGACAAATACATTCAATAGCCAATAGCTAAAGATGAAAATTAAATCCTCTCTTGGTCTCATTCAGTTTCTTTGGTTTGAATTATTTTTATTGAGATTTTATACAGCAAACATTAGAAGTATAATACAGAGGGAAGACATACAGATGAATGACAATAGTTACACACTTAGTTATTCATAGAGGTATGTTGACAAAGAGGCATATAGTTGCAGCAAATCCTGGTGTCTTTGGAGCATGGAGCAGTGTAGGTTTGTGGGTTTGAGGTCATTTTGGAGCTTTAGAGTAAATCGTTATTATTAGTATAGGGTACTTTAACCCAATGTAGTATTGTGGAAAGAAGAAGGAAGATGAAAGAAAAAGACATAGGGGACAGAAGAAGGAGGTAGAGGTTTCTAAGGAGAGAGAGGAAGGTTATAGGAAAGCAGATGGTATACTACGGAGGGGAGGTATGAGGTTAGGGGTGGGGGTGGTGAAGGGATCATTTAGAAGAGGATTGAGGGAGAGGGATGTGGAAGAATATGGGGGGAAAGGAAGTGGAGGGTGTCATTCAGATGTATGTGTCTAGTTTTAGCCATATTCTTAGCTTTTTCTGCTGGGGGACTTTAGGAAAGAGTTGAATGAGTTGTCGGCGCACCTGGTAAATAGTACCCATTCCCACCAAGCATAGGTAGAACATTTGAAGAGGTCTTTCCATGCAGAAAGAATAGCTTTAAGGCCAATTGATATTAGTATGTCCCATAAGATGTAGCTTTTGTTGTCAAGGTGTTTGGTGAGTTAGGGGGAAGAATACCCAGTGCTATGGACGCGAGGACTGTCTTTTGACCCCATCCTAGACGCTAATGGCATATTCTTCAGGAAATGGCTTATGGGGACTGACCCAAAAAAAAGCAGCTAAAGGGAGCCCATCTAAAGCTCTTCTCTGTGTGCCTTGTGCACAAACTTGCATGCTATCAATGAGGACAATTACTGTGTGGTGCTCACTCCACCTTAGCAACTCAATCAAATAGAATTTGTAGAGCGTGGCTTATCACCCATGAAAATATCCAGCTGCTAGGCTGTCACTGGGATAATTCGAAAAGCCAGGTCTTGAGTCCCTTTCTGAAATCCCGGAGAGAGTATGATGTTCAGAGTTGAAGGGGAAGGTTGTTCCAGGACTTGGCAGCGAGGTTGGAGAAGTAGCTTCAATGGATGTGGGGAGTGTGTGTGAGCGTGAGGGAGGAGGAGTGCAGGTGTCTGGATGGTTGGTGGAAGTTCAGCAGGTAGTTGATGTATGCCGGTCCTTGGTCATGAAGGGCCGAGTAGGCGTGTGTCAGCATCTTAAATTGGAACTTTTCTGGATGGTGAGTCAGTAGAGGTTCCTGGGGTGGGGTGAGATGTGGGTCTGTTTGGGGGGGTGGAGGATGAGTCTGGCAGCTGAGTTTTGTATCATCTAGAATCTCTTCAGGAGTTGGGTGGTGATTCCTGCGTAGAGTGCCTTGCCATAGTCCAGGAGGCCTGTGACTAGGGCTTGAGTGACGGTTTTCCTGGTGTTGACAGGGAGCCATCTGAAGATCCTTTAGAGCATGCAGAGGGTGTGTGAGCAGACAGAGAAGACTGCACTGATCTGTCTTCATGGTGAGTTTGCTGTACAGGAAGATGCCTAGGTTGCAGGGGTGGTCTGTTAGTGTGGGTGTGGGACGAGTTCGGAGGGCCACCAGGTGTTGTTCTCCAAAAAATTAGTACTTCTGTCTTGTCCATGTTGAGCTTCAGGCAGTTTGTCTTCATTCAGTTGGCGACCTCTCATCATGCAGTTGGCGAAGTTGGTCCAAGTGGTGCATGGGTCTTCTGAGAGCAAGAGGATGAGTTGGGTGTCGTCTGCTTAGGATATGATGTTGAGGTTGTGGGTTCTGATGATGTAGGCCAAGGGTGTCATATAGGCAAGGGTGTCATGTAGGTGTTGAACAGGATGGGGCTGAGGGATGAACCTTGAGGCCTGCTGCTGATTGTGCTTTTAGGTTCTGAGGTGACAGGTGGTAAGAGGATTTTCTGGGTTCATCCTGTGATGAAGGATACAATCCATTTGAAGGCAGCTCCATGGATCCCGATGTGGTGGAGTCTCTTGATGATTGTTTGGTGGGATATGGTATCAAATGCTGCTCAGAGGTCGAGGAGGATCAGGACCACTGTTTCACCCCGAATGAGGAGATTCCTGATGTCATCGGTGGTAGTGATCTGGGCGGTCTTGGTGCTGTTTTTGGTGTGGAAACCAGATTGAGAGGTGTCCAGCAGGTTGTTTCCCTCCAGATGTTTAATGAGTTGGCAGTTGATGGCCTTCTCAAGGACTTTGGTGGGGATGGGAAGCAGAGAGAGGGGGGTAGTTCTTGAATTTACTGAGGTCGGCAGAGTGTTTCTTGAGGAGGTGTCTGACCTCTGGGTGATCGCATCCATCTTGTAAGGTGTCCATGGTGATGGATGTGGTGAGAATGGAGGTGAGTTTGCAGCTGATTTTCTTTTTCCGGAAGGTTGAAGAAGTGATGGGGGTAGAGACCTGCGGGTGCTCAAGAGTGAATGAAGCTCTTGATGTCTGTGGTGAAGCTGTGTGGTGAGCTGTTCCTCTGCAGTGACCAGGTGGTTGTGGGTAGTGTCTGTTGTTGTGAGGAAGTTGTAGAGGTCCGGGTGTTCGGTTTGAAGTTAATGTAGATGGTGGATATCTTGTTGTGGTAACAGTCCACCAGGGCGTCACAGAGTTCCCAGCAAGGGGAGATTGGGTTCTCAGTGGCTAATAGGCTTGAGAACTCTATGATGGTGCTGAAGAGTTCCGTGCTATGGTTGGAGCCTGGTTCAAATGCACTCTGCCAGGATGCTTCTTTCATGTATTAGAGATATTAGTGGCATTTAATGAGGGTTGACTTGAAGGTGGCTCGGTCTGAGGGATCTCTGCTGGTGCGCCATCTTCTTTCTTATCATTTGCAGTTGTGTTTTATTGTCCTGAGTTCTGGTGTATACCAACTGGCTTGTTTGGTGGATCTGCTGGTTTTTGCTGGCTTGATGGAGGAGACTCTGTTGGTGCAATTGGTAATCCAGGGTGTTAACTTCTGGACATCAAGGATGGATGCAGCATTGGGCTGGGTGGTGTTGGGGTGTCCCTCCATTGGGTCACTGTCACTTTTGTGCAGCTATGGTAGTAGGAGCTGGGGGGCCTGGTGTTGGTGCATGGGGATCCTGCTATGGTGAAGTGGATGATGGTGTGGTTGGTTCAATTGAGTTCGGCGACATGGCTGTACTTGACTCTGTCGCTGGCAGTAAAGATTGGGTCAAGCGCATTACGCTGTGTGTGGTGGTTGGTGACCAGTTGGGTGAAAATGATGTTACCCATGATTTCCAGGAGGTTAGCAGAGTTAGTATCTTTGTGATCGTTGAGGTGAAAGTTGAGGTCACCGAGGAAGAAGTAGTGTTTGGAGTCGCAGAAGCTGAGACGTGGTCCTGGCGATCTGTAGATGAGGGTGCCTCTGATGGTTGTTCTTTCATGGGTTAGAGTTGGAAGTTATGGTGTTCCATGAACAGTGTGGGTGGCATTCAGTAGTGGTACAACTGGTGGTTTCTTTGTGGATGGTAGCAATGCCTCTTCCCTGTTTGTTAGTGCAGTCTTAGTGCACCATCTTGTAACTATTGGGTGTTGTGGTGCTAATGTCAGTGGTGAAGGAGGGGTTGAGCCAGGTTTGTGTGATGAAGATAACATCAGGGTGAGAGTGGTGATTGTGTCCCAGATTTCGGTGGCTTGTTTGTAGAGTGATCGTTGAGTAGATTCGGGGCAGTCGTAGTTGGTGACATGGGTGTGGCGTGAGTTTCCTTAAAGGCGGGCGCTCCTGAGTTGAAGGCAAAGAGGCATCAGCAGCAAGTAAAAGGTCCTACCATTGATCGAGAAGATGTGATGCAGCAGTTGTAGTTTCAGCATCGAGGGCTCGGAGCTCTGAGTTGGAGTATCTGCGGGCAGAACAAGTAAAGTATGGCACCAGAGTGGGCAAAAGACAAGCAACAGAACAGGCAGAGAAGGAATCAGACAAAGCAATCAGGGAAAAAGAACAGGGCAAACCAAAAAAAAGGCACAACAATGGGCAAAAGACAACTGCCAGCACAACAGAGGCAGCAAAGGGAGCAGACACGAGAACCTGCTCAATGGGGTCACCCTACGACCTCCATTAAGTAAGGCCTGGGAGGGTCTCTGGGAGGCGGTGGGCAGGGCCGGCGGGAAGTGAGAGTGAGTGGGTGGCAAAACAAACAAAGGATGGTAAAAGCAATCAGGAAAAAAGCACAAAACATGCAAAGTATGGCAAAGCAATCAAGAAAGAAGGATAGAGCAAGCAAAGTATGGCACCAGAGTGGGCAAAAGACAAGCGGCAGAGCAGGCAGAACAGTAATAAGACAAGGCAATCAGGACAGGGCAAGCAAAATAAGGCACAACAGTGGGCAAACTACAACTTGCAGCACAACAGAGACATCAAGGAGAGCAGACACGACAACCTACTCCGGGTCACTGATCATTCAGATTACTCATTCCATTTTATAATAATGCTAGTAAACTATCCATGACAACTTTTAGCCATGTGATTTACACAGCTATTGGTTTCCCGGGTCCTATAATATTCATACCCAGGAATTCTGGGTACAATCAAGGCCACCTCCTCTATTTGTGATAATTCTGAAATGCTGAAATGAAGCGTACTGGAATATATCTGATGAAACAGCACCCTTCGTATTAGAGCACTGATGCATAATTAGCTGGTTATATTGCATTTTTTGTCAAATGTGCCTTTCTGTCAGCGTTTTGCTCGACTTCCTGCCACATAGCGAGGTCTGGACTGCAACCAGTGGTTTCTCCGAATCTTGAACATTTCTCTGAAGTCGGTTTCGGAAGGAAGTGATCTTTCACCACAGATGACACCATTTAAATTCAGGGAAAGACGCTGGCGCTCTTGCTTCAGTGTAATACGGTAAATGCAAATGTCTTTGCAGAGCGTAATGCAACCCCAGTCTAAAGATGAGGCGAATCGGAAACCGTGACTCCTTGCACGCGCACTCGATATGTGATCGTTATCACTGGCCTTGAGCGGGGATACGAGAATGAATTTAAAAACCGGTTAGCTCATTCAAATGTTAACTTCTTTAAGTTATGCTGGCCCTATGCGAAGATGGTGGAAAGTAGTCATATATTTGCTAAACCATTCAAATGTTGTTTCATTTTGGTATAGATTTGCCTTTGCCTTTTAATTGTTCATGAAACATTTAGCTATTAAGTATCAGGCCCTCTCTTAGTTGTCTGTGACATGTAGAGGTCCACTAGATCACTTGCTTAACTACCTCAGCCAAAAGGGCATTACTTCAAAAGCAGGGTCGGTCGCCATGGTCAAATTGGGTCACTTTCGCATCAGAAGCTAGCAGAAGAAAGTTAGAAAGAATGAAGGTCATTTATTTACAATTACATTAACCGAGATGCCCATTTGAGCGATGATTCACATTGCTATGTTATAATCCTTTAATAACTTCATAGGTTTCTATCATCTAGCTTGATCATCAGTGGTCTAGGTGGAGGATCAATTAAAAACAGACACCAGACCTCTTAAAGCCCGTTGTTGTATGTGCACCTGACAGAAGCCCCTGGGCTTCACCCACAGATTATTCTCACATATGGCCACTGGCTTGCAAGTAGGGTGACCAACTGGCATTGGTGCAAATTCAGGACGGTGAGTGTAAAAATTCAGGACAAAGGGTCAAAATTCAGGAAACAAATTCAGGACAGGAGGTCAAAATTCAGGACAAAACTTCAGGACAATAGGTACGTTTTACAGACACACCAGAGGTCGCGCAATAGTATATAAGTAAGCCCAGCCATTTCCAAACATGTTCAACCGTTTGCAAACCTATCCATCATGTATCCTTCCATCTATCATTTCACTCATCCATCCCCTCATCCATCCTTTCACTCATCTCCATTATCCATCCATCCATCCATCCATCCACCATTTCACCCTATCCATCTGTACACTTATCCACCCACTCTTTATCCCATCCATCCATTCACTCATCCATTCAGCCATTTACCCTTTCACCAATCCAGCCATCCTTTCACTTACTAATCCTTCCACCCATCCACTATTTTAGTCATCCATCCATCCTCCCTTTCTCTCTCCATCGACCCTTTCACTTAGCCATCCTTCCTTCCATCCATCCATCCACCCACCCATCCATCCATCTACTCATCCACTCGTGAATCCATCCATTGATCCTATCACTCATCCATCTATCATTTCACTCCTTCACACATCTATTCATCCTTTTGTCCATCTACCCTCCCTTTCACTCACTCATCCATCCTTACATCCACCCTTTCACTCATACGTCCATTCATTCACCCTTGCACTTATCAATCCATCAATCCATTCATCATTTCACTCATCCACCTACCCACCCATCATCCACCCAACCATCCACCCACCCACCATCCACCCACCCACTCATCCATCCTTTCACCCACCCACCATCCAATCCACTGATCCATCCTTTCACCCACCCACTATCCACCCACCCACTCATCCATCCATCCATCCATCCTTTCACCCACCCACTCATCATCCATCCATCCTTTCACCCACCGACTCTCCATCCATCCATCCATCCTTTCACCCACCCATCATCCATCCATCCGTCCTTCCCCTCATCATCCATCCTTCCCCTCATCATCCATCCATCCTTTTCCCTCATCATCCATCCATCATTTTCCCTCACCATCCATCCATCCATCCTTCTACCCACCCACTCATCATCCATCCATCCTTCCCCTCATCATCCATCCATCATTCCCCTCATCATCCATCCATCCTTTTACCCACCCCCTCATCATCCATCCATTCCCTAATCATCCATCCATCCATCCTTTCACGCACCCCCTCATCATCCATCCATCCATCCCCTCATCATCCATCCATCCATCCATCCTTTCACCCATCCATCCATCCATCCTTCCCCTCTATCCATCCCCTCATCCATCCATCCATCCATCCCCTCATCCATCCATCCATCCCCTCATCCATCCATCCATCCCCTCATCCATCCATCCATCCCCTCACCCATCCATCCATCCCCTCATCCATCCCCTCATCCATCCATCCTTCCCCTCATCCATCCATCCTTCCCCTCATCCATCCATCCTTCCCCTCATCATCCATCCTTCCCCTCATCCATCCTTCCTTTCATCCATCATCCATCCATCCCCTCATCCATCCATCCTTCCTTTCATCCATCATCCATCCTTTCCCTCACCCATCCATCCATCCCATCCATTTATCCTTCCCCTCCATCCATCCACTCCATCCATCCATCCTTCTCATCCATCATCCTTCCCCTCATCCATCTTTCCCCTCATCCATCATCCAGCTACCCTTCCACCCATACATCCAGCTATCTACATTTTCTCTCCATCCTTCCCCTCACTCATCAATCCATCCATCCTCTCTCATTAGCCATTTATTCAATCTTTCATTCATCCATTCACCCTTTCACTAATTCATACAGCCATTCACCCATCCTTCACTTACTTACTCGCCGACCTTTCCATATTAATTTTGAGCTGAGCCCTTTTGAGAAGAGGCCCATCAAGAACTTCACCCTCGCTACAGGGGCCGTTCCAGGACTGGGACAGAAGCCACCCAGGGAGGAGACAGGATCCACAACAGGGGGGACAGGAGCCACCACAGGTGGGGGTGGACTGGAGCCACAACATGGGGGGACAGGAGCCATCCCAGGCGTGGGGTGGACTGGAGCCACCACATGGGGGGACAGGTGCCATCTCTGAGGGGAGGGCAGGAGCCATCATAGGAGAGGGAACACAGGGGTGGGCATGCAGTATTCTAGTATCATCTTGGGCTCCTCTCCTGCACAAGACAACGAGAAGACAGGCTCTCTGTCCAAAATGCCATCTCCCACTGTGATGTACAGTACTAACAGGAGATACTCTAAGAGAACTGATTGAACTGATTGTCCTCCATACTTTGTTAATCAGTGTGGGTGCGATTGTGCCATTTCTTTATTTTGTTACATTATAGACTGCATGTTTGAAGAACCGAGGTTTGCTTACAATTTAGTGACAGTAATTAAGCTCGGTGAAGAGAAGCAGGTGCTGCCTCGGTGTAATCAGGGGTGTAATCTGGCCGAGTCTCGAGTGTTTGGGGCCCTGGGTAGAAATGGAATGTGTGAGCCCCCCTCTAAATAGCAGAGACATGACACATTCAGGGCTGTTTGCATGTGAATAGATGTCCCTGCTCCTGACCCGGCAGCCCCTCCCTCTCAGTCACCTTCGGAGCACCTCTTAACAGGTCATCAAGGGCTGGAGGTGTGAGGGTAGCCATCCCGCTGTGCCTCTCCAATGCGGCGGGGCATCTGAGGAGCTTTGGTGCAGCATAGGAGTGAAGAAAAGAGGTGGGTGCAAGCTGTGCCGGCTTTAGGGTGGAGCAACCGGTGCCCTGTTAAAATGACGGACAAATGGCGTCCGTTAAAGATTCCTTCACGGACAACGGACAGATGGCCGAAATTATGGACTGTCCGTGAAATTTACGGACGGTTGGTCACCCTAAAGAGGACGTGAATTACTTTTGGAGGTGTCTCTGGAGGAGGAGAACTTTGAGGTCCCTTTTGAAGGCCTGGGAGGAGGCCGTGGTCCGGAGCTGAGGCGGTAAGGAGTTCCAGATTCTCACTGCGTTGCCTGAGAAGGATTGGGCCATCGTTCTTTCCTTCTTGAAAGTGGGAGGTTCAAGCAGTAGGTTCTCCGCATTGCGTGAAGGTCTAGAGCCTCCAGAGAGTTTCAGTTTATTCGCCAGGTAGCGAGGAGAGGAGGAGTGCAAGGCTTTGTGGGTGATACAAGCGTCTTGTAGATAGCTCTAGCCTCGAAGGGAAGCCAGCGGAGGGTGGATAACATCGGTGTGATGTGATCGCTTCTTTTGGCCCCATAAATGAACCGAGCTGCTGAGTGGAAAACAGACTTAAGTGGAGACAGGTGAGATTTGGGGAGACCAGTAAGGAGAGAATTGCAGTAGTCTAGTCTGGAGAGGACCAGCGATTGCACCAGGGTTATAAGGACCTGCTCCGGGAAGAAGCGACGGATTCCCCAAAGAAGGCGCAGTTGGTATCGAGCAGATTTTGCAATGGAATTGATGTGGGGAGTTAGATTTAGTTTTTTGTCTAGTATGACACCAAGGGATTTTGCGCTGTCAACAATGATGGGTTTATTGTTTAGTAGATTCATCTGATCCATCCATGATTGAACCGGGGGAGGAGAGAGTGAGGAGGAGAAGAGGATGAATTCAGTTTTGGAGGGATTCAGAATCAGTTGATGCGTTGACATCCAGTTTTGAATGGAGTTGAGAGTCGAACTTAGGAAGGAGAGGTCATGAGTGGAGGCAACCTTGAGGTAGAGTTGAGTGTCGTCTGCATAGAGATGATAGTGAATCCCGGATTTGCTTAGGAGATTTCCCAGTGGTTCTAAATAGAGATTGAACAATGTGGGTGCAAGTATAGAGCCTTGGGGGACACCTTGACCTACCGCCACAGGAGAAGAAAGACTGTTCTCTATTTTGATCATTTGAGATCTGTCCGAGAGGAACGATGCAAACCATTTAAGCACAGTGCCCTCCATGCCCATTCTCTGTTGAAGAATATTGAGGAGTGTATTGTGATTGACAGTGTCAAAGGCTGCAGACATGTCAAGGAGGATTAGAAGACAGGACCCCCCTGAATCGAGTATCGTCAGCGCGTCATCAACCACTTGCAGTAGGGCTGTTTCAGTGCTGCAGTTTTGGATGAATCCGGATTGACAGTTGTCAAGAAGATCATTGTCCTTGATATGAAGATGGAGTTGTTTTGCTACACATCTTTCCGTGATCTTCGCAAGAAAGGGAAGGTTAGTGATGGGGCGGAAGTTGTTGAGGTCATTCGCATCCGCAGTGGGTTTTTTAAGCAGAGGGGTGACCTGCCCAGTTTTGAAGGAGACAGGAAGGGAGCCTTTGCAGAGGGAGAGGTTGATCAGAGTGGTCCAACAGGAAAGGGAATGGGTATAGAAGTCAAAGGCAATGGCACTGGGGATAGGGTCAAGAGAATGGTTGAAGGGCTTTGTTTCGCGTATGCACTTGAGAAGGGCATCCTCAGATATGGGGTCAAAGATCTGCCAAATGGCTAAGAATTTGGGCTCCTCTGGAGGGGTAGGATGAGCGACCTGATCCACAAGTGATTTCACTTTTTCATTGAAGAACATAGTGAAATCCGCTGCTCTCTTTGTAGAATCCTCCACCTTGGAGGTTGGGGAGGGGGGCAACTAGGAATCTTGATGAGATCGAAAAGTTTTTTGGGTCTATTTTTAGCAGAGTCAAGGAGGGTTTTGAAGTGCGCCGCCTTCTCAAGGAAGATGTGTTTGTGGTACTTGGATCTTGCTGAGCGAAGCATGGCCACATTGTCAGTGGAGGGCACTTGCCTCCATTGTTTCTCCAGGAATCTTAGCTGCTTCCTTTCCTCATAAAGGGATTTGTTGAACCAAGGTGCTGCGGGAGTGGGCCTTGTCCTTTTGCTTTTGAGTGGAGCGACGTTATTAATTTCAGCTGCAGGAACTGTGAGGCATTGGGAGGTGAGATCGTCAACAGCTAGGTTCGGGTCTAGCCTTGGAAGTGATAATAAAGCCGATTCCCAGAGGGGACCGACATCAATATTTTTGGCGTCACGGAACCAGGAGATGACCCTCTTGGGTTGGCCAAGAGTTATAGAGTGTGAAAGTTGAAGAGAGAATGGGACGAGGAGGTGGTCAGACCAGTCTACATGAATTGGGGTAGTGGTAGAAAGCATGCCTGCTTTAGAAATAACAAGGTCCGGGATTGCGCCCTTAGAGTGTGTTGATTCCGAACAGTGTTGAATAAGATCGTTTGCAGAGAGGAAGGAGGCCAGAGAGTTCGCAGAGGAGTCTTGCGGTACGCCCCAGTGGAGATTGAAGTCACCCACGAAGGTCTGATTGACACTTTGAGAGTATTGGTCGCTGATGAAGTCAGTGAGATCTTCCATAAACGAGGGGCCACTACGGGGCGGGCGGTAAATGACATGGAATCTGAGGGCTGAATGGTGTTGCAATTGAAGCTCAAGAGAAAGGCATTCAAAGGTGTCGGAGGAGCTGATAGGAGAAGCCTTAAGTTGGAGGGCGTTTCTAAAGATGACTGCAACACCTCCCCCCGTGTTGTTGTCAGTTCTGTCATTCCTCAATATAGAATAGCCTGTGGGTAATAGGAGATCGAACATAGAGTGAGAGGTATCTTTGAACCAGGTCTCTGTGGGGAAGAGCATGTCAATGTTGTAAAGGGAGATGGTATCGGAGATTTCGAGTTTGTGTTTTACTGCAGATCTGCAGTTGTGAAGCATACAGCGCAGCTCTGTCAAGACTGTTTTGGTGACGGGGACACTTGGGCTCTGAAGGGTGATCGGGATATTGTACTTATGCGGAGGCGCTCGGGAGGGTTTAGGTGGATGCTTTGTTCTGACAGAGGTGATGGTCGGAATCGTATAGATAGTGGGGTTGCTCGGGTATGCCGGATGAAGAGGGGTGGCGTTCAAGGGCTTGTGTGAGTTAACTAAGTTTGCAGACGATGGGTTGAGCTTGGCTGTATTGGGGTGAGGGGGCGAGGTGCATCTTGTGGGAAGTTGGGAAGGCGTAGTGGTGCATCGAAGGGTGGAGATCTTAGAACATAAAAGTGAAATGGCAGCTGTAAGCTGGGAGATGGAGGTGATAAGAGAGCCTAGCGTATTTTCCAGTGACAATGAGGCAGAGCATGGGTGGTTGGGTGGCTCGATTGAAACAAGAGGGGGTGGAACTGGTGGTGGAAGGCAGGGAGAGGTGGGGGGACTGGAGGTATGTAGGGGTGTGGTGTTCACAGGTGGGGAAAGGTGGAGGTTGAGAGTGGGAGTTAGTGAGTTGGGGGTTAAGGGGGAGTTGTCCTTGTTGGTGTTGCAAGAGGGAGAGGAGTTAAGGACAAATTTAGGGGGAGAAGGGTGCGGAACACGGCGGTAGGGAAGGAGAGGGGAGGCCTGTGTGGAGTCATGGGAATGTGGGAGGTTTGGGAGGAAGAGAGGTGCAGTGGTTGTGGAGGTCCTGTCAGTTAGGAGAGGCGGCTGTGAGGGAACGGGCATCTGGAAGAGTGAGGGGGGTTGAGAGAAAGGGAAGTTGAGGAAAGGAAGTGGTTCTTTTGGGCTTGAGGGAGGGAAATGGAAGGGGTTACTAGAAGGGGAAAGGGAGTAGTGCAGCAATACTGGAGGAGTAGGAGGGAGGAGAGAGATGCAGTGGGATTGTGGAGAAAACGGGTTGAATAACGAAGGGATGGAAGGAGGGATATGGGGAGCATATGGAAAGTTTATTGGGGGAGAGGGTTGGAGGAGAGGTGGACTAAAAAGGGGGTGATGGGGAGGAATATGGGGGAGGAGAGGAGATTGGAGTATCGGGATGGTGAAGATGGGACGAGGAACGTATTAGCTAGTGGTAAAGCTGAAGTAATGTAGGAAGGGACAAACTGTGAGGGGGGAGGGATAGGAGAGGAGGTCACAAGGGAGGGGGAGGGAAGAGGGCCGACCTGTGCTTCTCGAGAGTGCAGCCAATTGGAGTGAGGTGGGGTCGGCGGAGGAGAAAGGGATGAGCAAAGCACGGTAATATAGGCCATGATTGCAAAGTAGTGTAACCTAAGCCCACTTACTAAGTACAATAGTGACCCAGACGCTCGTGTGGTGGGTGCATAACTGTCAGGGCAGGTGCGACCGCCCTCCTTTATTAGCAGGGCCACTGACTGGTGACGCTGTGATGGATGGGTGTCGCAGGGGCGGATTGGCACTGCGGGCATTCGGGAATCGGCCGAAGGGCCGCTGTTTCAGTGCCCTCTGTGGGCCGTTTTTTTTCTCCCCTTTCCCAGTCCACAGAGAGTGCTCTCTGCTGTCTGCTCTCTGTCGACTGGGAAATGGGAGAAAAAAAACGGCCCACAGCACGGAGACAGAGACAGAAATGAAAGTGCTTCACTGTGCAGGCCATACAGCGATTATCAGCTGTGACCTCTACTGCAACCCCTGCCCTGCAAAGCAATTACGCTGAGTGTGGCTGGGGAGGGGGTGATTGTTTACAAGAATCGGGCTCCCTGGGGGCCAGGTGTTTCTCAGGCCTTTTGAGCCATTTTCACCATGGCCCCCCTGGGGCCCACGCCGCCGGGGAAACAGTGATAGTCTTAACACCTCGAACACAGCCCCTCACATTCAGGGCACAGTGGGCGAGGGAGAATGGGTCTGGCTGTGGGGGCCAGGTGATGTTTTGAAAGCGCACAATCTTCACCTTAGCCCCCCCCCCCGTGCAAGTTTTAAAAAAAAAGGGTTATAGTTCTTTCTCGGTGTCATCATTTTAGAACTGATGCATTTTCAATATTACATTCAAGGAAGTCATGGTTGCAGCTTTTCTATTTTATGCAACTAAAAACCATTGACAAAACCTATAGTTCTGGCTTGTTGTAGGTGTAACATTACTTGCTGTATTATATATCTGAACGCAATGACAGAAGCAGCAAAATACCAGTCGGGCGGCACACTATGCTAAGCACAGATTTGTAGCTTAGGTGTTTTAAGCTACGCCCATAATTACATTGAACACCCCCTTTGGAGAGACCCCTCAGTTTTGTCATCCCACTTAAAGCCCTGGAAACAACACCATGTCACAGACACCTCAGGGCCTGGCACTGTGCATGATGCATGACTCATGACTTCCAAGGTTTCAGATTGACTATGTGCAGGGGCATCTTGAACGCCTCCCTTTGCTTTAGGAACTACAGTGAGGGGTGAGTTCCTGATGAGTCTCTTCTGTCTGCAACTCTGCGTACAAAGGCTCAGCTCACAATTATTGTGAAAAGGTGGGTGAGAGAGTAAGTGAAGGGATGTCTGGATGGATCAGTGAAAGGGTGAATGGATGAATGAAAGGGTGAATGGATGGATGATGAGAGAGAATGGGTGGATGGATGGGTGAAATGATGGATGGATTGATTAATTGATAAGTGAAAGTGTGAATGGATGAACAGATGTGTGAAATAGTGGCCGTAAGGATGGATGAGTGAGTGAAAGGGAGGGTACATGGGCAAAAGATTGGATAGATGAGTGGAGGAGTGAAAGGATGGATGAGAGAAAAGATGGATAGATGATTGAAAGGATGGATGAGTGATAGGGTCAATGGATGGATGCATGAGTGGATGAGTAGATGGATAGTTGGGTGGATGGAAGGAAGGATGGATGGCTAAGTGAAAGGGTCGATGGAGAGAGAAAGTGAGAATGGATGGCTGAAAGGGTGAATAGGTGGAAGGATGAGTGACTGGGTGGATGGATAAGAAAGTGAAAGGATGGCTGGATGGGTGAGAGGGCAAATGGCTAGATGGATGATTGAAGAGATGGATTGGGTGAAAGGGTGGATGAAGAGAAAAAGTGAGGATGGATGTGTGGATGACTGAAAGGGGGAATGTGTCTAAGGGTGAGTGACTGGGTGGCTGGATGAGTAAGTGAAAGGGTGGCTGGATGGGTGAAAGGGTAAATGGATGGATGAGTGAATGGATGGATGGGTGGAAGAGTGGATGAATGGGTGGATAATGGGTGGATGAGTAAAAGGGCGGATGGAGGGATGGATGAGTGAAATGATGGATGGAAGAATACATGATGGATAGGTTTGCAAATGGTTGAATATGTTTGGATCTGGATTAGCGGCATCTTATGTTTGCCACTTTACATCTCACAATGACTATCCAAGCAGATCTTCCCGACCATTTCTCTCACCAAACATGCCTGCTCAGAACCATGAATTGTAAATAAAATATCAGACTGGACAACCCAGTGCTGTAACCATATATATAGATTATTATCATATGAAATATCACAAAAAGACCTGCACAGTTGATCAAAGCTGCGTGCATACTGAAAACCGTGAAGTACACGATTGGTTCAACCTGATATAAACTTATTTTGACTAGTGCTTAAATGGTTGTCTATTTACTTACTTACATAATAATGCGCAACCTCCTCTGATGGGTCTGTAAAACGTACCTTTTGTCCGAAAGGTTTGTTCTGAATTTTAACCCTTTGTCCTGAATTTTTACACTCCCAATCCTGAATTTGCACCCATGCCAGTTGGTCACCCTAGTCCTGACACTCCCATACAGAACTACAGAGTGTTCACCCTGCCTTTTCTATTTGGTTACTCTTGTAACCAGATGCACCACACTGCCAAGCTCTAACTCAAGAGGGGCCATCTAATCCCCTTGGCATCCCACTCTCCACAGGGCTGACCAAAGTAGGCTGAGTAAAGCAGTACTCAAAGCTACATCGAGTGTGCCTCAGTTGTCATCCCACCGAATCCAGAAAATACTGCACTAGACTCAGTGCAGTAGGTCTTCCTCAAAGGTTTACTTGACTTGTGGAGTGGTGTGGCTCACTGGTTAGAGGCGGCAGACCCGAGAGCAGAGAACGGCCCGGGACCAGGATTCGATTCCCGACGTGGCAGGATCTTGGACCAGGATCAGCGGACCCGATAATTCTCGCATCGGTGCCTACTCCAACCAGAGATCACACTCGGCAACTCTGGGCATTAGCTTGCCTCATCTCCACAACGGCCCCTCACAAACGCCGGGGATGCCTGGTTTCACCTTGGAGACTCCCAGGAGGGACTATCTCACAGGGAAAGCCAGGACGGGTTCCCCAGCGGTCTATAGCGCTACGAGGCCTGCGGTGCGGGTAGAAGTGCGCTTTACAAGACACACACAATTACAATTACATCCAGCACCCAGAAATGCAATGTGTTGCTAGCCGATCCCTTCCTCTGAAGCAAGAAGGAACCAGTAGGAACCATTTTGTTTACCATTTCTTTGCACAATTTACTGATTCATTTGTGTGCCAGTTAATAATTTAACTTTATTTTAAAGGCCTCATCCAAAATGCAGACAAGGGGCATATTTCTCTATATGCCAAAAATATTAATTACTTAAGTTTTGGTTAGTTTTTGTTTGTAGTGTGTAGGTCTGACTGCACTCTATTTTAGGTCCTAGGCCAGAATGTGGCAACATGTTTGTGTGTTGATTTCAGGACATGTCTAAGACTTTTGTGTAATGTGATTTCTCAAAAGAGAGCTGATTAGCCTCATTCTATGCTAGGCCTTGTTCGAGGCCTAAGCAACATTTGCAAACTTGGCACTTCTTTCTCTGTGCAGAAGAATTAACTTTTCTAGCATGTTCAGGTTAGAATTCCTTTTTGCAGATTTTATATCATTTTCATGGTTAATTGAGTAATCCTCAGTCTCCTCATGGCCCAGACTTGAAGGCAGCAACAGATGTGAATAAAACTGTGTTTTTTGTATATAGACATCACTTGCTGGCTGTGAAATAAATTTATGACTAGATTGTACAGATGCATTTTTTCAGCATTTTTTACACCCCAGACTGCCTTTTCCTCATTTGTGAATTCTTACTTTTGTTATTACATGTTCTGTTCCCAGAGATTCCAGTCTTACCCTTTCTCCTTGACTTTGTACTAGATTTCTGATTTATTTGATGATTAGCTGGTTGGGAAAGAGTATCTAACGACCTTGTGCAGGGCGTTAAGACTGCATGTAAGTATTCAGTTATCAGACCTGCAGTGCTCCTAGTCTTTACCAATGTTACTTGCTCTGTAAGCTTTAAAATTCTTAATTTACTAAATATTTCTCTACGAATTAGACCTCAAAGAGTAACCAAATAGTGTTTCATGAAAGGGCACGCCCCTTGAATGTGGGCCACGCCCCTTACCTGTAGGCCACGCCCCTTACATGTATGCCACGCCCCTTGAACTTGGCCACTTTTTTCGTCAGTGCCCGGGCCAAATTGTGATCCCAATCCGACCCTGTCGGTGTGGGGTTGGTGTTAGCAGGGCACAAGTCCTGAAAAAACAAGTGGGGGACTAACCTAGTTAAGCAGTATGCACGTGGCATTACAGCGCGTGGCATCGAAGCGTGTGACATCACGGCATGTGACATCACGGCGCGTTACATCACGGCGCATGACATCACAGTGCGTGGCATCACAAGAAGTGATATCCGTTCTTAAGCCCTCACATGTATGTTTAGCAGGTGTATCATAAGTACATTTGAGCACATTTTGAGTATACTTGCAAACCCTCCTGATTTAGGCAGAAGATTCACACTTTTGTATGCTACATATAAACAATGTTACCTTTTGTCAGCGTTAAGCTTTCTATAGCCATTGTGCTTTAAAAGAAATAGTGATATTTACATTATTACAACGCCTCCTCAAGGGTAATAAGTGTATATAAAAGGCAATTTATTTTGTGCAAATACAGGGAAAGATCAACACATCTGGCGTTCTAACAGTGCATGCAAATCTCCTAAACAGAGCCTGAACAAAGTGAAAAGCTGCCTCTAAAGCATGGCTGAAGTGCTAACACGGTGTGAGCCTTCTGGTCCCCTCTGCTGCATTTGCATCAGGTGTGAGGCTCCTGACTGCTGCCAGCCTGGAAACTCCAACAAAAGGAGGCTTGATGACCCCTGAAACTCGGCTTTTGTTATGGCCGAGTATTCCAGCAGGAGTCAGAAATAAGGGAGCCCGTCCCTGTCTGCACGTTGTTGTGATCCAAAGCAGACAACAACGTGCAGGTGCTGCTGAATGTGTCCCGGTGTTTGGAAATTACACCGGGACGAAATCACCATCTTTTTTAGTGGGGCCCAACTTCTTGGCAGGGTGGACAGCATCCACCCTGTGAAAGAAGTGGAGGGATGCTGTCCACCCGTGTGGACCCTCGACTCGTGCCCTGGGTGTTAGTAGTGTCTCCAGGGAGCCTCTGCTGCATGACATGGCCAGCACTTCTACAACCCTCCTAAAATGTCCTGATTTTGAGAAGCAAAAACCGGGACAGGTCAGAAATAAAAGTAGGACTAAAGCCTTTAGTTTCATTTATATACAGACCCGTCCCATTCTTTTGTTTAGCCTTGTAAATGTGTACCTATTTGTGCTAAGTTTGTAAATGTGTGCATATATACACACACGCAGACGCTAGCGTGGTGGGTGCAACTTGCCTCTTTTATTAGCAGGGCCACTGACTGGTTACACTTGTGATGGATAGGCTTGGGGTAGGTGTGAGCTCTTTCCCTAAGGAGGGTCTGTTGCATGACTTGTCCAGCACTACAACCCTCCCAAAATCCAAAAGGAAGGACAAGAACTCCAACCTGCGGAAGCAAAAACAAAACAGGCTGGATACCACATAGTCCATCAGTCTCTAGAGTCACTCAACAGGACTTCAGTAGATGCATGGACAATGACGCTGGCTGCAACAGGACATCTCTGCTCGCATTCATACTGTAACCTGTGTGACACAGGACACAGACACTGGTTCAAGGACATCCAAACCTTCAGGCTGCAGGCCGACTGCAGTCATGTCTGTAGCATCCTCCCCAGTCCGGGCACATGCAAATAATCACGCCACACACGGAGCTTGGTATTACACGTGTTTATTCCTCAGTGTGTAACAGTTAACTGAATATTCTACATCAGGAATTCTATTAGCCACACCCAAGCACTTACATCACTGTTCTACGGAGTCCGATGGATACCAAAAGGGTCTTCTCATCGCTAATTCACAAGACACTACATCTCCCCCTTTGTTAAATAAAAAGTAGCAATAATACATATGTACATCATAACTCTTCAATACGTTGTTTCCGTGTTCAAATCAATTTCCTAGATCTGACCATGTGAGGTTGTGGAGATACAAGAGAAGTGTCCATGGCTGGCACTAGACCAGAGACACTGGTACAGTCATTGGGCTCTCCGGAGAATAAGTCTCATTTTTGACATATGGAGTTGGCGAAGGTTGATGCAAGTGCTTGAAATGCAAAGAGTTGGACTTCCAGGGCAGTGAGCAGTAACCATGTGTGCTTTACTAGTCAAAAATTTAAATGGTTCAGCATGAAATGGACGATCAGACTTGCGTTACTGTTTCTTTTCTTTGTAGACATCACTTTGTAGCCTTCGACCTTGTATTTTGACTTACTTTTCACACTCAGCTCTGATTCATTTTGGGCTGTTTTGGGCTCCATGTTTGCTGCTTGTCGATTTGCCCTTCCACTCTGGCAGCCATGAATACTCGCTCCAAGCAGAGTGTCTCTTTCAGCATTAGTTGTCTGACGGAATCAGAGAGACAACCATCTATATACGCCTCTTCATCCTTGAACTCGTAGGACTTGCAATGTTTGATGAGCAAATCAAGTCTTACTACATACTCATCAATTGTTTTACAAGCTCTCTTCCTTTTCTGACTGAAAATGTACCTTTCATTCTCGACATTCAGCATTGAATTGAACTTGGTGTTTAACGCCTCTGTGGTTTGATTGTACATCACTTCATTACCTTGTGGTATTTTCTTAAACACTTCTTTTACTCCTTCACCCACTAAATTCTTTACATATTCAACCATCTTTTTGTCCTTTGCTTCTTCCAGTGCATCAATTACATTATTGAAGGTTTCAATCCCTGCAATCCATCTGTCACCAATATTTTCCTTTTTGGTGGTATCAAAGGGAGGCAGTGGTTTTAGGAATGTGGCAGCATCATAACTTGTGGGACTTTCTGCTGTCAAGCGCGAAGCTCGCTCCCGCAGTATCTGCTGCCCGCTCGTACAGGCACCTTCGTCAAGCACTAGCCGCATGCCTCCATTTGGGTCATCGCGCCCGGTCTCTAGTGGTGAGGTGCTGTTGTTTTCATTGGCGGTGAATAGCGGCTTTGATTCTTGCTTCTTCACCCTTCTCACCTCTTTGCATTGTATCTGGTTCCTACTGCCTTTAGGATTATTTTACCTCACAAATGTTCAAAAATGTTTTCATGTTTAGTGCTTCCTTGCACGCGGTTATCACTGTCTTTAGCACTTCTCTGTACCTGGTTGCCGCTGCCTTTGGCATTGTCATACTGTATGAATGATGTCTCTGTGTTAGACTGTGGCGTAGTATCTCTTATCTTGACTTTACCAGCAAATTTCTAGCTGGCGACAAACAAACCTTCTGTAAGGCCTTCACTGTCTTCACAGGCCTTTCACTGGCTGAGTGGTGCTTTGACTCTACATACAAAAGCAGCCAATGTTCACTGTGACTGAGGAACACGTAGCATGCACAAGGAGTTTGTTGGAACACCGCAGACTCTCCGGGAGAGCACCCTTGGTTCTTCGGGTCACGGTGTTTATGTAACCCCCTATCTCGTCCCCAGTTGTAGCATCCTTCCAAGCCCAGGTATATGCAAATGATCACACTACTCATGGGGCTTAGTATTACACGTCTTTATTCCTCAGTGTGTAACCAATAACTGAACACTCTACATCATGAATTCTATTACCGACGCTCAAGCACTTATGTCACTGTTCTGCCAAGTCTGTCAGGAACCAAAAGTGTCCCCTTATTGCTAACTCACAAAGCACTACAGTGTCGAGGAGGTCCACTGTGCTGCAGGGGCGGCTCCTCCGCTAAGGCGGAGGAGCGTAGCCCCACTGCTCTCAGAACAGGAAAAAGAAAACTTTTATGATAATAACATTGTTATTATCATTTTATTTTTTATAGGTTCGGGGCAGGGTTAGGTCGGGCGGGGCTGGTGGCAAAGAAGGAGGAGTGGTTTGTGCACACTAAGTGCACATGACTGCTGGACGGCTATCTGGGGCAGGCCAAACAGTCATGCGCATTTAGCATCATCCCCACCAGGCTGTAGTGCACAGCCTGGTGGGGAAGGTGCCCAAGCCTGGTGGGGAACTGTCCCAGTCTGAGCTCCGAACCACGAGGCTAAAACCAAATACTTTGCATCATTGTGATTGGCATAGGGGAGCCTGTGTGCTTCCTCTTTCCAGGTCTAAGCTACGGAGGAGAGACAGTGGATGGCGGCTGTGAGGAGATAAGTATTTCCTACACCCTACCACCTCCCACCTCTCCACCCCTGTTCCCTGCCAGCCACTACTGCTCTGAGTATGCTCCAGAAGATTCAGGGCCGGTGTCAACAAATCAAAAAACAGAGTGCAACAGAAACGTTATCAGAGTCTATTTCGAAGCTTGCACAGTGTGCCTCTGTTTGTATTCTAAAGCGCTCTGACTCCCAACACGAGTAGTGCTATAAATATCAATATTGTGTAATTACTCATGCAGATAAATCTTTCATTCTTACAGTGCAAGCACATCACTTACACAGGGAGTTGAACAAAGTTTTAAAAATCTGCCTCCAATGGTTTCTTTTAAGTACTTGAGAAATGGTAACAAGCTGTGTGCCTTTGTTTTCTTGCACTCGTGTAAAGGTGTTAGGCTCCAGGAGGTTCACAGCCAGGATGATAGGTGAGCAAAAGGAGGGCCGATGGCCCTTAAAAAAGTTCTTTGTTTTGGGCTCGACTGGAACCTAAAATCAGAAAGACCCCTTGCCACCTGCAGATTGCTGCTCTGAGCAAATGGCAAGTAGATAACTTGTGCTGCAGGTGCTGATGAATTATGGGTATTTCTACTGATCAGACATCCCAGATAGGCCAAACTGTTCTCGAATGTTGTTGTTGTGAAATCTTGTTTGTGCCTAGCTGTGCCCACTAGCTAGAATGCACTGTTTGCAGTGTATTCTAAATGATTGGGAACAGGATGGTTACAGATGCAGACATATGCAAGTGAAAGAGGTTTTTTAATATGAAATGTTTGGATTTATTCATCATTAATATGTAAACATGCAAATGTATCAATTGTATATTATTCATGTTTAGATTGACCCTAGATAATGTAGGCTTGTGTTTAAAATAGCCAGCGTTGGTTACAATCTTGCTTCTAGATGAAGCTGAAGTCCAGATCAATAAACGCAATGTTCCTTTGCTTTCCTTCTCATGCGAAGTGTTTTCATTTATGTGATAATCATAGAATGTTATAATTAAGTGCAATAGTACACATGCAGAGACCAGGCAGGTCCAATGCATCTCGTTTTGTTGCAGAAAATGTAAGCTGGAAGGAAGCTTAGAGAAGCTGGATTGTGGAGGATCCTGAGAAATTAATGACCTTAAACTTTTATCTCTTTAATCTAACCTGATTAGATCATTTTATGTGAACTGTGTGTAGATGTAGCAAATGTCGAATTGTGTTATTTAAGCTAGTGCAATGTAGATGAGAATTCAGAGCCTTTTCCAGATAACTTAGAGCCGAGTAGGGCATTAGTAGGAGGCTGGCTCTCAATACAGTGCACCAAAACGAAGTACACTGGTCAGAGTCCAGGTGACCGTTATTGGTTTACATAGGCACAAGTAATAATTCCAAATGATCTCTTTTGTGATAGTGTGGTCGAGCAGTTTAGGTTTATCAGAGGGAAGTTCTAAGCATCTGTTGTACTCACACGGGCAATAAAGACACACACTCAAGAATAAATCAGAGACCAATTTAGAAAAATAAGACATATTTGTATATACATTTCAACACTAAGATCTTTGAGACCAAGTTAGTACTTTTTGAGATATTGATTTTTACAGGTAAGTAAAAGTAAAATGTTCACGTAAATGAGTCTTTATGCAGTAATCCTTTTCTATGGTAAGAAAGGCATATACTCCATACAGTTACTTGCAATAGGCTTCCGGGGGTCCCCTTTAGGACCTAAGATGGTAGAGGGCCATGGTCTGATGAACCACCAGCAGTTAGTCTTTACCTGCCCTGGAGCATCCAGGTGCAGAGGGGCTGGTCAGGTTGGTAGCTTTGCGCGCTACACCAAAGGAGAGAGAAGGGTCTGCCAAGAATCAGACTGCAGAGGGCGACTTGGGGATAAGTCTGGGAGTTCCCAACAGGGGGCTCGGTTCATGAGGACCTTGGGAGCAAGTAAACACATTGGTACTCAGGAATCTGGGCTGTAGAGCTCAAGTGAAGATTCATTTGGTTGGCTGGGCTTATGCGTCACAGGCGAATATAGCACTTTACAACGCATGCTTTTTCTACGCAGTATTTCACAATGCGGTTGATACAACAACTGTGTTGTTACCACGCAATGCCATTACTATGCAAGTCATTACATTGACTTGCAGTAGATGGCGCTGTAACATTAGAAATGTATAATTTACTATTCCAACTCTAGCCTACGTAAAAGTAGGGACGGTGTTGGAGTAGTAAACTATACTATTCCTTATGTTATTCCTGCAAGTTGATGTAATGATGCGTAGTAATGGCACTGCGTGGTAACAACGCAGTTGTAACAACCGCGCAGTGGTTGCATCATGGTGTAAAATCCATGATGTAAAGGTTGTTTCCTGTCACAGGCACTCAATGTTGTAAGCCCTGCTGGTTGTTGGGACATAAACAGGACATCTGGGCCACTTTCACAGTGGGTTTCTGTGGTACAGATGTCTCCGGACAGCACATCAGTCTTGGAGTCTAGACTGGACTCAAACAGGCTTTGGCTGCTGCAAGGGATCC
Organism: Lissotriton vulgaris; assembly: GCF_964263255.1. Lineage (NCBI taxonomy): Eukaryota > Metazoa > Chordata > Amphibia > Caudata > Salamandridae > Lissotriton > Lissotriton vulgaris. The sequence continues at coordinate 2,074,478,702 of NC_141687.1, forward strand.
GATACCCTGGGTATTGGTGCTGTGCAGCTCCGGTTGGTCCTGGCATCTTCTCACTTAGTGGGGAGATGGGTCCGACCTTCTGGAGCCCATATACCATTACCTGGGCAGCTGCTGCATCAGAGGAACTGTGGGGCGACAGAATGGTAGATCGGACATTGCTGTTTGGTGCCTGGAAGATGCAGTGGGGTAGCTCCTATACTCCAAGGGAGATCGATTGCTGGCAGTTTGCAAAGTGCTAGCAGCCCACCGGGGTTCTTGGGAGATGCATAGCAGCAGGATGAGTTGGTTTGTCGCGATTGTCGGGACAGGTGCAGGTAGGCAAGGTTTGGCGCCAATGAGTCCACAGGTTTTCCTCAGCTCTAGCTTTTTCACTCTTCTTTGTTCTCTTCTTCTTGTGTCTGCCAGATCTGAGTTCCTGGTGTCACGGGTGCCACCTAAACCCTCAATTTTGGGGCATTAAGGGGAGTGTAAGGTAGTAGCCAATGGGCTACTTACCTTTGGGGTGCCTACACCCCCAATATCAGCACTTCCTGTGTTGAGTGGCATTAACACTGACCATGTGTATCTAATTTCACTAAAAAACAAGAAGGTGGGGGGCGTGGCCAAGATGGCGGGCTGAGAGGACGCTCTTGCTGTGAGCTCCCGAGTCCCCGGTGACCCTGCGCCGCCTTGTACCGCCGATCTCCCCCGGATCGAGCGGATTAAACGCCCAGAGAAGTCGACGGTGCAGTGGAGCAGCCCGAAGCCTCCGGTGACCTTGCTGGAGCGGTGGCGCTACGCCGGAGCCGTCCCGAAGATGAGGGCCCCCGCCTTCTCACCCCCCCCCACTTGGAATTGGGGCCAAGTTGTTGGGACGGAGGACACCTGAAAAGGGCCCTGGAAGACGCAGTCTACCCCTGGGCACGGCAGAGACCTGTACGGTGGTTGCAGTGATGAGCAGTGCCCAGAAGGGGGACCAGCTTGTGGCGCCTTTCGCTGTGGCACGAAGGGGTGCAGTTCCGATCCCGACAGAAGTGAAGTAACATCGGCCCGAGGTGGAGGTTGGTGCCCTAACTCCGTGGTGGCTGGCCCTCGGAGAAAACGAGGATTACCCCATTATCGCTGCTACGAACCACTTGTTCCGGCCCCGTGACGCAGCTGGAGGGACCTGAAATTGGAGGCGGCCAGCCGGGCACTTATTTTTTTTTTTTTTTTTTTTTTGGGTAAGACATTTATTGTGCATTGTCATAGAAAATTTACAGTCATTCTCGCCTACAACCTCAAAAGGCCGGCTTTGTAAAGTACGCAGGAATAAATGAACAGTTCACCCATACACAGCCCATCAGCCGACAACCATAGGTCCGGCGGCGCATGTCCGGTAGCAGCGTAGGCAGTGGTTTCGACAGTGCATCCGCATGGTAAATTTGCCTGATCAGTCTTACATTTTGTGGCATTTTTTACAAAAGCCCCCGTAACCTAGGGGGAACACTACAAACAACAAAGCAACAACCCCCTGTAAACCTTAAAGCACTGTGTCACAGCATTCTCCCCCCCTCATTTGCCCACAAGTGTGGCTCATAGTGGCATCAAGTCTTTAAACATTGGAGCGCTCAGCCCTCATTGTCATCAGATGCCATTGACATCATATACTGTTGAAAGGGCTCCCAAAAGTCTCTGGGGCGGGATCCCATAGGCAGCTCTTCCTCATACGTGACTAAGGTGTCTCTACAGTAGGTCAGATCTTCCAGCCAAATTCTCACCTTAGGCTTTCGCCTACTGTTCCAGTGTAGGGATATTCGTCTTTTCGCCATTAATAGCGCAATCACACAAAGTTTACGCCGTCTCGCTCGCAAGTGCGGCACCAATCCCAGGAGACAAACTTTAGCAGTGCACGGCAATTGGGCTCCTAACATAGCGTTGAGTGTCCGTATCACCTGATCCCAGTATTGTGTTACAGCATCACAGTGCCACGCCAAGTGTATGAAGTCCGCGTGTTCCCGCCCACACCTAGTGCAATTAGAGTTGTCTCTCAGCCCATATCTGTGCAAACGTGCAGGGGTGTGGTACATCTGGTGCAAATATTTGTAATGGATCAGTCTGAGGTTCCCGTTAGGTGTTAGCATCCCCGTGAGCATGCAGGAGGCCTCCCAGTCTTCTTCCGTGAGATCCTCCCCCAGTACCGTTTGCCATTTCTCCCTGGCTCTTGCAGTGTTACCACCATTGCTAGCTTGTGCGCAGCGGTACAGTCGGGATACCAGGTGTGCAGCCGAGGGGGTGTTGATCATGAGTGTCAGTGGTGCTAGTGCTTGCGGTTCTGCTGGAAAAGACACAAAGTGTTCCTTCACCGCCCTCTGAAGTCTATAATAGTTGAAGCTAAACAACAGAGTTGGATTCTGGATATATGTGAGTTGGTTCAGCTGCACAAAGTGCCCTTCCCTGTACAAATCCCCAAGGGTGTCTATGCCAGCCCGTTTAAGGAGGTCCATCCCTACCTGTTCTTGCGTGACAGACAGCGCCGGGTGGTGAGCCAACGGGAGTGCCGGTGCATAGAGTGGTGTGCATCGCGCCATCTTACTGAGTGTTCTCCATGCTTCCACCGTGGTGTTCACCGGGTTAATATCGTGGGCGTGTAATCTGGGACGTTTGTGTGTCAGTATACTCGTTAGCGGGATGGGGTCAGCATCTCCATGCTCAACAGCCACATGTGTGAGGAAAGGAATCTCGTGAAACCAGTGATGCGCGTATTGCGCCTGAGCACATTGGTAGTATAGATAGATGTCTGGCACCTTGAATCCCCCTCTAGCGTATGGGAGCGTCAGAGTCTGCAGGTCCAGTCTAGCCTGCTTACCCGCCCAGATTAAGGAGAGCATGAGAGATTTAATGTTACGGAAAACCTCCGCCGGGGGCTTAATAGGGATATTATTAAAAAGATATAAAAATTTGGGCAGGAGCACCATCTTCACAATGGCAAGCCTGTCCGCCAGTGAGAGCGGTAGTTTTATCCATCGCTTGACCTTGTCTTCCAGAGCAGAGACAGCCCTCCCGTAGTTGGTGCGGATGACTAGCTCTGGGTCCCTGTGGAACCAGACGCCTAGGTATTTCGTCGGCTCCTCCTGCCATTCCAGGGGATAGTCCAGTGGCGTGGGTTGGGTGCTATCTGTCAGTGGGAGTATGAGGGATTTGTTCCAGTTAATGCGGAGCCCTGCATATTGGCCGAATTTAATGTATTCCCGCAGTAGGGGGTTGAGGTTGGACTCCGGGTTTTTCACATATAAGACCATGTCGGCCGCATACAGGGCAATGTGTATGAGCCGCGTGGGTAACTGAATGGCTGAGTAGTGGTGGTGCTGTCTTATTTTACACGCCAAGGGCTCCAGTATAAGGGCAAAAAGCATAGGTGATAGGGGGCACCCTTGTCTGGTGCCACGTCGGATGTCAATCGGGGATGAGAGATGTTTGTTCACCCGTATGCGGGCCGTCAGGCCCGAGTACAGCATCGTGATCCAGCCAATGAATAAGGGGGGGAATCCCATCCGGAGCAGAACTGCATGTAGGAACGGCCAGTCAATCGTATCGAATGCCTTAGCCGCGTCCAGCAATACAGCAACCGCCTTGATATCCGGGGCCAGGTAGTGCGCCAAAGCAAAGAGGGTGCGGGTGTTGTGTGCGGTCGACCGGTCCGGGATGAACCCCGCCTGATCAGGTCTTATTAACATCGGCATTAATGGCTTTAGTCGGTCCGCCAGTATGCTGGCTAGGATCTTGGTGTCAACGTTTATCAATGAGAGAGGACGGTAGGAGTCGCACTGTTCTTCATCCTTACCAGGTTTCAGAATGGCGATGATCAACGCCTCTCTCATAGACGGTGGCAGAGTCTGGGCTTCATGAGCGGCCTCGTACAGGTTCACCAGATGTGGTGCTAGCGTGCTAGCGTACGTTTTATAGAATTCTATGACTAAGCCATCCGGGCCCGGTGCTTTGCCATTAGGGAGCCTTTTGATGGTGTCAATGATTTCTTGTGTCGTGAGGGGTCTAGCTAGGTATTCCCTGTGCCCGTCTGCCAGCCAGGCAATCTCTACGTCAGCCATGTACTCCAGTATCTCCTCCCGTGGCACCTGTGGTCTGGCCTCGTATAGAGCCCCGTAGGTTTCCCTGAATTCGCCCATAATGGTTGGTATGTCGTGCGCGCGTGTGCCTTGTGTGGTGCGTATAGCTGTTATATGTTGTGGTGTCCTTCCCGTGCAAATCTTTTCTGCTAGGGCCCTGCCCGGCCTACCCCCTTCCCCATATCTCCTGGCCGTTGTCCTCTTAAATATGTATTTGAGTTCGTCATCAGCAAATGTGTTGTACTCCAGCAGTATGGATTGTATGTCGCTTAACAGCGCCGTGTCCCCAGTGTTTGTGTAGCGCTGTTCCAGATCTCGGAGCATCTCCTCCCTTCTGGTAAGTTGGCGGCGAATATCTTTCAGTATACCTGCAGACGTGGTAATACACACGCCCCGTATTGTCGCTTTAAATGCTTCCCATAGAAGGCACGGGTCCTCCGTGGTAGGGGCATTTAGTTCGAAGTAGTCAGTGATCGCTGTTTGGAGTGTATCTACATAAAGCGGATCGCGCAAGGCCTGTGCGTTGAAGCGCCATGTGTAGGGCGGTGGGACATAGTGTGGGATCCGTAAGCGTAGGAGCACGGGGCTGTGATCTGACAGTGTTCTAGGGAGATGTGTAATCTGCTCCACCCAGGCAAGGACGTCCTGCGTGGCTAGCCAAAAATCTAGTCTGGACCAGCTCCTATTCGCAGCATTAATGTGTGTGGCTACCTGTTCCCCCGGGTGTAGTAACCTCCACAGGTCACTGACGTGCAAATCAGACATTGCGTCAAGCAGCATTTCCCTCGCCTTGGTGTGGTGCTCAAGCGTGTGTGCTGCCCTGTCAAGCCCGTCCCTGAGTGTGACGTTGAAGTCCCCTCCCCAGATAACATTGTCCGCTCGTACATCAGCTACAATATGCCATAGCCTTTCAAAGAAGTCTGCATCGTCCACGTTCGGACCATACACGTTCACAAGAGCCAGTCTATGACGTCTCGTCTCGCCTACTACTATTACATATCGACCCCCTGGGTCAGTGTGTGTGTCTGTGATTTTGAAGTGAGTGCCTTTTTTTACCAGTATACTAACGCCACGGGAGTACGATGAGTAGTATGAGCCAGTTGTGGATTCTGCCCATTTGTTCCCCAGCCCGTGCGTGGAAGTGGGTGCCAAGTGAGTTTCTTGTAGGAAGGCCACGTCGACCTTGAGCCTGTCAAAGTACGCAAACATTTGCCTTTTCTTTTTCGGGTTCCCCAGCCCCCTGACATTCCACGTGATGAGGTTGAGTGTGTCAAAGCGCGCCATTAGCGTGTGGTCCGGTGGAAATGTGCGCCGCGTGATCTGCGTGGCCACCTATGGAACAGCACAATCCTAACATTCGCTATGAAGGCAACAAAAGAGGTCGCAATGCTTCTCAGACACAGTGCAAATACCGTAACTTCAATCAGTTTCCCCATCCCCCCACCACCCACTTTAGCACCCAAACTTCGCCAAAGCCATTCCCCCCCGAACTTCAGAACAGTGAGTAAACTTTTTGTGGGGAACACCCTCCTGGGGGTGCCGCCTGAAGCACACATCTCCATCCACATAGTTGATGTGGACGGGCGCGATTAGCGTGCTAGTACATCATCAATATGAACACCCTATCCCCCCCACCCCATCCCGATCCCCCGCAGGCACTTAGTGACCTTCAACATTCTTCCAATCCCCCCCCAAATTACAAGACCACTCGCAGGTAGTATCGAGCACCCTCAATGTCAGTGTCTCGGGCTGCACAGTGATAGCCAGGTAGCGTACCTCGTTAGTTGTCTGTCAATAGTTAATGGAGGCCCAATGCTCCTGTGCCGGTTCTGTATAAACAGTTCCCCATAGTACTCACTGCGCTACCGCCATGCACGACTCCCATCCAGGGTCCGCCAGCAGTGGGTGTCCCAGTTCCGTGGTGCGCCACGCGAAGCTTCACCCAGTTGGTAATGACCGTTGTGTGTCGCCCACAGTGCCGAAGCAGTCCAAAGAGGCACACGTTGAGCCATCGCGCTTTCAGTCGTTGTCGCTCATTCTGCTCGCATTCTCCTGATTTTTCCGACGTTTGGTGAGGGTCTTGACGTACTCCTGTGCAGCTTGCACCGTCGTGAGGACCACCGGCTTACCATCCGTCAGGATTTTGAGTTTCGCAGGGTACAGCATCGCGTAACCCATGTCCAGCTCCCGGAGCTTCTTCTTGACTGTAGCAAATTCCTTCCTGGCTTGTTGCACCGCCATGGTGTGGTCTGGGTAGAACTCCAGCGAGTTGCCCTGATGGTTAATGGCGCCCTTTTCCCTCGCCAGCCGGAGTATAGTGTCTCTGTCTCTGTAGTTGAGTACCCGGGCGATGATTATTCGAGGTGGAGCCCCTGGTTTCGGAACGGGGGCCAGAGAGCGATGAGCGCGTTCAATCAGGAAGACTTCAGAGAAGCTGTCAGCCCCGAAGATGTCCTTCAGCATGCTTTCCACGTATGTCTCCATCTTGCCCGTGTTGGTGGATTCTGGCAGGCCCGAGATGCGCACGTTGTTGCGGCGGGACCTCGCTTCCTGGTCCTCCACCTTCGCCTTCAGGGTTTCCAGGGTCCTCTCAAGGGCGCTGTGTGTTTTTGCGATGTCTCTGGAGTGATCTTCCACCGAGGAGATCCTGCGCTCCGCCTCCACCAGCCTCCCCTCGTGGTTTTCCAGCTTGTTAGATAGGGAGTCCACCGCGCCACGACACTGTCCATCTTGCCATTCATGTCATGTAGACTCTGCTGGATAGCCCTCAGTACCGCCTCCATGCCGGCGCCCTCTTCCAGTACCTGGTCTCCATCAGCATCCTGAGCAGCGCCTGTTTTCGTCGTTTGCTTCCGTGTCTCAAAGGGCAGCTTCGACTGCTGCTTGTCCGGCTTGCCCATCGCGCTCGGGGGGCCAACTGGGCTAGTGATTTGTGGGCTCGCAGGTAATGCTGTCGTAGTTGTAGTCCGTGCGCGTCGCAGCCGTGTTCCAGACGTCCTCCACGTCGAGGCCCTGCTCATTGGGCCATGTGGTGGGCTCTACGGTGGTGCAGGTCAGTTCAGTGCGCTGTGCAGTGGTGTCATGTGCCAGCGCATACGATGCAGGGCGCTGGCCGTGTCCCTATATCTCTCAGACCGTGTGGGGCGGACTCGCTGGTGATGGCGGGTCTAGGTCGCGCCGTCAAGGCAGCGGTCAGCATCGGCGATCAGCTTCCGACGCGCACGCTCCTTGCAGCTCACCTCCGGTTGATACTCCTCCCAAGGCACCGTAGTAGCCGCACAAAGCGAGGTCTCCGCGCCGGAGGACTCTGATGTGTCACGATAGTGAGCTGGCAGCGTCCGGCGCAGGGTCGCCGAGTGTGCGTGTCACCGCCGCCGCCATTTTGGCCGCCGTGGAACGCAGACAGTCCGCCGCGATTCCTGCAGGCTGCACAGGCACACCACACCCGAAAGCCGCCGATATTAGCGCTCCACAGCTAGCGCGTTGAGGGGGGGTTTGTCCAGTGGTCGTCAATGGGCGTCATCGTGCGTTTTCATCTGCGGTCACTGCAGCCGCGCGCCGCCATTTTGGGCAGCCGGTCCGCTCCAGGAGAGGTCATGTCGACTTTCTTCGGCGTGCGGTCCGTTTCTCGGCCGAGATCGCCACAGAGTGCAGGCGAGTCTGTCAGCCGTCCATTCCGCCGTTCTTCGCTGGAATCGGGTCAGGTTTAGGGCCAGGGGTTCCGAGGAGACGCGCCCGTCCGGCGGAGCCGACTTAGAAGTCAGCCATCACGCAGTGCGCCCTCTAGCGCCCCCCGGCCAGCCGGGCACTTACTTGAATCGACGCCCTCGAGGCCCAGGAAAACCGCCGGTAGGCCTTGCACGGAGAAGCGCCACTCCCGGGGAGACTGCTGTGTGGGTCTTGACCCCTACACCATCATATTGCACAGAACTTTGTAAGTGCCTCCTCTCTTGCATCGCGTCCCCACCTCCACGATGTCGAACGCCAGAGGGGGAAGAAGGGAGACCGGACCTTGACAGAAATGCTGAGCAGGGGCACCCCGAGACAGGACAGAAGTCAACCAGCCCCGAGCCCCCCGACCAGCTCTCGAGGTGCGGAGGGAGGGGAGCCTCCGGTAACCAGATCTTTCCTAATCACTGTTCAGCTCCCTAAGGGAGGACTTCCAGACACTGAAGCAAGAGGTGGCCGGGGAGGTCCGAGAAGTCCGAAGGGAGGTGGACTCCCTGGGGGAAAGAGTGAACACTGTAGAGGAAGCTGGTCACTCCCGAGATGAGGAGATCACACACCTGCAGCAAGAGGTCCTGAGGCTCAGGGATCAGCAGATCGACCTCCAGGCCCATGCCGAAGACCTCGAAAACAGGTCTAGGCGCAATAACATCCGGGTCTGTGGCGTTCCATCTAGAGAAGAGGGAGAGGATGTGGCCGCCTACCTGAGGGACCTATTTCGCGAAATACTGGGCGAAGCTGGAGATTTCCGAATTGACAGATTGTCCGAATTGACAGAGCACACAGGGTGGGCCTACCACGACGGACCTCGGCACCGCCCCCGGACATTCTGGCCTTTCTGCCGGACTTTCCTCTGAAAGAACGGATTATCCGGGAAGCCCAGCGACAGCACCCCCTACGTTTCCGAGGCCATCAAGTGGCCCTGTATTAGGACATGTCCACAATAAAGCTACAAAAACGTAAGGCCTTCAAAATAGCTACGGACTTTTTAAGAGAACATGAAACGCAGTACTCCTGGGGCCATCCCTTTCGGCTCATCTTCCGGTGGAATGGGACTCTGCACCAGCTCCGATCCCTCCAGGACGTTTGCGGGGTGCTGGGAATTACCGCAGCAGATGAAGACACTCCAAGGCCTCGTTGTAGACGCAGCACAAGGGACGGCTGGCAATCGATCAGGGGACGGCGATCCCCACCTCCGCCCACGAGACCCGACTCACCTACAGTCTGAGCAGAAATGAACAGCGCCATACAGGAGGCATCCAGAAGCGCGTCGACTGGTGATGTGGCCTTGACGGCTTGAACGTACCCCGGGGGGAGATTACAGTAGACTCATCTTCATTGCAGGTGCGAGGGTTCCGGGGGTGAGGGGCGGCGGGAGGGAAGGGGTTGTGGCTGGACGTCCACTTACATAACTTTCCACGGACTTGTCCGTTGAGGACCAGACTGGGACAATGGAGTTCTTTGAACGGTTGGGTGTGAAGGGGGCGGGTGTGGGGGTTGATTTGGAGGGTTTGGGGTTTGGGGAGTTACATGGCAGAGGGGGTGGTGGGGTGGAGTTGGGTTGGGGGGAAGTTCTTAGAGTAGGGGGGAGGGAAACGGGGACCGCACTGTGCTGTAGTACCATTTGCTATCACCGCATGCCACTTTCACACATTGTTGACCTTGAGGCTTCCCCTACAGGGCCGAGCCCACCTCGCTAAGCACTGCCTGTATCCTCCTAATTAATGGCCCTCAGGATTGCAACCTTAAACGTGAAGGGGCTGAATAACCTAGTCAAACGAAAGGCAGTATTGTCCCTACTTGATGATACCCAGGCAGACATTTGTCTCCTACAGGAGACCCAACTCCTAGCCAAAGACTGCCACAGACTGCGGACACCGAAATTCCCCACGCAGTTCTTCTCCTCCAATAACTCCAAAACGGCGGGGGTTGCGATTATGGTGTCTAGGAAGTTCAAAGGGGAGATTCTGCATAAGGTGGCTGAACAGAGAGGGAGGCTCCTAGCTTACAGAGTCAAAGTGGGAGGTCTGGTGTTCACCATAAGCTCGATATATAGCCCCAACGACCATCAGGAACAGTTTCTGCACAAGGCCCTGGAGGAGGTGGCGACCACTCCGGATAGGCATATTGTTCTTGGGGGAGACCTGAATATGGTCTTCGACGCATCCTTAGATAGGTCGACGCAGAGACGCCTACAGTCAGGGGAATTCTCGCAATTGACCAGGTCCCACTTGGAAGATCTTGATCTACACGATCTCTGGCGACGCCTCCACCCTACGGCCCGGGCCTATTCATACTACTCACACGCCCATAAATCCTACGCGAGGCTGGACCATCTCCTGGTGACGGGTCCAGTCTACGAGCTAGCCACGGCCTCTGATGTAGGGGTCCTTTCCATATCGGATCACGCCCCGGTGGTGGGCACTTTCCGCCTGCCCCCTGTATCTCCCTCGCGAGGAGTCTGGCGTCTCAGGGACACCCTACTACACAAGCAGTCAGTAGTAAAACGTATACGCCATTCGATTGCTGAATACCGACGACACAACGATAATCACGACACCACTCGCGCGACTCAATGGGCCGCCTTGAAGGCGGTACTCCGCAGCGAGTTTATCGCGGTCTCCTCAGCGGAGAATAAGGAACGACAGCTAAAACGAGACGAACTTACGAGCAAGGTGAGGGAGCTGGAATAGGTGCATCAAAGAACGGGGGCCACCGGAGTCTGGAGGCAACTTAAAGCCGCCCGGAAACTTCTGTCCGCACTAGACATGGATAGAGCAGAGTACACGGTGCTACGCCTGAAATACAAGTACTACACTGGCGGTGACAGTTGTGGCCGGCTCCTTGCGAATAAACTTCGCATACAGCACCAGAAACATCGGGTGAAAGAGCTATCGGTTCCCGGCGGGGGAACGGCCACAGAGGATGACCAGATAGCGGACGGCTTCCGTCGGTACTACGCCGATCTCTACACAGGTGTGCCCCCCTCGGCGCAAGCCGAGGCTGACTATCTGGAATCAGTCGATCTCCCCTCCCTTACCTCGGAACAAGCCCAGCACTTGGAGCGGGAGATCAGGATCGAAGAGGTGATCACGGCTATTTCTCTACTCAAACATGGGAAGGCCCCGGGCCCTGATGGGTACACCCCTCTCTTCTACAAAACATTCTGCCAAGACTTGGCGCCGCTGTTGACACGCCTCTTCAATTCGTTCTCTGAGCCGGGGGCTATCCCTCCGGACTTACTCCAGGCGACAGTGTCGGTGATCCCCAAGCCGGGCAAGGACCGGACTGAGTGCGGCTCCTACCGACCGATCTCGCTCCTAAACGTGGACCTCAAGCTCTACACCGGGGTCCTCGCGGCACGTCTGGCACTCCACCTGCCGTGGCTGGTGGACCCGGATCAAGCGGAGTTTGTTCCTGGTAGGCAGACAGTCGACAATACCAAACGGGTGGTCCATGTACTGGAGAAGGCCTCCCGGGTCCCCGGAGAACGTATGCTTCTCTCCATAGACGCGGAGAAAGCATTTGACCGGGTGCACTAGCCCTAACTAGAGAAGGTGCTGTGCAAGCTGGGTGTGGGGGAGAGGTTTCAACACCTGATATTCAACTGCTATAGATTCCGGTCTGTAGTGGTGAGAGTGAATGGTTGCAGCTCCCAAAAGTTTGTGATAGAGAGGGGCACCAGACAAGGGTGCCCGCTGTCACCGCTCCTCTTCGCCCTCTATATGGAGCCATTTGCTCAGAGGATTCGTCAGAACCCTGACGTGACGGGCATCCGAATGGGGGAGTTTGATCACACCCTCAGCCTCTGAGGCAGACAACATGATTTTGACACTTGATGATCCTAGAAAGTCGCTCCCTGCTTGCATCGCCGAGTTGGAAACCTTCGCCACGGTGGCAGGCTTTAAAGTGAACTTGGGGAAATCGGCAGCCCTTGATATCTCGCTATCTACCACCACGAGAACTGAACTACAGAGACTCTTCCCCCTGAGCTGGTCAAGGGATCTGGTGCTCTATGTGGGCATCCTTCTGGCGCCCTCTATTCCTGCCATGGTAACAGCCAATTACACGGCCTTAGGCAAGAAAATCAAGGAAGAATTGACCCGCTGGGGCAAAGGAAAGCTATCGCTGCTGGGCAGAATAGCCGCGGTGAAAATGACCCTCCTACCGCAAGTCCTATATCTCTTTCGGGCACTCCCGCTTCAGCCCCCTAAGGGGTGGATTAGACAAGCCCAGACGGATATTGCACGCTTCGTATGGCAAGGCCGCAAACCCAGGCTCAAGAGAGCCTTGTCCACACTGGCGCCTGAGTCCGGTGGGCTCGGCATACCGGAGCTGCACAAATATTTTCAGGCGGGGCAACTACGATATCTGGTGGAGTGGAGCAGGTGGGAATCTGACAAACATTGGTTATTCCAAGATCAGGCGGTGGCGGGCAGAACGCTACAGGAGGTGCCCTTCCTGCGCAGATCCCATCGCCCTCCCAACCTTTATGCGTCCTTCGTCACGCGGGTCCCACTTCAGGTGTGGGATGCCGTGAACAGTAAACATGAACTCACCACCTTTCCATCTCCGTTTACGCCGATAGTTGAGAACCCAGACTTCAACCCCGGTATGGAGCCCGGAGCTTTCGCGCTCTGGCGAGCTGCTCGGTGCTCTGCACTGTTTCACATGTATGGCCCGGAGGGTGCCATACCCTTCCAGGACCTTCGACGGGAGTTCAACCTGCCTGAAACGGAGTGCATGAGATACATGCAGGCGCGTCACTGGGCACTCCAACCGCAGGTGCGCGACCTGGCAGACCGAAAGCTCACGCCTTATGAACGATGGCTGGTGATGCGTTCCTCAGACGCCAAGCTCATCTGAGATCTCTATAATCTCCTGCAGCCCCCCCTTTTCACATCTACAATCCCGGACGGGATTGCTGGGAACGGGAGCTGGGAAGGCCGCTGAGCCACACTGATTGGGACCACATTTCCTACCGGGCAGGACACTCTGCTTATCACACTGGGCTCACTGAAACGTTCACCAAGCTATCCACCTACTGGTATTACACTCCCGAAAGACTGCACAAAATGAATCATAACATTCCACAGACCTGCTGGCGAGACTGTGGACAGATTGGCACACTTACCCATGTCCTATGGGAATGCCCTTTATCGAGTCCCTATTGGGAGGAGGTGTTGGAGGAGATAGACCGATGCTTCGAAATTGAATTGCGCCGCTTCCCTGCCTATGTCCTGCTAGGTTTGCCCAACGGCCTGATGTATCCCCTGAGATCTAAGAAAGGTAGACAGATAGCGATTGCATTGGGCTCGGCGATCCAGAACATACTTGCTCACTGGCGTACTACCACGCTTCCCACTGCTGTTGGTTGGTTACACAGGTTGTGGCATGTCCTGGGAATGGAAAAGATGTCCCTTATGGTGGCGGGAGAGGGGGACACATTTGAGGAGTTGTGGTTGCCATTCCATACATTGTTACAATCAGAATTCAGGGAATTACCTGTCCCAGATACCTCAGACTGCTACGGCTGACATCCCCGGCAGCCCCGTCCACATGAAATACTCAGGAAGAAAGTAAAGCGGAAGGGGTGGACATACCGCAAAGTTGAAGAAGTGAGGCGTTCTTAGCACAGTACGGAGGGTCGGGGGGGGGGTCGGCAATGGGATGGGAGGGGGCGAGTTGGGTAAGTGGGAGGTGGTTTTTGGGATTGTCTCACCTGCATGTGCACCTGGCATAAGGAACTGAGAAATGATGGACCTAACGCACTGCATTTGCAGGCTGCGCCCCTATAGCGAACTATTTGCACTACCCCTTTCGAGACAAATGTAGTTGTTTATTTGTATTGTTTCTTTTTTCAATGATGCAATAAAATACTGTAACCTAAAAAACAAGAAGGTGTAACTCCGAGGGGAGGAGCTTAGCGCGGTTCCAAGATGGACGTGTGAGCAAAGGGCTCCCGAGACCCTCTTTGCCTCTCGCATCTATCCTGCCACAAATCCTGATTTGAACGACGGGTGCTTATTGCTTATGCCCTGCTGATTCTGGGAACTTTTTTCAAAATTCAAATTGGACGCCGAGAACCGGACTTGCTGCACCCTGAAGTTTGCGGCCTACATCGTAGACCATCCTCGGACTTGAGTCCCCGAGGTACCCAGGTGGCAACTCAACAACAACGGCCAGTGTGACACGCCCACAGCCCCTGTGGTACTTTCGGTTTCGCTACGACTGTCCCGCTCCTGCGAAAGGTCCTACGCTTGCTTTGGATTTTGGCCCTGGGGGGCCATCGAGAGCGGGATCATTTTGACCAGATCCGACCGGCTCCGTAGGAGTTCATCGCTTACTATGGCGGGCAAAGCGGATGCCGAGAAGCGGAACACCAAGGGCACGCATCGTGGTGGTGTTCTTCCAACCCAGACCATAGAGCGCTACACTCGCCCAAAAGGGTCCCCAGGTGGAGCGAGCAAGGCTCTTGAGGGGACCGGAGATGGCACTCCTACAACGGAGGAGCCGACATTGAAGGACATCATGGGAGCCATCACCAGTGTCCGGACGGCTATGGGCCAGCAATATGAAACCCTTGCTGCGAAGATCGACACAGTGGCGATCATTAGGGCGGACCTGGGTAAAACGAATGAGCGGGTCAAGTCCCTGGACATTAAAACTGCGAGCTTGACCACGGATGTCTCGGACCTCCAGGCTGAGGTTCGCACTCTCCGAACCTCCAACGACATGTTTGCCCGCCGGCTGGAGGATTTCGAGGGCCGGGCCAGGCGCAATAACGTTCGCATCGTGGGGGTTCCGGAAAGCTCTGCGGATGTGTCCACAGGCCTTCTGGTGGAGGATCTGGTCCTGAAACATCTTATGCCTAAGAGCCTCAGCAAATTTTTTACCGTGGAGCGAGCTCATAGAGTTCCCGGTGGGAAGCCCAAGCTGGGGGCCGCACCGAGGCCTATCATCGCCAGAATCTTCAATTTTCATGACCGGAACGCTATCCTGCAAGCCTCACGTACTACAGGTCCCACTAAGTTTGACAATGCCTCAATTAGTTTCTATCCAGACTTCACCCAGGCAGTGCAGAAACAACGCATGAGTTTCAACGGGGTGAAGAGACGGCTCAGAGATATGGGACTGAAGTATGCCATGTTTTTTCCGGCCCGCCTGAGGATCGAATATGAAGAGCGGGCATTTTTCTTTGATCGCCCTGAAGTGGTCAGTGACTGGTTGGACACATTGCCATCAAACCGCACCAGCAGCGAGAGTTCGAGAGGTGCCGAGGGGGGTCTGGCTGAACAGGAGTAGTGAGTCTGCATCGGCGAGCCCATTTCCTTGGACTTATAGCAGTGGCTTTGTGATAGATTTGCTTTATAATGTGGATACCCGGGGGTGGGGGGAATCGGGCCTCTTCTTCCTCCTCTGGGGACTTTCTCTCTCTTCTTGTAGGTTAGTTTAATGGGGCGACAGGCACACTGCACGTTGGGGTGGCCTTTTGGTCTAACGCAGGGGTGCAGGGTGGGGGGGTGTGTTTCTCGGGGTTCTTTGGGGGTGGTGGGGGGCCTTTTCCTTTTTGTTTTGTTCGAGGCTGCGCTATGTTCTGGCTTTTATCCTGTGCGCTTGTTCCGGGGCGAGGGGGGCGGAGTGCCCAGTACAGGGATGGGGGGTGGGGAGCTTAGGGTGCTGAGTTGGAACGTTAACGGTCCCGGTGATAGGATAAAGCGGGGGATTGTTTTGCAATACTTGAAACGATATGCCCCAGATGTGATTTTACTCCAGGAGACGCACTTGGTTGGAAATGCATGCCACGCGCTGAACCGACGGGGCTACCGCCTGGTGGCTCACTCAGGATTTACATCTGGGTCGAGAGGGGTGGGGGTCCTGGTAAGAACTTCCCTCCCCCTGGAGATAGATGACGTAATGTTGGACGACAGGGGCCGCTATGCGGCTATTATGGGCCGATGGGAAGGGAAAACGATCTCCATTTTGTCTGTGTATGTTCCCCCTGGCCTGCAGGCCACCACATTTGCTGATTTAGGTAATGTGATCCTGGGGTTTCCTGATGGCATACAGGTGGTGGGTGGCGATTTTAATTCTGTAGTTAGTGGGGATGAAGACCGTAGCCCCCCAAGAGCCCTGCCTGCGGCACAGCTTTGGCTCAGGAGTCTCCTGGACACATTTGGTCTAGTCGATTGTTGGAGGCAACTGCACCCTGGACAGCTCCAGTATACCTTCTATTCGGGAGCCCATGGGAGTCTCTCGAGATTGGACTATATTCTTGTACCAGCAGCACAGATGGTCTCTGTACGGGAAATCAAGCATTTGGCCAGGGGGATCTCTGACCACTCTCCGCTTTGGCTTACAGTTGACATACAGTTGGGTGCCGAGGGCCGGATCGCTCCGATCAACCCCTGGCACCTTCGTAATCCCAGGATTAGATCGGAGGTGGTGAAGTGTATGGACTGCTATTTCGCTGAGAATGAGGGATCGGTATCCTACCCTGTTACATTGTGGGAGGCATATAAACCAGTGATTCACGGTCAAACCCTGTCCCTCATTGCCAGCGAAAGGAAGCGTAAGAATGCTGTGGTGGTGGTCCTGGAAAATGAAATCACTGACTTAGAAAGGCAGATGGAGTCCGGGGTCCCCCCTGAGGTGTTGCATTCTTTGGCCTGAAACAATCTGAATACAAGGCGCTGGTCACTGATGCGGCCAAGGCGATGCACCGTGAGCAACAGGGGCGTTTGCATGATGTTGGAGATAAGGCGGGAAAGTTGATTGCTTGGTTGGACAAAAAACATAGATTGAATCGGGTGGTGCCTGTTGTTGAAAGTATTGTTATTGTTATTGTTAATTTCGATTTATAGCGCGCCCAATCACCTGCAGGCCTCTAGGCGCTTGGAAATCGATGTCATACAATAACTTGGTTCACTCCTGAGAGAGATGCAGCTACAGGACTACACTGTGGTCAAGGCTCTTCTAAACAGCAAGGTTTTCAGAGATTTCCTGAACCGCAGGAGATTCATCTCCCTGCGTAGCCCCTCAGGCAGCTTGTTCCATAATTGGGGGGCCAGGACAGAGAAGGCTCTCCCTCCCTTAGTCACTAATTTGTAGCGGGGGCAGACCAGTAACTGAGCGTCTGATGATCTGAGTGCTCTTGTCGGGTTGTACACTTCCAGGCGGGCTTTGATATAGGCCGGCGCATGGCCGTAAATCGCCTTATGCGCTATACAGAGGCTCTTGAATTCAACCCTCTCCTTAACAGGGAGCCAGTGAAGGTTTTGAAGAAGAGGGGAGGCCTTTGTTCGTCTTGGCACTCTGAAAATTAGCCGTGCGGCGTCGTTCATTACGACCTGGAGTCTGTTTATCGACATTTTTGGGAGGCCAAGGTACAGGATGGTACACGTGTCGTGGACCCGATTGAGATAGTCCAAGTCTTTGCCCAGCACTTTCAGTTGGTTTATGCGCCGGTCTCTGATAGGCCGGAAGAGAACTCGCATTTATTACTTCGGGATATCGCCTTGCCTAGCCTGTCGGATTCCGACAAGGACCTTATGGAGGCGGATTTTTCCACCGATGAAGTAGCGCTCGCTATCCGTTCACTTCGCTCCGGCAAGGTCTGAGGCCCGAACGGCATACCAGTGGAATTGTACAAACTATGCCCCGACAAAATGGCGCCGTACCTTCGTTGGATGTTCCTGTCATCGCGAGATCTCGGATCTCTTCCTCGAGATCAGAGATGGGCATCTATTGTGGTCATTCATAAAGATGGCAAGCCCCGTGATCATTGCTCATCGTATCGGCTGATCTCGCTCTTGAATGTTGAGCCCAAAATTCTCGCAAAACTTTTGGCAAATCGGCTGATTACGGTGATTGCAGACTTGATCCATCCGGACCAGTCTGGATTTATACCTCATCGCAATACCGCGCTCAATCTTCATCGCCTTCATGGCGTCTTGGCAAGGGCGGGGTATCTTGGGGAGCCGGCCATCTTGGTTTCACTTGATGCCTTGATGGCCTTCGACACGGTGGAGTGGCCAGATTTGTGGGCTGCCCTTGCTAAATTTGGTTTCGGCCCTAAATTCATTGGGTGGATTAAGCTTTTGTATGAGCAACCACTGGCACAGGTGGTGGTTAATGGCAGGGCTTCGGAACCTTTCACCCTCGGACGCGGTACGAGACAAGGGTGCCCCTTATCGCCGCTCCTCTTTGCGCTTGCCCTTGAGCCCCTGGCTGCGTGGCTCCGTTGGGAACCATCGTTTAAGGGTATCCGATGGGCGCCCGACTTCGAGGACCGGATATCGGTCTATGCCGATGATATATTGCTGTATCTTACCTCTCCCCGTAAGTCATTGGGTGTCCTGTTTGATGTGTTACACTCCTTTGGGAGGAACTCCAGTTTGGTCATTAACTGGGCCAAGTCCTGTATTTATCCACTCACGGACGAGGGCCCCCTTCTTCCCCGCATCTGCCCGATACCGGTTTCTAGAGTCGGCTTTAAATACTTGGGGATCTACATTTCACTGGATCCAAAAGCCCGCTATAAGCGGAATTTGCTGCCTCCGCTCTCCCGGCTTCGGTCGGACGTTGCGGCGTGGTGTGGCTAACCACTTTCCCCTTTGGGAAGGGCAGCCCTGTTCAAAATGATGTCTCTCCCCCGCTTCCTGTATGCCATTCAAAATACACTTGATTTGGTACCTGCTAGCTATTTTCGTGAGATCGAGGGCTTGCAGAGGAAGTTGGTGTGGGGCGGACGACAGCGTATCGCATTGGCAAAATTGACTTTACCCTGGTACGAAGGAGGTATCGCATTGCTGGACATCAAGCGCTACTACTGGACCTCCCGGTTGAGTGCTGTGAACCACGCTATGTATGGCCCTGTCCCGAGCCCCGCGTTTGAGATGGACAGATGGCAACTGTCCTGGGGCGACTACTAAGCATGGGCGGAAAATCCGTTCCGCTCGCGAATTTTGCGGATTTTCGGTAAATTCGCAATCCGCGAACGCTCGCGAATTTACCGAAAATCCGCTAATTCGCACGCAGTGGATTTTTTTTCCTTGGTGATACAATTTTGCGGCGTGCGGTGTAAGTTCGCAATTGCGAACATGTAGGCAGCAACAATCTCGCACTCGCGAAATTACAAAAATTGCAATTCTGCACAAGAAATCCACTAGCAAGCAGCATAGACCTTCTGAAAATGATGATTTTTATCAGAATAACTCCTCAGGTTGACATTTGCCTGCACTTTTTTGGATTTGAGGCCTTTTGACTTTCTTTGGATCACTTTTGGATTAGAAATCAACTTTCACAAGTAAGCTTGTTTGGGGCATTACAGTTGCTGTAATGCTGTTCTGCAGAAAAACGAGTTTTGCAAAAGTGAAAGCATTCAGCAGGTTCAAAAGTTCAAACTCATCATTAGTAACCATTCCCTGTTGTGCTTCTTGACTGAGGCCCCTCCAGAGTTCAGTTGCTAGTTGCAACAATTGTATGACCCTGCTCTGACCCTCACAGCAGGCTCATAGAATAGCTACAATAAGGCCATAAAAGGTCCTGGAAAAAAAATTGCACTGCAACAGAAAGCAAATTACAGATAAGGAAGCAGGTGCCAGACTGGAATTTTAAAACAGTGGCACATTAATAAATCAACCCCAAATTAATTCATGTCAGTTGAAGCAGGGCTGGTGTGCTTGCTTTTTCCCCCCATAATCTACAGTGATGATGAACCAGATGGTGGCATTGATGTACCAGAGGGTGGCATGGGTGAAACAGAGGGTGGCAGGGGTGAAACAGAGGGTGCTGGAAACCTGTGATGATGAACCAAACGTAGAAACAACATAATCGCGACCGTTGCGAGCCGACATGTAAGTTCGCAATATAGAACTGGTACGAAACCCTTGCGAACTGGCAGAAATCCTTGCGAACACAAAAAAAAAATCCGCTAATTCACAAGAATTCGCGGATTTTGCGGATTGCGAGTTCGCAAATTCGCAAAATTCGCGAACGCCAGATTCGCAAAATTCGCTCATGCTTAGCGACTACAATCGTGCGCTCTATTCTAAAGCCGACCGAAAGCACCTCACAGGCCCTACCGCAGTTGCGGTGCGAGTCTGGGGAAGTGCGACCGCCGCCACTGGATGGGCAGATAAACTGACTAAATTGACCCCTTTGTACGCCGCGGAAGCACTAGGTGGCCTGTGGACGTCAAAGGGCTTCGACAGATGGGATCTCATTGGCATCAGCAAAGTGGGAGACCTCTGGGCTAAGGGCAAAGTCAAAGCCTTCGAAGAACTCCAGCGGGAATACAAACTGAGTGACAGGGAATATTATCGGTACCTTCAAATCAGTCATGCGCTTAACTCGGTTTTCCCGGCTGGTATTATGATCCCAGAGTCCTCTCCTCTTGAGGATAGAGTGCTTGATGGGCACGTCCCCGACAGCACTATATCTCTTATTTATAAGAAACTGATCAACGACCGCTCGGATCTCCTTTTACAATTGCGGAATGATTGGACCAATGACGGGCTCGAATTGGACGATGAAGACTGGCAGGCGGCGATATCTCCCCCCAAAGAGGTCGCGATTCCGGCACGTCTCAGGCTGGTGCAACTTAAGATACTGCACCGGGTGTATGTCACGGGCCCACGACTGGTTCTTATGGGTTTCTCTGTGGATGGGTTGTGCAGGCGTGGATGTGGTATGTTGGCTACATTCTTACATATCCTCTGGGAGTGCCCGGAAGTAGCGATGTTCTGGCGCCGAGTGCATGCGGTTATGGGTGAGGTGACGGGTGTTGTGTTATTGCCTGAGGCCAGACGCTGCCTATTGAATGTCTGGGAGCCGTATGACTGTAACGTTGCTCAAACTCAATGGGTCACATTGGGTAATATGGTTGCTAAGCGAGATATAGCCCAGCTGTGGGGTTCTCAGAGGCCACCATCACTCCTAGCATGGAAAGAAAGCATGGACTGGTCCATGTTTAGGGAAAAAACTGAATAAATCTCCCGTGGCAGACCTAAGAAATGGGGTAGGGTCTGGGGTCAATGGAATGCATACCGTGGAGAGATTTGCACCCCCCCATTCACTGACATTCCTGATCCGCTTCTCCTCCCTTGACTGTGCGTTCCCGATACTTAGCTTTTGTCGATTGCATTGTATTGTTCTGCCCCTGGGCCCCCCCTTCCCCTCTTCAGTATTTCTCCTCCTTTATATTGTAGCATATCTTCCACCCGTAAGGGACAGCCAATCTACCGCACAGTAATGCCTCGACCTTCTTTGTGTTTTGTTTGTTGGTTTTTATTTATAAAATATAAAACGTGAAACCTTTCACTAATCCTATTTATACCACATATTTTTACAAGATCCTGAGGTATCGCTGCCGGACCCCTGGGTTGTCGGCTTAAGAGCTGTGTACTCTGGTGTTGATATTGATGTGTTGAACTGACCAGCCTCCGTGGTTGTAGGTCTGTAACTGTCTCTTTCTTTACATAATAAAGGTTTAAAAAAAATAAAAAAAAGAAGGTGTAACTCCACTTTTCCTGTAGTGAACACACCTCTTGGCTAGCTAATATTCCCACCTGTCCTGGTGCCAAATGGACCCTGGGTAAGGGGTGGAATTTCTCCTGTCTGGGGGAAGCCAGGGTTGCATCTCAAAGATGGCAGAATCCTTTGAAGCATCCTGCCTTCATATGCTGATTACTAGCCATCCTTCTTGAAGGAGGAGACAACACCTTTGGCTAGAGAAGGTATTGGTTCTGACCTCAGAGCGTGGGTTCTCACCTCCGGGGGGACAGAAACACATATGTGTTGGCAGGCTGGTCAATACCAGTCAGCCAGCATACTAGAGGTTGGTAGGTTTCAGGGGGCACCTCTAAGGTGACTTCTGGGTACATGTCTTACTAAATCCACTACTGGCATCAGTATGGATTTATTAAGACAAGGTGTTTGATACCAAACACCATAGGTTTCAGTAAAGCCATCATGTAGCTGGGGAGCTCGTAATGACCAGTGCCCAGTACATATACTTGAGATGGCTTCGCTGTTCACTTGTACTACCTAGTAATTGAACGAGACAGCACAGGGGCATATCTGCTCATGCAGATATGACCACACATGTAATATAATGCACCTTTCTAAGAGCCTCACGGCCATAAGGCCTGCTGTAGGGGTGACTTACATATATTTCATGTAGTGTATGGGGATATGGCACAGGTTTGTGCCATGTTATGTTTTCACTTTTGTCTGCACCATTTCACAGCCTGCATTGGCAGTCTGCATGCATCTTCTGGTGGGTCCCTTAGTGTGATACAATACATGCAGCAGCCTTTAGGGACCCTTTGTGGTACCCATGCCCTAGGTAACTGGGGTTATTTTTAGTAGGGACTTACAGGGGTGCTAAAGATCTTGCCAATCGTGGAACAATTGCACCTTGTGTTTGAGCAAGGACACTGGCACTGTGGACCTGGTTAGCAGAAACTCAGTGCACTCAAGTCAAAGTTGCATCAAATGGCAGGCAAAAAATGGGGGTGACCATGTCAACAAGCATTTGCAATGCAATAGGTCTCGTATTTTTGAAACTTTGATCTATTGGTATCGTACATGACAATGCCTTTTATTATTGCAGATATTTTAAACACATAAAATAAAAGGCGTTGTCATTTACATTGCCAATAGCTCAAAATCTCGCAAATGCAAGACCTATTGCAATGCAAATGCTTGTTTACGTTAGCTGTCCATTTTAGCCATTTTGAACCAATTTCAGTCCCTGGTAGCATGCACACACACATTACCCTGCCCGTGCACAAAGGTTTCTACCTCCACGACGGCCATGCATTATTTTACATTATTTTGGTTCAAGCTGTGTTCTGATTGGCCAGTCAGTCTCTATCTATTTACTAGTACATCAGAGAAAAACACAAGGGGAACCTCAGGTTTTATAACGATATAGGCCACAAACACTGGCGCCCATAAATAGAAATCATTGGTGTTACAGACAGATGGACAACTTAGTGGGGCTTATTTATAGCGAATGAAGGCCGGCCTTGTCGGAAATCCGGAGGTAACGCACAAATTCCTACCGCAGATGCTCAACACACAGAGCCATCTTACTGTTGTACAAACAATGGGATGAGTTTTAAGGTATGTTTATGTCTGTAATAAGATGACAGTTCTTTAATTAGTGTGCAAGTCTGTACGTCGGTCATTCCCGAAAACGTAAAGCCAGCCAGACGGTTAGTACAGTCCAGGCTCCGACGACCAACTACAACATTTTTGTTGTAGCAGGGACGTCTCAAACACGAAGCGCTGCAGAAGAAAGGTGTGGGGCCTGCCTGAGATCAGACTGCACATCCGGGGTGGTGAAAATGGTCGTCGGGTGTTGGACTGTTTATCCAACAGACCACCAGATGGGCCACTTGACTCCTAAAACACACCTACAGCCCGGCACTGCTAACAGGTTTTTGAGGCAAAAGCCTTATTGCCTAATCCCAACGTCGCCCGACTTTAGAATCGATGCTCTGTACTCGGACTGCCCAATGAGCGATCCTCTGGGGCTTCCATAGCCGGAACACAAAACATCTGTAGGTTAATAATGCTTTCAAGAGGTGCCGGGCACTGGCACTGGCACTACATGGAGCTCAGCGTTCAAACGCTGAGCCTGCTCCAGTGGCATACTGTGTGGTCCTTGTACCGGCTCTGCCTGCAGGGACTCAGCCATGTCACATGCCTCCTGTGGGGCGCAGTCCAGTCACGCTGCCCGCTGCAAGTGGCGTAGAGTCTAGTTTTAGTGGCTGCTCCTGTCGCACAGGGTCCCCAAAACTCTGCCTGTCTCTGTAGGGCAGGATGCAGTGCAAAACCTCCTCCTGCAGCAGACTGTCCAGCCATCTGGCCAGGTGCTCTTGTTGCTCAATGCCCTCTCACCGTGCCCGCTCCAGGGGAGAAAATCCAGTCACCATCAATTCTACATTGCCAGATCCACTCAGTGTGCCAGGTGCCCTCTGGTGGTGCAGTCAGTGCCCAGTAACTGTGCCGGTTCCAGTTGCCCCCGAGCGCCTCTTTAGCCCCTCACGTGTGACATGAAAACTCTTCCCACATAGAGTCAAAACAAAAAACAACACCCTAATCACCATACACGGGTAAGATTTAGCAAGCGCCTCATAACGGGTTGGTTAGCGCCAGGGCTTTAAGCGGGCTGGGTCTTGCCGGGGCTCAGCACCAACAGTTCTTAAAAGCAGATGCCGAGACGTCCCCTACCGGGCTCTCCATTTTTACCATCAAGGTGGGAAAAAAATTATAATAATAAGCTCAACTCTGCAATACTACCATCCGTCACTGTTTTCGATGTAACTTCAAAAAGATTCATTTCTCAGTTTCATATAGGGCAAGCATGAGCACCAGTTACATTATACAAAGACATATTCATGTCTTGAATCACAGGATGTTGATCCCATGTGAGGCTCCAACCTGCTTTCTCAACTCAAAGGTGGGCAGCTCTAGCCTTAGGCCACATCCTCTCCCACAAGAAGGGAAGCATTCTGAATATTTTATACAACGAAGTCATAGCTGTTGCTTATTTATCTTATGCCATTTATAACCATTGACAAAACCAATAGTCCTGGCTTGTGGCAGGTTTTATGTTACTTATTGTATTAGATATATGGATGCAATGACAGAAGCAGCAAAATACCAGTCGGCGGTACACTACGCTAAGCACAGATTTTTAACTTATTTGTTTTAAGCCACACACTTCATTACAGAGGCTGCGCCCCTATGAGAACCCCTCCCCTAGTTTTTTCATCCCACTTAAAGCCCTGGTTGGTGCTATATCAATGCTACAACTGTAGTCCAGCACTAACTCTATGCTCTGCCGGCCGCAGTGGTGCAGAGTCCAATCACCGTGCTGGGTCAGTGATCCAGCAGATTGATTAGTCACCATGCCTACCTAAGTGGTGCAGGGTCCATTCTCGGTGCCTGCCTGAGTGTGGCTGTTCCAATAGTAATGTTTAAGAAAGAGTCCCAGCGCCCAATCACCGTGCATGCACCAGTGCAGAGTGCCCAATCATTGTACCTGCTCCATTGAGTGACGTTATAGTCCTCATCATTAGCAGATAGAAGGCCCCTCTCGCCTCTCACTCAGATGCTCTCCATGCCTTCGTGGGCCAGCGCCTCTTAGAAGACCGGGCCCTGCTCATCCCTTCTCTGGCTGTGTTGGTTTGTTGACATGGCAATCGACGCGGAGAAAGGCCAGTGCGTCCAGATGTGCTTTACTGGCATGTTTGGGTCTGATCCTATGAAGGTCTGTAGGTCCACCACTGGTGCCCCCTCCCCGCAGTGTCAGCGCACCACCAGGATGCAGTCGGATGTTGGCATGTTCTTCTAGGATGGCGCTCAGTGGCATTGGTGTCTTGAATGCCGCACAGGGCGCTTCTTACATGTTTCCCTCTCCTCCGAGGTGCAGTGACACCTGCTGGACACCCAATGCTGTGCACTCCATCAACCGGCCTGCGACGAGTCCCGTCCTGCAATGACCTGAGGTTGCCGCGCCTTCTCAGCATTGTATTTGTCAAGATCAGTGCTTGATGTGGGCTTCCAGGCACTTGGCGGTCGATGAGTCAGTGTTCCTGCCCACGAGGCACTGATGACTGCACTCATGATATAACACTCACAGTCAACAAAGTATTATCCCGGTGCACTCGCAGTTTCATAAATTATCAACTAAGTTAGTTCATTTCATGAGAAGATACTCTAGTCGTCACACGTAGTCTAAACGTGCCTTGAAATATCCAAGAATGTTGAGGGTAGAACACGCTATCCTCGAGGCTGAGCACCCATTATACAAAGAAAACAAGTATCTACTCAAAGTTCATTGGTTTTATTTGCTTCATCCAAATTTTGCAGTTCATAAGTTCTGTCTGTTTAAATGAATGATTCTGACCGACATAATTCAATTCTTATGTAGCCATGTCATGATACAATTTTCCAATGTTTCAATACACCCAATGCATTTCGGGTCCATACCAACATGACCCTTTGTCAGGGGTCTGAAAATAAAGCGCAAACAGGACCAAATTAGTCACTCTCCAATTTCAAAGACAACACAGTACATTGCACTTAATAACCAAAAAAGTAGAGAATTCAAAGTACCGCCTCAGCGGAAGGTTGAACGTCACCAACTAACATTGTTTACCAGTCTTAACCACAAACTGAGTTAAGCAATTACCAATTTGTCTCACATACACATCTTTAAACATAAAACGAAAACATCCCATTCCCACTTACGAGTCACAGGACGCGGCTGCGTCTTCACGGATGTGGTTTAGTTTCCGCGTTCATCAGCGGATGTTCACATAGCCAGAACTTTGATCACGTGATCGGGACCGCGACCAATGGCAGCGCGGACCAGCCGATCATGTGACAGGAGTATCTCGGCTTTAAAAACAATCGGCATGAAGTGCTCCCGATGTTGAATCTCTAACTTTATGCGTGTCAAAGTAAAAATGGCAATACACAATGCTGAAGTGTTGCGTGATCTGATTCTTACTCAGGAAATTGTATAAATTAAAACGGAAAAACAATAAACACTGAATAATATACGGGGATCAGACATTATCGAAAGTCAATGCACAAGATCAGTGTGTTTATAAAAAACATGCATGTTCAATCCGATCGTTTAGCCCGATGGGCTGGGTTGAGTTCAATTTTTTTATCTAGTAGAACGTGGGCGGAAATATATAACCAAAAGAAATGGCAATCTCAACCACAAAAAAAACCTGATACTACATTGTCACAAGAAAGCGTTGTTTCAGATTCAGACATCGCACAGAGCCGACCACCAATCAGCACAACAGCTAAACAAATAGTTAAACCTTCCACAAGTTCAACCAATGTTCAACGACTGTCTTTTTTAGACATAAGTCCGGCAGCAAATGCTCTTCCAACGACAAGCCATGTACCAGAAGGTCAAAAAGAAAAAGAAACGAAGAGGAAGTGGCCAGAAGGACACGGAGTCAAGTACAGAAAGTGATCTAGTGATTAACATTTCATCGAAACAGTTAACCAAAATGCAAGTATCACTGTTGAACAAAGGAACTACGTTTGTACCCACATACAGATCAAATGCAGGCGAAACAGAAATAGCACTTTTTAAATTCTTTCGGAATTTGAAACTGAGGTACTTTTTTAAGGACATTCATCAAACTCAAGCATCTGAACCATGGGATCATGAGTTTAAACCGCCCAGTGCATTTTGTGCTCCCACAACTCACAAGACCATAGAAGCGTTTGAAAGGGCTGTAATGTCCGAAACACAGAAACTTGCTTTTGCCAAACCCAAGAAAAACAATTTAACCATCAAAGAATGGAACACACTGAAAAATTTGACTCAAGACAAAAGTCTCATCTTTCAAAAAGCTGATAAGGGCGGCGCCCTTATAGTGATGGATATGGAATTTTACAAAATGAGCGTCGACAATCATGTTTACAATCAAGAAATCTACTTACCACTCGCAGGAGATCCAACACAAGAATATCAGAAAGTTCTACAACAAATTTTGGAACACGCATTTACCATGAAATGGATCAGTCAAAAAACATATGCATTCTTTCAATTGAAACATCCCAGAAGGCCGCAACTACACATGTTGCCTAAGATTCACAAAGACCCTGTAAAAGCACCTTTTAGACCCATTGTCTCGGCTTGTGGATCAATCTCGGAACCACTAGGGAAATTCGTAGACAAATTCTTGCAACCATTAGTTCAAAACAGTGAGACATACATTAAGGACACCACAGCTTTTTTAAATATGCTCAATTGTGTAAAACTGAACCATGAAGAATCATATTTGTTATGCACCATAGACGTGGTCGCATTATACACCTCCATCCCACACAAAGAAGGCATTGAAGCGCTCGAATGGAGCTTGCTCAACAGCAATTTAGAAGAGTATCAACAAATCTTGATCTTGCAACTTATGCAATTTGCTTTATACCACAGCTATTTTGAGTGGAATGACCAATTTTTTAATCAATCCAATGGCACCTCTATGGGTTTTGGGGGAGCTCCCTCATATGCAAGCATCTTCATGCAAAAGTTTGAGAGAGATTTCATTTTGAGTAATCAAATTTGGATAGATGGCTTGATCATGTTCAAGCGGTTCATTGATGATATCTTCTTGATTTGGCGTGGACCAAAAGAACTACTTGAGATCAATATCGGGAAACTAAATACTCACAATGAAAGATCTAAGTTCACACACAACATTTCAAATGAAACCATAGCATTTTTGGATGTCCAAATCACTTTAAGCAATAATGTCATCAGTACAAAAGTCTTTCATAAATCTACTGACAGAAACGCGAGTCTATTATTCCAAAGCTTCCATCCTGAAGCTTTAAAGAAACATTTGCCAACCTCCCAATATATCAGACTCAAAAGAATCACTTCCAATGAACACGAAGCAAAGATTTCAATACAAAAACAAACAGAAAAGTACAAATTGAGAGGTTATCCCACAGACATCTTAGAAAAAGCTTTAACTAAAGTTGACAAAATGAAGAGAACTGATCTACTGGTTCCTAAGCTCAGACAACCGCAACAAAAAACTATTTGTGTCCTAAAATATTCTTCGGATTCTCACAAAATCAAAAACATCATAAATAAGCATTGGCATTTGATTCAGACCGAACCTGACGTCAACAACTTGTTTGACAACAAAATCACGTTCGCCTTTCAAAGGTCTAAAAATCTCAAAGAATTATTGAACACTCCGACTAAGCCCAAAATAGCATGGAAAGGAATGTCTAAATTGCAATAATGTGATAACAGGAAAAACATTCATGCACCCCACGAAAGGCTTTCCAATTGAACTGCATCACTCTAGTACATGTGACACCGCCAACTGTATTTATTTAATCAAATGCCATTGTGGAAAAATATATATTGGACAAACTGAGCGTAAGATTAAGGTCCGGATCACGGAGCATAAGAGCAATATTAGACTAAGCAACATGAAATCTACTTTGGCAAACCATTGGAAAGACATGGGGCATCAAATTTCCCAACTGAAATTCATGGTGAACGAGACTATCCAACAACACCCCGACATGGATCCTGTGAAACAGAGACTAAGGGCAGAATTCTACTGGATAAAAAAATTGAACTCAACCCAGCCCATCGGGCTAAACGATCGGATTGAACATGCGTGTTTTTTATAAACACACTGATCTTGTGCATTGACTTTCGATAATGTCTGATCCCCGTATATTATTCAGTGTTTACTGTTTTTCCGTTTTAATTTATACAATTTCCTGAGTAAGAATCAGATCACGCAACACTTCAGCATTGTGTATTGCCATTTGTACTTTGACACGCATAAAGTTAGAGATTCAACATCGGGAGCACTTCATGCCGATTGTTTTTGAAGCCGAGATACTCCTGTCACATGATCGGCTGGTCCGCGCTGCCATTGGTTGCGGTCCCGATCACGTGATCAAAGTTCTGGCTATGTGAACATCCGCTGATGAACGCAGAAACTAAACCACATCCGTGAAGACGCAGCCGCGTCCTGTGACTCGTAAGTGGGAATGGGATGTTTTCGTTTTATGTTTAAAGATGTGTACGTGAGACATATCGGTAATTGCTTAACTCAGTTTGTGGTTAAGACTGGTAAACAATGTTAGTTGGTGACGTTCAACCTTCCGCTGAGGCGGTACTTTGAATTCTCTACTTTTTTGGTTATTAAGTGCAATGTACTGTGTTGTCTTTGAAATTGGAGAGTGACTAATTTGGTCCTGTTTACGCTTTATTTTCAGACCCCTGGCAAAGGGTCATGTTGGTATGGACCCGAAATGCATTGGGTGTATTGAAGCATTGGAAAATTGTATCATGACATGGCTACATAAGAATTGAATTATGTCGGTCAGAATCATTCATTTAAACAGACAGAACTTATGAACTGCAAAATTTGGATGAAGCAAATAAAACCAATGAACTTTGAGTAGAAACTTGTTTTCTTTGTATAATGGGTGCTCAGCCTCGAGGATAGCGTGTTCTACCCTCAACATTCTTGGATAACACTCACAGCCCACATATTTTGGGGGCGTTTGATACATCCTGAGACAGTTTTTTAAACCAGCCCCAGCCCCAGTAGCCCAGGTCTGCAATCTTCGAAATAACGTCCCTGGTGCCAGGCGCTGCATGTGTCATTAATACGGCCTCTAAGCGCTTAACGTTCTCCGTACCGAGCGCGTCCAAGAGCACATTGTAAAGTCTTTCATCCAGCAACATCACCACAGGCCCAGATTAACGCATTCATCCAGGTAGAAGGTGTCCCCCTTCCTCCCCCGGGGACGGGGGGTCCAGGAGCCACGGGTGCAGCACCAAACATGCCGAGAGAGGTGCATTCAGGGCTTTAAGTGGGATCAAAAAGCAGGGAGTCTTTAATGGGACGTGGACAGAGGCATCTCGAAAAATGCTGTATAAGGGGCGAGGGCTATAAAACTAAGGCCGTGGCCTAAATCAAGGGAAGTAGGATCCTCCTCACAAATTCATCGTCTGACTCAGCATTTCTATCTGAAATCAGTAGCAGCACAATGACTACCATAAGCAGTAAAACACTTCACAAGCTGCATGTTTATTTCTGTGAGGTAATAAGTGCTATATAAATGGTCCTTTCCGAGCTGCAGCGGGGATAAAGTACTAAATAATTTCAGTAGAGCAGAAACACTGCCCAAGAAGCGAGGTTAAGGCTAAAATGACACAGGGCCTAGGACTGGAGGATAAAAGCGGCCTTTCTCCTTTTCGATGAGAAGAGCACATTCACTTGTACTCTCTCCACTCCACACCGGGCCTGCAGCAAAGCATGACAAAAACAAGCATCGATCTCTTGTTCGTATGGGGCCATGTGTTTCTAATTAGAAACACATGGTCCCATAAAGATAAGAAAGCGCTTTGCGACAGCAGCAAAGCAGGCGACCCAGTCCTGATCGGATGCAGTCTGATTATTGATTGACACAAGTTTGATGATTTTACCTTGCTGTGAATGTAACTTTTTAACCTTCATAGTGTGAAACATGAGCACTCGCTGAATTCTTTGAGGACCCTAATGTACTGATTTGATGACCTGTCTCATTTGCAAACTTTGATTCATCAGATAGCTCTTAATGTGCTCCAGAATTACACAAAGAAAAGTGCTAACCAGTGTAGGAGGTACCCGTGCAGTAACTAAGGTGCTCTAATTCTGTGGACTTTCTCCTGATACCCTCTCTCTGTTGTCAGTTTAGCTTGGGTAAGGGTTTACAGACTGGCTAGCAGAGGAATTGACTGATTCATATTTGCAGGCCAATCCTGGGGACAGTACTTCATAATTTACAGTGCCAACAGGCCTGATTTAGAGTGGGAGAACCCCAATTTTTAAAGCCATAAATGGCTTCAAATTAGCTTTTTCCCACCTAAAATCACCCCCCCTCTTCCGTGCAGTTTAGTGGAGAAAATAAATCTCCCACGACTACTTTTTCAGACTCTCTCTGTTTTCAAATGTTAACATAAAAAGATGTGTATTTCACATTGCATATCTGATTTAAGAATACCAGGGTCCAGTATACAGGAAGAGGCATTTCTGAACGGGTGTATATGGTGAGGTAATGTGGGCAGAGTACTGGAAATATATCTATAGTATAGGTAGTCTGGATGTTCTAATTCAAATATGTTAAGAAACGCACTGCCTTCCATTTACCAGGGCTGGGCCGGTGTCCGGTCACTTCATCCCCTTCAAAATCTGCCTGGTGCCTGTGGGCTCTGTGCTGGGGAAACATACTGCCTGCATCCCCAGCTACATGCAGGCAAAATGACTGCCACCACACGCCCACGTTCACACTGAGTGTGAAAAAAACGTTTCTAAATCATGGCTACTACTATCTTCTTGGGTTATATGACAGTTTTGGAATGTTGTCTCGGAGGTAGGCAGAAAGGCCCCCATTCATTGACTTGAAGTGGTAGTCTCTTTATCGGCAGCTGGTCCTACCCCAGGAACTGACCTCCAGCGCCATTACATGTTAGCTGACTAGGCACTACTAAATTCAAAATGAAGAGAAGGCAGATTGTATGGATTCAATAAATCAATCAATCAATCAAGAACTTTTAAAGCGCACTACTTACCCGTGAGGGTCTCAAGGCGCTGAGGGGATGGGGTGCTGCTATTGCTCGAAGAGCCAGGTCTTGAGGATTCAGATTCAAATTTGTATTTGCACTAATTTAAAACCATAACAATGCAATCCTAAAGCATGGATGACACCAGCCCTGCAGAATCTAAAACCATGGGTTATTCCTACAAACTAAAGGAATCAATATCCACCTAATAATTTAGAACAAGAGAACAAACTATTCATAGCATTATCTCCCGGTTTAACAATGATCAGGTCTATTTTTTTTTATTTTACAATATGTAACGGCCTCTTTGCACACTGGAAGTATTTTGGCAGACTTGAGATCAGGTGCCCGCCGGGCATTGGCCTTGGCAGGCCTGCAGCATTGAACATCCCTAAGTAAGTGACCTTTATGGCTTTAGAATGGTTTCTGGTGCTTATCTTAGATTAAACACAGGGATTAGGAAAAACTTCAAGAAGAAAGCATGGTATGCATTGGCTGAGTAGTCAAACTTCCATGAGGGTAATCATTTCATGCTAATAGACGTGCATCTCATCACGGAACAAAATGTTTTCTTGTAAGCGTGTGTTTGTGTCCTCATGGAAGCGTTCACTGATGGAACCCAACCCCCCTGTCCTCTTCTTCCTTGGTTCCGCAGATCCTGACGGCCAGCGGGGACGGGACATGTGCTCTCTGGGATGTCGAGAGCGGGCAGCTTCTGCAGAGTTTCCATGGCCACGGAGCAGACGTCTTATGCCTTGACCTGGCTCCATCTGAAACGGGGAACACCTTTGTGTCTGGGGTAAGCAGGGCTGCTGGCCTCGCGTGAAGCCTGGTCTTGTGTTTAACTGAGTTTTCCTTCTTTTGCTTTAGTCATCCAGTTTCATCAGAGTTGTGGACTAGCAGCCACTAGTTTCCACATTATTAGACAGTTTTTTCGCCCCTGAATGAGGACTCATTACAACCTCTTGCTGCCTCTCTTGTCTCCACAGGGGTCCTGACCCAAGTCTGGACCTTCACTCTATAGGGGGGTTCACTTGATTCATTGCTGATGGATGTGAAAAACACAATATAAGAATGGTGAATTAGCAGCGGAAAATAAGGTTAAATGAAGTGCAAATGAGGAGGCGGATATTAAAAAAAGAACACAACGCAGCACAGCACCCAACGAGTCTGCGCTGCTTTGCGTGACAGGAAGGGAGCAGTAGGGTGACCTACTGTCAAGGGTGAGTGTAATAATTCAGGACAAAGGGTCAAAATTCAGGACAAAATTCAGGACAGGGGGTCAAAATTCAGGACAAATCTTCGGGACAAAAGGTAGGTTTTACAGACACATCAAAGGAGGTCGCGCAATAGTATATAAGTAATCCCATTTATATCCAAACATATTCATCCATTTGCAAACCTAGCCATTGTGTATCCTTCCAGCCATCATTTCACTCATCCATCCCTCCATCCACACTTTCACTCATCCATCCATCCACCTTTTCACCCTATCCATCCGTATACTAATCCATCCACTCTTCCATCCAGCCATTTCCAGCTATCCTTTCACTTACTCATCCATCCAGTCACTCATCCTTCCACCCATTCACTTTTTTAGTCATCCACCCATCCTCCCTTTCTCTCTCCATTGACCCTTTCACTTAGCCATCTTTCCTTCCATCCATCCACCCATCCTTCTACTTATCCACTCATGAATCCATCCATTGACCCTATCACTTATCCATAATTTCGCTCATCCATCCACACATTCACTCACCGATCATCCACCCTTTCACTCATCCATCCATCCTTTCGCCTAGTATCCATCTATTCACCTTTTCAAAAATACATTCACCAATCCATTCACCAATCCATCTATCCATCCATCCATCCATCCATCCATCCATCCATCCATCCATCCATCCATCCATCCATCCATCCATCCATCCATCCATCCATCCATCCATCCATCCATCCATCCATCCCTTCACTTACTCACTCGCCATCCTTTTCATATTAATTATGAGCTGAGCCTTCGCCTGCAGGGTTCCAGACAGAGGAGGCCCATCAAAAATGTCACACTTGCTGTAGTTCCTAAAGCAAGGGGTGGGGTGGTGGAGGGTTCACTATGCTCCTGCAGAAAGGCAATCTGAAAAAGTAGAAGGCATGAGTCATGCATGATGCGCAGTGCTAGGACATGAGGTGACTGCGATATGGTGTTGTTTCCAGGGCTTTAAGCAGGATGAAAAAAAGGGGGGCGTCTCTCAAAAGGGGGTGTTCGATGTAATTAAGGGCGGGGGTTAAAACACCTAAGCTAAAAATCTGGGTTTAGCTTTAGAATAGTGTGCCACTGGACTGGTATTTTGCCTCTTTTGTCATTGTATCCAGATAAATAACAAATAACGTTACACCTACAAGTCAGAAGTATTGGCTTTGTCAATGGTTGTTAAATGCATACACTAAAAATGCAGCAACCATGGCTTTGTTCAATATAATATTGAAACTGCACTTTTCTAAAATGATGAGACTAAAAGAACTCTAGCCCGGGCACCTTCTTTTCAACTTTTTTCACCAGCTTCTTTGAATTAACTGGATTCTGTAGCAGCATTTGCATGTTTGCACATTCCTTCCATCTAACAAAAGGCGTTGCCCTAGACCGAGGCAGGAGGAGGCCCACCGCATGCAGTAACACTCCAGACGGGCCCATTGTCATTCTGTATGTGGCAATCGTCAGCCCCAAACAAAATGACAATGGGCGGGAGGGGCTGCTCTTTTGCTCCGGGAGGTGTGCTCAGCGGGCCCATCAAGGTGCTAAGGCTTCTCGTAGGGGAGCGGTGCTGCTCTCATGCGATGGTCAAAATTACGGACAAAAGGCGTCCGTAAAAAGGATCCTCACGGACAACGGACGTGAGGTCCAATTTACGGACTGTCCGTGAAATTTACGGACGGTTGGTCACCCTACTTGCAAGTCAGTGCCAGCTTCCTAAAATCACAGGGTTTCCAATTGCAAAATGACGCTTTGCTATGAACTAAATGTGTATTGCAAACCGGTAAATTCATTTCTGACTAGCAAAGCAGGTTTAATAGCCCTTTTCCGAATCACAATTGGGAAGAGGTGCAAAAGGCGTGCCGCCACCGAATTGTCATTGAAATTGTGCGTATCAATGCTTTGCGTTGAAAGTTGAGGCTGCAAATGATTGAAAAGCAACTGACCCCTCAAAGGAGGTGGTAACAGAGGGGATGCTGTCCCATTATACAGCTTCTCCTTTGGGAATTTTGTCGGGCAACCTCAGGGCGAGCAGGCTTTGGGTCATAAAACTATTACCTGCTCCCTTGCTGTGTTCCCAAAGGGGATTTTTTTAAACCAGCGAAGAATAGCTGACATCATGAGAGGTCGTATCTACAATGAAGGTAGCCAGGCAGTGTGAGAAGTTGGCCCGATATGCAACGTTCGCTATTCTAGCGACCGCTATGTATCGTTCCAACGACCCTTATGGTGTTTGGTTGTAAGTCAACCTATAGACCAGCTATCCTAGTAGCGTGGATACAAGCAGTCTAAGGCTAAAGACTCGAGAGGGCGCGTTAAGCCAGCTGTTTACCACACATGTACCCCTTGAACACCCAGTGAAAGGACACCACACAAGTGTTATGAAAATAAACAAGATATTTATTAAGATTCACAACAGCCCTGGACTCTTTATGAGGACAGGGTACTAAGCACAAACCAAATCTCTTAGGAAAATACTTCAAGTGCACAATTAAAACAAGTGTCCGAGGACACGGAAAGTTTAAGGTCTCGGGCGGACCCGATAAGGCAAGTCGGAAGCGAGGGACTCGGGACCCTAGAGTAAAGAGGCTATGCAGGCACCGAAATGCCGAGTTACCTAGCCACGAGGGCTGCGGCGGCACAAGTCTTACAGGCGTCGGGGTCTTCGCTGACGAGCCAGGAGCCGGAAGAAAAGGAGTTGCTGGCCGGCGACCAGTGATGAATAGTTCGTAGAGATCCAAGCCTGGATCAGAGATTGTTGATACCTGAAAGCAGAGGGGACCAAGTTCGTACTACTAGCCAGTAGTCAGAGGGTACCAGGATGGCACCGGTTGGCCGTCACCTCGACCAGGTGAGTGGGCGACGCTAGGCTCTGCAGTCTCACGGACCAGGAGGCGTTGTCGGCGACCACGGTGGAGGTGCGAGCTGTTCCACGAAGGATGATGCTGTCGGCGTCGCTGGGCCCAGGATGGGGCAACAAGCCTTGGCAGATCTCAGGGCCACGTGGTGGGCCAACTGGTTCTAACCGGCAGATGCGTAGTGAGCACCGGGGTGCCACTCCGCAGTCACCTTCTCGCAAAAGCCCTACCTACCCAGAATACACAAACCCTGTCTGGGACGGTGCGAACACCGCCCTCGACAGGAAACCCTTTGTCCAAGCTCTCCTCGCTGGAAGGACTCCCAGCAGCAGGAGGTCAGACTCGTGTCTGTGGTGGCAGCATCCATTTTGTGAAGCTGAGGCTTTAGTTAACTTTAACCGGGGTTCACAGTTACGTACATGTCGTGTCCCTCTAGAAGGGCGGAATGCTAACCTCGTTGCCAGAGTTGGTGAGAGGGCAGCATCCCGATTCGTATGACACCTTACTCGACATGTCTTGATAACGCGACACCGAAGTTACCGATGTGGTACGCGTTATCATGGAACAGCCATTGGGTCTTGACTCCGCAAGCTGCAACCGGGCTCGGCTCGGGCCAGAGCCTAGTTCACACGAGCCCATGCACTCTGCCTTCAGGATTGTCAAGGCCTGCCATAGGAGTGACTGATAGGAACTCGAGCGTCCATTGTATGGTTAGATATAGGGCTACTATATCTAAAGCAAAGTGTGATTACACGACTTCGCCCCAGCTGTCATGCAGCCAGTTGTGTCAAATTTAGGAGGCCAGCCAGGGGTGGCATAATACATGCTGCGGCCCCTGGCGGCCCTGGGTACACCTATGCCCTGAGTTACAGGGTCTGATAAGGTGGCCCAGTACCAATTGGTAAATGCACCTAGGGTACATATCGTAATTTAGAAAGAGAACAGCCAGGCTGTGGGTCTGATTAGCAGGCCCACAGCCAGAGAAAGTCGTAAACCAGTGAAACAAAAGCGAAAAATCTGGGTGATCATAGGATTGCAGACCCTACTCTCCTACAGGCAGGTTCCCTCAGATACTGTACACACGTCTGCAATATTGACAACCACGATCCACCCTTTCTCCATGTGCTATCTCAACATAGTGTTTCTCCAGTTCTATTTTTCGTTCTGATCTATAGTACCTACCTAAGATTGATGATTTCACAGCACTGGAAAAGGCAATCTTCCCAAACCAAGAAGCAGTGTGCACTTCTTGCATGTAATTTCATGTTTTCTGCTTTCTGTTTCTACACTATATAATGCAGGAAGGAGACGGGAGAACTGCAGGGGTACCGTTGTATGGAGGAGGCTCAGCCGTTTTGCCGGGTGAGGACAACCGCACTACTATTGCTTCGCGGGTGCCGCTTGCAGCCGTTTTGCCGGGTGAGGACTTTGGACACATCATCCCCGCTGTCACCGAGGAAATTTGCCGACATTTGGGACGACCACCGTGTGCAACTAGGGGCCGGGACTGCGAGACCCAGGGTCCACTGCGCTCTAACAACACAGCGCACCTGGTGTCTCTTTCCAACTCCTGCTATACCTATTTATTCACGCCCATAAGCGCGAACGCGGGCCGCACGCGGGCGTGCGCCGGGCTAAGCCCGGGCAAAGGGCGGGCCGTTTGAGACTGGTAGAGACCGGGACCGGCCCACCTCCTTTTGCTCCTACCATATTTATCGCACAATGACTACCAGAGAGACAAGGAGCAAGAGCATGTGGGGAGCCGGATCAGCAAAAGGCCCCCTGGACAATTACTTTGTCAAAGCGGGATCTCTTATGATTGACGAAATTTCGGTCCTGGAAAGGTGTGAATCCCAGGAAATTGAATGGGTGAAAAGATCCTCTTTAGGCCCTATAGCTCACACTAGGACACCTGAAAATAGACTAGCATGCATGGAGTCAGACACTGGGGACAATGGGGCTAGCGGGATGTTAGCCTTGTCTGATATAAACAATTCTACCCTCCATAGCAATGTTAGCAGTCCTGACGAGCTAAGCTTACTAGCCCTACCCAGGTCCCAAGACAATGCCCCCCCCCCACACCCTCCGTTACTATAGGTAACACGGTTGTCACTAATAGTATATCCAGTGATCCTACACAGGGGGAAAGGGAAGGAGCCATACCAAAGAGGAAAAGAGGGGCACAAAATGCGGGGGGCCTAAGGCTAAAGTTGCAAAGCCCAACCTTGTAAATGCATGTAATAAAAAGGGTCCACCCAACAAGGGATCACCACAGCCTGATCATGCTCAGGCCCCTCCCACCACAATTCCATCTCCACAGGCACTTGATAATGCAAACCCCTCTCGTCCAAATACAACTAATGGCGAAGAAGACATTACCATGTCTAACATTGCCGCTCTCCTGAAGTCACTAATAAGCCCTCTAAAGGCACGCCTAATAAAGATCGAGGCCAGGCTTGTGACCATAGAGAAAGCAACGGTCCAATTAGTGGACACTCACAAAAAAGATAGCAAGGTAGCTGGAGAAAGGGGGGAGAACCAGGAACAAGAAGACCACACTAGTGCCCCCAGTGAAGGATGGTAACTCAGCACCCATAACATTACAGAGTCAGCAGCCTACACCACATACTGCTATCCCCCTGCCAACAGACTGTGCTGCACCTCCCAGTAACACCGAGAGGGTACCCACAGCCATACACGGAGCAAATGTCAGCACAAAAAAAATCAGGCCAGTTAACTTGCCACCGGAGGCAAGCCCATACACAGTTATTCTAGCGGGCGTTCCCGAGTTAAAACTAGACTCTAATGAACCTGTTCGGGCATTAAAAAACAAGGTGGTTAGTTGGCTCAGCACATATAGACCACTCCCCCACGGAGTTATGAGCGAGGTTCTTATGGTAAGGAGAGTCCTTTGGCTAGGTTACTCAAGGAAATCAATCACTGGAGATTGTGTCCTAATTAACTTTAGGGATCCCAGGACCGTCTCCCATATATGTAGATGGTCGCACCCGGACCAGGGGACATCTATCCAGGCCCTACCCCTTTCCTTTTTTTACCCACCAACGGCATGGACACACGAAGAGGTGGGATGGGAAACAATTCTCAGGAGGTGGGAGGGTGGGGTTGGTAGAGAGAGCGAGGAGTCTTCCACCATTCCAGACCTCAGCACTATGCCCACCTCCCGACATTTAACAGATTTAGTTGTTTAGACATGGTCGACTGACAAGATTTGGCCGGGATGGGGGAGGCCGGCGGACGATTGGGGGGTCCCGAAAAAACGAAAATTACCCTCCCCACTGAACTCTGTGATAATTTCTCTGGTGAGATTAATAGGGAGGAGAAGGGAAACATTTTTATGGCGGCTCAATTGACTACTGCAGGGCCCCGATCCGTCTTGCCAGATAATTCAGTTGAGTGGGAACTAGTGCCAAGTATAAGCGAGACAGATACTCTATCCTTAAAAAACCCGGATCATAGATCACCTTCTTTAAAGATATTATCGTGGAATGTGGCTGGCCTGGGGAACAAGCTGAACTGCCCGGACTGGAGTTTATTTATAGAGGGTATGGAGTTATGTATTTTCCAAGAAACCTGGGCGAGAGAGGAGGTCGATCGTCCAGGCTTCGCTACATTCTCCATCCCGTCGAAATGGGGGAAAGGGCCGCCCCTCAGGAGGCCTTGCAACGTGGGTGGCAGTGGACTTGGGTTGTAAAGCAAGACTACTTGATACAGACTCGGAGGATAACTCTGGGGGTACTCCTGGAGTGGCCCAACTTGAGCAGATTGGCTGTAGTTAATGTCTACTCTAGGGTGGTAAATATCACAAAGGAATCACGTACCATCGACGAACTATCAACTTTCCTAAGCGTCAATCCACAGGGTATACCCTTTCTGGTAGGAGGGGACTTAAACTGTCATTTCAAGCCTCTTCTAGGATTACTGGATGGACTTTCCTTAGAGGAGGATGCAGTGTGGTCTATACCCCCCACATCAGGTCCTCCCCCCAGAGCCTGGACCCCTCTTGCCGTTCAGATCACTGGCTTAACCCTGAAACACGGTGTGAGGGCGTGCAATGGACGTAATATCTCTGAATCCCCCCCCCAAATGCACATACAATAGAGTAGGCAGGGAGTCGAGACTGGACTACATGTTGGTCCAACTCGCCTTGTGGTCGCATATCATTGATTTTAATGTGATCTTGAGGGAAGATAGCGACCACAACGCGCTCGTACTGGAATATGCACTCCCCGGTTCAGTTGTAAGAGAGGTAGCGGCACCCGCACCAGCATCTGCGCTGCCACTGGCGAACAACAGACGGAGAATGAGGTGGGAGAAGATAGCAGTGAATGCAGAGAAGATTTCAGGGCTTTATGCCCGGGTCATCCCTACACTCGATAAGGTATGCGCAATTATGGGGTTTTCTAGCACACAGGATGTACATGAGCAACTGTGGTTGGCGCACGAGGATCTTATAAAGTCCGTAGCTGAAGTTTAATTCACTACAGGAAAGAGAGGGGGCAGCGGTTCCAACCGCCCAACCTGGTACAACGCAACATGCCGCAAGGCCAAATCAGATCTGTTGATTTTAATTAAGGCGGGTACCGATAGATCTGAGATTCAGGCCAGGAGGAGGGATTATAGGCATTTGGTCACCCACGCAAAGAGGGAATGGGAGCAGGAAAAGTGGAAAACCTTGCCTCTTCACTAGCTGGCAGGGATTCCCGCAAATTCTGGCGCATCGTCAACACGAGGTCCGAGGTACCAGTTTCGGCTATTGAACCCAATATCTCAACAGAGGCTTGGCAAGACCATTTTCAGTCACTCTACACGGTTGATGATGAGGCTTCAATTCACGTACAACCGATCATTAGTGGCTCACCGGTTGGGGAACCCTTCACAGAGTTGGAGGTGCGAGCCGCCATCGCAGGGCTGACGCCAGGTAAGGCACCGGGACTAGATGGCTTACCTTGCGACTTATTCAAGCAGGAAACCGACGTGTGGGCCCCTTACCTGGTGGTTTTATTCAACGCTGTCCTGAGGGGCATGGAGGTCCCGAGTACTTGGCTGGGTGCAGAGATTGTACCGATATTTAAGAAGGGGTCACCTCTGCTCCCCAGCCAACTACAGGCCCATCAGCCTCATAGACGTACCCCAGAAATTATTTGGTAGGCTGCTACTCGACCGTATCCAAAGCTGGATAGAGGAATTTGCAATCTTGAGTCCCTACCAGGCAGGATTTAGAAAGGGGGTCTCAACCACGGACCAGATCTTTCGTTTAAGTCTGCTTTTTTGGAAGACAGCGGTAACCGAGGGCGGCAGTTTGTACACAGTATTTGTGGACTTACGAGCTGCCTTCGATCTAGTGCCCTGAGCTAGACTATGGACTGTGCTGGCGGAGCTAGGCATCCCAAATGATATCCTCTCGATTCTGATAAGATTGCACCAGGGGAGTTTTGTACGTGTCAGGTGCGGTAGGAACAGTGCACTTTCTGGAAGATTCCCCGTTGACAGGGAGATGAGACAGGGTTGTCTGCTTGCACCGACTCTGTTCTTCCTGTTTGTCAACGGGGTAATCGCCCATTTGACCAGGATAGGTGACATCAATGCCCCAAAGCTCAACGGCAGCAGGGTGCCCGCTATCATGTTTGCAGACGACACCCTGCTGCTGTCCAAATCCCCGATGGGAATTCAACGGGTCCTGCATGGGTTTTCGACCTTCTGTGTAGAGCGGGGGCTTGAGATCAACGCTCTCAAAACAAAATATATGATTCTCAACCCCCCCTCCTCAACTCGCCCTAATCCCACCATAGGCACCCTGAGACTTGAGAGGGTATCTAGTATTGATTACCTTGGGGTGAATATCAACCAAAACATGACTTGGGATACGCACCGGACTAAGGCGACCATGAAATTAGCACAGCTAACGGGTGGCATCTGCAGGATGGTAAATAGGTCAACCTATAAACCCCTTGGTCCTGCGCTCCAAATTTACAAAATGCAAGCAAGGGGGCAGTCACATACGGGGGGAATTGTGGGGTCATATACCAGCCCCAAACCTGTTGTCCACCAAAAACAAATTCATTACACAGCTGGTAGCATTACCCTCAAATACCCCGCTTCTCCCGTTGAGATTAGATCTGGGCTTAAGACCAATTACAGAGGAGTTGGGACTGAAACCAATCACTTTCTGGCGTCGAATTTGGAGCACGCCAGAGCTAATGTACTATCGGACTGAGCTCCAAGAGATCCTAGCTTTACCAAATGCCTCAAACATTCCCTGGTTAAGATATATTAGGCAAACCTGTGAGAACCTAGAAAGACCTGAGCTATGGCTAGACCCGGGAAATGCATGCACTAGGATCCCATGCAAACTTTTGTCAAGGGACTTCTATGAGCGAAATGTACATGCAACAGTAGAGAGTACACAGGAGGGGTCCCTCACTAACTTGTTCATTAAATCTAAAGACTCATACTATCTAGAGCTTGTCCTTGAAGGCATTAGTCCTGTTTTGACTAGGAAACTGTTTCTGCAGTGGCGCTATGGCACTCTCCCTCTAAGGGCTTTTACCAAACGCTGGGGTCAGCCCTCGCCCACAGAACAGTGTCCGGCATGTATACACCCTCAGGAAAACGATTTGCACATAATATTTTTTTGTAAAACCTACCAAAGAGCTAGGAGGTACTGGCTCATTCCACTTTTAAAAAACTTAGGTTTAGTGATCATCTCTCAGCGCACAGAATCCTTAAAATGAACTTATCTCCTCCGATTGTGTTCGCTGTGGCAAAATTCCTAACAGCGATGTGGAATATCCGCACCCGTTTCATTAAGTCAATTACTGATTCGTGAAAAATGAAATGTACTGTCGAATTTTATTGAATGTACTGTTATTCTTTTAAAATGTTAACCGCAAGGTTTTTATAATCTCTTTCTTATTCATTACTGAATGCAGTTGATTTTAAATTGTATGCACATCTTTTATGATCTAAGCTGATCGAAATAAAGATTGAAATTGAATTGAATATAAGGTCTCATTGATAAGTAGCGGTGTGCCACAATGCAGTCAGAATATTATTTGGGGGATGCTTCATCACTTTATCCCTTCATTTTTTGTCAGTTACATCTTTCCTTCAGTTTTCTCTGCCCTGGATTCTTGCTTACACGTCCTTTTCTGACCTTGTTCTGTCTTGCACAGGTCTAAATCTGCCGTTATTTGTCTGGCTGGTTTGCATTGCCTATGACATTACAATATTTATTCCAATAAGTAACAATACAAAAAAACAAAACATTCTTAAAATAACA
Source organism: Lissotriton vulgaris (assembly GCF_964263255.1). Classification (NCBI taxonomy): domain Eukaryota; kingdom Metazoa; phylum Chordata; class Amphibia; order Caudata; family Salamandridae; genus Lissotriton; species Lissotriton vulgaris. Next base: position 2,074,522,056 of record NC_141687.1, read on the forward strand.
ACAGATACCACATTCATAGCTAGCTCTTTCACAGTGTTAAGGCAATTAATATCCATTAATAGTTTTCTCTTTCACAGTGTTAAGGGTAATATGATATGTAATCTAATTTTTTTTTTATTTACAGAGTTTTAGTTAGCACAAGCTTGACCCGAAGGTATCAGGTATCAGAGCGCTTTACATGAGCACAAGTTGCGTTACATAAGGATTTATTCATTTTTGCTAGGCAAAGGGAGAATAAGTGATTTGCCCAGAATCACAGAATGTTAAGTGTCATTGCAGAGACTCGAACCTGGTCCCCCAGAATTGAGATGATTGCCCTAGCTGTTAGGTCACATCCTCTCCCGATTTGTAAGATTATTTCCAGTTGCATCTGTCACATCAAGGGTGAGGACAAGATGATTGTATCTGGTGTGTGAGTTATGGTATGCATGTCTGTTGTACAACTTATAGATTACAGTCCTAATCATAACCTATACATTTAATGGGTTTTATGTTTTCATTTGAAAACATGACTCCACTTTAACTGTGTTTTTTCAGTGAATTTCTAAAATCTTTTTGTTAAGTCATGTTAGGCAGATTTGTAGAGCGCCCATTCGCTCTGGAGGGTATCCTGGCGGTGATCAGGTGTGAGTGAGACATATCTAGGGCTTAGTGGGACTACTCGAAAAGCCAGGTCTTCAGCTTCTTGCAGGATTCAAGAAGTGAGGAGGAGGCTCTTTTGTTCAGCGGCAGATAGTTCAACACTTTAGGAGCTGCAGTGTCTTGTAAATAAAATAATACTAGAACTTTTTGGTTCACACTGTACACCATAGGCCTGTGACGTAAGCGTTGGAGAGATGATTTGAAGGCAGGGTCAGAATGTTGATTTCAGAATTACACGTAGTGTAATAAAGACTTGTACAACTACTCTCCATGTGGGGCATCATTGTTGGCGACTACCTGGGCTGGCAGGACGCTACAACTGTCAACGAGATAGGGGATACAAAGTCCATACACTGAAAGCCCTCTTCAAGAGAGTTTATTGTGGTCCAGCAAACTGCTCATGCGTGTCATGTGTGCCACAGTGGAAGTGCAGAATCAACGCTGGCACCAGTGAAGTCTCAGCACAGCACCAGCCTGTATAAAATGCTTGAAGATAAAGAATGTAACATTGAAAGTCTACATTTCGGTGGCCAAGAACTGAATGAAACGGCTGCAAAAAACAGAGAAAGAACACTATGAGCGGATGCAACCAAGTTACGAAAGCAGTGCACAGCATAGTTCAGTACAAGTCAACCTGAAATTCATGTTCTATGAAACAGAGAGAAACCAGGTGTTTGTGAAGAAACATGTAAGTACAATGCTGACCAAATATCATAATGTTATCTGCTTTCATGGACTAGTGGGATATGAGGTGTATCTTCTTATTGAAACCTTTAACGAATCATTGCACCACAACGTGTTGCCAAGCAGCCCTAGAAGGAAGGTCCGAGGGTTTGTGCTTACGGAACTGTCCTCAGCCCACCACCAAAGCTGCTGCGCAGAGACCCAGAATAACTCCACAGGCTACCGTCAGTAAAGAGCTGTCAAATGAGAGCCAGGACGAGAGCCAAGCTCCAAAAGTCATTAAGGCTGACCTCGAAGCCAGCACATCATGAGGTGCTAGAAAAGCTCTGTCTGATCTAGTTCCACAGGAACTGAGAGACTACTACAGTCCACCAATGTTTAACTCTGAATGGTGATAAATGCTGCATTCTAAAAAACAGCCAGCTGCATCTGATACTTTAAAAAAACACAATTTTGGCAATAGATGGACTGTATGGATAGATACTTTTGAAGATTGCATAGATGCAATAGATGAAAAAGATCATCAACTCTCTGAGAAACATGGTTAGTGAACGAGTAAAAGTAGCCATGGAAAAGATTCCACAAGAAAGTGTACTGATGTACCATCAAATCAAGACAGTCTTGAATGTCAAGTTTAATCCAGTGCCAAATGTTAATAATGAAAGATAGATGGTAGAAGCCGGAGTTCTCTAGCACACCATTGTTGTCAAGTGCGCAACCCGGACCCCCCTACCTTATGACAAGAAAGGTCATCGTCCGAGACAGCCCTGCTCACCCCCTTAGTAGCTTGACACGAGCAGCCAGGCTTATCTCCAAGGCACGAGTGTTCAGTATGTGCATCCACGCCCACAGTAATCCCAATGATGTCACCACCACACGAGTTTGTATATAACAAGTATACTTTATATAAAAAGATATACAAAATGACCACACAATACAACTCCCACATATATACACTGGATAATATTGTTTCCGGCGGGTTGGGCGGTCCTGATCACCAACCACCGCTTCTAACCAACAGTTACGCTGACTTTTGACCATACTCAACAGGTTAGGTACCTCGTATCACTAGATTCACATACGTTGAAAAATACAAGGAATACTGCCCTACTTAATGATGGGTTCCTGTACAGTACCACAGTGAAACAATGCAATGTATAGCGTCAAGATCATGTACTGAGTCAACACAAGATAATGCAACTAGGTTCGCTACCATCTTGCCCTGTGCAAGGAAGGAATACAGCAATGCGCCACGCTGCAATTACATGCAGTGCCATAGGAAAACAATGCAATGCGTATCACTACCAGCATGCCCTGCGCACGGACGGAATAAGGTAATGAGTCACAGTGCAATTCAGTACAGTGCAATAAACAATCAATGCAGTGCGCTACGCTGCGATCCTGTTTCCTGCAAGAGAAACATAACGTAGTGCGTAGCGCACTAACCCCTGAGTTCGTTAAGCACCTCTAGTGTCAGACATTGTTCAATAGTTTGAAAGTTCGTTAGAAGCAAATATGTAAAGTGCCCTAACACGGATCAACAATGACACCAAAGTTCCACTCCGGGCCCTGGCCCCTGTACTGACCCGTCCGGGACCAGCACGTACTGAGATCTGGGCCAGAGCAACAGGCGCACACAGCTGCCAGCAGAGAGAGGCTGAGAGAGTGTCCCTCTGGGCCCGCACCCCACCCCAGGCGATGATCCACTTTCCCTGGGGGGGAGGGCACAACCCCACTCTCCTCTCCTGCCCCAGTGGCTTGGCTTGACTTCAGAACCTTGTCACCACGGGCAAGGCGCGCTCAGGCTGGTAGTTCAGCTCCTGCCGCGCTGCCGGTCCGGGAGCCAACGTTCAGCACAAACTCCTTCCACGAAGCCTTTCCCACAACCTGGTACTACCTTGCGTTGCCTTCGAGGACCCAATCACTTGGTCCTCCTCTCCAGCGCTGTTAGGACTTCTTTGCTCCCTGGTGCTCTTTGCTCCCCGGTACTCATCACCAGCACCTTCGGTGGCACCTTCAACACGCACCTCTGGCGCGGCCGAGACACACTCCATTTCCTGGTGCACACAGTCTTCAGGCGATCTCCGCTAATGCCTGGGTCACACCATGACATGCTCACTGCGCGTCTGATTTTCACATCTCCACCATACACTGATATGCATGTCAAAGACTCACTCCTCCTCAGTGCCCACGATGTCCCGGCACTCTCCACCAGTGCCTGGACTGCACTGCGACAAGCCCCCCTTGCGCGTCCCGAATCTGGGCTCTCTTCCACGATGTCCACACTCCACAGGTGCTCCAACACCTACAGCTGCACCAAGACACGCACCCTGCGCATCAGAGTCTTGATTCGCTCCGGGTGCCCACGATCACCATAGGTACTCCTTCGGAGGTCTCAGGCTGCCACAACACGGTCCCGCCACCGCACCACTTGAGACTTCCTGGAAACTTTTATGTTCCTGTGTTTCCAAACAGGAAGCCAGCTCACCTCGGACCCATGGGGTACAGGACGCAGCACACAGCAAAGTCCTGCTCAGGAAGAAGGGGGGGCATGACCCACTGCAGCGCCCCTTCAGTCTCTCCTCGGTCAAGAGCTACAAACTGTTCAAAAGCCCCAGATCATGAAGCAAGGGTCAAGTGTCTCCAGCAGCCTATTCAGCAACTCTTCCTGAGGCAGAGGTTTTCTTCCCTATCATTGACAGGTCAAAGCCCCCAGTGGCCCGACCAGTCCACAGCGTCTTCAAAGCAATACGAGACCTTTCTCCATGATTTCATCAACATGACAAAGCCAAAGTCTTGGGATTTGAAGTTTCCTCATGCTCAGGGGTCCCCGACCCCTCCCTAAATCAGTCTTGTGTATCTCCCTCCCTCCCCTAGTGTCACCGTCCTCTCTTTGATACTCGGGGCCTGGACCTTTAATCACTCAGTGGGAGATGGGTCTATTATTGTATGTCTCTGAACCAGGCCTCTTCACCTCGCACAGCCTCTCCTTCTCCCCGCTCCAGGTGCAGGGCAGCCTGGCGCCATCTCCACCCCTGCCCTGGGGCACAACCACCCTCAGCCTTTCTCACCTCTACCAGATCCAGGCAGGCAATTCACATTCTGCTGAAATTCGCAAAAAAGTGTAAAGCACAAACTCGACTATTTTCTCAAACAGCGGTTTCTGGACACACAGCAACAAAACCATCTACCCATAAAGATGTGTTATGACGCTGTGAGTTCAGACATACCAAACTCCACTGTTCCATTTCCAATTCTTGGAAAACTAGGCTAACAATACTACACCCAACCTCCCCAATTCGGTCCAATGGGCAGGATGGCCTTTCATCAGGGAAAATAAAATGGAGCATTTTCCACTGTCAGGGCCTAGCACCCACACTGGCACAGGTCCTGCCTTTAACCCACACTGCACCCTGCCTAGGGGTTACCCAGCACGTCCTAGAGGGGTGCCCCATGTGTATGCAAAAGGGAAAGTAAGGCCTGACAAGTGGTAGCACTTATCATAACAACATGCTAATTTAGTATAATGCGCGCAGGCCCTACACTGCAGACCTGTGTTCCCTCTCTGCGCATTTCTTTAGTACAAGCTCTGGCACACACAGTGCACATCACTTAGGGATCTTGCTAGTAAGGCAAACATACCAATCAGAGATAACCAAACACCACTGCAATTTATACCGGGAACATCTGTACTTGCACACTGATTAGCAGTGGCAAGTACCTACAGCATGTAACTTCACAGCTCTCTGTTAGGAACACGGTCTAGGGGAAAAGCAAAAGGTTTAATTGAACTTTAGCCAAAAAGGCCAAGTCCAACAATACATGTTCAGTCAAGACTGCCATAGACCATGTGAAACCAATAATGAGTTTGTTGAGAGACTGGATGTTCTGGTGAAACACTATAAATGTAATGGGACCTAAATATGAGGCCTTGCGTCACTTTTATGCCGCCGGTGCGTTACTTTTTGTGACGCACCAGCGGTGTAAAAAATGCATCATGTTGCGTCATGTTTTCAGTCACACATATAGATGCGTCCCTTTGTAAACCCCTGCGCCACATTATACCATTGCCAGGTATCATGTACACAGGGGGGGGGGGGGCGTTCCGAAACAAGAAAGGGTCTTAGAAGTGACACAGTGAAATCTATGAGATTTTACTGCACCACTTCTAAGACGCAAATGCGTCACAATCTTAAGCTTGCCTCATGGCAGGCGTAAGACTGGCGCAGGCACATTTAGCATGGGACTTGCCTGTGTGCAATGACACATTGCTGGAGTTGCGTCACTTTTGTGACACACTTCAGCAATGCGTCATTTTCGCGCCGACAGATACGTTAGAAATACTGATGTATCTGTAACTCCTTGCGACATGAGGAGTCATATTGTAAATATTACGCATCATTGGTGTCGCAAGGAGGGCACAATGAAAAGTGACGCATCACTGTTTTCTCGCAACGATGCGTCACTTTTCATAAATATGGCCCAATGAATTTAATGATGAAAAAGCCACCAACCTCAGAGTAATCAATGTCAGATTCCTTGTGACAACGAATGTTGAAGGAAACTCTGAGTATAGATTAAGTCCTCAAGGCTGCCCACACTGAAGAGCGTGCTGATCGTCAAGAAATCGATATGGAGGCGCCCAGAGTGCGTCAGACATTAGCGTGAAAAGTAAGCCAAGATACAAGGCTGATCGATACAAGGTGATGTCTGCACAGAAAAAGAAAAAGTGTTACAGATGTGGACTGTCGTATCCATACGAAGGTAAATGTCCGCCGTTGGACAGATATCCAACAGCTGTGGTAAAGCAAACTATTTTGGGGTGACTTGCAAGGCAAAGAGAAAAGTATCATTGTCACAAAATGAAGAGCAAATACGTGAATAAATGCTATCCCAGCGACGTTCGACATGCACTCATAAGACCATGCAATCACACCAACTTAACGAAATTGACACCAAACGAAGTCAACGTTCATCAATATCAATGACAAAGAGTACCTCAATGTCAGTTTAAAAAAAAATCACAATGACAATTGTGCAATATCAATGTTTACTTCAAAAAGATTTGCACATGTGGGACTAGTCAAATGAAAGGAAAAATCCAAAGTGAAAAAAAATCAACACGAAAAAGCACCAAAAACATTCAAACATTGAAGTTGGATTTACTGCCCAATAGATGGCTAAGACACGAAATCTTAAAGGCTCGGGTGGGCCTAAACCCATGGAAGATTGAAAGAAAAATAAGAATGGCCCTGATCCATCCGGACGGAACCTGTAAATGTGGTCTAGGAGTAAGAAATGATATTTTACATATATTGTTTGATTGTACATGGATTTTAGCAATTCGGAAAACCTTTTTACGTCCAATTTTTTTAAAATATCAGGTGACCTCCCGTGCAGATGCCATTGACCTCCTTACAGAAATGTCCTTCTTGGATATTTCAATTGCATTGGGGAAATTTCTGAAAGCAACTAGAGAATATGTAATGGAGGTAGCAAAGGAGGGCGAGAGAGATTAAAAAGTACAGTGTTTCCCAATTTTATGCTATGGTTTTACAAGTGTTGTAAATGTGTAAAATGAATTGTAGTTTTAAAGATCTTTTATCACTATGTGTAATCCATTGTCTATGTATGGTTTATAGACTATTGTCTAAATAAACTTTGTTATCAACTTCAACTTCAACTTCATTCAAACATTGACTGAAGATCACTCTAAAGATAAACGGGTATTCAATACCATTCATAATTGACAAGAGGTGTGTTGATAAATCTCATGCCTGAGGAGAAGTATCAAGAATTATCTCCGTTATCACAACTTACAAAGTCAAAGACTAAAGTATACACATGGGCTGCATCAACATCCTTAGAGAGTCATGGTTCGTTTGTAGCAACGACAAAACATAAGATAACTGTGGTACAAGTGCCAATTCATGTACTTCAAGGAACAGCTTCAAGTGCCTGTTAGCTGTTTCAACACTGCTGTGGGACTGATATCAGTTATCTAGAATATGAATGCCCATTGTGAAATTGTAAGTCTGTTTCCTTCATTATTTCATGGGTTAGGAAAACTCAAAACAATGAAAAAGTAAAGTTACATTTAAATGAGGATGTTCATCATGTTGCTCAAAGGCAAAGATGAGTTGCGTTTCACTTGCAAGAACCTGTTGAAAAAGAACATAATTTGTTGCTTAAAAATGACACATTGATCTCTGGACTGGTCCGGCACAATGGGTTTCCCCTATTGTTATAGTGCCTGAAAGAAACAATGAAGGAGCTGTGCACATATGAGTTGAAATGTGTCAAGCCAACACGGAAATAAAGCAAGAGAGACATCCCGGTCCGCACATAGCTGATATGATAACTCAATTAAATGGTGCAAAGTTCTTCTTTTGACTCAACCTAGATGAAGGATATCACCAATGTGAGCTTGAAGAAAAATCCAGGTACATGACAAACTTTTCTACGCTTATCGGATTGTTTTGCTACAAGCGATTGAGTTCTGCTATATACTCTGCGGCAGAACTTTTCCAAGGCATCCATCGATGTATCATAGAGCCTGTAGTAAATGCATTTAACTACAGTAATGACATATTGGTATTCGGAGCTACACAGAAAAAGCATGACAAAGTTCTCAATCAAGTATGTCATTTGCTGAATGATGCAGCTTTAACACTGAATGCTGACAAATGTGAATTACCCAAGAAAAGTTTGAAATTCTATAGCCATGTCTTTTCTGATGGGGGTATGTAACCTGATCCAGCTAAAGTGCAAGCGTTGTCTACTGCAAATTCCACACAAGACATTTGTATGTTATGATAATTTCTTGAAATGGTCAGTTACTGTTCTAGATACGTACAAGACTTTGCTATGGTCAGTAAACCATTACGAGAACTAACAAAAAAGAATGTGTCTTTTCACTGGTCACGAGAATTTAGGAAGAGCTTCCAAAAGATCAAGCCAGCTATTGAGAGTGCCACTGAATTTGCCTACTTTGATCCCAACTTCATACAGAGGTTGTAGTTTACGCTAGTCCTGTAGGGTTAGGTGCAGTCCTTGCACAGCACAACAGACAGCCAAATGCCCAGAGGCATATTGTGGCATATGTCATTGAAAGACTGTCACAAACTGAACGTGCTCACTCACAACCTGAAAAAGAATGTTTGACAGTGGTTTGGGCTCGCAAATATTTCCATATGTTTCTGTATGGAAAGCCCTTCACAGTAATGGCTGAACATCAAGGACTGTTGCTGATATTCGGCAATCTCAAAGCCAAAATGCTCCTAGAATCATACGTTGGGGTTTGATGTTACAAGAATACAACTATACGATTCTTAATCATCCAGGGAAAGTCCAGAATCCAGCTGATTATTTTTCAAGAGTGCCATTACAATTGCCTGGTACCCCATCTAAGATAGCAGAGGTTTACATCAATTTTATTTTGAAATTGAGCACACCAACTCCCATGCCTTCAGCAATGGCTCCTGCACTGAGGCGGAGGATTGTCACCCCACTGCTCACTGAGCAGTTAAAAAAATGATAATTACGTAATTGTCATTTTAATTTACCGTACTGGCTCAGTTGGTTGTGGGGTGCGGCTGGGTTGTTCAGAGCTGAGGGAGGAGCGGTGGGTACTTTCTAAGTGCGCAAGACAGTTTGGTTGTAACACAGCATCATAATTGGCTAGAGGATTATGGGAGCCTGTGTGCTTCCTGCTGTCGAAGAAGAGAAGATGATGGAGGAGAGGCAGCGACCGGCCGTACCAAGGTAACTGCTTTTCCTTTTTTTAATACCCCCTCCACTCCCTCCCTGCCCAACCCCAAACCCCATTCGGTAGCAGCCGCTACTGCATGTCTTTAGAACACATTGTCACTGTCACAAGCCATAATAGTGACATGTTAATGCTAAAAGACATTATTGCTTATCAATCATGGAACCAGCACTCCCGACACCTCACTAATGACATTGAGTATTTGAAGTTCAAAAATGTAAGAGATGAACTTTCAGTGATTCAAGAAAGTCTTATTCTGTGAGGTACACAATTTGTTATGCCTGAGAGTCTCCAACAACAAGTGATCAATGTCACCCTTGAAGAACATATAGAAATAGCTCCCACTAAGAGAGCTCTCTGTGATTGAGTCTGGATTCCGTATCTCGATAAAAGGTTCAAAAAGAGTTGAAGACTTGTCACATATGCAAACGTATTTTATCTCAAGTTATTCATTACCCTTTGAACACGTCAGAATTGCCACCTCACGCTTCAGAGAAAATTGTAGAACACCTTTCATCCACTACACGTGAAAACCTTATTCAAATATCAGATGGCATCTTTGCTGAATGGGGTGTACCTGCAGTCTTAAAATCTGACAACGGCCCACCTTTTAATGGTAAATTCAAAAACTTTCTAAATCACCTCAATAGAAGGCATCAAAAAAGCACTCCTCTTTGGCCCCAGGCCAATGGTCTGGTAGAAGGGTTCATGAGTACTCTAAAGAAAGCTGTTCAGCTATATGCATTGGAGAAGGTCGACTTTAAAGTTGTTTTGAACACTACCCTTCAGTTTACTCTTCGACCCCTGACTCAACGACAGGGGGAAACCCTGCAACTCTCACATTTGGAAGAGCCATGATAACCAAGTTGCCCCAAATGGACCAACCTCAGATCCAAGAATGAGGAAGTCCTTCCTGCTACAGACTTGGATTGCAAATAGAAAATTAAAATATATGCTAATGGATGATGGCATGTAAAAGATGTCATCTTTACAAGAGGAGATCGAGTGCTTAACAAACAACACAGAAAAAAAAAAAAGATGCTCCTTTTGAGGCTGAAAGTTTTACCATCACTAACACCAAAGGACACATTGTGACTGCCCAGCGTCATGTGAAGTCCCTTATGAGAGATTCCTCTTGTTTTCGACATGTGGCCCATTACTCACCAAACATCGATGTAAATGTTGAGACTCTGCCCCAACAGACTGTTGATGACTCTTTGTCTGCTGATAATTCCACCTCACCTGTGCAGATCATTAACACTTCGACTTCCAGTCCCTGGTGTCCAGTGACCTGATCAGGAAATGTGACCTAAGTGCTATGACGCTTACATGAATAATTGTAATTGCCTGGATATCTATGATTATCTGTGTATTTATTTGTGTTTTTATTTTGTGCATTTATTTATTTACTTATTTATCTATTTGTAAAAAGTTGTGTAACTTTAAATTTAGCAAAGGAGGAGATGCAGTGTCTTGTAAATAAAAGAAGACTGGAACTGTTTTGATTTTTACAGTAGGCCTGTGATGTAAGTGCTGGAGAGATGACTTGATGGCAGGCTTAGAATTTTGAGTTCAGACTTACATGCAGTGGAATAAAGATGTGTACAACTACTCTCCATGTGTGCTGTGGGTATTGGCGAGTACCTGGGCTAGCAGGACGCTACAGGAGTGATGTAGGAGAAGGCTCATCCGCCGGTTCTGGTTGTATGTATGTGTGGCATTTATGCAAGTAGGAGTCCAGATGAGCAGAGGTGTCTGGAAGGGTTGTAAAAGTAGATGTAATTGTTGAGGTATGCTGGGCTAGTGTTATATAGTGCCTCAAAATTGAGTGAGGAGTTTGAATTGTACTTGTTTGTGAATGTGGAGCCAGTGGAGCTCCTTCAGTTGTGTGGTGTGATGTGAGTGCAGCGTAGGAGGTTGATTGTGATTGTGGCCACTGAGTTCTGAATGGTCTGCAGATGTTTTGTGAATGTTTTGTTTATCCCGGCATAGAGGGTGTTCCCTTAGTCCAGGTTGATTGCGATCAGAGCATGCATGAGGGTTTTCTGGGCGCTGAGTAGGAGCATTTTAAAATCTTCCTCTTCATCTTCAGGGTATGGAAGCATGAGGCATTGACAGCATTGACTTGGGCGACCTTGTCGAGTGTGCTGTTAATGATGAATCCAAGGTTCTTAGCATGGGTGGTAGTAATGGTTGTCAGCCCTAGCTCTGTTGGCTGCTAGGGGAGTCCCACAGTGATGTGATGTTCGCAAAATCAGTATTTTAGCATTGTTGGTGTTCTGCTTTAAACAGTAGATCTTCATCCAGTGGGTGAATTTAGTCATGCAGGCATTGAGCTTATTCCGTTTACTGGGCTTCTTGTCAGTCAGGGACAGAATGAGTTGCATTTCATTGGTATAGGAGAGGACATTGATATTGTGAGAGTGAATGGTGCATGCTAGAAAGATTACGTATACATTGAAGAGGGTATGGCTCAGGGAGGATCCTTGCAGAACTCCGCATATGAGGTCACAGGTGTCTTAGGTTTACAGTGCCAGGCTGACTGACAGGGCCCTTCCAGTCTAGAAGGAGCAGAAACATCAGAGTGCATGTTCTTGTATTCTAATGTTGTGTAGGTGTTGGATGAGGATGCGGTGGAAGACTGTGTCAAATGCTGCGGTGAGGTCCAGGAGGATCAGTGCCCCTGTGTCTCATTGTCGAAACTCATGCAGAGGTCAGCCATGGTGACAATGAGGGCAGGTTCCATGATGTGGTTGGGTCAGAAACCAGACTGAAAAGTGTTGAGGAGTTGGTAGCGTTTGAGGTGTCTGTTGATGATTATCTCCAAGATGTTGGCAAGAATGGTAGCAAGGAGACCGAACTGTAGTTGGTGAGTGTTTAAAGGTCCACAGAGGGTTTCTTCAGCAATGGGAGGACAGTTGCATGTTTCCAGGTATCTGATTAAGTCACAGAAGAGGTAGAGGCATTCAGAATGGGTGTGAGCATGGCGCTGCTGAGTTACAATCCTTTGCAGTAGGCGTGGTGGGGGCAGAGGTCTGATCAGCCCCTGACTGGATGGACTACATGTTGGCAGTATTTTCTTCTGGGGTGATGATGGGCCATGTGGTTAGCATGGGCTCTTTGGACAAGATCAGGAGGTATTTGGTGAGGTCTGCCTGGTTCTGTTGCAGGCTCAAGTTGCTGTAAATTACATTGATTTGGTTGCTGACAAATTGAGATGTTTGCAAAAGTCCTGCGAGGGAGTGATCAAGTTGAAGGCAGTTGATTGTGAGGTGACATTTTTCACAGTGATAAAGATTTCTTTGCTTCCATTGATGCTGGTATTGAGCCGGTCCATTAAAGTGGCCCATTTGGTGGTGCAGATCATTTGGTGGTAACATCTTAGGGTTGATTTGAACTTTCTTCTATCTGCATTGTCCAAGCTTATTCTCCATTTGCGCCCCAGTTGTTTGCAGTGGTGTTTCATCAGTCTGAGTTCTCCATGCACCAACTGGCTTGGGGTCTCGAACTTGTTGTATTGCTTTGTTTGAAAAGGGCCAGGGAGTCGGCTTCAGGATGTGACTCAATTGTTGAAATTCTTGATGGCTTTGGGGACGCTGTTGCTGTGTTCGGGTCAGTGGGTGTTAAGATCGTTGTTCCAGTCCTTATTAGTGATGCCGTTCCAGTTTTAGCAGGCTGGTCTGGCAGTGGTGCATGTGCGTTGGACCAGGATGGGGATGATGAGCTCTATAAGGGCTTGGTCTGTCTAGGGAATTGGTGTGAGGTCGTCGACTCAGATGTTGCAGAAGTTGGCAAAAATAGGGTCGAGTAGGTGTTTAGGGACGTGGATTGGTCCCTTTACTCATTGGGTGATACCCAGGCTTGCAAGGTATTTGATGAGTGCTCTTGTGTTGGGGTCGCCATAGTCTTCCAGGTGATGTTCAAGTCTCCAAGTAGGATGTAATTGCTAGCATAGAAGGTGAGTTGTGAAAGTCGGTTTTCGTCCTAGTGGGATCTGCTCAGACTGAGGGGACAAGCTGGGTGTTGTCGCATAGGAGTTGATGTTGTCAAAGGCTCCGACGATATCTGCTAGCAGCATCATGTAGATGTTGAAGAGGGTGGAACTGATAGACGAGCCTTGCAGGAGGCCACAGGTGGTGTGCTTTAGCCATGAGGTGACAGGAAGGAGACAGATCTTCTGTGTATATCCCAAGAGGAAGGATGCCCTCCATCTAAGAGTGTCATCTTTGACTCCGCTCTGGTGCAGTCGGTTAATGAGTGCTTGGTGGGAAGACAGTGTTGAAGGCAGCCAAGAATTCAGGGAGGATCAGTTTGGCTGCTTCCCATCTGTCGAGTAGGGTGTGGATGTTATCTGTTTGGGTGATCACGGTCATTTTGGTGCTGTGATTGGCTCTGCAGCTTGATTGGGAGGGTTCTAGAAGGTTGTTTCTTTCAAGGTGTTAGGCAAGTTGAAGATTGACAGACTTCTCCAGGACTTATGCAGGAAACTGGAGCAGTGAGATGGGGCAATAATTCAGGAGGAGGTAAGGTCTGCAAAGGGTTTCTTGAGGAGGGGACAGACCTCTGAGTGATTCCAGTCATCGGGGAAAGTGGAGGTGGTGATGAATGTATTGAGGATAGTGGTAAGCTGGTGACTGATTTTGTGGCTGGAGCTCATTGGTGTTTGCTGTTACAGAGTTGTTCCCATGTGGTCAGCGAGTGACAATGCTGGGGAGATCAGTGGCTTGAGGATCGAAGTTTCTGTATATGCTGGCTATCTTGTTGTCGAAGAGGTCTGCAAGAGCTCCTGAGAGGAAGGGATTGAGGTTTATGTGGCTATGAGTAGGTGAACTCTCTGATGATGGCAAAGAGTTACTACGTCTGGATGGCGCTGGCCTCGATGCATTGTGTCAGGGCTTTCTTTTCCGTGGCTTTGAGGAGGTGGTGGTAGTTGTTGAGGGCAGACTTGAAGATGGCTCTACCACTGTTGTTTCTGCTGGAGCACCATTTTCTTTCCAGTTGTTTGCATCTATATTTCATTGCACTGTGTTTTGGGATGTGCAAGCTGGCTCGTTTTGCGAGTCCATTCGTTCTGGCTGGTTTGGTGGGGCCAAGTCAGTCTGCGGTGCAGGGGTTCCAGGCACTGGAGTTCTCTGCTGCTTGGTTCAGGTTGGTGGAGGCTGAGGGCTTTTAGAGGTTGAGTGCGTCAGTCTATTGGTGTTGAGTGACCCTGGTCCAGATGCTTAGAGGGGCTAATGTGTTAGAAACAAAGCTACGATTTAAATAACAGATACACACTGAAATTCACCTATTATACGTAACTGCCATAAGTATAATTTGCACTGTCAAAGAATTCAGATGTTATCAGTGATGCAATGTGTATCACAGCGGTGCAGGTTACTGTTATGGCAGTTAAGTATAACTGGCAGATTTCAGTGTTTTTTAGTTTTTTAAACGGTGTTGCTTTTATATCTTTATTTTTTTAACATTAAAGTTATATCTTATTATGATATGTTGGAAGCCAACCCCCTGCCATGCACAGTGTATAAATCCCCGCCGGGCACAGCATTTGGCCATGCATGGCAGCATGGGGTTGGAGGTAAGGTCTGGCCTGAGGCGTGATTCTTTGTTGATCCCCCACAGGTGGCTAACTGTGCACAGCTTTTGGCCATGCAAGGCAGAGCTTGGCCACTGGTCCTGGCTTGCAGCTGGGTCAGGCCCCCCAATACCATGCTGACGGTGCACCCCTGCTGGTGGCCAAGCCCCCCACGAGCGGCACATTTTCTTTAGAAGCCAGTGGGACCACACAAGCTTCTTTTTTGCATAATTTATATATATATATATATTATGCAAAAAAGAAGCAGAGAACTCTAGGTAGTTCTCAAGTTTAGATGGAAAGTAGCTCCTGTATAGAGCACATTCAACACCAGCGACACTCTAAATTTGCTCACGTCAAATGTCTGCTTTTCTATCAAAGTCTTTAAGCACAGTGCCATCCACGCTGAGATAGAATGGGACAAAGTATTTTGTCATTTCAACAGCAAAGTCTTTATGCATTGGATTAGCACAGTGCCATCCATACCAAGCTAAGAAATTACCAAAGCCTTTGACCACTCCAGAAACAGTATTACAGCTTTAGTTTGGTAAAATACCATCCAACCTTTTTTTTTATTTGTCTTTTGCTACAGATTGGCGTATCCTCCGTGAATTCACAGCAAATATTTAAAAGAATGTTTTGGGACCCTGGAGAAGTCCTCATGAAATTTCCAAAACTAGTTTGCCAGTCACTTCAGCTGCTTTCTTTGGGGTGATCTTTCAAGCGTGGGCTGAGAAAAAGGCAGTTCCCCAAAATGCTTCGCCCCATGTTAATTTCCATACGAAACTTTAGACACAGCCTGAACTGCTGAATGGAATTATATCAAATTTGGCAGAAAGGTAGCTGTAGGTCCATAAAGCGATCTTTTTGTTAAATGGTGTTTCTGATAAATTAAAAGATTGTTAGGATATACAGCTGGGGATGCAGATGTTTTACAACCCCATCTGAGATCTCATGCTGAGATCTGATTGGCTGTCAACACTTCAAACCAGGAAGTGTTTTTATCAGCAATCTTGTGACTTTGTTGAAAGAATGTAAAAAAAGAAAAGGGAGCAGGGTAGGAACACCCTGACCCTCTAGACCTCAGGGTGGGTCTCACAGGGCCAAAACAAAATCTTATTTTTAATTTTCAGCAGAATACCTCAGAAAAGTTTAAAAAACGAACCGTGGGCTACCGCGCTTCATTATCAATGGGCCCCTGGGTGGGCCAAGTCCCGTGGCCATTGTAAATTATGGAGGGGGGGTGCATGAGCCCCTCCTCATGGTGCCTAATATGTCCCGGGGACCACCATCTCCCTGGGGCTTCTTACATTTTACTCCCAGCCCTGGAAACTGTCACCTCCCTGGGCTTTTCTTAATAGAATGCGGGCCGTGCAGACCCCTGCAGCCCTGGGGGCCGCCAACTCCCCAGGGCTTTAAAGTTTAAAAAAAGCAGGGTCACCACACGGACCCCCCACAGTCACAGAGATAACCAACTCCCTAGGGAAATAACTAAAATGGAAGAGGGCTGCACTGCCCTCCTCCGGGAGACCTAGATGGTCCTAGAGGCCGGATCCTGCAATGTCCCTGGGTGCCCTCCTTGCTGGAGATAACAGGAAGGGTAGTTGGCCCTCAAGGAACCTCAGGAGTATAGTGGACATCAGCCCCCAACCAGCAGTGCACCAGGAGTCATGTTTGCAGAGCTGTGATAAAAGGGGGGCATGGCCTCCGAAGACCTCTCAGCAATCCAGCTGTGTGGGACTTACTGGAGATAGCAGGAGGGGTAGTTGGCTCACAAGGACCCTTTGGAACAAATGGGACTTCAGCCCCCAGCCAGCAGTTAGCCAGGAGGTGCAATTTCAGAGTGGTGGAGAAAGGGGGTGTAGCCTCCAAAGACCTCTAAGTAATCCAGCAGTGTGGGTCTTCATGGAGGTAACAGGAGGACTTGTTGGCCCCCAAGTACCTCTGGAGGGGAAACGTCCTTAAAAACGAAACCGGAATCCCGCTGTGCCTTCACAGCGCTGGCAGAAGAATGAACGCATCTTTAGCATGCATTTGTTCAGCACGCAAGGCTTTGGATTTAAAGTGCAACACCTTCCGTACTGTTGCGCAGAGTCGAGTTGGAATAGTAAATTATACCATTCCAAAATCCAGCACCCCCTAAGGCAAGTCGTTATAATGACTTGCTTGTTGAACGAACGCCTACCAAATACGCTTTCGTTCTTATGACGGCGCTGTGAAGGCACAGAGGATTACGGCTTCCGAAATACCATTATACATTCCCTCTGGAGCTAAGGGGACCTCATCCCCCACAGATCAGTGCACCAGGAGGTACATTTGAAGAGTGGTGAAGAAAGGGGGTGTGGGCTCCAAAGATCTCTAAGCAATCGTGCTGTGTGGGACTTACTGGAGGTAACAGGAGAAGTTATTGGCCCCCAAGGACGTCCTTGTGGGCCAACTATCACTCCTGTTACTTTCAGTAAGTCCCACACTGTGGGATTGCTGAGAGGTCTTTGTGGCCCACTCCCTTTCTCTATCACTCTGCAAACACGCCTCTTGGGGCACTACTTGTTGGGGGATGAAGTCCGCTTGGCTGCTGAGGGCCCTTGGGGGTGAACTACCCCTCCTGCTACCTACTGTAAGTCCCACACAGCGGAATTTCCAAGATGTCTTCGGAGCCCACGCCCCCTTTCTCCACCACTCTGAAACATGCTTTCTGGAGCACTACTGGTTGTGGAATGAAGTCCTCTTGGATGTGGAGGGACCTTGGGGGCCAAGATGCCCTCCTGGTACTTTATGTGAGTCCTACACAGCAGTATTCTTGAGAACTGGTCAGAGGCCCCACTCTCTTTCTCCACTACTCTGCAAACGCCATTACTACTTTAAAAAATATAGAAATTCATTGAAAAAATCAAAGGTTACAGGGAAATTATAGTTGGGATTTAGCATTTAAGAAACCTTAGTAATATACTGATAAAAACAAAGGTTACAGGGACATTATAGTTAGGAAATAGAATAAAAAAACAGATTAAATTCACTGAAAAAATGGACGAAGGTTACAGAGATGTTATAATTAGGCTCAGGTTTTACTTGCACAAAACCAGTGAAATTTGTCATTTATAGTTATGTCAGCTAACTATGACATATGCCACGACAATGCACTGCTTATGATCTCAGATATTATATCACTCATGGCATGGTCAGTGACATCACTGATGAAATACCCTTTCACCCTTTTTATTAAAATATGGTAAGCCTTCCAGTCTAGTCTTGCCTTTACATAATAAGAGTCAGATATTAAACCTGTGTGAATCACAAGACTATGTCTGGTCAGAGGTAGGGTGTATTCAAAACATTTTGTTAACTTCAAGACCAACATTCCAGACCAATGGGTATTTGGCACCATGCAGTCCAGCTGTGTGATTGACTTTTTATCCACACCTCCAGATTCTGAAATGATCCCTACTCCTGTCACCAAAAGCAAGACCGAAGTAGCAGCACTGTGGGAAAGTATTCCTGCTCTATTTCAGAAGACGTTGAATTTTACTGTTGCCTGGATGGAGAGAAGATTAGTGGTTTATTCCATCCTCTTTCTTGTGGAGAACATCGCACTAGGATTTCTTTCTGTCCTTGATCTAAAGAAGGTCAAGACATAAGTATGAATTATGTGATTTAAAACCAACTGTATAAATATGACCATCCTATTGATTCAGCCTAGTTAATTCTTGGAGACTATCAGCCTGATTCATGAAAACCGGATTCTGCGATTCTCAATTAGCGATTAACTGCGAATCACAATTGGGAAATTGCAGAACGGTATTCATGATGTTTTGCAATAAAAAAAAGCGATTCGCACGCGGCCGCAAAAACCGTTTGCGATTATCGAAAATCGCAGAAAAATCGCTATTTCCGGCTACATCCGTGTCGGATTTGCGATATCGCAAATAGCGATATCGCTAATTGCGAGATTGCAAAAAGCGCGATCGCAAAATCGCGAGATCGGGAAAACGGGAAGTCGCATTTCGAGCACAGTGATGACATCACAACCAGGAAGCAGCCAGTTCCCACCCCCATTCACCACAGTGAGGCAGACCTCGAGGCAGCCACAGAGACAGCTCCTGCAATTCACCTTGGATTACCACTTTCCAACTACACTGCAGCTATGTCTGAGGAGGCAGTACCTGGGCCCAGCAACACCACAGGGCGCAAGAGAAAGTTAAAGTTCTCCGAGCAGGAGTTGGAGCACTTAATTGAAGGGGTGGTGGAGAACCACTCCAAACTGTTCGGGAAGGACTCAAGGAGGGTGCCCGAGCAGGAGAAGCGCAGGATCTGGGTGGGCATAGCGGCCGTTGTGAACTCTGTGGGTGTGGCCGACAGGTCACTCGATGAACTAAAGAAACTTTGGTACGACCTCAGAGGTCGTGCCAAAGAGAAGGTAGCTGAGAGGCTTGGAGAGTCCCTGGGCACTGGAGGGGGAGGACCTACAGTCCCTCCAAACACCCCCATGGAGGATCGAGTAGAAGACACGCTGGAGGCTGAGGCGTGCATCGGAGTCACCCGTTTGGACTCATCTCGCCCCACCCAAGACATCCAAGGTAAGTGGCATGCGACTGCGACCCTGTCCCCTATGAATGTCCATGACCATATAGCCTCCCATAATGTTCCATAGTCATGTCATCGGTGCACATCAGGTAATGCCCTAAAGCATTGTGGGACATGTAGTGTGGCCACAATGTAGAAGTACCCCAATGCAGCCAGACAGGTTCAAAAGTACGCAAAGCCATAGGCAGTCAGGGAATGTCACCCAGCATGCATGTAGCAACTGCACGTGTGACAGATACATGCAACTAATAAACGTCCACTTCCCCTCACAGGTGGCGCAGACAGCAGCGACAGCGAGAGGCTGCAAATAGATGAGGAAGCACAGGATGACGAGGAGGTGCTGTTACATACACAGCCTCCTACGCCTGCCGCAGCAACAACCTCTGCAGCCAGGTCCACCACCAGTG
Organism: Lissotriton vulgaris; assembly: GCF_964263255.1. Classification (NCBI taxonomy): domain Eukaryota; kingdom Metazoa; phylum Chordata; class Amphibia; order Caudata; family Salamandridae; genus Lissotriton; species Lissotriton vulgaris. The sequence goes on from NC_141687.1 coordinate 2,074,541,713, forward strand.
TGCCTCCAGCCCCTGCCGCAGCAACAACCCCTGCAGCCAGGTCCACCACCAGTGTGCCTCCAGCCCCTGCCGCAGCAACAACCCCTACAGCCAGGTCCACCACCAGTGTGCCTCCAGCCCCTGCCGCACCAGCAATGCCTAGCTTGACTCCACCATCAGCTGGAGCATCAACATCAGGTCCGGCGACAGCGGCGACACAGCGGCCACCTACTGTGTCAGGCCAGCAGAGCAGGCATGGCAGGTCTCGCCTGCAGAAACACAAAAGATGGCAGGGTGTCATTCTGACCCCACCACAGTGGCAACAGCCTCTTTTTTAGTAATGCCAATGCTACCAATATTTTATAATAATCCTTTTTCTCATGTCTTGCTTATTCCTTATTCTTTTCGCTGCGCGATCTTTTTTCTCATTTATCCTTTTTGTTAAACTCTTTATCATGCAAGGTGATTGCCAATTTCCAAGTTTTCTCATGTAATGGCGGGCCATCCGAACCTCTCAACCAAAAACACGTACTGATGCAAGGTTCCATTTAAGCAGTTTATTTATCCAATGCATTTCGGACCCTTTCTGGGTCCTTCGTCAGGGAACATACTGTAAGTGATAATAACACATATATTAACAACCCACATTTAAAAGCCACAAACTTTTTTTAAAAAAACATTCTTATTATGTGCAACATATTAACCATAAGAGTAGTAAAACATCCTTCATGCTACACCTTCTCAAGTGCCCTTTTTCCATGGGACCCGTCTACCTGCAGACCAATGCTCCCAGCACCAGGAGGGGGAATAGACAGCGGCTGCCGAGCATGAGTGTTGAGCGTCGCATGCTCCGGATTCACCAGTTGCAGGCACGCCGGCAAGAGGCCATTCAGCTTCAGCTTTACAGCATTGGCCGCAATGTTGCAGGTGTGGGGGACCAGATGGACCGCATGACGGCAGCCATGGCAGGTGTGGGGGAGGGGATGACCCGCATGACTGCAGCCATGGAGGCCAACACAGCTGCAATGATTTTGCAGCGCAACACAGCCCGCCGTCGCCACCGTCAGCTACTGACCCGGCTGACGGCTTACACCCGGTCAAACTATGTTGTTGGCAATGCCACCTCGCAGCTTTCGCGCCGGTCCCTGGCGCAGCAGCAGCAGCTCATACAGTGCTGCGAGGATGTGGCCAGGGTACTTGAGCACCTGACCACTGCCGTGACCGCACTTCACCCTGCTCTACCTGCCACTGTCGGGGGTGATGATGCCAGTGAGGGGACATCGAGTGTGAGCAGCCACTCTGCCTCACACGTAGGGGCGCTGAGACGCAGCACCAGGCCCACTGCAGGGACACGTGCGGAGGCTGAGGTGGAGCCAGAGAGGCGCGCGGGTGCTTCGCGCCGGAGGCGCACCTGACTGTATAGTACTTGTACAGGCACAGGCTGAACATAAGCCTGCCTTGTGTAATGGACGCAGCAGTATGCTGAAATACTGTTTGCATTTGAATGATGGCAACTGGAACCTTTTTTGTGATTCAAACAATAAGATTTAATTTAGCATCCCATTTAGCAGGGTGAAGTGTGGTCACGGCAGTGGTCAGGTGCTCAAGTACCCTGGCCACATCCTCGCAGCACTGTATGAGCTGCTGCTGCTGCGCCATGGACTGGCACGATAGCTGCGAGGTGGCATTGCCAACATCATAGTTTGACCGGGTGTAAGCCGTCAGCCGGGTCAGTAGCTGACGGTGGCGGCGGCGGGCTGTGTTGCGCTGCGAAATCATTGCAGCTGTGTTGGCCTCCATGGCTGCAGTCATGCGGGCCATCCCCTCCCCCACACCTGCCATGGCTGCCGTCATGCGGTCCATCCGGTCCCCCACACCTGCCACATTGCGGCCAATGTTGTAAAGCTGAAGCTGTATGGCCCCTTGCCGGCGTGCCTGAAGCTGGTGAATCCTGAGCATGGGACGCTCAACACTCATGCTCGGCAGCCGCCGTCCATTCCCCTCCTGGTGCTGGGAGCATTGGTCTGCAGGCGAGACCTGCCACGCCTGCTCTGCTGGCCTGACACAGTGGGTGGCCGCTGTGTCGCCGCTGTCGCCGGACCTGATGTTGATGCTCCAGCTGATCGTGGAGTCAAGCTAGGCATTGCTGGTGCGGCAAGGGCTGGAGGCACACTGGTGGTGGATCTGGCTGCAGGGGTTGTTGCTGCGGCAGGGGCTGGAGGCACACTGGTGGTGGACCTGGCTGCAGGGGTTGTTGCTGCGGCAGGCGCAGGAGGCTGTGTATGTAACGGCACCTCTTTGTCATCCTGTGCTTCCTCATCTATTTGCAGCCTCTCGCTGTCGCTGCTGTCTGCGCCACCTGTGAGGGGAAGTGGACGTTCATTAGTTGCATGTATCTGTCACACGTGCAGTTGCTACATGCATGCTGGGTGACATTCCCTGACTGCCTATGGCTTTGCGTACTTTTGAACCTGTCTGGCTGCATTGGGGTACTTCTACATTGTGGCCACACTACATGTCCCACAATGCTTTAGGGCATTACCTGATGTGCACCGATGGCATGACTATGGAACATTATGGGAGGCTATATGGTCATGGACATTCATAGGGGACAGGGTCGCAGTCGCATGCCACTTACCTTGGATGTCTTGGGTGGGGCGGGATGAGTTCAAACGGGTGACTCCGATGCATGCCTCAGCCTCCAGCGAGTCTTCTACTCGATCCTCCATGGACGTGTTTGGAGGGACTGTAGGTCCTCCCCCTCCAGTGCCCAGGGACTCTCCAAGCCTCTCAGCTACCTTCTCTTTGGCACGACCTCGGAGGTCGTACCAACGTTTCTTAAGTTCATCGAGTGACCTGTCGGCCACACCCACAGAGTTCACAGCGGCCGCTATGCCCACCCAGATTCTGCGCTTCTCCTGCTCGGGCACCCTCCTTGAGTCCTTCCCGAACAGTTTGGAGTGGTTCTCCACCACCCCTTCAATTAAGTGCTCCAACTCCTGCTCGGAGAACTTTAACTTTCTCTTGCGCCCTGTGGTGTTGCTGGGCCCAGATACTGCCTCCTCAGACATAGCTGCAGTGTAGTTGGAAAGTGGTAATCTAAGGTGAATTGCAGGAGCTGTCTCTGTGGCTGCCTCGAGGTCTGCCTCACTGTGGTGAATGGGGGTGGGAACTGGCTGCTTCCTGGTTGTGATGTCATCACTGTGCTCGAAATGCGACTTCCCGTTTTCCCGATCTCGCGATTTTGCGATCGTGCTTTTTGCGATCGCGCAATTAGCGATATCGCAAATCCGACATGGATGTAGCCGGAAATAGCGATTTTTCTGCGATTTTCGATAATCGCAAACGGTTTTTGTGGCCGCGTGCAAATCGCTTTTTTTATCGCAAAACATCATGAATATCGTTCTGCGATTTCTCAATTGCGATTCGCAGTTAATCGCTAATTGAGAATCGCAGAATCCGGTTTTCATGAATCAGGCTGATACTCCTTTCACAGCAGTAGTTATTTGGGCCAGGTTTTACCTATGGCTGGTGTTGCTAAATCTTTCAGCGGCAAAAGGATTAGAGCAGGGCTCTCCTCTTTACTGTACACCATTGAACAACTTTCATCTCAGGCCATGGGTTTCTCTCCAATTTCCCCAGGATTCTCACTATGGGCGCCAATGGTTAGGGTTGGAATACAACACTGACTGCTCTGAGGTTAAAACACTATTGGTTTCTTCAGGACAGAAAGCACTCCTAGAACTGAAAAGAGTTGACAGCAGTCTTTTTGGCTCCACAGGGCATTTGCCCCTCTACTGAATAGAACCAGAGTTCAGGTACAGATAGCCAATATTACTATGTAGGCCTACATAAAACATTAGGGGGAACTCATATGTAGGCTGTTAGGCCTGGCACCATTGGTGTGGGTTTCCCCTGCATTTTTTCCTTTGTCCTACTGTGTTTTGGACTTCATTTTTGCTGGTCTAGATACTTTGGGCACTTTGCCACTGATGTTCAGTGCCAAAGTACGAATGCTCCCTTTGTAAATTATTATTATGATTTAGTGATTCCATAATTGGCATATATGATTTATTAGTCAGTCCCTAGTAAAGTGCACTGAGTGTGCCAGGGCCTGTAAATCCAATGCTACTAATGGTCCTGAAGCACTGATTGTGCCACCCACATAAGCCGCCTGTAAAGGTGACTCAGATCTGCCACTGCAGTATCTGTGTACAGTCTAGTACTGCCATGTCAATTTGGCAAGCACACCCACTTGCCAGGCCCTACCCTTCCATTTTATTTCATGTTAGTCACCCCTAAGGTAGGCCCAAGGTACCCCTGTGGGCAGTGTGCAGTGTATGTGAAAAGTAGGACATGCCCTGGTGAGTGTGGCATGTCCTGTTACTGAAATACTGCCAATTTCGTTTTTTACTATTGCAAGGCTACCTGTTTCCATAGGATAGAATGGGGAGCTTGCTTATAACATCTTATAAAAATAACTACCCCTGGGAACAAGGTAGACAAATAAAGTTTAGCATACCTGAACTCAGAATGTTACAATGCATCTTTTAGTGAGGGTGATTTTTACATTCTGTGTTTGAAAATACCACTTTTAGAAAATAGGCGTTTTCTTGCTTAGCCATCCAGTGTGCCTCTGCTAGGATGTGTAATGACTATCTGTGTTGGAGTGACAGGTGCTAGGGATGTGCAGTGGCTCCAGAGAGTCTGGATGAGTCAGTGTTGGGCTGAATAGACCTGGGCTGCATTTAGAGTAGGGGAAGAGATTTCCTTTCAACTGAATGGGCCTGGTCTGCCTTCCAAAATGCTGCCTCCGCTTCCTACCAGGAAGGTGCACCAGGGAGGACAGAACTGGTTTTGACTGAGCACAGGGCTTCTCTGCCTCAAGAGAACAAAGGAATTTGCTGTATAAATATTGGGGCCCAGATCCCAGAACTTTGGATCGCTTTTGGGACTTCAAGAGAAACCTCTTCCACGGAGAAGAACTGGAGGAGAAGTACCGCCCTCATGCTGTGTGATGTCTGGGGTTGGCCTGCAATAGCTGTTTCTGCCAAGGAGAAGAACTGTGTGTGCATCCTGTTTGTGAAAGTATCTCTAAGGGATTGAAGTGTAGCTCGCCCCCTGTTCAAAAGGTCTCGGCAACAGCAAAGACCTCACCATCCTTCTGGGCACTGTCTCTGGTTATGCTGGTTCCAGTCACCGCAGAAGAAAAGAGCAGCTGACTCCGTCGCCGAGTCTGTTGCAGACTCCATAGTCTGAAGGCACTGCAGAGAGCACCGCCTCGCTTCGCAATGCAGCCCTGGTGTCACCAACTCCGTCAACGAGCCTCTGCTTGCACAGCATCCTGAGGGCACCGAACTCTGCAACAATTCACTACATGCTGCACACACATCACTGACTCCGTCTCTGCCTGACTCACACCTCAACCGGCTCAGTCGCCACATCATGACCTGCCAGCACCACATTGTGCACCGTCTTACCCTGCAATGCAAGCCTTGGTCACACTGACTCCATCAATGAGCCGCTGCCTGCATGAGCGGTGAGGACACCGCACGCTGCAACCCTTCCCTCTCACATCGCAACTGCAACGGTTGCTCCTGAACGGCTCATACCATTGTGTCGGCCGCAATGAGAAAGGTACTGTCTCTGAGTACGTTGATGCTTTAGCTAACCCCTACTGACGTGGCTGACTGTAATTGTTAGACTCTGTCATGTTCAGTATCGCAGTAGCCCCCCGAACGGAGCTATTGAGTTGGAGGAACTGTGTTTTCCCATTATTCCTGCAAATTAAAGGTTATTTTGCACAGTAACTATTTTTACAAGTATTGTATGTTGGATTTTTTCATTTTTGGTCTTGTTGGTTTAGATAAAGTTTCACTTAATTATCTAAACTGTTGTGCTGTCCATTTGTAGTGTTTTCACTGAGTTACTGTATGCATGCACAATGCTTTACAGACTGCCTCTGAGATAAGCCTTTCTGTTCATGCCAAGCTACCAAGGGGATGAGCAGGGGTTATTTTAGGAGTGTATCCCCCTTACCCTGACTCGGAAGAAGGGTCCGTACTTGGACAAAGGTAACTACCTCTGCCAAATAGAGAACACCACTTCTAACAAAAGCCTTGTCAGAAGTGGCCTTTGCCATGTTTTATCGGGAAGAGAATTGGCTGATGTTTCTCAGTGTGGTTCATATTAGGGGTTTGGACAATGTGGAAGGTGACAGATTCTGTAATGATGTTGCTTCCTCCCATAACCTCTGTTTGTATCTAGTACTGTTCAAAGACAGAGGTGAGGCATCACAATGATAGGTCATTTTACATCTCAGGAGAATGCTCCCACTTCCCTATTCTGCACTAGGTTTCAGGTGAAGGGAGCCTGGGATGTAGGTATTGTGTCATGCCGTTGAACAAAGGTTCTTCCTTTTGACTTTCTTTTCTTTTCCACTCACATTAAGGGTTCTACGCCGAATCAAGAGGGAAGGGCTTGTGATTGTTTCAGCTTGTCCTCATTCATTGTAGTTTCCTTTCCTTTGTCAAATGATGACAACTCCAGAAGAGTTTCTACAATCTCTTCCCTCTCCTCTCCTATTTCCTTCCCTTCCTCTAGATAAATTCTTTCACCACCACTTGTCAACTTGGAGGTCTAATAGGTTGAGCTGTAAAGTATAAGGGGTTTTCCTGAGACTTAGCGATCCCAGTCTAAAAATCTTGGTCATCATCCTCTCTTTGGGCCAGATGTACGAAGGTTCCTTTTTGCATTTCATAAATAGTGATTGTTAAGAAGTCACTGTTTAAGAAATAAAAATTAGTATATACATACCTTGGGATTCCCTACTAGCGATTCTTACAGAGTAGGAATCAGTATTCGGAAATCGCTATTAGGAAATCCCAAACCAGTTGCTCCTATGGACCTCAACCAATGGTTTTGCGTTTTCTAAATTGTGATCTCCTAGTAGGAAGTTGCAATTTAGAAAATCCAAACCCAAGGGTGCCTCTGGTCTTAAGGCCCCCCCTGAGGCACCCCGAAATTCACAGAGCTTAGTGCCCTAGGGGCATAAGTGTGCTTCCTGTCACATTAAAAAAGGCCTTTTTAAATGCATTTTTTATTTTGCACATGGTTACCATCGAGTTTGAGTTAATAGCAATAGCATTTCCTAAATTCCCAATTCGCATTTAGGAAATGCTTTGTACATGTACTTTAGGAATCGCAAATTCTACTCCCTATTTGTGATTCCTGAAGCGTGGTCGCAATTTGCGATTTCTACCAGGTAGAAATCGCAGATTGCGACTGATTTTGGGCATTTGTACTGAAAAGGCCATTTAGCATTTCTAATGGGCCCAAGTTGGGATTCTGCTCGTTAAGAAATGCTAAATGTCCACATTTCTGGCCCTTTGTTACTATTTCTGTTCAATTGGTCCTCTTTTGAAAAATTGTGCTATTTTAAAAGGATAGATTCTCTCTATGGTGTTGGTTTAAATATCCTTCTATTTCTTCAAAATGACTTCTTCAAATTAACTTCCTCCATTTACTTTCTCGGTGTACCATATTAAAACATGTAGTACTTCCTTATGCCTTTGGATGTATCAGTTGACTGTGAGGAGTTTGCGCTTTGTCTTTTGAAGAGTTTTTCAAGGTCTCCTTGGAGCACTCTAATCCCTAGTTAAGATCTATTCCTTGTTTTGGAAGCATTACAATGTCTGCCTTGTGACCCATAGGAGGTGCTAGATCTGACATTGTTGATCTTAAAAGTGTTCTTCTTAGTAGCTATCAGTTCCAGTGAGAGACTGGGAGAGCTGGGAGCTTTGTTCAGCAGAAACCCTGCTTGAAGATGAGGGAGCAGGCTTGTTGCCCAGATAGTTGTTGAATACCGGACTGTCCTTCATTCCTAAGGTGGTCTCATCTTTAATTTTGAGCAAGAAAGTGTTCTGAATTATATGTATTTCTAAACACTTCTGAGAAGGGCCTTCTTCACACTCTGGATGTATGAAGCACAGCTTCTATTTATTTGGCATGATTAGCATCCTTTTGCAGTTCAGACGTTTTTTTGTAAGCTTTATTTCTGTTTCTTGGAGGATATAGCCTTCCACTCTTAACTTGAGTCAATTAATTCAATCTTTCTTATCCATTGCTTATGATTATCTAAAGGTTCCCTGTACTACAGGAACTCAGGGATGTTTTACTAGAGATCTTATTCCTTCCTTATAGCCATTGCATTCTAGTTTTTTCTCTCATTTGTCCCTGAGTTGGCCAGACTGGGGAGCTTGGGATGGAGACATGATGTCTTGAGTAGGAGGTCCTGATATATGCCTATTAGAGGGCTTAGGCTAAAGATTTTCTTCGAGGGAGTTAAGGCACGCAAGTGATATGTGGGCTCAACTCATTTGCCATGACTGGAATTAGGAAGAATGTACTCAGAGTAATGTAATTACCGATAATCAATCAAACATTAATCATGATTCTTGAGTGTCTTAGGAGGCATCCTTTCTATTGCCTTTATTGCTACCTGTTTTAAACCTTTCAATGCCTGTGGCAGATGTAAGTATTCCTTTATTCTTCAAGCTAAATGGCCCAAGAGAAGCAAGGTGTAGTGTCCTTATCAGAGGCTGTGCCTGCTGCTCTGATGGTGTTCTATGGCTCATGCACTCTTCTCTTGTTCTAGTGTGGAATGTAGTTATGACAGAATGTTTAGCCTCAAACTCAGAGTCAGTTGTTCCTGCACTTTGAAGGACGAGGTCTCTTACTTCAAAGATACAATAAAGATCTTCTATGGATTACAACCCTGCTGGCTTGCTGTTCATTTCATCAACCCCTCTTCACAAGGGTTCCCCTAAACATGAGATGTAGCCAAAACAATCAGTCACCGCTTCTTTTTAAAGTGACTCCTTGTGACAAATGGTCTTGCTAAGAGCAATAGTAGAGATGCCCCGCATTAACTCATTGTACTTGGTTGCGGGTTTGAAATAAAGTATCTTATCCTGGATTCTAGAATGTTGTCTGTTGCTCAGGATGGGATCCACTGTTTGCAGGCTACGGATGTCTCCCATTTACCTGATACGGTTGATGGTGTTTGCGGACAATTAGAATTAGTATTCGTTTTGGGAGATTTCTGAGCACAAATTATGCTTATAGCCTTCTTGGTGTCTCAAACGACCTGAAAAACATCTACCTTTAGTCGGAGTGAATAAATGCACAATGTGAATACAGTCATATTTTAATCCCCTACTGATATTTCCAAAGACCGGAATTTAAAAGCAGAGAGCCCCATAACATAGCTGCTTGATCAGTGAAGGCTCTAACCCCCAGCCACATTCCCTTGGTAGAAAGACTAATTAGACTCCTGGAACATGCCGGGACAGCTACCACTGCTGCCAGGAATATTAATATGAAGGCCTCCAACAGACGACACTATTAATAAATTACTCTATGAATGAAACTAAGGGCCTGATTTATATCTTGGCGGATGGATTACTCTATCACAATAGTGATGGATCTCCCATCCGTCAAAATATAATTTCCATTGGATATAATTGGATTTATATTTCGGTGGACGGGATGTCCATCACCGTTGTGACAGAGTAATCAATCCACCAAGATCTAAATTGGGCCCTGATTACCTGAGCCTTACTAAGCTCTTGTACTGGGAGCTAATACAAAGCAGAGTAAATTCTCCCAGCAACTAAGATAGAACAGAACCTACGTGGCCATCCTATTGGCTACTTTTTGAAGCCCAAATACATGGCATTGCAATATTCATGGTGAAACAGGCAAACACAGTCACTGTTCTAACTGTACTGAAAGCGAAACATTATTATTCTGCTTAGAATTTGCAGTTAAAATGTAGTTCTCGATACGCTATTAATCTGGGGTTCCGAAGTCAGATCCGGCATCGATTTGAATCCATAGTTCTTCACTGAAGAGCCCATTATGTCAGGGTATGCTTAACGCTGTGCAATCTAGATTTTGCTGGACCAAACCGAAATTGAGTTTTATGATAGGCAAAACCTATAGGAAGGACATCACCAGCTGCTCATTCGCGCCACCAGGAGCAGTACTTTTGTCAAAAGTGTCTCCCTGGTACCAGGCTGAAAGAAAGGACAATGAATTTGTAGCAAACAGAGTCACCTGCAAGCCCCATAAGATGAGGATGTGCCACATTGGTAGGTATGTGCATATGTTTGTCTTTGAGATGCAGTATGCCACAAACTGGTAATTGGTACTGGTTGAGTGGAGGAATGCATTGTAAAAGAACATCTGGAAGGGCCAGAATATACTTGTCCGCAGTTTTCAAATCTAGACTGGAACAGAATTATCCTTTTGGTTTCTGCAACAGGAAAGCAAATTAGTGCTGAACCACGAACATTGCATTTTACTGCATCAAAGGGATGGTGGCAGCGTGTGTCAGAGAGAAACTTACCAGATATCACTTGATACATAATCTCAAGTCAGCCATAATGGCCTCTTTTATTTCATGATCTTGGATTTGTTGAGAAGAAAATTTGAGTTTTTCATTATTTGGTTAAAAAATTTGGTCCGCCGTCCACTAATTACTAAGCATACACCTTCATTGATGAGTTTCAGAATATCAGTAAAAACGTTTTAATTCCGAAAATGTGCTTGCTTCATCAATGGCGTTATTCACTGTGTTAATATTTCTACTCTAAGGGGCATATTCTCAAGAACGTGTAATAACCATCGCAAAAGTAACCTAACGCTACTTCCAACATCGCAGTCTATCGTGGGAAAATTATGCTGTGTTAATGAAGCATTCTCAACACGGCCGTACCATGCGATAGTCTCCAGATAACGCATCAACTGACCGCGTTAAAATCAACGCCACGCTGCAAAAATGCAAAACGCGAACACAAGAAATCTTGCGCTGAGGCCAATCGCGGTACAAAAAGCACCGAAAACCAGTGACCAGCCTGCAAATCCAATGTGTCTGGCGGAAAAATGCACCATAAAAGCAGAGTAAATAAACGGTGAGATGAAAACGTGCAGCACAACCCCACAGCTGTGACACAGAACAAATGACTATTTGTCCAAATCAGATAGGTATTTCCCCACAAACAGCCACAACGTACATTGACACGCATTCAGTATGTAACCTGCGCCAATGTGGAAACAAACATGGTACACACTGTGAAACCGCATCTCCCCCTCACATTGCAGAGGGACAAACAACACCCCCTGCACACCGACGTGCCATGTCCATGATCAGACAAAAATGAAAGCATGGACTAATGTAGGGGCAGTGACGCCACCCTACATACATGTTGCCCATGACGTGGGACTTGAGTCACAGGGTGCATCCCTGCATCATGGCGGCACATATCAGAGCACAAAAGAATCCCTGTTGTCACTTGTAGGCAACAAATGACAGCCAAAATTGAATGAATTGGGACACATGTGAAACACCGAAGAGTGCGATACCGTAACAACTGTGACACACAGCACTAGCAGTTCAAATACGTGACACCATAAACAACCTTGCTGCACAGAGGTGAGACACCCACTATTCCTTAACAAATCCCTCAATTGACAGCACAAAATGTCGCACCCACACTTCTCTGAGTGAAGTGCCTGTACAGAAGAGTGACATGCATGCAGGGAATGCATATCGAAATGCTTTTATTAGCACATGCAGTGCCTGTGGTCAGTCAACCTACTGTGCCATCACTGCTAAGGACCCACACAATGTGAGGTCAAACAGAGAAGAAATTGTCAATGAATTAGTCCCTACGGGCTATTCCTGTTGTGGCTGCAGTGGGGTGTGGTCCACCTACCTCAGCTTCATCATCATCATCCAGTGCATCTGGCACTTGTATCCATGGGGCTTTGCTGCGTACACATATGCTGTGCAACGACCATATTGCGCATGAGGTCTGGGCTGTACAGGAGCTTACCACCTGTGATGTCCAGGCAACAGAAACGTGACTTCAACATGCCAAATGTGCGGTCAAGGATGCCCCTGGTGCGTTTGTGGGCCACATTGTACTGCCTCTGGGCCTGTGTGTTCGGGGCTCAGAGGGGTGTCATCATCCAAGCGCAGAGTGCAGATCCTTGGTCACCTGTGACAATGCAGAGGGACATGAGTCACGACTACATACTGCATGATGTGTTGGCAGGCTCACTGGTTCATTGGTGTGTGATATGTGTGACTTAGTGATTCCTGTATGACATGTACTGCATGTTGCAAATGAGTTGCATCACTGTGTACTATGTAGCCTCACTGCTGCACCTCCCCGAGCACATTCACTAGTGTGCACAGCTCGATTACATCCCATGCACCCCTATGGCACACCATTGACATGCCTGTATCTGCATGTCTACAAGCCTGAGTACCACAAAGTGATGATGCTGCACAGAATGTGGCCGGCCACATGTATGTAGGCCCATTGCACGGACAGGGCTGACATAGATGTAGAGCACCTGCCTGGCTGAACTTAATATGCAATTGAGGGTACATCTTTGGCTCATGCTGCGCTAAAAGCGACACACACAACAGTTGAATGTGTGATCTCTGACCCTGAGTGGGCATGCCCTCCCCCATATACCTCTTTGGCCGACCACGCACACCGGGGACATGCCATATAGCAACATTGTCCATTGCGTGACGGGTGGCGCAGACAGTACAACAGAGACACATGCATCAGCCACATCCTTGGCAAGGCCCACACTGAACCACACCGAGATCCACGTACAGAGGAGCCACAACCCTACGCAGTACTTTCGTACACCTGCCCACCCCGCTTACGTTCACATAAAGATACAACATGATTATATATCCCAGGTCTACACAACTGCCTGCTGTGACATGGTTGTGCACGCTATACACAATACAATGTAATGTGGAATGGCCCCGTTCCCGACTGCATACATAATGACCACAAGGACACACTGAGTGAGTTTTTGGGACTGGCTACGGGCATGTGGGCCTGGCCCCTTTTATTGCCAAGTTCACATCTCCAGTGATGCCTGTGCTGGATGGGTGTTGGGTAGTGTAAGCCATCACTCAGGGGTTGGTTGGTGCTGGCAAATACCACAACAGTGAGCAGAGAATCAACAGTACAAGGTACGGACATCATGGGTCCCTGACTTGAGCAGTACAGAATTTGTGGTCCTGGATGCACAGCGGCTGGCACAAGCACACCGCCATGGGACGGTGACTTGCAGTGTACTGATGTAGGGCCACGCGAGCTGAGCGTGTACTCCTCAATATCCAAGGGGAATGTCGCGGAGGTTGCAGGGGACAGTGGAAGGTGTTCCTCCAGGGCATGATGCAGAGGGCAGAAGCAAGCAGGAACATGCAAATTGGGGAGTTGAATGCTACAGACTCCACTTTTCCCACCTTGTCAGTATCAGCTACATTGTAGAGGAAGACAACCTCAAACCCATGGGCCCAGACGCCACCGATGTACAAACAGAGATCGACCATGAATTTCAGGCACACACTCAGGGGCAACAGAGCTGAAATGGGATGCAGTCTGCGATGAGGCCTGTACAATGACATAGACTCTGCCATGTAGAGGGCAAGACTCAGTTCAAAATGTGTGACCTACTCCACCTCAGTGTGTGCAGGAGCCAGCGTACTGTAACATGTACACTTCCATGAAGAAATCAAGACTCAGTTCCAAAAATGCGACCTAGTTGACCGCAGTGTCGGACAGAGGCTGCGGTTAGCGTGGAGTAACCGCTGTTCAGCCATCTCCTCCTGGATCTCGAACACACACAGTTGGAATGGCATGTGTATTAGATTTGTGGCTGACATAGGTAGTGGCACCAGAGGTGAGTGGGTGTTTAGCCAGTGACAATGCCGTGTCCTGGCTGTGACGGACTGCATTGGATTGGTGTGAGGCCGGCAGGACCGCAGTGTAGGCCGAAGACTGCAGTCATCAAGTGCCCACAGACACGTTTGGTGCAAGTCCTATGTCCAGCCTTGGTGGCACCACATTGAAGGGGTATAGTGACAACCTCAGCCTTAAATAATGTACTCTGCCATGGTGTAATCAAGACTCAGTTCCAAATCTGTGTCCTATTTGTCCGCTGTGTATGCTGTTGGAGTGCGTCAATGAGAATGGAGTTCAGCGGGCCTGTGTTGCGCAGGCCGTGATGGTCCGAGGAGGCTGCCAAGGTCGTGGGCCTTGGGCCTGGAGTTTGCACTGGTACATGGAGGGCCCTCTTCAACACACGCCTGTGTCTGCAGTTGGGTATTGAGGCCTGGGTGCGCAGGGGCGGGCCAGACTGGTTCGGGGACCAGCGGCCCGGGGTGCAGCAGGCCCACAGGATCGCAGGCAACACCGCTCACGGCGACAGCATTGGCCTCGTGGCGAGGTGAGAGGCGCCGCCCTGCTAGACACGTTGACCATTCCGGAAGAGGACCACGCCCAGAGTTGCATGCCTTTTTCTCACACCCCTACGCTGGCCTGGTGTACGCCGGGCTAGCCCACTCCGCTCACGCTTACGGGGGGACGTGACAAGCTACATTTCCTTGATCTCCCCCACTGGCTGGGGTGACATGGTTGTGTCCACTGTCCACTACACTCCAAACACCAGTGGTGTGTGTCGACATGGATATGTGTGTGGTCTGAATACTACAGTCTGGCCAGCACATCCACGCCACACTTGGCATTGTGTACAAGCTTATGCATGGGTCATTTGCCTCCTTCACACATGCCTGGTTCCCACCTCTCCCCACAATCTGCTATTGTGTGGCTGAGGTGCCATGCCGTTGATGGCTTGTGTACATGGCTACCCCAGGTTACCAAAGTAAGTTGTGCTGTTGTGTCTGGTAGGTGGGCATGTTTGGCATGTTGTATGTGAGTTTCTAACGTGTGCATTCCGAGAGTTGTGAGTTGCATGATTGTGAAGTTGAGGTGTGTGGTATGTTCATTTGGTACTTACCAACGAGCAGAGCATTTCCGTAGGTACCATCCTGGAAGCGCTGTTTGATTATGGACTGTCGGATGATGAAGGAAACATGCACACTGCCTGGGTAGTTGGTGACGACATTGGTGAAGAGTCCTGGTGGTCCACTATTGCTTGCACATTAATGGAATGCGTGTGCTTTCTGTTGCTGTAATTGTGTGCAGTGTCGGCAGGGGGCACAAGTAAGACATGTGTGCAGTCTTTTGCCCCCAACACGTGCGGGAAGCCAGCCATGGCATAGAAGCCTTGCTTGGTCTCCAGCTGTTCCAGCGCAGTGTGGGGGAAGTATAGGTACTGGGGTACCAAGCTGATGATGGCATCCAGGACAGGTTTGTGGAACTTTGATAGGGGTGGCTGTCAGGCTCCTCTGACTATGGTGGTTGTTGTTTGGAAGGTACCAGAGGCCAGCAGGTGCAGCACAGCCAGCAGCTTTGTCTGAGGTGGGATGTTGGTTGTCCGCTGTGTTGGTACCATCAGCCTATGGGTAATGATGTTCAGGATGCAGAGGATGGTTGTCCTTTTGAGCCTATAGTGGGCAATGACATTCTCTGGTGTTGAGTTTGTGAGGCTGGTGCATTTTCTGAAGGTCCGAGGCCAGTGTCTGTGCTGCCTCTGTGGTGGTTCGGACGGTGGTGTGGGGACTGTACGGGGTGGTGGCGAGCCTGGGGGTGGTGGCAGTGAGTGTTGTGGGACTGTTGGGGCTCTGAGCTTCATGATTAGTAGCTCCATGGCATCTGTTGTTCTTCAGGTGAGGCTCGGGCCTGGGCTCCCCTTTCTGGTGCCGGCTGCCGTCCGACTTTACACCAAGTCAGAGCAGGTGTTAATTTCCTGCTTCTAACGCGCCTTATCCCATGTTTTGTGGTCGTATTGCCGATCTGGCTGGTCGTTGAGAATGTTCGGGAGTGGTGTTGTTGCGGCTTTTTGCAAGGGAACGCCTACTCTGCATCTCATTAGCGATAGTTGCGGAGGT
This sequence comes from Lissotriton vulgaris, assembly GCF_964263255.1. Classification (NCBI taxonomy): domain Eukaryota; kingdom Metazoa; phylum Chordata; class Amphibia; order Caudata; family Salamandridae; genus Lissotriton; species Lissotriton vulgaris. Next base: position 2,074,557,584 of record NC_141687.1, read on the forward strand.
CATCTGTGGCGATGATTTTGCGGCTGCTATTGCAGGTAAACTGGTGCTTTGTGAATGGGGTGATACATTTATTGTGACTTTGGCTGTGTTGAAGTGCTGTTAACTTGGGGATGTCTCCTTGAGAATATGCCCCTAAGTATGCAGTATACCTAAGAAATATTAATGCTAATCTGGTGCCTAAAGACAATTATATTTGTGGTGCACGTCTTGAAAATAGAATATATTAAATACTGCTGATTTTCCAAAATTTCTATCAGAAAGCCTGTATCATAAGTTGACATCTTGGCAAAACAATCTACATAAAAGAAAACGTTTTTCTTACAGCATCTGGAAGTCATTGTGATAGCCATGTTGGAGCACCTGGGGAACTGACTAATCTGACGATGGAAGTATCTCCAGATTCCCCCAATGACAAGTGTTGCTGATCCTGGTCCAATCATATCTTGGAGGAGGGAATTGGGGATACGTTTGGGATTTATCACAGGATGACTCTCGATCGTGGGCCCATCATTGGAGATGAAGAAAGGAACTAAGGGTGGGATTTATCACAGAAAGGCTCTTTACACTGGGCTCATCATAAGGGGGGCCTGCATCCACTTGCACGTGAAAGCCAATCTGTGGTTCAGCGAGCTGTAAAAGTCCACCTCCTGGATAGCAACAGCCAGCATGGGATCTTTTCGATCTGCAGACTCTCTCAGCATTTTGACCAGATGACTGCCAAAAGCTTTGAGCCAAAAGAATTGGAAATGAATTTGAAAGACCGCCTTGGAGCTGCCCACCTTCAATGACCTTATCCAAATGTGATGTCTTCATTTTCCTGTGAGTTACAAATCCCAACTTTCTGCTTCTCATCTCCTCAGATATGAAAGCCATCCTCCTCCTACATAAACATGCTGAAGAGATGTTATAAGCGCTTAAGGGGACTGAACAGTAAGTGGCATGAATACATTCGACCGTGGTGTAGAAATGATTCCACTGATCACTCTTTTCACTGTCACATCTACCATCGTATTCGCTATATTTAATTGGCTAGCATTCTGTGATGTTGCAGATGATTGGCTAGACATATTTGCCAACAGAGAGTTCACTTTGGGCCAGGGTTGGATTGGGATTAAAAATCGGCCCAGGCACGCATAAAAATATCGGCCCACATTTGCATAATGCCTTCCCTCAAATCACTGCTTCAGCGTAATTTTACATAAAGGGGGTTTTTGGGGGAGAATGCATGCATCGGTTTACACTAGTGAAACACACCTGAAAACTAGTGAGGCCACATTCTGCTCAGGCCCCCTACCCCCCTCAGTATGCCTACATTAATGGGAGGCTCAGCGAGAGAAAAGGGGTGACACCTGTTGCTGCTATTCGGGAGGTAACGACTGCCCATCTCCCTCCAGAAAGGCCACTCAGACACCCACTGGGCCGCTAGCGGTATAGTCCAACAACAGAGACACCGCCCAAATCGGCGCCGCCCCCCAGGCTGCTCAAAAGCAGCCCTCAGGTGGAACTCGGACCCCGGCCCCTCGGGCATTGCCCGAATGACCCCGTTACCAGTCCGACGCTGCTTTGGGGCCTCTGGGAAAGTCTTCATCGAGGTACTACAGCAGAGAGAACGTGTACGTCTTGGGAGGAAATTAGGCGGTCATCAAATTGAGAGTCATAGACATGGTCCCATTTGTGGCTCAATTAGTGTCTTTTCCACATCAGTAGCTGAATCGGTATCTGCACTCAGTTGTTCTTCTTTGCATTTTAAATTAGAAGACGGACTTAAGCTATGGACGGCCTTACATAGACGTAAGTGGACGGGACCAGATGGGAGGCAGTGATTCAAGGGCAAACACCGCCTGTCCTGTAGCAAATGGCCGTGACGAATAAGATGGAGCAACGATGAACCCATCAGAGAGGTGGATAAAGAAGAAAGGGAACCAATCAAAATGCCACTCCCCCATGCACAGCACCTAGGTCTAAGCATTGCAGTTAGAGCTACGCTCTCACCATGCCAATTAATGTATCTCTTCGACTTTAAAGACTTGGTCATATTTATCTAAATTCAGTGTTGTCGTCTTTGGCTTGCAGAGGACGAGAGGCAGGGGGTGTCACATACATTGTCTACATTGATGGGGGTTATATAAGCTCTTACAAAGGTGATTTCGGGAACGTGATTGCTGATCTGTGGGTTGCAGTTTGCCTTTTCAACCAGTACCTGTGATTTCACTGAGAGCACAACACCCCCGTCCCTCTCCCCACTCCCCCCCCCCTCCCAGCTCAGCTGACAGCATCTCATTCTCGAGCAGCCTCAGCTGACTCATTTGTAAACTCAAGGTCTCTGCCTGATTTCCGAGAACAAGATCAGAAATTAATTGCCTTTCGAAGTGAGACTGCGAGCGCGCTTTGAAGGGGAATTTGATACAGTGGTGGTGGTTTTCAAAGTTTCGTATTTTTCGGGGGGGGGGGGGGTGAGGGGGTTTCCACTCATTTAGTAAAACGATATACCTCCTGGGGATTCTTGACTTTTCTTGATGTAGTCATTTAGAAAACTGCTCGCCTTTTTAATGTTTTTTTCAGTGTTGTTCATGATTAAGGTTCGGTAGAGCATCCTTTGCTTTTTGTAGGCCTGGAGTTGGTGCCTCGTGCATCCAACACGAACACTAACATTATTAATAAAGTGACCCTTGGTAGAAAACTAATATTCCACCAATGTGTGCTGCACAATCCATACCTACAGTGGGGCCTTTAACAAGAGGCAGAGCAACACTCCCCTGAGTAGGACCTGGGATAGTGGCGTCCTCTGCCCTGGCACCCACGGCCCTCAGGGGACCATCTTGTGGGAGGGGACCCTGATGTGAGCTAAATGTAAACCCTGCTGCCGATGTATGCTGGGGAGAGTATTGTGCAATGATGTTGCCCCTTCTATCTGGCAAGCCTCATGGCCACCCCTGGAATACAAATCATTAATTGAGAGTCATATCACCCTCACACTCCTCCCCCCTTAGACCGGGAACCCTTGCCTTTCTTCCCTGTCTTATGACTGTCCAATGTTCCATTGAGACTGCACCGGCCAAACCAGGAACACTTTCGGGTTCTTTGGGAGTGGGGGGCGCTACACGTGACTGGGTTGTACGACATTCTACTTATTTCTAGCAGACCACTGCTCAAGAGACTACTGGAGGGACCCAATCAGCCTGTAACATTTCGGTTGGCATGGCAGGTGCAAAACCGATGGTTGGGTTGAGTTTCTGGGGATGGTTGGGTTAAGTTTCTGGGGGTGGTTGGGTTGAGTTTCTGGGGATGGTTGAGTTGAGTTTCTGGGGATGGTTGGGTTGAGTTTCTGGGGGTGGTTGAGTTGAGTTTCTGGGGGTGGTTGGGTTGAGTTTCTGGGGATGGTTGAGTTGAGTTTCTGGGGATGGTTGGGTTGAGTTTCTGGGGATGGTTGAGTTGAGTTTCTGGGGATGGTTGGGTTAAGTTTCTGGGGGTGGTTGGGTTGAGTTTCTGGGGATGGTTGAGTTGAGTTTCTGGGGATGGTTGGGTTGAGTTTCTGGGGGTGGTTGAGTTGAGTTTCTGGGGATGGTTGAGTTGAGTTTCTGGGGATGGTTGAGTTGAGTTTCTGGGGGTGGTTGAGTTGAGTTTCTGGGGATAATGCCGTTACTCAGTCCTGCCAACATTCAAGAAGACCCACCCTGCTGCTTCGCTATGTCCTCTGGTGTAGGAGAGAGGGGTGTCAGAGATGGAATCCGATGACACTGACCAGGGCACTGGCAAAAGGCGTGGGATAATGGCCCTCGGGGGTCAGGTCACGCAATTCAGGTAAAATCCTGCCTTCCTCCTCTCCTGCCAATGCTCAAACACGACAGCTCAGGTGACACTTATGGGAGATCTCAAGCAGCACCCACAAAAAGTTCACTTTGTTGTCTATTCTTTGATACATTTCGATAAAATCCTATGTGTGTCAGTGTCTCTGTAAGTGTGTCCGAGTGTGTGTAAGGGTCATAGTCAGAGGTGCTGTGCATGTTTGTGTGTCTGTGTCGGGTAGTGTGCCTGCCCTTATGCTTGTCTCTGTGTGCTTTTTTGTGTGCATGTAGCCTGCTAGCTTCATCTCTGTCTTTCAACTTAAAAAGTTTTGTAGGTGGGAAATATGTTGGAAATAAACAACAAGAGAACTGCCCCATGGTATTCCCACACGAAACGTGTACTTTGCATGAACTTACACGTTGTCCTTAAATAGAAATGTCTACTTCAGGGTGTACCTCGAACACAAATCTCATGAAAGACACCCTGCCTCACCTTCCTGCTGTGGTACACTAGTATAGCTTTTTAGCTTGACATCATCAGCGCATGACTCTTTGTAATTATGGCGCTGTGTAATGTGTTTACTGTGCGTGCAGCACAGGGCTCCGGAATTTCACGCTGCTGTGTGTGAAGTTTTGTAAATTTAGGCCCTAGAGGTTAAAAAGATGACCTTTAACAAACATTCTTCAGGATTGCATAACTTTCAGAGTCTAGATGTTTGTGTTCGGTGACGGAACGATTTGGAAGTAACTAATGTACAAGTTCAATAAGACAACGAGTAGTTATTAAACGTGGAATGGATGACCTCTAGATTGGTTGGGTGTGATGAGTTTGTGCGATTGGTTCACTTCTTAGAAGCTCATTTTAAACAGAGTTTGCTTTAGCATTTTCCTTCTGGTCGGGGTATTTAACAAGTATATTAAGCAATGTCCCCTGCCTTTCACATTAAGTGGGAGCGAAGGAGCGGGGATTCCGCGCAGCAAGTTCTTTCCCTATAAACCAGATTCAGTACTCTTCAACCAGTATCAAAAGTGACACACCGGCGGCGCAAGGTGCTTGTAAATCAGCCTCACTGTCTTAGATTCTCTAACCTCGGAGGCCTCTTTGCGATTGATTTTCCTTTCCTTTGTACAGTTATGGCGTCGGAGCGGATTATTAACCACCAGACATTACCTCCTCAGCCGACTTCTCCGTCAAGGGGCTTATTTACAAGACGGCTGTGCACTGAGCCCGGTGCGAGAAAGACGTGAGGGCCGCATGGGGTCCTGATGCCTGGGCAGCGGCTGGTTGGCTGTGCGGGACCGATCTTAACCTGGCATCTGCAGCACGGCCTTTCTGAGGGCAGCAACTCACTGAAAAGTCGAAGATGGCCACAAAACGTAGGGCCCATTGGCTCCCAAACTGTTAATGGGCTCAAACAGAAAGGTAAAACCACAGTCAAAGTTTCCAAAACTGACTTCATGACTGCTTCCTAGAGCAGGAGTACTTGGAAGACAAACAGTCACATTTGGAGGACCTCCCTGCGGAGTGAGCGGGGATTGAGAGCTTTCCCTGAGTGCGGCCTTGCGCTGCTGAAGTCACGCACGTGTGATCACCCGTTACGGGAATAGGAGGGCTGTGAACTGTAGTGGTGCCCTGGCCGGCTTGCCGCCCTTGAGGCTGGAGAGACATTGTGTGGAGTATCACTAATAGAGGTACGCGCCTTGCTCCCGGCTCGGGGGGACTGACCCGGTGGGAATCATTCCGCGCCTGGCCGCCGCTGACTTTTGCGCCCTGCCAATTTGGGAATGTTGTGCCGGGGTGCGGAGGGCTGCAGGCTTCATCGAGTCTGCTGCGCCTTGGACGCGCGGTGGTCACTGAGGACGGGCACGGTCGGTGGTGCCTTCTGGTGCACCTCCAGTGGATACCCGGGTGTGGGAGCGGCTGTGGTTGCTTCATCCTCTGAGGCCCCGAGATACAAGTCGACCCAGGTGCCCCGCTGCGGTGGCCCGCTCCATATCTCTAATTGGGCAGCCAGGGGGGACCCAGGGAGAGCCAGGCGCGAGCCGGTCTTTCCCTGGGTGCGTTTGCGCGAGCAAACTGGAGGGAGCAGGTGGGGTTAAATAGGGGAGTTATTAAAGGGGGCTGGAGGCAGGTTTAGGGAAGTGCGTAGCGGGAGGCAAGGAAAGGGAGTTTTCGTTATGCCCCGCCCACCCTTCCCCTTTTTTCTAGTTAGGTTTTACTTTGCAGTGCTCTAGGCGCTGCTCTGGTTTTTCGGGCCTTGCCACTTTTAGGACAGGTGTCTTGGTTCTTTTAGGAGGTGGTTTTGCTAGTGGGGTGGGCAGCCTAGAGCGGGTTGGCCATCCTGAAAGGGTAGCTCATTGGGAAATCCAGGGGGTATTCTTCAACAGTTAGTTTCGGGTTTTTAGTTAGGTAGGGATGTTTAGGCATGCTGTAAAGATTTGAATTTTATTGAATAAATAATTAATGTGTTTAAGATATGTATTATGCACCTGTCTTAAAATAAAGTGGCCTTTCTTGCTCCTAGAGGAAGTTGTGGACAGTGATTTCTTGCGCGAGGCGCTGAGCCGCGACTCGGTGCTGGGGCAAGTCGGCTATCATATCGGGTGGCGCGACCCCCGCACCCAAGCCAAAAGGGGGTATAAGAGAAGGACCCCTGACCCAAGAATTTAGATCACTTCTGACAAGGAAACCTGAACCAAGGAAAAGAAGCCTGCTGATCCAAGGACTTGCCTACCCCTTCTGCCAGTGTGCTGTTTGTTGGGGGAATCCTGCAGTTGCTTCTTTATTTTTGCCAAGGAACCAGTAGAGAGGAACTGTGTGTGTACTTTCAAGCTTTGCTAAAGAAAATCTCCAAGGGCTGGAAGAGTGCCAGCCTTCTGTTGAAGTCACAGGGCTAAAGGACTTCATCATTTGCTGAAAGTGCTTGTTGCTGGAACCTGAAAATCCAGCACCTCTGAAAGAAACCAGCAATCTCGACGGTGACGGACGCCGCCGAATCCAGCTCGACATCGTGAGTAACGGCTCCAGTGTCCCGCTTCCTCGACGCCGGCCGCCGGGCCCGATCGACGCCAGCAGCAACGCCAGTGAGTTGCGAGTTCGGCTCCAGCTCCAAGTGACCCCGTGTCTGCACCGCTGCTGATGTCATCGACTCCGAGCCCTCTCGACGCCGTGAGCGCTGCTCACTCTTGCAACATCATCATCGACATCGACAACGACGCCATATCCTGCTTCGCCTCGTGAGCGCTGCTCCTGCCTGACATCTGTCGACGCCGCTGCAGGTCGCCCCGACTCCGAGGCCCGATCGGCGCCAAAGACGCGACGCCAGACATCTCGACGCCGCTGATCATCGTGTGCTTCGCTTTTCCAAGGTACTGTGTTGTGGGGGTCTGTGCGACTCCGGGCTCGACGTAGCGCTCCTCGCGGTCGACGCCGAACCTTTGGATTAACTTTGCCTCGACATCGTGTGACTCCCGTGTGGGTTACATTGTTGCTAAGAACTGTGTTTTAAAGAAGAAGAGTTGCTTTTGTTACTAAAGACTTTGTGCTAAGAAGAAACTACACTTGAACTATTATTTTTCCTTCCAAGAGTATTTATAAGATTGTGGTATATTTTTGCCGTTATTTGGTCTTGTGCTAAGCCTTATATAAGCATCCTTATTTTCATAATACTACTCTGTCATGTCCATTTGTAGTGTATTCACTTTATTACTGTATGTGGTCATAAATGCTTAACGCACTGCCTCTGAGATAAGCCTGTCTGCTTTGCTAAGCTACCAAGGGCGTGTAGCAGGGGTTATCTAAGTGTGTGATCCCCTTGCCCTGACTAGAGGAGGTGAGTCCCTATTTGTCAGAAGTGTATACCTCTGCCAACTAGAGACAGCCAAGTCTAACACTGACTTCATGGCCAGCATTGGCTGACTTCTCCTGCCCTCGATGACGGCACCTGCAGTATGAATCCAGAGGCTCCCCCTGACTGTGACTGGCTCTGGAGATTCTGACATCCAAAGGCACCCCTGCAACCGAAGCCCTTGGGCCTTGGCGAGCTGAAATTACTGTGCCCCTATGACCCTCTACATCTCAACTTACCTCTGATGCCATTGGTCTTTCTCTTGCAACCTTCGGTGCCACGCCTTCAGCCTCTTTGCCGTCAGGAAAATCCTCATTGAAAAACATTGGTCGACTAACATCGAATTTGCACCCTGCACCCTTTCCCCCTGTGTCGCTGGTGGTGTTTGTTTGATGCTGCTTTGTTGTCCCCCCTGTGCTTAACCTAACTCCCAAAGCTTGGCCCCTATAACCAATTTACTTACCTGCAAGAAGCATGGCTTCAGACTCCCCCTGTCTCCATTTGAAAACATTTGTTCGAACTCCAAAATGACATCTGCACCCAGCTGTCCATGTGGCACTGGTGGTGCAGTTTTGGTACCCACCTGACCCCTGGCCTTTGCTGACTTTTGGGTCTGAAGACTGAAATGGTAAGCTCGATACTCACCTGGTTAACCGCAATATTGTTTTCCCATAGGTTAACATTGAACAGTGTGAAAACGTTTCGAAGTATCGATTTTTTTAAAGTGAAAAGTAGTTTTAGTTAAAAACATACTTAACTTATTACATAGATCTGGGTCTTAAAATAAAGTACAAATAAAAGGATAATTTTATAAAATTTGGTCTGGATCTCCTTAATGAGTTGTGTGTCCATTAGTGATCACTGTTGTGCAATAAATGTCTTACACTCCTCTGTGTTAGGTCTAAGGCTGCTCGTCCACACTACCACTAATAGAGCATTTTGGGTTTTGCAGTGAGCCCTGTACGCTTTTGGGGAACCCCTGGACTCTGTGCCCTGCCATTACCGCCTAGTGACGATGTCATATACAGAGCCAGCGTTCTGCAGCTATCACAAAGGTTCCTCTCTAGGGGGAATCCCTGGAGTAGCTGCAAAGTTCGTGTTCATAATTTCAGTCCAATCAATGACTTTCATGGTGCTGATGGAAAATGTGTACCACCAGGCATCAAGCTGCCCTTCTTGTCTTCACTACTACAGGACAGGGTATCCTGGCGCTGCCCGTATGGTTAATGCACTGCTGTTGATTCAGTTCATTCCGCAAACATAGACACAGCAAGCGAGCCTTCTCGTGCTCATGGAGAAGTGTTAACAACTGTTTATCAATGTAAACACCACGGGAACACGTGCCTTGGGCAATGATCGGAGCTTTGGGTACAATATTGCATGATCGTGTTTCGCATAGTCAGCTGTATGGTGAAAAGCAGCTGCTGTGTGACCCGCTCCACAGTAGAATAATAATGTGTGCTGAAGTTGAGCTGGTGGCTGCTGGTACTGATCACCAGCACTCATTTTTGGGGAGCGGCCGGCATTTATATTTCCTCATCAGACAATGTCCAAGAACAACAGAGGGAAAAACAGCAAACGGACAAAAGTAAGGATAGAATGAGGTAAAACCTCACAAAGGGAGAAGCAGGAGCCTGCAAGAGGGAATTTGAGGGGAAGGGCGTGAGTGGTAGTGGATTAAAGAGGCACGAGGTGGATTCACAGCATTGGTATTTGGCACACTGACATTTAATAGCGCCAACCGAGGGCTTCAATTTCTAAACAGCAAGTTGAACACAGGCACTCCTTATTTTACAAATTAAGCACTGATTTCCAGTCTAAAACATCGTTGTTAAAAACGATATTGATTTCCAGTACTACATAGAAGAGACGATTTCTATGAGCTCCAAATCAATCGTTCGATATCTGGTATTTCTTGCAGTTTTATACAGCAGAACCTTGTTGCAATGACTTGACAGCGCTCTACAGGAGAACCAGATTACATTACACAAGGGAGGATTCATATATACATTTTTTAAGGTACGGGAGGATTAGGTGATTTAATTATTGTCGTATAAACATTTACAGTTCCCGTAGACAAATTCGGAGCTTTAAGTAAACTTTCATTTTCTTTTCTCAGCAGCAGTAAGGCGAAAGCTAACAACAGTTTAACCACACCTACAATTCATACAAAGTACATGCGTAAAGGCAAACGTTGTTAAACCCAGTATGCTCGTATCATTTGTAATGCTTGCTGTTGGAGAATATTAGCAGTCCTTGCTCATTGCATACCATTCTTGCATTGCATACAGTGTATTCTCAGTTGTTCGAGGAACATGCCCATTCCTGTTAAGCTGCAATAGTGTCCTGACAAATTATCTTGAAAATGAAAGTACCTAGAAGGTGTTATTCTTTCACTCGCTGCACCCAAAGTAAGCAGGGACATCTTAAACATTTTGGGGCCCCTATCATAAACGACTCTGACTTCATTGACCATTTTCAGTTCATTCATGCCTGTTTAGCCCAGGTCACATACATCCATCATAAGAATTACTGGACCCTAGGCCACAAACAAATCTGAAGACCCCGAACTAGACAATTTAGATCTAATAAATTGTACAAATTTCACATTCACAAGACATAATTCCCTGTATAGATTCATAGGCAAAGAGGAAATACTACACTTTCAAGAACCCATCAACTTACAAGACCTACAACCATAGATCATGAAACAGAAGAGACAGACTTGAACATCAGTAAACTTAAAAAGAAGAAAGATATTTAGGACTTAAAAAAATGTGTTTCATATAAGAAAGATATAGGGCACACTGCAGCCTTTTCAGGAACACTGTATAATTGTGTACACATTTCATAGACTCCCAAGTGCTCTACACCAAATTGAGGTTTATCTAGTTTGGGTAAGCACCGAAGTAACAGACTCTGACTTCAGAATACTTGGCTTTGTTCATATAACTCAAATCATAAACATTCAAGCTTTGGCAGCAATGTAATATTTCAGTTTACACAAATCAAACATGAGCTCATACTTCACACAGGGAAGTTATCCACAAATTTACACATGTTGAGTTTACAGGTTAAGGTATCAGCTTTAAACTCTAGCCTCTGAACTATCCCTCAGGTTACACAGATTGGTCAACCCCGAAACCTCAGACAGCAAATCTGGTCTACATGCTACATAGATCTTACAGACTGAAACCTCAGACAGAAGTCATATCACTTGACATCGGACTGCAATACCACCCATCAAATGACACATATCTTACAGCTTCAGGCCTGTTATAGCATGTCTGCTTTTAGGTTATATTGGCCTTACACCAGCAAATTGATTACATGTCTCAAGAGATATTCATGAGACTTAACTTCTATCCTGACACCTTTCTCATTGGTAGGGTCACAGCAATATTTTGAACCACTAATGGATAAAATCATCAATGAGAGATGCAATTCTTCCAAAAGCCATGCTTCAGTAATACACAAAAGTTGTAAATGTTGTTTCAAAGTGAGAGCATTATATACGCACCTGTTCTTTACTGCAGACCTGGCATTATTATGACTTCCATCTTATAAATGTGCTCATTTAGATCTAGCTGGTGAGTCCGCTACAACGCAGATGTGTGTTTTCCATGTTGCACTAGATAGAATAGGTTTTAAAGTGTAGCTGGGATACAACAGTGAAACCAGAAACTCACAGTAGTAGTATTAAAAGGCCTCTTTAAAAAGAGAATGGATCAAGGCGTGGCCAGACGCAGGCCACGATGGTGGTCGCTCTCTGTTAGAGCTCACGCCAGCTGTGCCAAAGCTAAGATCATCCTGGTGCTGACAGGGCTGGTAGTATAGCCAAAGACTGCCAACAGTACCCCCCAGGGGTGCAGCATGATTCTGGTGCACATCAGCACCGACAGAGATGATCCTGCCCGGAAGCGGCCATGTTATGATAGATGCAAAGGCCCAAAATGGCAACCGCATTAAGCGGCAACCGGAGCAGCAGCAGACAAACCCTCGGCTTGGGCGGTGGGTGCCCTGGGGACAGAAACCAGCCCTTTTCAGCCTCCCCTTGAGTAGTTCCTAAACCGTGCAGGCGGTTGGCCCCTTTGAATGCAGCGAGACCCATAGCTGCATTGGAGCCAGGTTGCGCGCGAGTTGAAGGCGGGCCCGGAATTATGAAGACAGTGGAGAAGAGGAAAGCAGCCAGAATGGTTGCGGGGATGCCACTGTTTCCTTCTTTTCTTCTTCTGTCCCTCCAACCCGCCAGCTTGGAGGACTGTGGATGGTGCTGGCCCCAGGGCCCAACAAGTAAGCAGAGTGTGGGGAGGCTTAGAAAGGAACAAGATTTGGTGTGAGGATGATGATAGGAGGCCATGGCTGATTGTGAATAAGCGGAGGACTTTCTCAATTGGGGCATCCCTCCTTTCAACCATTGGGGGATCATTGGTGGACAAACAGTGGGTTCTCATTTCCCCCAGTGCAAGGAGACAGTTTCTCCTTCTGGCTTGAGATGGGCGACGCTAATGGGGGTCGGCAGGGGCTCACTCTGGCTGTATGTGCTGGCCACACGGACTTGTTGGTGTAAGTGGGCTGTGGAGCTGCAGACAGGCCATGCCCTGGACTTTTGAGATGTGGGTAAGTGGCCGGGATGCTGTTCCAGGGCCTAGTGGAGTTGTTGTTGCTATGGGGCACAACAGACCTACTGGAGCTCAGAGCCAATCCAAGCATGATTGCTTCACGGCCCCATCATTAGGTGCACACATTGTCCAAGACCCAGCGCACCTCCCAGGCCCCCTACCTGGCTGGTGGTTATGGAGCCATTTTGTTGGCAATTCAACCCTCAGGGTTGGTGCTGGAGACCAAGATTGGTTAGGTCAGGCGAAGTGTCCATCCTGCGGCAGGACCTAGGTGTGGTGGCGCACAGAATGACATAGGCAGAAGGATGATTCTCCATTGTGGAGGACAGATAAGGTGAGCTGCAGGCCAAGATCACAAACTTGATGGGCATGACACAGCAACTAGTAGAAAGGCCTTAGGATGCAGAGAATTGTGCACACCACTGTAACCTGCACTTTGTGAGTTTTGCGGAGGGCGTGGTGGGACGACACCGAATAGCTTTCTTGAGGAATGGATTTTGTCTTGGGTGCCCTCTGACCAAGTGTCTTCCTGTTTTGTAAATGAGCAGGCACATAGGTCCCTGGCGCCCAGGCCACCCTGCCTCATCTGATTATTACCAAAGAACTCAACTGTAGAGACCAGGATTGTATGCTGCATGACGCTTGCCAGGTGGGGAACCTGGTACATGCGACACAATGAATCATGATTTTCCTGGACTATACTCACCAGGTGCAGCTGGCCTGAAAATCATATGATACGGTCAAGGCAAAACTTCTCACTTTATATTTGAAGCTCATGCTGATGTCCCCAGCATGCCTGCAGGTTATTCATAACTCAAAAAATATATATTTGATACACTGGAGGCTACATGCGAATGGACAACAGAGTAGCGGGCCTTGAGGCTGCATCCGGGATGGGGGACACGCCTGCACCGGGTGCCTCTGGGTGTGAGGGGTGGGCTCCCGGCCTGCAGGAGGAAGTAGAGAAGGCAGGGCCACAGAGGGTTTAGGGAGGACTCTGACTCTGAACTACTGGGAAACAGAGACCCGAGGTCATGGCTGCCTGGCTCCCAATGCTTGGGGATCTTCCAGCGAAAGCAGCCCCAGCTTGTGATTTATCAGCGTATTTAATGGACAGAGCCTAGGCCCTACCTGACTCTTCTTTTTTCTAATTTTGTCAGCACCAATGTCCCTTTTAACTGTGGTAGGATGGTGTGGGATCGTGCGGGGAACAAACTTTTTGATCTTTTGCCTAAGTTATGTTCTTGTTCAGAAGAGTGGGTGACAGATGCTTCTGGGTAGAAATGTGGGGTGGGGGATGGCTGGGGAAGTAGACATTGTTTTTTTTCATATTTGAGATTGACTGTTGTTTGGTTGATATCAGGGAGGGATACAACAGACACACTGCATGGTCACATCGTTCCCACCCGGGTTGGGCTATTCGGAATTGCACAGAGGCCCTTTTGGAAACATATTAGCTGTTATAGCTTTTACCATAGGTGATGGCCCCCTACATATTGATGACGTAGAAGGACAATAGTCCTAATGACCACATAAAGATAGTATGTTGCAACGTACTACAAAGCCATATACTCCTCTACGGAAGGACCTCAAAAGGAGGCAATCCACCCTTGGTGTTTGATATCCTGATCCCCACGGTCTCTGCGAGGCACAAGGTGGACTTGGACCGCCCTCTTGAGCCGGAGGAGATTGCTCTGGCCCTCTGAGATATGAACATGTGGAAAACTCTGGGCCCAGATGGGTTTCCCATGGAATACTATAAATACTTTAGGGCCCATTTGATGCCTCGCCTTCTTGGCCCCTATCAGGAGTGGGGTGGCATGGAACAGTTTCCTGCTGAGCTTGACTTTCCGACAATATTGGTCCTACCTAAGCCTGGCCAACTTATAGATCGTTGGGCATCATATTGCTCGATTTAGCTTATTAACTCTGAGGTGAAAATCTTCACATAAGTGTTAGCGAACCAGTTGTTCACAGTCATCTCACAGCTGGTTCACCCGGATCACTAGGGTTTTATTCCCCATAGAAGTACCATTCATTGTCTTCCCAGGGTCCACATGGCACTCGCACATTTTTCTCAGCTGGAGGATCCTACAGTCCATCTTATTTAGGATTTTGAGAAGGCTTTTGATTCAGTTACTTGGGCTTTTCTGGAGGAAGTGTTGATCAAGGTGAGGCTAGGACCTTACGGACTTACGGTGCACAGATCAAGCTTTTCGTATCAAGGAATGTATATGGTCTTGGAGCCGTGTCTCACTTGTAGTTTGCATATCTGCCCTTTGCTGTCCTGCCTAATATTAGACCCCAACTGATAGGCCAACCTGCCACTAAATGCTTAGGGACACACCGCTTTGTTTAAAATGATCGCCCTCCCCTGCCTGCTTTACATATTAAAAAATTATCCCTTAAAAAACCTGCAGTTTTTATAGTCAACATTCAGGCCTTCTTGTGGCTTGATCTACCTTCCCACATAGCGTATTGAAAATTTTCTCAATTTACATTGGATGGTGGGCTGGGTGTACATCTTTATTACTGGTCAGCACAGCTGCATGTGGTCAACGAGTGGCTTAGTGGGGGATGGGGGTAAAGACGTTTCGGCTGCAAGAGGCCAAGCTGGGTCTGGATAAGATCAAGGGGTCACTGTATGGCACCACTCAAAAAACTCTCTGTGGACCCAAGCGAACTGCTGGACAATCTCCCTGCTCCCATTCCCAGCAAAGGTACTGTGAAAGATCATCAACAATCAGCTCATGACACACCTGGAGCCAAACCAGCTACCTGACACCTCCTAATTCGGGCACTGCATCACTCACAACACCAAAACCGCCATGATTGCATCCACAGACAACATCTAAACCCTCCTCGACCAATGTGAAACAACAGCTTTGTTCCTCCTCAACCTCTTGGAAGCCTTCGACACCATATCCCACCACACACTGATCGAAAGTCTCCACCACGGGGAAGCAGTCAGATGGATCACCGCCTTCCTCACCAGAAGAATCTAGTGGATCCACCTCCCACCTTTCACCTCTGAATCCAAGGAGATCACCTGCAGTACCCCCCAGGGCTCATCCCTCAGTCCCACACTCTTCAATGCATATATGAGCCCACTGGTCAAGATCATCAGATCACACGGTTCAACATAATTTCCTATGCAGATGACAGATGACACCCAACTCATCCTGTCACTAATCGACGGCCCCACCAACACCAGAACCAACTTCCACAGATGCATTACAAACACCACCGACTGGATGAAGAACAACTGCCTGCAGCTGAACCCAGACACGACGGAAGTACTGATCTTTGGCAACAGCGGCAACACATGGAATGACTCCTGGTGGCCATCAGACCTAAGAGCCGCAACCACTCCCTCCAAACATGCCAGAAACCTCAGAATCATCATTGACAACAAGCTCACCATGAAATCACAAATCAACGCTGTTTCCTACTTCTGCTTGATCACTCTGCGCATGTAATGTAAGCTCTTCAAGTGGCTACCCCTACACACAAGACACACCATAACACAAGCCTTCATTACCAGCTGACTTGACTACGGCAATGCCCTGTAAATAGGAATTGTAGCACACCTTCTACAGAGACTTCATATCATACAGAACACCACAGCCAGACTCATCCTCAACCTTCCCAGAGGAATCCACGTCACATCCCCCTTTAACAAACTCCACTGGCTCTCCGTTCAGAAGAGATGCCAATTCAACCTGCTGACCCATGCACACAGGTTCTATACAACCAAGGACCTCCCTACATTTACCACTGCTTGAACTTCCACCAACCATCGCAAAGACTATGCTTTGCCTCCCTTGCACTTGCCCATACTCCCCACATCTACCTAAGCAGGAGTGGACGATGCTCCTTCTCCCACATTGTAGCAAAGACCTGGAACAGCCACCCCACGCACAGCAGGACCATCACCTCACTTCCAGATTTCCAAATGGCCCTCAAGACATGGCTGTTTGAATAAGCCTGTGGGGCATGCCGCGCCTGGATACCCTATTGGGTGATTAGCCACACTTTATAAATCCTAATTGATTGATTTAGAGGAACAGGATTGGGAACTCCAGATTGGGGGACACCTGGCAGGGTGAGCACTTTAAGTCCTACATGGCACTGCAGGAAGAGTTTGGCCAACATAAATCTCAGTTTTTATACCTGCAGCTGTACCACACCCTGGAACAATATCCTTGGGGAAAATTCCTGAATATTGCTCTCTAGAGTCCCATATCCTTATGAGACCTATTGCAGAGAAGGAGATTTCACGGATTTACAAATCCCTTGTAGTACACTCCCCTAATTTGTTTGTGCCCCTCAAAGCTTGGTGGAAACAGTGGGTGGTGCCAATGGAAGAATGAGATTCGAGAGACACTTGCATGACGACAGGAGTGCAGGTTATATCCTCACAGCGTCAGCTCATATTGCTTAATTATATGCATATGATCTACAAAACACCTGAGCGACTCTGGTTCACAGGCGTACTGAAGTCGCCAGCGTGCTGGCACCGCTCTGAGACCTCTGCTCACTTCTATCACATGGTGTGAGACTGTCCTATAATTGCGAGATGCTGGGGCATGATCATTGAGATCCTTTCTAGGATGCTTGGGAGGCCAATCAACAACTCACCACTGCCCATTTTGTTGGGAATCCTGGAGGGGGTGCGTAATACCGGTGTACGTCTGGTTTTGCAACGACACAGTATACTGGAAATAATAAGCGGAGGTAATTACCATCAGTACACTGACAGACCTCAATATACAATGACAATGCATTGACTTCAGTTACATACATTTACAGGTTTAACCCACAGCTCGGCATGAGAGCAGAATAACCAATATAACACATTGAAATGAGACACTCCTGGCGATCAACTCGGAGCGCAGTTTTAGATTTAAGATTAATATAAATATAAAAGACTCATAAATGCTTTCTCATGGACATACTATTCATCAGAGAAACACAGAATTAATTTAGATCTTGGCGAATGTGTTACTCCATCACAACAGTGACAGATATCCCATCCGCTGAAATATAAGACCCATGGGATATAATGGGATTCATATTTCGACGTATAGGATATCCGTCACCACTGCGTGGAGTACCCCGTCCGCCAAGATCGAAATCAGGCCCTAAGTCTTTAGTTTTTGAGCAATCAGTTCAAGTGGCAAGGTTGTATGGAATGGCCCAGAGTAGGACTACACAAGAATCACTGGAGGAAATCACAGAAAGGACATGGAGGAAAAGCCTATAGTCTTTGAAGATGCAGGTATTCGGTCCTGCTAACTACTATCAGAGGATTTGTGCGCACTAACCTGCTATCAAGTACTTAGCCTAGTTCTTCCACTTGACTAAATTACGAAGAAGATTCCGAAGCCTTGGCCCAGGGAGTCGCAGGAGATTCAGAGTAACTGAGCAGGGGGACAGAAGAGGGAGACGTTGAGGGAGGGTGAGCCACGGGAACCACCGGTTCGGTAGAGATATCATAGTGTGCCATACAACGCCACGGGGTAATGCAACATGAGCCCTGCAACATGAGCCCTGCGTGCTAGCCCACTACATAGATGGCGCATGTGTGGGTCGTGACAGTGGGGTTCATGACAGAGGAGGGGTTCGTGACAGGTGGGGATTGGAGTGGCACTGGCAAAGAGAGATGTTGTTAAATCATGGTGGCTGCCTTCTACTCCCTTGCTGATTCCCTAGAAACAGGTGATTGGCTGGTGTGCGACACAGGAGAAGACCGTATATGATTCTTGGGAATGCCCCAAAAGCATTGCAAAGTTATGGGGAAAATGGTTGGAGTACCGTGGACTACTATGATGGATGTGTTCTGGTGGTATGCGGGTATGTATTATTTATGTACTTATTTTATTGTGTTGCTGGGCGTGTGGCATTTTGTGGATTGTTCTATGCTTCAAATATCAATATCAGTTCATAAATTTAAAATAAACAGAATGGATAGCCACTAGCTGCATTTGTGCATGGATGGATTTAGATGGATTAGGTGTAGGAAGGCCTGCTGTCCACACCTGCACAGTGGTAGCCTTTAAAAGCTGTGCAATGCACCTCACAGCCTAAGAGAGAACTGCCCCAGTTACCAATCAACTCGAGACATACCAGGCAAAAATTAACAAAATTAAACAAATAAATAAAAAAATTGGAAATGGTGCCAGGCAAACCCAAGCACAAGAAAGAAACTTGCTTTTGTGGCCGAGTCTGTAGTTCCTCCATCCTTGATTGTTATTGTTTGCTTCATAGATATCTGGTTTTCTAGCCCTCATCACCTCTTTGAGTAAACCGTAGACTGTTCTGCCTTCCTGTCTTGAGGATCAAGTGCTGAAGGGAGCACTTGGTGCTCAAAATAGATCCAAATGTCAAGTGGCCCACAGGCTTTTGCTCCACACCTTTGTTGATCTTTTTGTGAGCATTTGATTGTGGAACAGCTGTGTTAACCGACCTGAGAAGTATTTCAATTGATCATTACTGTTAGACATATTGTTAATGGTCAAATTCAATAGGAAGGGTCTCTGTCAAATGAAATAGGAATTTTTTTTTAAATCAGGTTGCTAGTTGATGCTATGAAATCCTACTCAAACAGAAACCACAATCTCTGTCAAGGGGAAAAAAAAGCAATCCCTAAATTAACCTGTTCTCAACTCTCTAGTAGCTTGGCACAAAAGCAGTCAGGCTTAACTTAGAGGTAATGTGTCAAGTATTTATGCAGTACTTCAAACAGTAATAAAGTGGAAACATAATACAAGAAAACCCCACATCAATAAGAAAAATACAATAAAATGTAATATAATAATTGGCAAAAATCCTACAGTATAACCGGAGATATGCAGTTTCAAAGTTTTTTATATAATAGTGCCTATAAGCACAAACCGCCAACTTTGCTTATCAGGTCACGCTTGACCAAAACAAAGTCACAAGTTCAAGCTGACCGTGATGGAGTATGGGTCTACTATAGGGACCAAGCTAGGCCCGCAGAATAAAGTACCTTAAATCCTGGTTGTGGATGCATCACGCAGCGGCGGTTCCAAGGTGCTGCAATGTGGAGCCCTGTGTCGTCGTCGACAATGCTGTTTTGAAGGACTTGTGATGTGAAGTCCCGCATCAAAAATGCATCGTGTAGCGGTGGTCCAGAAGAAGCTGTGGTGCTGCAAATGTGCCTCGCCGAGGATGCCAACAACGCGGGGTTTGCGATGTAAAGGCCTGTGTTGAGGATGCATCACACAGTGGTTGTTCCGAGGAGGCTGTGGGCTGAGATGCAAATTCCAGTACCAGGTATGCATTGTGCTGTGGCAGTTCTGAAGTGGCGCTGCGAGGAGATGCATCGCATTGAGTCAATTCTGCCCACAGGACCACAGCTGGGTTGGCAGATTACCTTCGGGTCCACTTCCAAGTGTCGAGGACACGTGGGGGCGTAGGGCTCCCAGCAGACAGAGTCCAAGTACTGGATTGAAGGGTTTTTTGTCCTTGAGGTTCTGATCAGCCAACTAGCTCTTGGTGTAACTCTGGTGGTCCTGGGTTCAAGATGCAGGAGCAGTCCTTTCACTCAGGCAGCAGAACTGCAGTCCTTTCAAAGCAGCCCAGCAACCTTATGAGTCTTGCACAGATCCAGAGGTGTGCTGAAGAGATAGGTCTGAGGATCCAATATTTTAATCCTAATGTCAGCTTTGAAATAGGAGAAGGTTCTGGAGGTTTCCACCCCCAGAGGTGCTTGGAATTTCAAGCTCTGGCTGTGTGGGGTCAAGTTTGTAAGAGTGCTCAGGTAGAATCTTTGTAATTTGTAAGTGTGGCAGATGACAGCCATCCCAGGCCCGGACTGGCCATAGCGGGCACGGGGTAATCCCCCGGTGCGCCGCACGGGTGGGGGCCGGTTTGGGCCCCTGGGGGCCGATTTTGTTACAGGGCTGTTTTTGCAGCATAGCTGCAAAATCGGCCCTTCAACAAAATCGGCCTAAAACCGGCCCTAGCAAAGCGCTCGGCGGCACCTCCAACCACTCCGCCCCCCCCAAGTGGGCAGCGGAGGCCCGGCCGAGCACTTTGCCATGGCCGGTTGTCGTTCCCAGAACGGCCCTGAGCACCCCCTCATCACGTCAGAGATGGCCCATCTTGTCATCACATATGCTCCTTTGTCTCAGTGTCTGGGAGCAATAATCAAAGACCAACTGCCAGCTACACCTAGTCATGTGACCCAGGAAACAGGCTGCACACACCGATATTCCTACCAGCTCCAAATTGAAAGTTATCATTTATTAACTTTAATAAGATAACCCAAGTTATCCTACGGAAGACGCAGGCCTTGCAGTGGTGAAAAACGATTGTAAGAGTTTTTCACTACCATGATATGTAAAACTTAAAAGCACATGTTTAACTTTTTAAATACATTTCACCCTGCCCTATGGGATGATTAGGACCTACCCTAGTGGTGACTTATATGAATTAAAAAGGAAGATTTAGGTCTGGCAATCTATTTTGTAAGTTCGAAATGGCAGTTTAAACTTCAGCCGCAGGTTGAAATGGCAGGGCTAAGACATGTTTAAAAGGCTACTTAGGTGGGTGGCACAATCTGTGCTTTAAGTATACTAGTATTATTTTATCTACAAGCCTCGGGTAGATGTAATACCACTTTATTAAGAACTTACAAGAAGTTTGGAAGTGCCAAATGGGTGTAAGCCAATTTTATCATGTTTAAAGGAGAGAGTACAAGCACTTTAACACTGGATAGCAATGGGTAAGTACGCAGAGTCCTAAAACCAGCAAAAACGAAGTCAACAAAAACAGGGGTTTGGAAGGCAAAACGTTGCGGGAAACCACATCAAGGATGTTAGGTCCAACAGTTGTACACTGGGAACTCTCAGACATATACAGCAGGACGTGGTTTTACTTCCCTGTAACAACTGGACTAGTGAGTTTGACATAAAGCAATACTCCCTCATAAACAAGGTAGAGTCTGCCCAGGTAGTGCCGTCTTACCAGGGTGGGGTGAGGTCGCAGATGATGAACCATGCTGCATAATGTGGGTAAAGCTTCCTGATCCAGAAACAACTGGTTTCCTCACTTGCCTCTAGGGTTAAGATAGGGGAGGAAAGTAAATCAATCCTCTTTAGTTATACACTGTATCCTTTATGTCCTGTGATACAATAAACAGATGTAATACAGTAATAATACAATGAACTGATTAGCTAGGAACACACCTAGAACAGAAAGGCAGAGACAAATGTAATAGAGGATGGATATAGAAAGACAAGGTTCACAACCAGCTTAAATTTATAAAGCGTTAGACTGTTGCAAAGTCTAGGGAAGCAATCTTCGTTCCTTAATGGTTTTCTTTGTTATTATCTGGCATTGATTTAAACTTGAGGCCCAAAGGTGCATGAACAGCTAAAGAGCACACATAAAGCATACAATGTCAACTACAATCTCAATGGGTGAAAAAGGGTTTGTGTCCTGAAGTGAGTGTCAGCTAGTGAGGATCTGGGAGGTACTCACAATAGACTACAAGGAATCTCCTAATTTACCTAGCTAGCTAGCCAACAATGTGCTGAACTGCTTCATTTGACCGGGTCAACGAAGCAAGATTACATTGATGAAAGAAATAAATGTCATTGCAGAGGGAAGTGTGCTCTCAATGCAGAGTCACCACAGTCTCAGCTGAATGTTGCAGTACTCAATCTATCTTGGAGGCCACCTCGATTTCTGGTGAGGTGTGTGCGGAGCTCATGTGTTTGCAGGCAGCAGCAATCATTAATGCTGATTTATTAGACGCCCAACTTGAGCTTCTGGTGACTGGTGAAGCCGATATAGTGACTCTCGGAGACAGTCTGGGTCTACTTAGGCTGCCATGCAGCACATTCTTGAATTGCCAGGCAGTTTGGCAGATACCAATTTCTAATAAGTTTCCAGTTCAAATGACCAGCATATAAGGGTTGGTCAGTCTTTTCCTCCTCAGAGAGAAGTATGGTAAGGTGAGTTCACTGAATGCCATGCAGAGTCCCCTGCTTATATGCAGTGGGTGAGGCTAGCTCTCCCCTGGGCCATGCATGTAGGAAACTATCTGGAGTCCCTCCACAGAAGCTTCTACCAAAGAAAGAGTAGGGTGAAGAAGCAGGGAATGGACTTGCTCCCTGTGGGTTGCACTGATTATCTGTCGTGCAAAGTCACTCTTACATTAAGGTAAATGTTCACGAACAATTATGGATAACAAAAATAACAAGCCACCTTTAATAGTAACCTTTTGCCAGAATTGACCCAAACTAATGTTTGTGAGATTTAAGCCATGAATGCTTGTACTGTTCACAGACATTATGGGGCTTATTTACAAGCCCCTTGCACCACATGTGTGTCACTTTTTGTGACGCACAGGTGGTGTATTTTGCTGCCCCATATTTACAACGCCACGAAAAACCACCCTGCCAAGAAAGATTAAATCACCTCTTGTGATGGTTTTTGTGCAGGAAAGGGTGCCAGCGTCACGAGGATGACTTTTTTTGTGTTTTTCCTGCACAAAAAAAAGTGCAGGAAAAACACAAAAAAAAGTCATCCCCGTGACGCCGGCACCCTTGCACCATGGTGCAAGGATGCCTGCGTCGGTGCATCGCAGCTAAGTGTGTGCCAGCGCAGGTGAGAGCAGAGGGATCCGTCACATTGTTGTATTTATGACGTATCCCTATGCTTTGGAATTAACGCAGCAGGTAGCAGCCAAATGGCCTGGGCACCGTGCTGCTATAATTCCCTATAAATAAGTCCCTGCATTTAAAAAAAAAGTAAACAAGAAACCCCATCTCTCCTGAACCTTTAGACGTCAGTTTATCAGGGACCAGGTAGTGTAGTCTCCCAGGTGCAACTAAAACATGAAGATTAGTCAGTCGCAACTAGCTAGAGCTTAAGCGGGGGCAGGGGACGCAAGAGTGCTAACAACCGTGAGATTATGGGGCATGAAAACCAATAAGGGGTCTCTCCTAACTCGAAAAGGGTGACCTTAAGGACTGGGAAACTGGATTTTAGGGGTTCTTAGTGAATAGGCACCCTCACACTACTGCCAAAAGACAAAGTACAGAGGGAAATTCAGGCACAAAGTAAAGGAATAAACGTGATAGATTACATTGCTGCACGGTGTGTCAGGAACTTTCGTCTTCATTTTCAAAGCATATATCTCCTATTTAAAGCAATTACTAAAATAAATGATAGGGTAATCTTAAGCATTGTCATCATAATTGATCTAGAAATGTAGTTGATAAAAGCCTATTACATTTGACAAAACATAGGATGGTATGCCAAAGGGAAACATGAAATAGCTGGCATGAATCAAGGATTACAGAGCTCACTTGATGCCAATATAGAATGAAGCTTCGAAAATAGATAGTCAAATGTACAAACTAACTTGATTATAAATCAATGTCCTCTCTTTTCAAAGTGATATTAGCTCCGATGGAAGCTTCTAAAATCAATCTGTGCTCAGCAACATGTTTTGACTGAGTGTCAGTATCAGCGAGCCTGTGATCACATAGATTTAGCGCCAGCAGGGTACAGTGTTCTCACTGTAAGTTATTACTTGCATGCTCGTGTTGTCATGGGAAGTTTTATTTTTATTTTTTTTCTTCATTTCTCCATCTCGTTCTTCCCATTAATTCCCAGTATCTCGGTGTTCCTGCTTGTGGCAGTCTGACTGTCTCTGTCTTGTGCAGGCATCTAGGTGTGCCGGCATGTTTGCTACTTGTTTGCTTCAGCACTATATGTTTCGATTTGTGGACATTGATTCCTTTCTCTCCCTGCATTTCTCCCCCTGCCTGCCTTGAAATATCTCTAAGGGTCTGCACTGATTCCTAACTATCCATCATTCCAAGATTCCTTGCCTTGTTTACAGCCTGCTGACTTCCACTCTTTCATTCTCTTGCAGCCTGTTTTCATTATCTGCTTCCTCTTTGCCAACTAGACACTCAAGCTCAGCTGTGCACTGCTGCTCTGTTTTGGGAAAGACTATTACATTCACAAGACTCCTACCACATTCCCTCTCTCATGTTCCCTAATTTCCATTTGCTTCTATAATCTACTGATTTAAAACGAATGAAGCACTATACAAAACAAGCAATTGCAATGCAATCAGTCTCGCCTTTAGGACCTTATACGTATTTAGCTATGCAGCACATTAGCTAGGGTGCTGAAACATCTATTGTTCTTAAACATGGAGGTAAAGTAAGCACCAAACTACTTGACACGCAAGGTATGGGAACACATGGAGAGAAATATTGACTTTCAGCGGGAAATGGTATAGTTCAAAGCTCTGTTTCTAATATAAAATCAGGGCCTTCGGTGGTCATACCTCAAGATTTGAAAAAAATATTATTGTCTACGGGTGCTTGTGGGAGACAATTTCTGTGGACTGGAATCTAGAGCATGCTAAAGAGATTCTGGTATTTTACTGACCTCTGCTGGTCGTTTATCAAGAAAATTAAATAGAGGCAGTTGCCAGCAAAATTTAAAAAAAGAAAGTCCCTCAGCAGAAAGTAATTCTGGTATTTTACTGACCTCTACTGGTCGTTTTCTAGCAAGACAGTTAAATAGAGGCAGTTGAACAAGCAGAAAGCAATTCTGGTATTTTACTGACCTCTACTGGTCATTTTCTATCAAGACAGTTAAATAGAGGCAGTTGAACAGAAAAAAGCCCCTAAGCGGAAGCAGACAAGTCCTAGGGCTGATATCCAGTGCCTACAAAGTACATACACATATAAGTGTATACAAAAGTATATACAAGAGGTCTCGAATGATCTACCTAAAGAGCAGCATTACATTATTTTTTAATGTGCTTTGTCAGCGGTGAAGCCAGAGTACCATGGGCCCTACAGCAAAGAAGGAAATGGGTTTCCTTGCCACTGTGTGAACTAAAATACAGCAATATTCAGGATTAAGTGGCCCCCCTCAGGTCTCTGGCTCCTGGTCCCACTGCACCTACTGCACTAATTGAATCTAAGCCTCTGGATTTTGCTTGGTATGTATCAGATACTGAGAGTTACGTGCTGTATATGATTGGGTGTTATTAGTGAAGTGTGCAAAGCTGTCTGATTATCTGCTGGTCTGAAGTCAGTGTGTATGACTGTAGTTGTGGTGGTCTGTGAGTGTGTGAGGATATTTGGAGCTATATTGCTCTGTCTGTATAGCTTCCTCCATGTATCTTGCCCCTAGGGTGGTACCTGAGTTTAAATGCTTGCCACTGTCATTGAGGACATCTTTAGGTCACAAGTAACACCTGGCATTTGTGCCAATTCTAAAAGGCACAATTGTGTTATTGTCGACACCAGGTGGCATATTCACAAGACCCTATCGCCACCACAATGTCACTTGTGGTGGCGATAGGTGCCTCGCCTTATTCACAAGGCAGCGTTAAGCCACATTAAGTGGCTTAACGCTGCCTTGTGAATAGGACCCCTTTCACACTGTATTTAGTGTGAAAGGGGCATGCAGTGGGTGTTGTGGTGGGCGTTCGAACACAACACCCATTGATATTTACGCTGCCCCCTATTCACAGGGGCAGCGTAAATAGGAGCCAACGCCAAACTTAAGACCATGGTCTTAAGTTGGTGATATGAGAAGAAATGCTTTATTTCTCCTCGTTTTTGCATTTTCCTTGTGTGCTGCCTTGTGCAGCACACAAGGAAAATGCAAAATGGCATGGTTTGTTTATGTACAGGTGTCCCTTCCTGTACATAAACAAACCTTTATTTTAAATACCGTTTTGTAACTTACATATGTGCTGCATGAAGCAGCACACATGTAAGTTACAAACTGGCATTTTAGGTTTGTTTATGTGCAGGAAGGGACACCTTCCTCTACATAAACACACCTCCCTGCTTGCAGACACCCTTGCACTCTGGTGCAAGGGTGCCTGCATTGTCACTAAGTTGTGAAATTTAGCACCATCGCAGCAGGGAAAGCAAGGCTGCACCATGTCCTTGTGCATATGGTGCAGCCATCATTTCTGAAGTGGCGGAGAGTTGCGTTAAGCCAAGAAGGCTAACGCCTCTCTCTGCCACTTCCTTGTGAATATCCCCCCAGGCTCTTTTGTAGTGGAGTTCCTATATTCCCAATAGGCTCTGCGAGTTGGAATAATATATACTATAGTTTAGACGTAGGACTGAGGTCGACTAGGTCTCTATCGAATATATTAGACTTAATTGTGAGTGCCAGCTAGCTCAGAGGTCACTTGAAACTTTCTCGAATTCACAAGAAGTGATTAGTTTCTGACAACCGCATAAACATGACAACTTTGTTTCCCAGTAATAATAAAAGTATCTCTAGAGTCGCAGAAACAATAGATAGCTATTTCAATTGTGCATGCTTTGTTTCACCAGAGGTGCAGAGAAATAGAGAGAGGGGTGACTTCAATAAAAAGTATTTATTGAACAGTCTTTTTTCTCATGCATAGGAAATGAACTGCTACAATCGGAATACTGGTTGCAAAGTATAATGTGTACAGTACAAAGAGTATTATAAAACAATACTGTAAAAGCATGGTATGGTTTTTAAGCCATATAAAATAACATAAGATACATACATTAATAAATAATGACTAAAAGTACTCAACTGGTGCTTCTAAAATACGCCTACCCCGGTGTACCTAACCTAGGTCTAGTACATGGGAAGAAGTAAATGAGGTGTAGCTTAAGTTTAGTATTTCTTTTGCCAAGAATCTATCCAAGAATTCTCTATGGGTCTAATCAGCTTCGTACCTTTGTTTCAGAATGAAGGAGGTCTTGCATCTCTCTCTCAGGATTTGATTTCCCAGCTACCCGCAAGGGTAGCCTGGAAACACTGGAACTGGATTTCTCGGCAGGAGAAAAGACAGCATCTCTCAGTGCGTCTGTTGGAGGGTAGGCTTCCTTCGGCACTTGCTGCGGCGAGCTGTGTCGTGTAGGTTGATAGTCGAACTGCTCCAAACCACCGTGTGTTTGTCTGGGCAAGTGTGGGCATATTTATACCTAGAAGGTGCCGAGTTTGGCTTAAGATTGGACATAATAACGTCATCAAAGACTCAGTTCTTTGAAAACTCCATGATTTGTTGGATAAATTAATATTCAAGCAAGGGGAAGTCCCTTACTGCTGAAGGCGGGTTTTTCCAAGAAATCGTTGTTGATTTTCGGAACTAGTGGAAGTAGCCATGCCGTATTTGGACTGCATAGGCTAAGGCCAAACATGGTTATGATTTCTATGCCTATATAAGGATAGGATGTTTTATACCTATATATGGTCATGAATTGGGAATATTACACTAGGGTTCTAAATTATATACAACACTTTGGGTTTATTTTGTGTCACTTACTAAAAAGCCCTTGCCAATGTCCCCTATCTGGATGACCTGTTTTTGTTGAACTCACATGACCTGAGAAATAACGGAACCCACGAGTTATATGCCTGCGTGTTATTCTGCTGCACTGCTAGTTGCATATTTTGAAATATTATGTCCAAATATAGTTTGATGTTTGGAGACAATTTGATTGGATTAAGTGATTGGTGACCACCATCATTTTATCCGGGAATATGTGCCTATTGGCTGTGTTAATATAATAGGTTGTGCTAAAACGGTATATTATAAACCCATGTAAAACTGTGATGGGTAGCTTAGCCTCTAAATGAGACTAGCCTCATGCTGCAGGGTTCTTATAAATATTTTACTTTGAACCCTCACAGCGTATATTTGTTTTAATACTTTTGGTTGTCTAGATTATAAAGTGGCATATAAAGAAATTTTATTGTCTCTGTGAATGTGTGTGGAGGTTGTGCATCTATGTCAATGTAACCTGCAAGCGGTCAAACATATTGGTGTTATCAATGCCTATTGTTTCTTAAAATCTGTTTAGAAAATATGATATTCTGGTTGTCTGTGCTTTTGATGAGACAATTTGGACCATTCAGTGTAAAAGCCTCTCTGAGGAACAGGTGCCCTCACTGCCCGATTCACTGACTCTCTCATCACTAGCCTGTGGTAGCCTAGAGGACTCACACTCTGTAAAACCACTATTTTGTTGACTGGATTACCCCCTCCCCTCCAGGATGCCTTTGTCTGAAATCCTTTAGATAGCTTGTGAGTGTTACAAATCAATATCAAATCACATACCGACAGTTGATTGATTAATTAAAGACATTTGTCAAGTACGCCGTACCTTCAATCAGATCCCTACAACTGTTTTATTGATTAGTTTACAATAGGAATTTCAATACCTTCGTAATTGAAAGTAAAAAGAGGACACGTCTTTGAGATCCTAGGAGATGGAGTTCCAGAGGAAAGGATTTAAAACAGAGAATGCACGGCCTCGTTGCTCCTTAGCACCTAGTTAAACATTGAGGGGACAGCTGGCTGACCAGGTATTACAGAGCCAAGCGATTGACACATGTATAGATCCAGCAGCAAATCTTGAAGGGAAGCCTGCCTCGGGCTCAAAGTTAGTGGGGATATTTTCAAGACTCCAAAATGTTATCTTTTCTGGTGAGTCCTCAAATAAGCATAATAACATCATTTTGTGCATGATATTTGAGGGGGTGGGAGACTGGCAGAGATGAAATTGTAGTAATCTAGCCTTGAGCTCACTGTGCTGTTTGCAGCTGCAGCTGGCAGATCAAGGGGCAAAAAGGGGTGTAAAATCCCTGAGTAATCATGTTGCTGCAGGATCAACAGGCAGTAAAGATTGTAGAGCTTTCAGGAAAGAATCAGCCTCAGCTCATGTAAAGAGCCTTACCTCAGGGTGTGAGAAGGGGGGCTGGCTGATCGTTTACCATTCGTAACCAGCCACTGTTGAATTTTCTCGATTTTTTAGTATACAAAAAGGAGTTTAAATCCCCTCATGACTTAAGCTGTTGTAGGTAGTGCAGCTTGTCAAAAAAGGGGTGGGGGCTGATATTTCAACCACTTGGTCTCAGTCCTATAGTTGGCCTTCTTCATGCTCTTAAGGCTATGATTGTACTAGTAGGCCTAATGAGATTGAACTCTCGATTTTTTGCACTGTGGAAGAGCTGGTGAGAATCTCACTCACAGAGTGTCTAGTCCTTTCGCTTTCCCTCCTCCTCCACTCTCGCCTCTGTATCAATTCACTGACCGCTACTGTCTTTCTATGTTGTGTGCAAACTATTAACCTGGTCAAAAAAGTTAAATCAAAAGAGGTGACAGTTGCAGTCACCTCACCTGAATATTCAGACAGATTAGTGCAGCGGATATTAGCCTTTGGAGTTTGGACCCCCACTAAATCATTACTGGAATCATGGGACCTGCACTGGTTTATTATAGAAGGCTGTGGACCCCCGGCCTAAGCAATGTGCATGATTAAAACCTCAAAACAATACACAGAAATACTAAAACAAGTAAATACCAATCAAATGCACAAATATTGGACTATTTTGTTTAATTCGCAATCAAATACAGAAAAACTTTTCAAATGTTCATAATTTCAATGTATTCATTTTGCTTTTATTTAATTTTGTAAAACAGTCATGGACTCCTTGAGTAGGCCTCGGACTACAGGTTAAGAACCACTTGATTAGTGGATTAAATGTATAGACCCGGTTATGGCTGGATCGTACATGGGGATTTCATCACCTGAAAATAGAAGCCTCTTCCCATACAACCACGATCTTGGGGAAATGGAACAGTCAGCCAACGTAAAGGATGTATAAGCAGGAGGATTGCAAAAAACAAGTACCCCCTGGACACTGATAGCAGTGAGATTCCTAGGGCAGGGACAACAATATGTGAATAAACACCCTAGGCAATCAGTAATAGTGGCAAACAAGTAACAACAATTGACAGTAAAAACTCAAGGTGCACAAAAAAGTTATTTTATATTAAAATTGGTCAAGATTTTAATGCAAATAGTTAAAAATAATACACATATATAACATTTTCATAAACATACAAAAAGTACAAACTGAACCTAACAATAAAAAGCATACATTTCATAACTAACAATACATTCAAAAATAAGACTCATTTAATGAATAAAAATCACACTGTGGCGAGTGTATTTCGACGCGCGTTTCGGCGTGAGAACGCCTTCTTCAGGAGCCACCAAAACGTGTTGGTATCTAAAATATACATTAAAAAATATTATCACGACCATATAATATGTATTCCGTTTCATCATTAACAATGCATAACAACCTAAAATACATTTATAAAAACAAACATATAAACACCTAGGTGATCACTGTCAGAAGAGAATGAAATATCATGTTGCCAAAACCATCCAATGTGGTTATAGAAAAGAATTATGCCATACTCGTTCATCAACTAATTTCAAAAAATGCATATATACATATAGCTCCAGCAATTTACAATCATATATTCATTTAAGAGAAGTACGGCTGTATACTAGGCATGAACATGTATCTAAGCATAAACAGTTAACTCCAATATCTGCATGTTTATACAAAGATCTTGGCCGTCATTATCCGAATACATCC
This sequence comes from Lissotriton vulgaris, assembly GCF_964263255.1. NCBI lineage: Eukaryota > Metazoa > Chordata > Amphibia > Caudata > Salamandridae > Lissotriton > Lissotriton vulgaris. The sequence goes on from NC_141687.1 coordinate 2,074,588,304, forward strand.
CATTAAATTTGGACATTCAAACTAACAGAGATTCTTCAAAGTTTCGAGTGGTATATGTTACTCACTGTTATATGGAGTCTCATGGACTGTATATGTTGTCGAGACATTCAAATATATAGGATGATAAGCAGGTGTCTGGTTCATCAGGTAATAAATTTACCTAGAAGGGTAAATTATATCGATTGTTCAAAGAACATATCGCTTATGGGTCCAGTGAGCACTCAACATTTTTCCAGAAAAGTTTTTATGGTCGATCTCACATAAGATGTCATTGACATGTGGACTCAATTTAAAAAAGGAAGGGGACATATGGCGGTACATTGTATCTAATAGTACTCATCAATCATCGAGTTACTTTATGAAGGACTACAATGACACTTGGTTTTGACATGAGATAGACGAACATGTGATACAAGCTCGATACATGACTCGATAAAATCAAGCACAGGGCCTGATATGCATATAAACCATTAAAATATTGAGTTTACTCCTTTACGCACCTTTCAATTAATTCATAGAAGGCCTACTTGGACGCTATGTTGCTAGTGAGTCCGCACAGTAGAATGGTGTAGAACGATTAAAATCTAGGCACCAATAAGACAAAGAGACGGAGAAAAGATGTAAAATATAAAAAAAACCATATCGCAATATATTGTTGCGATATTTAATACATACAGATGGATATTGTAGCTACCTTAAAATAAAATGATCTTGTAGGAAAGAGGACCCGAAGTTACCGGGAAAACTTCTGTTCCATAATCAATTAAATCGACTGGTGAACGGTATTTGGAGAACGAATGCCTATATGAATTCAATGAAAAAGATTGAGATTATTAAATGCTCTCAATGGGGGAAACTATTACAACCTGCACTTATCACAAAAATACATTTATCGGCGGTTTTTACCTTTCAAGGTCCGATCAAGAAAGTGCGGTATTTAAGCAAAGACCGGATATCTTTTATGACCAAGCCGTCACTCGATCAGCAACTAAGAAGAATAAAGAATAAACAAGGGGGAGATGAATTAGAAAGTATATGACCAGGGTCACGCACACGAATTAGGAAACACGTCGACCGAGTTTACGGGGAAAAGCGCTTACCTCCATAAATTGCAAATATGAGTCTGATAAAGCCCTAGAAGACACGGCGGGATAACGCCCGCGTCCGTCGTGCAGTCCGTGTAGCAGGAAAATGATCAAACTTACCTGCTGAAGCGGGTGTATAAATACGATGTAGGCGAATAGTTTAACCGGGCACACCTGTGGCTTAGTGCGAGATAAACAGCGGACTACCAGGTGAAGACGAGGTATGTTTAACAGCCACCCTGGTAACGGTAACGGACTTCTCGTATACTTAATCAGTAAGTATAGATGATGGACTAATGGAAAGAGTCTCAAAGGAGACCGCTATCAACATAAAGGATGGACTAGCGCGACCATAGCACTTCGACTGGAGACACTACACAGTAATCCAACGTAGTGTTCATAGTTACAACTCGTCTTTCAATCGTTTTATAGACGCTCAATTTAAAATGTAAACTACACATAAGTCACAATTATGGAATGCAAATAAACAGAGAAACAGAGAAAAAAAAAAACGCAGAATTATCTAAATAAAAAAACGGATTAAAGATATGGACCGATGAAAGAACCGCGGTACATGGAATAATAGAGTTCAAAATTCTAAGGCCAGCTGAGAGACCCAAAGATAATTTTTCCAGGCAGATGTCAGCAGATTGCTATGTTCCACAAATTATCACTGCTGAGCCCTATTATAGAGGTGCCCAGTCGAAAAAGGCACACAATTTGTTAAGAATCTAGATTCAGAGTGCAGGCAAGGGGCCAAAATTCAAAATGGACAGGCAGATGTCAAAAGATCGCATTTTCCCACGGAATATCAATATTGAGCCCATTTTTGAAGGTGCCCAAACTGAAAATCCAAAAGACCTCTCTTTTCTTACGGACCTTGCATCCGCCCTTACTGTCTGGAAGCCTAATCTTTTCAATAATTCGCCATCTGAAGTCCTCAGGGGCATGCTGGTACTCAAGAAAATGTTTGACAAGAGGGGCTGCGATTTTTTTAGTGCGTATCGCTGAGCGATGCTCAGTTAGTCTGGTTTGTACAGATCTCGAAGTTTCACCCACATAGCCTAAATTACATGGGCATAGGATGAAATAGATACAATTTGAAGTTTTGCAGTTCCACATGTCAAGCGCATCCATGCGACACCCGTTGTGTTCAAAACTCTCACCACCTAGAATTGTACTGCATGATTTACAGGTAGAACATTTAACAGTACCTTTAACCGGAAAATTACTGGCCAATGATCTTTGTACAAATTCAGATTGCACATTTTTAGTGGTGAACCGGGAGTGCACTATCAAATCCTTCAAATTTTTGTTTCTTTTATGAGCATATAAGGGCTTTGGAAGTTTATCTTTAGATGTGGGATTGGAATTCAATATATGCCAACTGGCATTTATGATCTGTTTTACACTGTTATCTAGTGTGGAGTGCTTGGTAATACAAACTAGTTGGTTATTCTCTTTAGGTATTTTTGCTCTCAAAAGATGATCCCGATCGTAAAATCTTGCTCTTTTGTAAGAGTCTCTTACCAATCTGTGTGGATAGCCACGGTTCAGAAATTTTTGCCTCATTATAGCTGCCTGTCGATCAAAATCTGCCAGGTTGGAGCAGTTCCTTCTAACTCTCAAGAACTGAGAAAAAGGTATACTTTGGCGCTGGCTCCTCGGATGAAAACTATTAAAATGGAGTAGGGTGTTACGTGCCGAGGGTTTCACATAAAGGTCAACAATAAGTTTGCTGTCCTAATGTTTAATTAGCAGATCCAAAAACTCGACACTATTGACATCAAAATGCGCCGTAAATTTAAGATTAGTATCTGTTAGATTTATCCATTTCAAGAAGTCTTCAAGAGCATCCATCCCACTGGTCCAGATAAAAAAGATGTCATCAATGTATCTGGACTAGTGGGATATCGACTCAAAAAATGGGGCCATTTCATTATAAATGAATTTAGCTTCAAAGGCAGCCATGTAGATATTAGCAATGGACGGTGCCACAGAGGCCCCCATGCTGACTCCCTTTACTTGGCGAAAAATAGTATCACCAAATTCAAATATATTCTCCGTCAGGACTATTTTCAAAAGGTCTAAAATAAACATCTTGGGGCATGGTATAGCGTAGGTGTCAATAAACCAACTGGTTGCTCTAACAGCTTCAAGCTGTGGAATGTTGCTGTAAAGCGCTTCAATGTATAATGTTACTAGAATGTCCCTTTTGGGATTAAATTGGAGATTCTCCACCTTTTTTATCATAGATCCTGTGTCCTTAACATAAGAAGTAATTTTAGATATATGGGGACACAGATGGGAATCAATAAATTTAGATAGGGGCTCAGTATTAGTGCCGATAGTAGACACAATAGGTCTATAGGGGGGGTCCATCTGGTCCTTATGGATTTTCGGCAATCCATAGATACAAGCTGTCTTTCCTTGATTCGTATTCAGATAATCAAAGTCTTTTTGGTCAATGTCACCATTAGCAAGCGCTTGTACAGTGAGGGATTTTATTTTTTTAGTTACCATATTGCAGGGGTTAGACTTGATTTTTGAATAAGTACTATCATCAGATAACATGGCATAATTCTTTTCTATAACCACATTGGATGGTTTTGGCAACATGATATTTCATTCTCTTCTGACAGTGATCACCTAGGTGTTTATATGTTTGTTTTTATAAATGTATTTTAGGTTGTTATGCATTGTTAATGATGAAACGGAATACATCTTATATGGTCGTGATAATATTTTTTAATGTATATTTTAGATACCAACACGTTGTGGTGGCTCCTGAAGAAGGCGTTCTCACGCCGAAACGCGCGTCGAAATACACTCGCCACAGTGTGATTTTTATTCATTAAATGAGTCTTATTTTTGAATGTATTGTTAGTTATGAAATGTATGCTTTTTATTGTTAGGTTCAGTTTGTACTTTTTGTATGTTTATGAAAATGTTATATATGTGTATTATTTTTAACTATTTGCATTAAAATCTTGACCAATTTTAATATAAAATAACTTTTTTGTGCACCTTGAGTTTTTACTGTCAATTGTTGTTACTTTTTTGCCACTATTACTGATTGCCTAGGGTGTTTATTCACATATTGTATAAGCAGGAGGTGCATTATAAATAAGACAGTCCTGAGGTACAGACATCATGCATACAAAGAATCTCCTACTCCTATGCACAAATGGTGGCTGTCAAGGATCGGGATTATGGGGCGGAGGGGTGGTGGGTAAAGAAAAAAAGAATAAACTTACCTCCTCACCACATCCCCATCCGGCCAGAGCAGAAGCACTCAGGCTTCACTAAGCCAATCACAACGCTGCAATGAATTTTTGTGACTGGTCGGAGCGCAGTGTTTCAGCGCTCAGCCAGGGGCTGGGAGCCTATGTGTTAGAAATGGGGTTCTAGTTGGCAGTGGTTTGCAACTTTGTAGGGACCCTTCATCCTAGTAAGGGTAAGAGGGATACACTCCTAAAATAACCCCTGCTCACGCCCTTGGTAGCTTGGCAGAAGTAGGTATGCTTCTCACAGTGGCATTGTGTAAAGCATGTGTGCATGCATACAGTAACACAGTGTAAACACTACAAAGGACTCCCAACCGGTTTAGAAAAATAAGCAATTCTTTATCTTAACCAAATTAGACCAAAAACAACAAAAATCCACAATACAGCTCTGAAGAAAATATGCAGTTTACAAGAAAACCTTAAACTTGTAGAAATATCCACAAAACACAGTTCTTCCGAGTCGGTGGCTCAGTCTGGGACTATCGCGTTGCTGAAAACAACAGAGTCTAACAGTTCCAACATACCGCGTCAGTACGGGCCAGCTAAAGCGTTGACAGACTCATGAACAGTACCTTTCTTGTTGCGGCCGACACATCGGTGCAGGTCGATCGGGGCAACCGTCGTAGTTCGTTTCAAAAATGGAAACGGTGTGGGGTGCGGGACCCTCACAAAGCGGTGTAGGCAGCGGCTTGCTGACGATCATCCAGACATCGTCGGTGAGGCCAAGGCTTAAGGTGCATGGTGTGACGGTGGCTTGATGCAGTGCTGGCAGGTTGCGGTTCAGGAAACAGAGCTGGTCGAGGTTAGGGTTGGGGAGTGACTGTGTCGGTGACCTCCAGGCATGGTGAAAGTGCGGAATGCGGTGCCCACAGGACACGGTGCAAGCAGTGGCTTGGTGACAATCATTAAGACAGTGCCGTGAGACCAAGGAAGTGGTGCGAAGTGCGACGGCGCCTTCTGCAGGGCCTTCAGGACACGTAATCCTACGAAAGACTCAGTGACACAGTCAGTTAGCCTTTCCTTCTGCAGCTACTGAAACCATAAGTTCCAGAGACGGTGCCCAGAAGAATGGTGAGGTTTTTGCTGTTCCTGAGACTCTTGAACATGGGGCAAGTTCCACTTCCAAGCCCTTGGAGGTACTTTCTCAAGCAGGATACACACACAATTCTTCTCCGTGGTAGAAACAGCAACTGCAGGCCAACCGACAGCACAAAGCAAAGGGGCAGTACTCCTCCCCCAGTTTCTTCCAGCTCTTCCCGTGGCAGAGGTTCCTCTTGAAGTCCAAAAGTGATCTAAAGTTCAGGGGTCTGGGCCCCACTTTTTATAGTACAAAATCCTTTGTACTCTGGGAGCCAAAAATCTCTTTGCCCAGCCCAAACCAGTTCTGTCCTCTCTGGTGCTGCTACCTGGTTGGGAGTGGAGACAGCATTGCCCAAAGCAGATCAGGCCAATTCAGGTGTGATAAGAATCTCCTTCCCCTACTCTAAAGGCAGCCCAGGTCAGTCAGTCAGTCAGTGAGTCAAGAATCTTTATTCGATTTAGTTAAAAATCATACAAAGAGATAAAAACATTAAAATACAAATAAAGACTATTCACAATATCATACAAATCAGTGCATACAATGGGGTACAGTTCCACACTATGTATGAAAGGAGCAAATTAATTCATTTTATACAAAATTTAAAAATAATAAAACTCATTTAGAGGGGCCCATTACTATGTTGCACTTTTTTTTTAGTTCTAACTGGCGCCACCAAGAAATTTGCCATGCAAAATGTAATACGGATCTCGTTCAGTGATTGAAGATAAAGCAGGGCTGGTCTCACCTGCGTGAAGCCAACCTCCTTTAGGACAGGCAACAGATATTTTTTCCTAGGTTCTAAAAACAAACTGCAAAACAGGACGAAATGCATGGTGTCCTGAACGGAAAAATGATCCCAACAACAGGGAGGGGCTGATTCTGGTTTTTCCCAGGTTTTAAAATTACCCAAATAAAAATGTAATAAATTAAACCTAAATTTTGTCAGGAGAAACCTATGGAATGGTTTCGTAACAACACAAAGGTAAAGTGCTAGTGCGATGGAATTTACAAGCGAATAGTGTTTCCTCACTGCCGGTTTCTGCATTTCCCTTTCCTCACGCCCCACTCTTGCCCTACTCATGAACTGCTTCTTGATTGCATCTACATCCTGTTTCTTGATGTCCAGAGGGGATGTGAAGAGTTCCGGGCGACCCAGATCTGAAAAAGACTTTTTCAGGTAGGCCAACCATGGCACCCTTTTGGAATGGTCCAAAGACATGACATCAGTCATAATCTTATGATTAAGGGACAGTTCTTCATTGAGCCACGTCTTTAGCCAAAAGATCAAGGGTGTCATGTTCACTCTATCAGTGACGAAATCTAGGCCCACCTCCATGTGTATGGAAAAAGTCTGTGCGGACTATGGGACAGACAGAAGGGAGCGTATAAATCTGTTTTCCGCCTTCTGTATTGGTTCAAGGTTTACATAACCCCATAGGGGTGTACCGTATAATGCCAGTGAGACCGATTTACTATTATAAATTTTTAAAAGGGCTTCAATCGGCCTAGCTCCCAACCTATTTGCAAATCCCATGAGGGCTGCTGAAGATCTAGTCACCGCCAGCCTCTTAACTCTGACCAAGGGTCCCCAGGTGCCCCCTTGATCAAAAAGGATCCCCAGATATGGGAAGGTCGAGACTCTGGTGACAACCTCACCTTTGCATTCAAAACTTTTAGATATCCCCTTATTTTTCTTGTGCCCAACAACCATTGTGTGTGATTTATTGGCATTAATTTTTAAATCTAGATGGTCCATAAAAGTGCCGAAGGCATCCAGGAGACGTTGGAGGCAGACACCAGTGCGAGCTATCAGCACCGCGTCGTCCGCGTACAGGAGAGCAGGAATCTTAGCTGCTCCGGCACGCGGAACGTCTCCCTCCACGTCTTCCAGGCATGCACCCAAGCCATTAATGTAAATAGTGAAGAGCAGCGGGGCCAATATACAACCCTGCCTGACCCACGCATGGTATTAAAACGGGGCGTGCACCTTCCCTCATTGGTAATCCGCACTGCAGCAAATAGCTCTTGGTGGAGTGATGCCATATACCTGACCAGTGCCAGCCCAGCCCTGACTCACCCTGAAAAGGCATGACACCCCCCCCCCCCCCAAACCCCCAGTGGCTGGCTGAACAGAATGCACATGCCCAGTTCTTGTCACACCAAAGCCAGTCAATTCACAAACCTAGCAGAGGCACACTGGATGCCTAAGCAAGAAAATACCTGCTTTCTAAAAGTAGTATTTTCAAACACACAATATAAAAATCATCTTTACTAAAAGATGCATTTTTATATTCTGAGTTCAGGCATACTAAACTCTATCTTTATATCTTGTCCCAATTGGAAGTTATATTTATAAGATGTTATAAATAATCTCAAATTCTATTCTATGAGACAGATAGTCGTTCAATAGTGAAAAACTAAGTTGGCAGTATCTTTGTATCAGGACATGCCACACACACCAGGGCATGTGCAACCTTTCACATACACTGCACCCTGCCCACAGGGGTACCTTGGGCCTTCCTTAAGAATGACTCACATGTAAGAAAAAGGAAGGTTAGGGCCGGCAAGTGGGTGCACTTGCCAGATCACCATGACTGCACACAAACACTGCAGTGGCAGGTCTGAGTTACCTTGAAAGGTTGCTTCTGTGGGTGGCACAATAAGTGCTGCAAGCCCGCTAGAAGCATTTGGTTTACAGGCTCAGGGCACACACAGTGCCCTGTACTAGGGACTTACCAGTAACCCAAATAAGCCAATCATGGAACCACCAATCCATAAACACAATTTACAGAGGGAGCACTTGCACTTTGGCACTGAACAGCAGCGACAAAGTAGCCCAATCATCTAGACCAGAAAAAGAGAAGTCCAAAACAAAGCAAAACATAGGAAGCAAAGGAAAAATACAGGAAAAATCTACACCAATGATGACAGGTCTAACACTGGGCATATTTTTCACCCAGGCTGTAATGCAGCATGGATGGAGAACATGCAAAGTGTGCATTATTGTTTGGCCAGCCTGAGACGGCTCGGCCAAACATTCATGCACACTTACAGTGTGCCCACCATTCCTCCCCCTCCTCCTCTGTGAGCAGAGCAGCCCAGCTCACATAGCTGTCACAGCAGGAAAAATTAGAATGATAATAACAACAAGTTATTATCATTTTATTTTTCCTTTATTTACACTGCTGAAAGCAATGGAGCGACGCTCTCCGCCTTGGCGGAGGAGCTCCCACTGCTATGCACGATGGGACAGTAAACCAGAACAGGTAGAAACAATGTTCATGCTTTACTCAAATGTAATAACAACCAATAACTGTGATCAGAGAAATGATTGTTGTTTTACACTACAGTTGGAAAGTGTCCCTTTTTGACATGGTCACCACCACTTTTTGCCAGGTATTTGATATGATTTCGGCTGGAAATGCACTGATTTCCTGCTGTCATGGTCCCCGGGGTCAGATCTCTTTCCCAAAACTGTGCAATTGTTTCCTCAATTGGCAATATCTTTAGTACCCCCTGTAAGTACCTAGCAAATGGTACCCTGGTACCTAGGGCCTGAGGTACTACAGAGGGTTCCCACATGCTGCAGCATGAATTGGGCCACTCCTAGGTGCCACTCACCAGGCTAATGCAAACTGCCCCGCCAGCTGTGTGTCTTGGTGCACACAAACGTGAAAACATGACGTGGCACACCACCTGTGTTCTATGCATACAAACACTACATAAAGTATAAGTAAGTCACCCTTAGAGCAGGCCTTATAGCCCTAAGGCAGGGTGTAATACTTCAAAGGAGGGCATAAAGGCATGAGCATATATATACCCCAGGGCTGGTCAGTTCCATTGCTACCAGTACAAATGATCAGGGACGCCGTTTTAATAGCAGGTGCTGGACGCTGGTGAAAACGAGTTCCCCCGCTTCATGATGGCTTCACTAAAACTAGGGCTGTTTGATATCAAACATCTCGTATTAACAAACCCACACTGATGCCAGTGTAGGATTTATTGATGCGTACACACAAAGGGTTTCTTAGATGTACCCCATAAAAAACCTACCAGCTACTGGTGTGCTGACTGCCTGGTTTCCGCCAGCCTGCCACCAGGGACGAGTTTCTGACCACCAAGGGTGAGAGTCTTTGCTCTCAGGGAGCTAGAGACAGGCCTGCTTGGGCAGGGGGTGTTTTCTTCTCCTCCCACAGGAGGACCTGCAGATTAACAGTACAAGGTAGGGGTGCTTCAAAGGGACTACAGCCTTTCGTATTCAAATCTGGTTTCTCTCACAGGAACAGAAGCCGACCCCCTTTATCCAGAGCCATTTGTCAGCTGGACAACCAGAAAAATTAGCTAGTCAGATACGCGTGTCTACCCTCCTGCGAGTGCCACCCCTATAGGGGGTTACCAGCCAAATCGGATGCCGCCAAGCACCACTGCACCGAGGCCCCTACCCTAAGTCAAAGTGGGCCCACAGGGTTAGCTTGCTCCCCGGGCCCTCAAGAGGCAGAGCCTACTTTGGTTTCACCCCTTGTGAGCAGGCCCCCTCGACTGCGGCTATCTCCCGGACGATGAAACCCGACACTTCAAAGGCTCTCTGCACCCAGCCAGCCCAGCACCAGGAGAAGAGGACCATTGGTGTCCTCAAGTCAGCTAGCATTGCAAGACTTGAACCCTCTGATTGGGTCGGCCCACCTGTCCTTCCTGTCCAAACATGCAGCCTCTTGATCTGCAGACCGATCTCTATCGACGCACCATGGGCAACCAATGCTGTTTTATTACATTGAACCCGGCCTCCCTAGTGCTGCTGAAGGGGACGTGCTGGCGCTGCCTTGGACCTTGCTCCATACTCACCTGAAGTCCAGGAGATTGGTCTCGTAAGTGGCTGTACTGTAACTGAATGACATACTTGTTCTTCCTCACGTAGGATATCATTGCAACTTCTGAAAATCGCAGTGTCGACTTTTTAAAATGTAAAGTATTTCCCTTGCAAAACGTACTTACCCGATCATATTAATGCTGGTGCCACAACATATATAAAGATATGTGTTATTTTTTTAGGTCGAGAATCAGCGTGCATGCGCTGTCTGCACGACCTACTGTATCACTCTACAGAGTGTAATTACAGCTGCTGCTTGCCATTGGCTCACTACTCCATCGCGCTGATTTCCTAGATGCTTATTGGCCAGTGCTCCCCATATATCACTTCAATTTTTAAGCCAGGAGCACAGAAAACTACAATTTCCTCACACTAGGTCTTTTTCTATTTCTGTATGGACTACTTATTTCATTTTTACAAGCGCCTCATTCCTCACTTTACTTTTAATGGTGGCCGTGCCACTTTCTTTAGACACTGTCATCTAAAGAAATGTGCATGGCCGCTAATAAAGTAAAAGCGGCATGGGGCACTTTTACAAAAAAATGCATTTGTTTGTCAACTTGAAAAACAACAGCTTTTTTTGTAAAAGTGCCCCAATCCACACTTTTTTGTCTTGCAGCTGATATATATTGCCAATTTATCACCGGGAGTGATTATGTGATTTTCCTACAATCATAGGATGTTGCGGACCAGAGACTTGAACCGGGATCTCCCGCTCTAGAGTCAGCAGCGCCATAGCCTCTCAACTAACACTTGTTCTTTTGTTTGTCAGTGGCCTTTTATTGAGTATGTGCCGAAAATCCGTTCTTCTCACGGAATTTGCGGATTTTCTGCAATTTCGCAAATCTTGCGAAATTGCCGAAAAATCGGCAAATCCGCTCACGGGCGTTTTTTTCTTTTTGCACCTGAGTTGAAGCTCAAATTCAGTAATGCATTATAATCAGCCCAAAAACTAGTGAGCAAGGTCGAGGCTAGGCAGGTGTGCTTTCTCCCCAGATCTACTGTTTACAATCAGCTGTAATCCTTGATGGAGGTCTTTTTATCCACAAGTTTCTCGAGCGCATTCCCCGTGTACTTTCTGTGACCAGGAGGCTGCTTTCTCCTCATCTGCTGCTCTGATCAATCTCTGACCCTTTATAAACAAGAGACATGTGAACTCGCATAAAAGCCCCACCAGTTTGGCCCCGCCACACACACACTAGGGTATGCAACGTCGTCCCACCCTTTCTCCCACTGTGATGGACAGCTCACTGGAGGGACTTTGGCACGGTGGCAAAGTTACAAACACACGTGGTCACTGGACACAACTCAAGTCTTTTGGCCTTTACGCAGCTGAAGTGTAGGAAAAGCACTATACATTTACCCAAAGAGGTAGCACTTACTGAATAGCCAGTAAAAAGTACTCCAGTTGAGTAGAGGTATGGCACAACACGGTGGCATCTTCGTGGATACATATGCTGGCAGGATTCACTCTGGCACGATGCTCCTGTCACAAAAATTAAACCTCAACAGAAAGCACTTACAGATAAAGCAGGTGTTCGAGTTGAAGCTCAAATTCAGTAACGCATTATAATCAGCCCAAAAAACTAGTGAGCACAGTCGAGGCTAGGCAGGTGTGCTTTCACCCCAGATCTACCGTCTACAATCAGCTGTAATCCTTGATGGAGGTCTTTGCATTCACGAGTTTCTCGAGCGCAATCCCCGTGTACTTAATGTGACCAGGAGGCTGCTTTCTCCTCATCTGCTGCTCTGATCAGTCTCTGACCCTTTATAAACAAGAGACATGAGAACTCACATAGAAGCCCAGCTTGTTTGGCCCCGCCACACACACACTAGGGTATGCAATGTCTACCAGCCCTTTCCCCCACTGTGATGGACAGCTCTTTCGAGGGACCTCGGCGCGGTGGCAAGGTTACAAACACACGTGGTCACTGGACACAGCTCTTTTGCCATTTACGCAGCTGCAGTGTAGGAAAAGCACTATACATTTACCCAATGAGCTAGCACGTAACTGATTAGCCAGTAGAAAGTAGAAACAGTACTATTTGTGCAAATCAGCGAGGTCGCGTTTTTTTTCGCAAACTCGCGGATTTTTTGCCATTTCGCGAGATTTTGCATACCGCAAATCCGCAAAATTCGCCATTACTTACCTTTTATTTAATCTCATCTGGCAGCATGCATTTTTTTAAAGCCATAAAGCCATGCAGAGACTCGTTTCCTTTTTGATCAGCATAAGAAGCACCCTCCCTCTGATTTAATGCAACCTTTGCCGTTTTTCAAACTACTGCCTTCAAAAATATTGTCTAGTGTTTACACACCCACTCTGCAAGTATGGAATCTCCCTTGGTGTTGTTATTGTTTGAGTAAAGAGAGATGTCATAACCACACGCATATTACCGAAATTATTGACATGAGAAAAACTGTTGGCTCATAGAACTAAAGACAGATGAAGCTGAAAGCACGGAGCATCCATGCGTGTGAGTGGGGCAGTCACAGGAGGATCAGCTGTCAAATAAGGATCCGATGTTTAATGAGGGCCGAGCAACAGATTACAAGCATCTTTAGTTTCTCACATATTTACAGCGGCTCCTCTCGACTTCAAATGGGCAACTTTGACAACATTAAATTCAACAAAAAATGACAACATGAAATTAATCTGAGGGGAGATGCTTGGTAGTAACATCTGAACAGGAATACCGGGGAGAGAGAAGTTGGTCAGTTTAAGATAATATGAGTAAATAATACAGAGACTGCATCACATAAACTGATTGTGGAAAGTGGTGATTCAAGACATGGTTTAGGGCTGAATTTTGTCTTAAAGGTGCTGCGGGTGCAGTGATGTGCACGCTGCTTCCGTCCGTTGTCGTGTTTATGTAAACTATTCCCCGAGATCGCATTTCATTTATTGAGGACACACATTATTTCCTAGCATCCCCACAGCCGCCGCGCGGAAGCGGGCAGCAGCCCCTTAACTGCCCCCTACCCAGGGTGCGCTTTGTCAGGGAAACCGGCAGAGCAATGTCGGCATAAGCACCAGGAGAAAGGCTTTTCGTTTTCTGTTATCATGTCATGATCTAATCATAATCCACAGGGTCCTAGCTTGTACATGACTTCCTGAGAGGGTTACATTTGGAACATGCACTTGCATTTCACGCTCATCATCCTGGCTTTGATTTCATTGCCTGCCTCTCGGAGAGGGGAGGCTAATGCAAATATCATCCACCTGGCTTTTCGAGCAACAGCGGCACCCCCTTCCTCAGCGCCTTGAGACCCTCAAGGGTGAGTAGTGCGCTTTATAAGTAGATTGATTGATTGATTGGCCAAAAACCACCTGCAAAACAACTGAGCGAATGGAGCATTCCAATGCACATTCATCTCACATATGGACCTAAAAATGTAGATATTGGGTGAGCCATGGCAGGGTCAAGCCAGATGCCCGACTCAGCCTGAGATTCTCTTTGACCATTGTCCTAAAAAAAACAGACCCCATATGGCCCCTACCTGCCACCCAACTCCAACGTCAAGAGCCAAGAATGAAAGATAAAGACCAACAACAGACCTCCCAAAAGGCCACCAATGGCACAGTCGTCATTGCAGGGGGGGCAGTTGCATGTCTCAAGTTAATGACCAAAATATGGGAGGCAATGTGGCTCATCCGCCACAATTACCGAACATGGGAAACAGCCCAGAATTCTGTGTTGAAAAATGCAACGCTTGTCTGTGTCTCCTGTCCAACACTCCGATTCCATCCTCCAAAAATCCAGGACAAAGCACCAAAACCTGATGTTAGAAAAAGACACTTATCCAGTGACCAAATTGCAGAGTCTAAAAATTGAAAATCTAGGAAAATCTGGTTTTTGCTGTCTGTGTGATCCTAGACAAGCTCTCATTTTCACCCAGCCTTCCCATGAAACATCAGATCAGCCTCAAACACGAGATCAGTGTGTGTGCTGCCCTCCATTGATTTCACAGACCACAAACTTGCTCAATGCACAAAGCATCTACCCGGGACATGAGAATCAGCGATGCAGGAGAAAAGCCAGCAGCACAAAGCACCTGGCAGTACTGATGAATGAAAAAGGCAGCAGTGACAAGGGAAAGGTGAGTGCAACAAGAAACTCTCACCCCAAGAAATACCCTTGAGTGCTGTAACACAATCTGACATGCCAAGGGTAAACATTTCTGCGTGCCAAAGAAATTCAACCAACTGCTTTCCCCTAAGACACTTCATTGCATCGGTAATTGCAGCCACACAGTACCCACTACAACTGCCGTGCGCCAAAGCACCTCTCTGGCCATGTAGTCTCCCGCACCCGTGACCCATGACCCAAGAAAAGAGGCACTTCAAGTGCAGTCTGCACTGGAGGGAAAGCCGCACTCCGAAAGCTACGCACGCACACCATATCCAAACATGGGGGCCGATTATGATGGCGGACGGACCTGAGTCCGTCCGCCACCATAGAGTAGGAGGGACCGTCCCCAGGGGCAGCGGCGGTCCCTCCATCCAAATTAGGATGTGACCGCCACCCTGGCGGTCACATCCTTTATCTTTAACATTGCAGAGGGTGCTGCTTGAAGCAGCACCCGCCGCAATGTTAAAAATGTAAGTTGTGCATTTGCATGCACAAAGCGGCAGGCACCGCGCGGTGCCTGCTGCTTTGGTCACGGAAATGCAGGGGGGTACCATAGGTACCCCCATGTGCATCACCCACCCCTCCTTCACCCTGGGGGCCCGCAACGGGCCCCCGAAGTGAAGGTCCCTATGCCGCGGCGGAAAAGCATACATTTTACACCATCATAATATGGCTGGCGGTGTCTGACAGACACCGCCAGCCATGTTAAAGCTTTTCCGCCGTGGTCGGAAGGCGACCGCGGCGGAAAAGCTGCGGACAGATTTCATCCTAATATGGCGGTGGGTCTTTTGAGGCTCAGCAGCGGTTTTCCCGCATCCTCCGGGCCGGCCGTGGCTTCCGCAATCCTAATGAGCCCCTTGGTGAGTATCGGTCTTTGCACTGGTCTCACATTTGCACAGGCCCCCACCAACTGTGCTCTTTCGCCTCACAGCCAGTGCACCGCTCAGTGGTATGGGTCTGCACCTCGGGCACCTGTGAGTGCGACTGAAGAATGCTGAAATGGATCCTTCCCCCCCCATCAGAAATATGGGCTGTGGCACATCTACAGGGCTCTTAAGCAGCATACAGACACCACGCAGCATGAAACTTGTTTATACACTCACCCAGCATAACACTTTTTATACACCCACAAATTAGGCTACCCAAAGCATTAAGGACTATATAAAGGAATACTGGAATTTACAAGATGTACCTAGGACAGTAAAGATTAATTCGAGTACTGGGTCCAAAAATCCACTGAAGAGGACAACTATGGTCCTGACAGGTTAGAGTTATAGTAAAAAATATCACAGAGTTTGCTGGGATAAAAGGCAGGATGGACAGTGCTGGAACAGATACAGCTGGCCTCTGGCAATGAAGCTCAGCTCTGCAGATCTGCGGGAGGCTGTCACTCGCTGTTGTTATAATAGGATGTATGACATTTTTTAACTGATTTATAATCAAATCTGCACAGAGCCAGGCAGTCGCTGCTGTCCTTCAGCAAGCGAGACTTTCTGCAATGCGCCCCCAACACCAGTTCCCCCCTATGCAGGCCATAAAGACATGGCATGAACCCTTCATGAATTATGAGAAAAATATATATTTTTCCTGAATTGTGCCTGACAGAGGCACATTTGCTCCGAGTAGCTGCCAGAGAGTGGAACAATATAGCGAAGGCACACTTTACATCCCTCCGCTACCACCGCCAGGGAGACTTCTTGATGAGCCCGTATGGAAAAAGTTAATTTATCCACTGCTCACACTCCAACATGACCCCTATTTCAATGCATACCAAACATTTCCAAGGCCCGCAGCTGCTCTCCCTGTTCACCTGTATGCTCAGCTCCCCCACCTCAACTGTCAGACACTGTCCCCTACTGACAAAGCTCCAAACAACTTCACACAAAATGTAAAAATAAAAACATACTTACCCACTCTGCTGGCTCGCCTCCTCCGATCCTCCTCGTTCTTCACTCCCTCAGCACTGGTGGTCTCTGCCACAAATTAAGTCTCAAGACACTGCTCTCATGCTGCTGATAATGTTAGCAACCTGACACAAGCGCCAGGATTGGTTGGAGCTGGTTGCCTCAACATTCCCACAGGCACTGGGTGCCTGTGCATGTTCTCCACCTACCTGTCTTAGACAGCTTGTTGGAGAGGTTTACACTGTGCATGTCAGGCTGGCCGTTACAAGACTGCCGGCCAAAGACACATGCACAGTGTAAACTGGTGGAGTGAGCACCACACACGGCTGGCTAGGGGAACGGAAAAATAAAGTGGCAATAAATTAATTTTATTACCATTTTATTTTTCTCCTTTTTGGTGCTGGCATCAAGGGGGTGATGCTCCTCTGCTCAAATGGAGGGACCGCTGCTGGCCCCACAGTCAAACCTAGCCAATAAAGGAATATGAGTAGGGGCGTGGCTTTGCGCCCGCAGGATATGGCGGCGAACGAGTGAGGCTCCGCAGCTCACCCAGGAGACCAGAGTTCGCAAGAAGTCTTTCCCTGTGCTGACAATGCGAACGGACGTCGGAAGGTGCTAGGACCATTTCAAGATGTTTCACAAGGATTTTGGTGAACATTAGAAAATTTTATTCGACACAGTGAGTATTTCCTGTTCACATCCCACTCGCGGCCGCCATTTTGAATCGCTTGCGCGACTTTATGTTCTCTCACAGAAATTCCAACATAAAGTATGCAGTGAAGGAGCCTTCTTGTCAGTTTTTCTGCAGGATACAGATATCCAACTAGTGTCTTTTATGCTGCAAGTGTGGCTGTGAGCACCTGACTAAACTAACTGAACCTAATTTCAGCATTTTCAATGCCATATATAAGACAGCCATTTTAGGAGCTTTTCTTTCAAATTGTTGCCTAACTCCTTAATAATAGCGCACTCCACCCCCATGTATGTCATAGAATGGGAATTTTGTGCTTTTTCCACTTTACTTTCTTTCATTTTGGAACTCAATGCGTAATGACATATTTTACCATTTGACCTGTGTTTTTTCCATCGATGAGGTAAACTGTTTGACAGCCATCTTAGCTTCATTCCTGAATTTGTCACTGCTCACTCACTCTCAACCATGCATCACGCCTCTAAAGGAAGCATTTTAAGTGATTTGTGACTACTGCTCTCACTTACAAGAAACTTATATGTACCAGTTATAAAGGTTTTCACGCCTAGTTACTTATAGTCTTTTTCCATGGGATTTCCTCTTTTCCTGTACTTTTATTGCATGGCGACTTTTCCCAATTGAATGCATACCAAAAAAAGGGCACGTGGTGTAGGATTTATGGGTAGAACAAAATCATTGCACCCATCATTTTTTAAACCAAAACACATTTTTGTTAAAAATTCAAAGATCTTTTCTGAATTTTCCAAATTTGAAGATTCCTTACCATCATCTTTGGAAAGTTCAGTTACAGTGATGGATTCCTCTCAAGTTGCGTCAAGGAAATCTAATACCAAATGACTGAAGAAAGACCCTCCCTCACCTCCTAAACAAACGTCTCTTGTATCTATGGAGCTATTATTGGAAGAAATCAGAGCGTTTCCTCGCTTTATGGAAAAGACTAATATCAAACTCCAGGTCTTGACAGACAATTGGTCACAACCTTAAGCAAGAGTTTCTTCAGTTGAACAAAATGTTAACTCTTTAAAATAAACCTGTGTTAATGTTTCCCTCCTTCACTATCAAGTTTCTACACTCCAGAAACAGGTTGAGGATTTGGAAAACCGCAATAGGCGTAACAACTTGCGCATTTACGGATTGGGAGAAGGACTTGAATGATCTGACTTGCTCACTTTCTTCAAATCATTCCTTCCTAAAATCCTTCACGTGCCAGAGGACGCAATCCTTAATATTCAAAGAGCGCACCGGTTGGGTTGTTTGCCTTCCCATACATCATCTTAACAAAGGCCAAGAGATGTTATCTTGTACTTCTTGGAATATACAGATCTATTGATGGTGCTGACTGCTGTTAAATCTTCTCCAAAGATTACTTGGTCGGGTTACTCTCTGTTTTTTGCTCAAGATTATGCTAAAGCAACTACCAATCGACGTAAGGCCTTTCTAAATAAGAGAGCTGAGCTCCGCTCCTTGGGAGCCAGATATGGTCTCTTTCACCCCTGCTTAATCAAAGTTACCTTTAACAACAGAACGACTACATATGAAGATCCGCTGCGACTGCAAAGTTTCATAAATTCATGCACAACTTTTGCCATGGAATCTTCTGGATCTTCTTCTTCATTTAATGGTTGAACTTTGACGATGCTTGTTTCTAAAATGTTGTCTGAACTTTTTACTCTCCTCAATATAATTTTTCCTTGTTTAATTGAGTTTTTAAACTAGCTTTACTTTCAGCATGTATTAACCATAATAAATGTGTGCGTACAATTGTTAATAGTCTCTTGTTATTCTCATTCACTGTTATTGTTGCTGCTGTTCGTTCCAGTTCACTATCCTAATTTGTTCTCATTTCTTTTATTTCCACATTCTCCATGTCTTTGTCTTATGATGTCTTCCTGGTACCTCCGTTTAGTCGACCTTGGATGTGTCGCATGTCCCATGTGGTTCCACCCCCCCTCCATGTTTACGTGTTTTCCTCATATGTAGGTATGCCATCCTCCCACATTCCCATTTTGTATCAACTCCTAACCTTTTTTTTCTTTTTTCTCCTATTTCTTTTCTTTTTCTCTTCTTAGGTGTCATTATTATCATTTTTTATGTGATACTTTTTGCTGTATTCTCATATATTCTCAGTCGGAATCTTTTATGGCTGTTGCTATTTTTCATTCCCTATTGTTAATCATCTCTGTCATTCTCCACCTGCTTGTTTGTTTAGTTTTTTCCTCTGAATTAGAACTCTTGCCATATTTCTTCCTATGTACTAATCTTTCCTCTCAATACTTCTTGCCCTTTTTACTACCTGTTATGCATTCTTCTATTCTCTTTCCAGTTATGATTATTATCTGTAGGTTTATTTTTTCTTTTCTTTTTTTCGATATTTCCTATACTCCTCCTATCGGCTTGACTATCTCAAATTGTCCTTACCAAATTTTGTTATCATCTATACCCCATAACCCATTATGCGGTTAAAGTTAGTGTCTTGGAATGTTAGAGGGCTTAATTCTCCTATAAAAAGACAAAGAGTCCTATCTCATTTGGCTAAAATAAATGCGGATATAGTTTTCCTGCAAGAGACTCATTTTACAGACAATGAGTCATTAAAACTAAAAAAAGGTTGGGTAGGAGAAATATTTTACTCCTGTGGTGATGGTGAATGTAACGGAGTTATGATGTTGTGGCGTAGGTTTCTTCCGTTTAAATTCATTTCACAGGACTCAGATACAGATGGCCGATAGCTTAATGTTAAATTGATGCTGAAGGATGTTCCAGTCTCTTTTTTCAATGCACATGCCCCTACAGGCGGTAACGCCTCTTTCTGGCTTTCAGTAGCCAAGCAGATCACTCTCCATATGGAAGACAATTTCATACTGGCAGGTGACTGCAACCAGGTTTTTGACCCTTTTATAGATCGGAATTTTAAGGTTCCATACATCCCAAACAAACCACATAAACCTTTTACTCATACGATTGCGCAGCATAAACTTCTTAATGCTTGGAGATTATGCATTTCATCTCTAAGGGAATTTACCTTCTATTCTTCGATGCATCACTCACAATCAAGACTTGATTACTTTTTTGTATCGCATAACATTCCACAAGCACTCATGTGCGAGGAAATAGGACCTATATTATTGTCAGATCAAGCTCCTATCTCAATTGATTTAAACATTCTACCCAAAACCAATGTTCCAAAAAGATGGTATTTTAAAAATTCTCTCCTCTTGGACCCAGAGTTTTCTTCTTCTTTTAAGACCTTTTTTGATGAATACTTCCTCCTGAATCAAACTGATTCCTTACCATTCTCAGTTATTTGGGACGCTTTTAAAGCACCAGCAAGGCATTTCATCATATCTTATGTAACTTAAAAAACGTAATATTGCTCGCTCAAGATATTAAGAGACTGGAGCATTCTTTTTATACATCCAACTCTAAGTATGTCCTCAATGCCCTTATGCAGGCAAAGTTACAGTACAATAAGGAATCAACTGGTAATGCTTTGTTATATCTTTTGAAATCTAGTGCAAAATGTTATGGGGGTAGGAATAAGGCAGGAACACTTTTAGCTAACTATTTAAAAATAAAGCATAACTAAATGAATATTGATTCTATTTATAATGACAGTTCTAATTTAAAGTTTAAGGACAGGGAAATTTTAAATGAATTTGCTTTATTCTATAAAAGACTATATTCTTCCGAAACAGACCCTACAGAACATACACTCTCACATTTCTTCTCTACTTTACAAAAATCTCAAAAGCTCTCTGATGATGATCTATCATTTCTGGAAACCAAGATAACACAACGAGAACGTTTGAGTACACTCCAAAATCTGAAAAAAGAAAAGGCTCCAGGGCCTGATGGATTCACTGTTGAATTCTTTCTCGACTTTTCCAATCTATCATTGCCTAAATTGTATCTCCTAACTGATTCTTTTCAATCTTTGGGAAAATCGGGCGGTTCTTTTCCAGACGCTCACATTTGTTTAATACCCAAAGAGGGAAAGGATACGAAGTTTTAGACCCATCTTGCTCGTCAACATAGAGTACAACATTTTTTCCCAAGCATCGGCCCTCCGTTAGATCCCTACCTTCCAAAAATATTGGGTAAGGAACAGTCTGGCTTTGTGAAAGGACACGTTATACAAGATAACACCAGTCTATTTTTTAATATTCCTTCTAAAGCTTCACGCTTGAATCATTTCTTTTGCAGCCATAGCATTGGATGCAGAAAAAGCATTTGATAGAGTTGAATGGCGATACCTATTTTACACTCTCAAATGATTTGATTTTGGTTTTGGCCCAAGCTTTACCTCTCTAATCTCACTATTATATTGCAACCCTCGTGCTGCTGTGTGCGCCAATGGTCTGATATCACCATTCTTTGATCTTGGCAGAGGGGTGCGTCAAGGATGTCCCCTATCACCATTTTAATTTAATTTAGTCCGTGAACCCTTCCTCTCAGAAATTCGTTAAAATGCTCAAATAAAAGGTTTCCTGACCCCTACAACTAATGTTAAATTGGCAGCTTACGCTGACGATACCCTGCTCTTTATTTTGAACCCCAGCAAATCGATCCGTGCCTTTATGGAGGAAGTCCAATCATTCTCATTAATCTCAGGTTACAAATTAAACAGTGATAAATGTGAAATGTTACCTTTGACTAAATATACCTTTAAGGCTGATTTTGCCTCAAACAATTTTAATTGGAAATCGTCTCATATTAAATATTTGGGTTTAAATTTCACACCGACAATAAAAGGTACAGTCACACTATGCATGAATAATTGTATACAAAAAAAATTCAGAGCTCACGAAGAAATGGCACCCTATTTACCTATCTTGGTGGGGCCGCCTGGATACTATTAAGATGATGCTCTCTCCCATAGTTTTATATACCATCTCCAAAATTCCGGTTCCCATTTCTACAAAACTTTTTAAATCTATCAATTCAACACTATCTTCATTTTTAGGGAACAATAAAAAACCACGCATGTCTCCGACTAAATTGATACGTCCGAAAGCTGAAGGAGGAGTAAATTACCCTAATTTTTCTGCTTATCAAAAAGTTTTTTTTACTCCGGCAAACTTCATATTGGTTGCTAGACTCCACAGATGATTATCCCCATGGGCATTAATTGAACATTTGTTTTTTTCTATTCTTTCATTTCAAGAATATCTTATTTTTTCCCGCAAACCCCAAACACTATCCACTCCTTTATTCAAACTCACTTCAAAACTACTAAACCCTTTATACACCTTAACCTGTGATACCCTTGACTCCTTTTTAACCTCAACCATATGGCATAACAAAAATGTATTAATCCGTAACAAACCCTTGGAAGACATGGATACAGCACGGCTTATTATGGATTCATCAATTATTCTCAAATGAAGAATTCCTTTCTTTTTCCTCACTTCAACAGCTATACGCTTTACCTAACGCATTTATTACTAAATATCACACTCTTCGTAAAACGGTACTTGATACATACATGCAGTTGTCGAACAAATCCTCTGACACTCCTACTACTCATTTGCACAAGGATCTCACTACTCTTTTGCGCACACAGCCCAAAGCGTCAACTTTTTATAGTGTTTTTTCAGTCTACTGACACACTGAGACAAAAATCAAGCGTTGAAGTGTCTTGGGAGAAAGATTTTAACACAGGATGGCCAATACAAATGTGGAATAATATTTGGATTAAAATACGTAAATCCTCAAGAGCAGCTAGCCTGACGCTAACTTTGTTTTAATCATATAACAGACTTTTCCTGCCTCCACAAATCTTGCACATAAGATTTCCTGATACATCGGATATCTGTTGGTCTTGTACATTTCCTAATGCCGACCTCTATCATATGTTATTTTCATGCCCGCCAGTACAGGATTTTTGGAAACGTGTATGGTTTCAAATTAACTCAATATTTGGCACAATTGTCCCATTCTCTGTATTGAATATCTTTTAAGGTAGCCTCTCATCATTCTGGAATAACAATGTGACCGATTACAAAATAATTGACCTTTTAATAGCAGTTGCCTTTCAGCAAATAACAAGAAATTGGAAGGATTTCACAAAAATCTCATACAAATGTTGGTGGTTTGATATATGACATAATCATAGATTAGATACATTCTCTAGCTCACCCACACCTATGGTTAGAAAAAGAATTCAGTTATGGTTACCTGTTACAACTTTCTTTGATAACTGTGCCAAAAAATTCTCCTTACAGAATCCTTCCCAACAAGAAGTGCCTAAACCCCCATAGTTTCTCTAATTTGTCATCTAATTATTTTGTTAATCTATGTATCATATTAATTCTCATTTCAATTTATAATAACTGTTATCCTCTATTTTTATTCAGATGTTTATGCTGGAATACTTTTGCATTATATTGTTTGATGATTGATCACATGATCGTATACCGACACCTCTTTACTTTTCAATAAAACTCTTTTGAACTTAAAAAAAAGGAATATGAGTATTGGAATATGAGTATTGGGAGGAGTTATCGATCTAGATTACAGAGGGGAGATCAAAGTGATACTACTGAACCAGGGACAGACTGCTGTATTATACCAAACACATGATAGAATTCCTAAATATTTTATGAAAAAGCACAAATCCCACAAACAGAGGAAAAATCCAGACCCCCAAAGAGGGATGGGGGGTTTTGAAAGCACTGGAAAGAAGGCGTAGTGACAACATCCAGGAAAGAAAGCAGAAGCTGGGGAAATACTGAGTCACGAAATAATTGTGTATGTTGTGCTTTTGAGAAATTCTAAGAAGTCTTTACTTATACCTGAATTGAGGCTAACACTGCGGACTTATATGAGTGGATTTGTCCCAAAGTTGTAGTTCCATTTCATCCTGGTGATGGCGACCGCAAGAGCTATTTGGGTAGAGCAGAACATGTATGAGAACGTCACTGGTAATCTTCAAGTGTGTGAGCTGCTGGCAACCAGTGTCATTGATGCCGAAGGGGTGGTTTCACTCTGCAACGAGCCGATGCCTGGATACAAATGGATGGCTGCCAAAGTGGTGGCCTGGAAAGTGACAGGGCACTTAGTTTGTCATACAAATGGATAGAGCGAGCTACAAGGAACACCAGCAAAGGTGCAAGAATTGAAAACCACCATGAACATTACATGACATGCAAGTACTCTGCTGAAATTGCACCTTTTTTGGCAATTTAAACATATCAATCTAAATAGTATGAGTGTTCTCAGGAGCAAGCAACTTTACCAGGTCATATGGTCATAATAACACCACTGGGATGCCTATTCATTAACTGAACACCAGGATCTACATAAATCCTTAACCTGGTATTTCACCCCCTAATTTTGCTATTCATTGCTTATACTATCTTAACTATAATAATATATACACAATATCTACGTACTAAACACTCAAGGTAATAATACTAGATGCAATGTTTACTGGGCTCCATAGTGACATGCATTTGCATGCAGCTTGAATGTACAATCACTGACGTTGCCTATATAATGAAATGTGCAAATAACCTGGTCATTGGAAACACTGACGATCCTTAGAAAGGGTTGGAGTGTGGAGTATATAGGAGTTATTATGCAGAAGACATTTTGATGAGAAAGGGTTAAGTAGCTTAGGCAATGTTGATGAGTGAAAATGCATACAAAAGCCCCATGAACTGCAGCGAGATGTTGAATGGCTCCGTTTGTTTTGCACTAACGTTGATACATGAATATATGAGCTGAATATACAAAGCGACTTGTACTGCCAAGATTTTGTGTCATATCATGCCAAGGTCTGCGGAACGGGATGCCTACAGTTTAGGGAAAGTCCACCAGAACAACTGGTAGACTAAGGAAACCGGGAGGATACTTGGTCAGTGGCATCACCAATGCTACAGAGAAATCAGCTGGCACAGGAAAGGAATGTAGGATAGCGCAAAACAACATTTAGGGTATTAAAAATAAGCGTGTGGGACCTTCTGTGAAGCTCACTGATGGAGTAACACAGATCTTCCATCATTGATAACTGCTGTTCCCCTGCACCATCCTCAGGGAGCTGGCTGGAAAGGCAAAGCTGACCAGGACAGTAAGGTCTTTTCTCTCACTTTACCTTGATTAGGAGGAATGTTATGTTAGTGATTTATTGTATTGTAACTATTGTGAGCCAACGTTGCCAATATATGAGAGTTTCTTGCTAATATTCTCATACTGTATGAGCTTAATGTGTGATTCCTTCCTGGGTGTCCTTATTGATTTGTCCCTAATACGATACGAATAGCTTGGGGTGGTTGTGGGCAACCTGCCCAATGCACTACCTGAAGCGCCCATAATAGGTGTTTGTCAAAATACAGAGGGTGAAACTGACCATCAAGGTAACCAGGTGCCATGTGGTGAAGCCCACTTTACTACACCTTCATCAAGTGTGTAAGAGCAAGATTCACCAATGGCCCTGGCCACTGGAGTCCTATTAGTAGCTGTAAAGCTTCTGTACTAACATCCCACTCCAACACAGACTGAATATCGACATACAACTGGTAAATCTTCCTGTTACCACCTGATGCCAAAGGTGGACTACAGTGGGGTTCCCTACCTGGCACCTGCTTACCTTGATGGTCAGTTTCACATCGAAGAAGCAGCCCAAGAAGGTGAGTTTTACTGAGGTGTATCAAAAAACTGTTGAGCTCCTGAAGAGGTCATCATAAAATGCATCTGTTCTGAATGCCACTGACTACATTTAACCCTTCATTGTACAAATGGGTGCTTCAGACAGGGAGTTGGAGTGGACCTGGCTCAACTCTATAGCAAGCCTAGAGAGTATCCCATGGCCTTTATTAGCTGCAAGTTATAAGACAACAGAACTCAGGCTTGGGATCACAATTTTGTGAAAATCCCTGTGCGTGCCCCACACTCCATCGTCTTGCTCGACAGCTCTACCCAGATGAAGCCCTCCGCTACGCAGCACAACTATCCCCTATACTTGCTGAGTTATTGCAGCATGCTGTTAACCACTCTGAGACCAAGTTGCAATCCGCTGACTGGGGATCGAAACTTTGTCTAAATATCCCTGTTTCAGCCCACACTAGCTCCACCACTACAAGATATCACAGACCAGGAGCTAAGGAATCCAGAAACCCATAACTTAAAACAACCATGCAACAACATCTGAAGCCTCGATCGGAAACCTACTGGAGACGGACTTCAGGATTCTGGAACCAAGACTCCGAAGGCTATGTCCTAACATCCGACCAAGCGCGACCGCATCTCCTAAAACGGCTCAAGGGTCCTCATGAGGATTTCAGCAACAAGAAGTCTGTCGTTTTATGCGCATTGGCGCCCGGAATATGCCCTGACTTCTGGCCAGGACCCACATTCATCTCCAAAACCGGCGCAACAGTGCCCATGATGACTCAATCCCAAACCACCCTGTCCGAATGGCAACGTTGTCCACACTGTCCGACGTGGATTGGATTGATTGATAACACCAATACCGAGGATCAAATCCCCCGGTGAGAGCACCAGTACTGGAGACGAACCCAGAACGGAACTGTACACACGAGCATAAACAGCGCTGCAGTGTTCATACCATCAGCTGAGACGACTCGGCCCGGCATGAGCCCAGCTCTCCCACACCACCGGAAAAGTGATGGAAGGACCGAAAGGTGCATAATTAACCCAAAAATCCGATGAATCCAACAGGGCAGTGCATACCGAACCAATTATCTGCTGAACCTGAACCCGACCGAACAAAATAGCGGATTCCGAACAATGTTCACTTTAAGAGCATTTAATATTAATTAAGTACCCTTTCTACCCCATCAAATTTCTGCCCAACGAGACCTTAACTGGACTCACCCTCAGCAAGGTATTTACAACGCTGCTAGTAGTTCATGCATGCTATGATAACCATAAGAGTAATGAATCAAGATGGCGGCTCCATAAGCAATACGGGGCTCAGTGTTAATGTTCAGGTCTTAAAGACTACATAATATCGAAGCGATTAATAAGCCCGCTGATAACATAGCACCCACCTTTAAAAGAGCGCAACAACAGCTACACCCTATAGGTAACATGCTTGATGAACAATGCCTGACACTAAAATGGCAGCGACTTGAAGACAAGATGGTTGCGTTATACTGCCTGACTTTAATTTGGCGTAGGCACAATAACAGTGTGATAGCATTACCGATAGAGATAATCAAGACTGCAATTAATATTTATATCAGCACCTGCACCGCTTGAGGAACGATACATTCACACTACTGATTTGCACTAATTGGGTGAATCTAGACAAGTTTAACATCGACATTCTAAGGAGAGACCCCTAACGGGAGCAACACTGAACATCAGAAACAAGAGCAGTTTGTTATTTGTACAGGACAGTTAAACAGCAGTTTTATTGACTGCCCCAGACATTTGGGTAAACTGAGATGGTCTCTCAGATGGTGCTTTTCCCTACACTAAATGACATCAAATGGGAATGGAAAGACTTTGACTATTACCTAACTACCTACCCCCTACCCTCCCCACTCTACTCCTCTCTTCTCTCCTGCTATCGACCTTTGCCCTCACCTGTCCTTGCCCTAGTCCCCACCCTGTTTACCTGCGAATTTCCCATATCATTTGAGACCTAGCTATTTTGTCTGATGCCCGATGGAGCTACCTGGTTTAGCTATAGGGGAGACTGGTCAGGGATTCCCTCCTTGGACGTCACCTACCCAGTCGGTCTTTAGCCAGTCTTCCTTTCGTCTCTCCTGTCGTCTCTTCCCGCATCCTCCCTCTTTTTATGTCTCTCCTTCTCTCCTCTCTCAATGTATTGAGACTGAACTTTTTTGTCTGATGCCCGATTGAGCTACCTGGTTTAGCTATAGGGGAGATGGGCCGTGGATTCCCTCTTTGGTCATCACCTACCCAGTCGGCCTTTAGACAGATTTCATTTTGTCTCTCCTTGTTGTCTCTTCCCCTGTCCTCCCTTTCTCACCTTCCCTGTCCCATCCCCTCTACGCTCCATTTATTTTGCCCTCCTTGTTATTAAATGTTTCCCATTGAGACTTAGCTATTTGGCCAAAGCCCGGTGGAGCTACCTGATAGCTATAGAGGAGATGGGTTTTGGGACTTCCCCTTCAACTGTCACCTACCCAGCCGGACTTTAAGCAGACCTTCCTTTGTCTTTCTGCCGTATCTCCCTCCCAACCTGTTTTTTATGTGAACCTCTTCCCTTGACTCTAG
Organism: Lissotriton vulgaris; assembly: GCF_964263255.1. Classification (NCBI taxonomy): domain Eukaryota; kingdom Metazoa; phylum Chordata; class Amphibia; order Caudata; family Salamandridae; genus Lissotriton; species Lissotriton vulgaris. The sequence goes on from NC_141687.1 coordinate 2,074,616,584, forward strand.
AGACTCAACTACTTTGTCTGATGCCCGATGGAGCTACCTGGTTTAGCTATAGGGGAGATGGGCCGTGGATTCCCTCCTGGTCGTCACCTACCCAGTCGGTCTTTAGACAGACTTCCTTTCGTCTCTACGGCTGTCTCTTCCCTTATCCTCTCTTTCCCACCTCCCCTACCCCCCACTTCTTTCTCTCTCCTTTCTCTACTCTCCTAATGTATTGCTGATTGTTTAATGTAATGTGTAATTGTTGATCTTTTTCTGTTATATTGTTGACCCACATTGTTGCCCTTCCTTTCGTCCCTCCTGTCCTCTCCTCCCACATCCTCCCTTTATTTATGTCTCTCCTTCTCCCCTCTCTCAATGTATTGAGACTGGACTTTTCTGTCTGATGCCCGATGGAGCCACCTGGTTTAGCTATAGGGGAGATGGGCTGTGGATTCCCTCCTTGGTCATCACCTACACAGTCGGTCTTTCAACAGACTTCTTTTCGTCTCTCCTATTGTCTCTTCCCTTATCCTCCCTTTCTCACCTCCCCTGCCCTCTCCACTACTTTTCTCTCTCCTTTCTCTCCTCACCTAATTGTATTGCCTATTTACTTTTTGGATTTATTGTGTAATTGTTGAACTTTTTCTGTTGCATTGTTGATTCTCATGTAAAGCGCTCTGATACCTCTGGGTCTTGCCGGTGTTAAATAAAACTCTTGAATTAAATTAAATAAATAAATCTGTTTGGTACTAAGTTTATGTTGCATACAGATAACAAACCACCAACTGGTAGATGGCAATGAAGGGTGAGAACCTCAACATCTGGAGATTTTCAATCTCATTGCAAGGTCCAGATTTCACAGTGGTGCTCAAAGTCGGAATGAAGCACAGAAGCAAAAAACATGCTCTTGCTGTTATGGGTTTAGTATGTAGATTATTGGTGGTGGCATTCAATGTTTTGATAATCCATAAATGTGACCAGGCCTTTTTAACTGCGTCCCTGTAGGGGAGGCCTACCTGCCCACTCATGTAAAGATCGACTTCTATGTACTAACCTAGATACTAACACTAACCTTATAAGTATGTGTTGTGCATGTTTGTGTGTGTGGCCTGCAGAGTGCATGCATTGTGTGCATGAGTGAACTAGAGTAATGAAGGCATGTGGGATCCTCTTCAGGATCCCCCTAGCCCGGCATTATACACAAGATGGACTTGAAGTTTTTTTCCCAAACGGTGAAGGTGTATTGCTGACATTCCTGAAGCGGGAGCTTGAGAACCAGACACTTAAGTGAGGAGAGAGGAGACCAGGCTGTTTTAGAAAGTCAGTTAGGTTTTTTGCTGAGAAGTGCTGCTGATTAGCCTTTATGTAGCACTGCCATTTGGTAAATGGTAAAGGTACAAGGTGGGAGACTTCAGTCTCTATTGTTCAAGATGAAAGGGCCCTCTCATGTGAGGCCAGGATTTATATTCCCCTGATCGCTTTTCAGTGTGGCTGATGACAGCAAGGTGCAGAAACCGCACACTTCAGTGACTGAAGTCTCTCCTGCAGTGAGGAGCATCATTCTACACAAAGGCTATGTCTGGCAAACCACGTGGAAATTACACTTGAAAGGAGAACCACCCTACACCAATTCTGAAAGTGCAGGCAGTAAATCTACAGCTACTATTTAAAAGTGGGGCCCACTGACTCATTCCTTATTCCAGTTCTAAGTTCTCTATCACTAAGGAAGGGAGTGCTCTTTTGAATAATAAGAGGACTGCTGTGCTACCAGGGCTGGTTTCTGCCTGACAGCCAGCTCCCCAGAGGTGAGTGGACATAAACTGAGTCTATCCCTCACTGAAAAATCTAGAGAAACGCCTGCCTGCTGAAAGAGGGAAGGAGCCTGCCAACACTGCAGGTGGAGTGATTGTCCAGGAAGAGCCGGGTGCAGCGTGACACCAGTGTTAGTGGAGTCTGACGGAGGAGGAGGGCGGAGGACAGTGGTGTTGATGGGTATCAGACTCTCAGTTCGTAGTTTCAGGTGGAAACCCGTAAAAACATGGCTTGACCTGCACCACGTTGACCAGAAAGAAGACACAGTTTGACCTGCATGTCTGTGAACAGAAAGAATATTCCAGCTTTACCTGCGCAACTGTGAGCAGAATGAATATAGCTGTTTGGCCTGTGCCTCAATGACCAAAACAAATATAGTGGATTGACGTGCGCTGCTGTCTCATGAAGAAGATTGTGGCTGAACCAGGCCCCTGTTTCCAAGTGATAAGTGCCCAACCGGAGCCGCAATGCCGAGTCTGAAAAAAGCTTCACTAGAGTTGCTGTTTCGCATGACTTCCCAGAAGATAAAGAAATATGACACAACAACCAAGTCGGAGGCACCACAAACTGAGCAGTTAAGTCTCAGTAAGTGGGAGTAAACCTTAAGCAGTAAAAGACTGAGCACCCTTTCAATATAACGCGGGATAAACGGCACCTGAGCCTAATCACACTATAAAGTTGTCCCTTGGGGCAAATGCCTGGACTTGAAGGGGAGGGAACATGGGGAAAGTAGCAGGTCGAGGGCAGCCAACCCTAGCTCCTAGGACACTAAATTGCATCCTACCACTATTGTGTAAGTAGCTTAGGGCCAGATGTACAAACAATAGGCATACTGATTTCCTAATTGCGATTATCTCCAAATAGCTATTGGGAAATTGGTATTCCTTATGTATGAACTACTATTAGTCCCAAATAGCGATTCCTAGTGGATCGTATATCAACCTACATCATGAATATTAGGGCCATATGTATCATAGTTCCGTTTTGCGATTCCTAAATAGCGATTTTTAAGTAATCGCAAAATGGTATGTATAAAGAAATTCGCTTTTAATTAGCGATTCCTTAATCTTCCTTAATTGCGAATTCGCATTTTGCGAATTCGCAATTAAGGAATAATTTCCAATGCATTCCTATGGGCCAGGAGGCCCATAGGAATGATTTCCAAATAATTCTCAAATTGCGAATTCGCAATTTGCTAATCGCAATTTGAGAATTATTGCAAGGGTGCAGGGGTGTCTCAAGGACACCCTGCTGCACCCATGTAAATTACATGTGTGTGCATACGGCGCACATACATGCCCTATGGGCATGTATGAGCGTCACATGCCACAATCAAAAATATAAATTAGTGTATTTTAAACAGAAATCGCAATTTACCACCAACTAAATTGCGATTCCTTAAGCTGAATTCGCAAACAGTAAAATGCTTCATACATAGCATTTAAGGAATCGCAAAATTGCGATTCCTTAAGTGCTATGGCAAATTAAGGAATCGCAAGTATTTGCGACTCCTTAAGATGCGATTGTTTGTTACATTTCAAATCATGCTAATTAGCCTTTTGCGATTCGCAAAGGCCGAAATTCGGCGAATTTCGGCCTTTGCGAATCAAAAAAGGCTTGATACATATGGCCCTTAATGAGGTAGGTCACATTTTGCAATCCATTAAGAATCGCAGCCATCAAAGGGATGGCGGGCTGCTGGGGTCAGCAGACCACCATGTCTGTGACTGCTTTTTAATAAATCAATCTTTTTTTTTTTTTAAACGCAGCCCATTTTCCTTAAAGGAAAATGGAATATGTTTAAAAAGAAAAAAATGAAAATTAGAAGTTTAATTTTTTTATATTCTCAAAGGGGAAGGGGTCCGCAGGGGACCCTTTTGCCTTTGCGAATGGGTTACCACTAGTTTTAAACTGGTGATAAAGTATTACTGTTTTGCAACCAGAATTTACTTGCAAAACAGTAATGTATACCATACCAACTGGGTATTTGGAAGGGATATCCAAGATACGCCCCTTCCAAATATCGAATCGTAAATAACAGTTTTGATTCAGTAACAAGTTACAAGATCGGATTTTGCATTTCGTACATTTCCAAAAGCATTTTTGCGGTCACAAACTGCACAAGTCACAGAGTCAGGCCTTTTGTAACTGCAAATTTTATGATGAGTGAGGACACTACAACTGGCGACGAAGGTGGGATGTCCCCACGCGGCTAACTCGGCACCCAGAGGTCATCGACCGGCCTGGAGCTCACCCCACGTCAGGAGGTTTGAGCGCGTTGCAAAAGTGCCCATCGAGTGCCCACCTCGGCGGCAGAAGCAAGCTACTGAAAACGCCCACCGAGTGCCCACCTCGGCGGTGGAAGTGCGTTACCAAGAACGCCTACCGAGTGCCCACCTCGGCGGCGGAAGCGCGCTGCTAAAAGCGCCCACCGAGTGCCCACCTCGGCGGCGGAAGCGTGTGGCCAAGAAGAACGCCCACCGAGTGCACACCTCGGCGGCGGAAGAGTGTCAACCAGAGCGCCTACCGAGTGCCCACCTCGGCGGCGGAAGAGTGTCAACCAGAGCGCCTACCGAGTGCCCACCTCGGCGGCGGAAGCGCGCTGCAAAAAGCGCTCACCGAGTGCCCACCTCGGCGGCGGAAGCGTGTGGCCAAGAAGAACACCCACCGAGTGCCCACCTCAGCGGCAAAAGTAAAAGAGAGCTGCCCCACCTGACCGTTGACTCCAGCGGTGGATCCTGGCTGCAAGCGGTGAGTGGAAACGCCGAGTAAATGTGACTCCGGTGAAGAAAGAAAAAAAAAACGTCCGGAATCTCGCCAGAAACGAGATTCCTGGGCGGCCATCTTGAAGTCAGGCAGCAGTGTCCAATCCCCTGCGAGGGATCATCGGCGGCCATCTTAAAGCCAGGCAGAGGAGGCAAACAAGCATTGGTAAATGCAACAAGAGTAACAAACAAGCATTGGTAAATGCAACAGAAGTAACAAACAAGCACTGGCGAGTGCACCAAATAGTATAAACAAACACTGGCAGCGCAACGAAAGCAACAAACAAGCACTGGCAAGTGCAACGGAGATAACAAACAAACACAAGCCAATACAAGACATAAATGAAGACACCGGTAAATAACGACGAGCAAGCGATAAGGAAACATAACAAGCACCAGACAGTGGAAATCTCGAATGCGACAAACACAAGCAAATGCAGGTCTGGAACACAACAAGCACGAGCAAAGGCAAATACCAAAGTAAACCTTTAACGCTACGCAAAGAGAAGAATTAAAATAAAGAAGGTGAGAAAATAAATGGTCCAGAATCATACCGAGATAGCTGCGGATCTTACCAACCTAAAAGGAAACAGTCCTGTGACCGTAGCAGATCAAAATCTTCCTCCCTCATGGCGGTGGGAAAAGCAACACAACGATCCAATCCCTACATTGAAGTGCCACCCCCAGTGACACAGACTGACATTCAGAGTTTGGGTCCTAAATGGAACCGGTGGCTGGAATCACTGGACGACTTTCTTGACGCCACTGGTGAGCGAAGAGATGGAAAATGTCTGACATTACTGCTCCAGCTGGTGGGTCATGAGGGCCGACGCTTAATTAGAACATTTTCTGAAAAGGACACAGAGACTTACGAAAGACTACAAGAGACGCTACGCGCCCATTTCAACGCAAAGGATGACGTGGATCATGAACGCATCACTTTCAACACAGCACGGCAGGAACCTGGAGAATCATTGCTAAACTTCATCACCCGGTTGCAAAGTCTGGTATAACGCTGCCACTTCAACACATTTACAAATGAGGACGCAGTTCGACTCCGGGTAATCGAAGGCTGTTCAAGGTCTAGTACAAAGCACAAGATTCTTCAAGGGCATTGGTCGCTAAAGGAAATAATCAGGAAGGCCGAAGTTGGAGAGCAGGTCAAAGCAAGAGAACTATCAAAAGAACTGCACCTATGTGCAAGTCACCAAGATACCAGGAAAGAGACATCTCTAAGGTCGGTGAATAAAGCCCAAGAAATAAACAAAACCAGAAACGGGGAGGGTGAAGACAGATCAGAGATAAGACAACGGGAGAGACCAACTAACATGAAGTACTCTGAGTCAACAACACAAAAGACCGGGATGATCCAGGAGTACGACAGCTTCACTAATTCAACCTCAAATTCAACGTGCAGTGCAAGTGATTATGAAGCAGATGAAGCATCAAGTGGGACAGATCGCACCAATGGACCAGATGACAGCCTGCCCAACAAATGTGCAAGAAAAGCAAACTATAAAAGACTGGACCAGTTACGCCAGCACTGGAAATCGGTACATGATCACACCCATAACACAGATGTCAGCGCACAAAACAGGCGGGAAGAAGAAGCAAACCGGATAAGACGGACTGACCCACCCGGACACCGGAAAGAGGAAGACAAACGCATCCACGGCATCCAAGACAATGAAGAAACTGAGAGGAGGCCATTATCATCACACGAGAGAGGTAGAGATAAAATACCAAGAGATCAAACACAAGAAATAAATATGTGGTCATCAAACAACCTCTCCAGTAAGACGACACCGAAGTCACTTCGAGAAAGGTACCCGGAGAAATATGCCAAAGAGAACTCCGACTCTAGGAGCAGCTCGTCACAGCCTACCTGTTTCAGAAATCCTCTATTCAAGACACACTCAAAGGAACGGTATCAAAGGAAATCGACAGAAGACTCCTCTGATTCAGAAAGCACGTCTGTTCGATCCCTCGAGTCGACCGAGTCATGGTCCCGACGACAGCCATGGCGTCAACCACCTGAGCACACCCCAGAACCAAAGGACATTAGTCACGTCAAGAGTCACGCATCCCACACCAATGTCCCTGAGTACTCAATCACTCCACAAGACAACCTGTCATGTCAGTCGCAGGTACATCAAGATATAAGCAATATACCTTCACCCCTGATAGGGTCAGCGAGGCTGACCCAAAGGGCCTACAAAAAGAAAACAGAGATAGTGGACATTACCCACCGGATGCGAAAGGACCATCCACTCACTCTGCAAGGAAAACCAGACGTGTTAACAGAGACAGATCATCATCAGATCAGAGAGAAACATGCACAGGCCCAGACAGTCAAAGGGTTCACCAGTCCCAAACATGAGTGGAAGTGGGTGAGACAACCAGAGGCAGCGAATGAGTCCCCGAACCAAACCAAGATGGACTTTTCAGATAGCGCCTCACCGTCTGGTATACATGACTTTGAACAGGAGGGCAGTGTTGCCCTCGACCGGACAAGACAAAAAGAAGTAAAGTCATATGCGGGTGCTCGGAAGAGAACCCGAACAACATCCCCTCATGAAGGAAATCGAGTGTCAATCAAACAAGAACCCCATGGGAAGTCTGACTGCCGACATCAAGCTGAGCTTTTCACAGTCACCTCAGAAACTGAAGATGAGTGGATCACCCAGAAGTTGATTGGAAACCACCACGAACCTGAGCACAAGAAGATCACGCGAGACGCCTCGCAATTCCAAAGATGCACTCCGGTAACAAAAGATGTTCTCGTCAAAGCAACAGAAAGCCACACAAAAGAAATGGAGATGCCTCTCCATAGCTTAAATAGGCGGCCTGCAGACCGTGTGGCTGACTGAGGAATTATAAACTTGTTGGACGCTAAGTTTATTTTGTTAACAAAGGGGAGATGAAACCGTATCACTTCATCGAAGAATTCTAAAGAAAGACAGTTGCTGTTTGCCGTGGTGTATATTATTTTGTTTCTTTTATTCACAGAGTGGGGAGATGTAATGATGTTGATGCAAATTGGCCAGTGACCTAACTGGTCCGGCACTAGGACCGGCCCGAGTGAGGGACGAGGGCGGGCGGAAAGGGAGGAGCTGGGAGACCAAAGGGACAGTTAGCCGTTAGCCCGGCATGAGGAAGGAACTGAATAAAGAAGCTGATGCCTGTAACTGTGTCCGTGTCCAGTTTATGATGAGTGAGGACACTACAACTTGGTTGGACACAATTAGTTATTGCACTAGTATGTGATTGATGAGTCCTGAGCTCAAGGAACCCCCACACTACCTCCCTGAGTAGCCAGTGTGACTGCTTGTCAACACTACCACTGAGAGTCTAAAAGGGCCTAACAATAATAGAGTATATATGCTGGGGATCTATATCTAAATTTCCAGTTTGAAACTGGTATAAAAGCTGAATAATCCCATTAGCACCTATGACTGTCAGCTATGGAAACGTTTCAACCTCTCCTGAACAATGGGTACTCTGCAGATGGCTCAGCACTCATGGTTTTAGGCTGGGCATGACCTAGAGAGAGGCAGTACGTCAGAAAAGTTGTGTATCACTTTGGCAAGTTCATTATGTGTTGTTGGTCTTATGGACGGTGCAACTGAAGCATTGGCCCCTACTTTCCTCGTGTGGGTTTGGTGCCCTTGGGTGTGAGGGTAGATCGCCACCGGATTTAAGAAGGAGCCCTCTGGGTCTTGTCATTCATGACTTTAAGCTGTCGGTAATGCAGCCTAATCTGAGCCGTTTATTTTGCCCTCTTCACTTCAGAAAATAAACATTGGCAGCGCGTCATGCTCATTCCAGCCTGATCGCATCACGAGGCTCCGTGTGACTGAAGACGAAAACAAGCCTGCTCAGCACATATTTAGCGCAACCACGAAGCTATTATCGCACGCAGCACCTTGCTGTTGTTGCTCTCGGGGTAAAATGCTTACATCACCTGAAAACAAGAACTCACGAGACAGGAGGATTCCATTTTAATTAAAGCCCTCTGTCACAGAGGAGAACGCCAGCAGCTCACTGCACGCTCAGATGTTTTCTTGAACTGAAAAGAATATACCTCCGACCGAGTGGTACTTTTTAAACCGCGAACAATGACGCGAGAAAACACTGAAAAAGCGGGTGGACATGGTCTTTGTATTGCACACACAGACATGCCAGATGCCACTGCATAAGTCAGATACACGCACAAAAGTAGATCAGATGGCCAGTGCACACCTTGAGGTATTCTTGCACATGCAGACACTCATGAAGACACAGACCTACTGCTACCCTGCAGACGTAGGCAGTGACATCAGAGCCTCCGTCCAGGCCCTCCCACTAGTGCATCTCGGTGGTGAGAACACCTTGCTGAGGGCCTCCCAGATTGCACCTCGGTCCCTTCAAAGGCATCCTTCGCATCACAGCATGCCTCACCAAGGGCCTGAAGAAATACACCTACTACTTTGCCCCCCTGATGCAACTTTGCTGGTCCCCGCACCTCCTTCGAGGCCAGCTTCAGTGTCCTCAAAGCAAGCCCCAGCGGAGCGCCCGCCTGTCTGATAATAGGTCTATTTCTGGCTCCTCCCCATAATAATAACCATAAGAACACTTTTTTAGAGTGTTGTTTGAGATCACCCATCCCAAGAAATCACAAAAAGAGTAGTGTCAAAGACAGTTTTGGCAGCACAATTTACATGTAAATAAGCTACAGAGATACAGCCAATGCAGGCAGTTCAAAAATGTGAGGATGTAATTTCACGTTAACTGTCATCTTACAAAATGTTTATAGCACATTTCTTCAAGTCAGTAGTTCGTTTCCTATTATTTGTCCACCTCGCCCCTTCCAAGAAAATTCTCAGGTATATGTTTATAACGGAAGAGACAGACAAGCACCACTCTGTTTACAAAGACCTTACTTAGAAAGCAGATACACTACACTAATACTACCCATGCAGGCCTCACAAGCAGTACGAATTACATCGAAAAACCTTATCAGTGTAGCAGATGATACCCCTACACAAACAAAAAACATATCAGACATAACAGTAAGCACTCTCTGCTACCAAGGAGCCGAGCTCACCAATAAGCCGCCGAAACTCATCTAAAATGATCACTCTCATATTAGTTTTAAATGTGAGCAATGCAAACAAGTGGTCCCCAAACACTAGCTTGCCAGATTCTGAAAATGCACATATTATGCTATAAATATTATGCTTTTCATTTTGGATACAAAAGCTACACTTACACAAACAAATGGTTGTTTTGTGGGCACAAAACACAGCTTTCATTTTGAAATATCAGATTTTTATTTTTTGTAAATGCATATTTGGGTCCGAAACATAATCTTGACATTTTAATTGAGTATTCATGAGAACCACTACCACATAGGGACAGATATTCACTTTGAATGCCATTAATAATCATCAACGATGATTGTACTACTGAATATCAACCCACCAAATATCATGGTACACTATTATAGAGCGGTACAAAAGGGGGTGGTGATGGACGGAGCATCTGAATCAATCAATCAAACACTCACACCCAGTCAAAAGATCTGGGTTTAATCCATCACCTTTCTTTAGCCCACTCTGCCACCCCAGTTCAGACATGGCCAGGGTCGGATTGGGATCACAATTCGGCCCGGGCACTGACGAAAAAAGTGGCCCACATTCAAGAGGCGTGGCCCATATTTAAGGGGCGCGGCCCACATTCAAGGGGCGTGCCCTTTCATGAAACACCATTTGCACAGACAAGGAATAAAAGTGGGAGGATACTGTTCTTGCACAGGACACAGGGCCAAGGTGCCAATGGCCTACATGCTGAGCAACTAAAAAAAATAGCAAGGCCCCTTTTTGTCACAAAATTATTCCAGCCCTCCAGCACAGGAGCACCTGAAAAGCAGCAACGCCCCTGCTATTACTAACCTACTTAGCCCTCCCCAGACCTTCAGCTCAGGAGCACATGAACAGAGGTAAGGCCCCTGCAATTAGTAAATTAATCAACCTCCAGGCCTTGGGAAAATGTCCTGGCAGGGGAGCACAAAACACAGCTTTCTGGGTCATCCAAGGTAGCCAGGTAGCAAGGGGGTGGGGCTGAGGTGAAGCTTGTGCATGGGAAGTGCCTTTCCAGTGTGTTCTGGCAGTTTGAGTATTTACCATTTAGTGTAGTATTACCCTTGTACCTGTGTATGGTACCCTTTTGTAACTTGCAAAAGTCACTTTTCTCTTGTAACACACTGTTTGCTACCTCTCACTTTTGTTTGCTTTAGATACTTGCATAAATGCCACCATTGTCTACGTAACGTTTGTTCTTGTGCTGGAGTGTCTGCCATTAATTGCAGTATTATACCTCTACTTGTATTTTGTACGCTTTTATAACCTGCACACATATCACTTTTTCCTCCTGTAAAGTATTGTTTGCTCCTCTTGTATTTTGGTTGCACACTATTGTCACTTTTGATTCATGTAACTTAACGTTTGCTTTTGTAAATTGTCCACTTATAATTTTCTCCTCATGTATTATTGCTGTTCCTAGTGTGAAGCGCTCTGATACCTTCGGGTAAAGTCAGCGCTATATAAAATCGCATAAATAAATAAAACAAAAAAATTCCAAACATCACCAGGCCCCCACAGCAAGACCCATTCTTCCTCGCCCACTATGCCCTGAATGTGAAGGGCTGTGGGCGAGGTGTTAAGACTAACACCATTTCTGGGCTGCATGGGCGCCCGGGGGCCGAGGTGCAAATGGCTCAAAGGCCTGAGAAACACCTGGCCCCCAGGGAGGCCGATTATTGCAAACAATCACCCCTCCCCAGCCCAGCCTCAGCTTGATTGCTTGGCAGGGCAGGGGTGAAGGAGAGGCCACAGCTGACAATAGCTGTCCGGCCGCACAGCGAGGCTGCTTTCATTTTCTGTGTCTCTGTCTCGTGCCCTCTGTGGGCCGTTTTTTTTTTCTCCCCTTTCCTAGTCCACTCTCTGTGGACTGGGACAGGGGAGAAAAAAACGGCCCACAGAGGGCACTGAGGCACCGGCCCTTCGGCCCATTCCCGAATTCCCGCCTTGCCAATCCGCCCCTGGACATGGCCCTGTGCAAATCAGTCTGACCCTGTGCCTCATGGGAACAGTCCAGCCCGAACTGCCAAGCCATGTCTTCCCTGGATCGGAAACAAGCTACCGAGGACCGGTTTCTGGTATTCCAGCCGTCTTCAGCCCGGCTTGCTTGAATCCAGTGGCAAAGTGAGCAAGGGACTCACGTCTGAGCATACCCTGCCACACTTATGACGGCCAAAAGCGGTACAAAAGGGGGTGGTGATGGACGGAGCATCTGAATCAATCAAACACTCACACCCAGTCAAAAGATCTGGGTGTAATCCATCACCGTTCTTTAGCCCACTCTGCCACCCCAGTTCAGACATGGCTATATGCATATCAGTCTGACCATGTGCCTCATGGGAACAGTCCAGCCCGAAATGCCAAGCCATGTCTTCCCTGGACCGGAAACAAGCTTCCGAGGACCGGTTTCTGGCATTCCAGCCGTCTTCAGCCTGGCTTGCTTGAATCCAGTGGCAAAGTGAGCAAGGGACTCACGTCTGAGCATACCCTGTCACACTTATGGCGGCCAAAAGCGGTACAAAAGGGGGTGGTGATGGACGGAGCATCTGAATCAATCAAACACTCACACCCAGTCAAAAGATCTGGGTTTAATCCATCACCGTTCTTTAGCCCACTCTGCCACCCCAGTTCAGACATCACCACCCCCTTTTGTACCGGTTTTGGCGGTACAAAAGTAGGTGTTTGCCTTTTAGCATAGGTTTAGTTCGAATTGGCAGAACTAAACCTATGCTAAAAGACAAACACCTACCTCTTCCCTGATACTAGACTTAGGTTAGGTACATTGGGGTAGGCGTATTTAAGAAGCACCAGTTGAGTATTTTAGGCTGTGTTATTTATGTATGTATTTTTACATGTCATAGCAACAGACAATGTTATTACAGTATTATTTTATATTACTGTTTACGCTGTATGCATTATACTTTGCATTCTGTCTAATGATTGTAGCAGTTCACCTCTCTTGCATGAGAAAGAAGACTGTAAAATAAACCCCTTTAATTGAAATGCCCGTCTTTCTATTTCTGTGCAACTCTGTAGAAACGAAGCATGCAAGATTGACTGAGAAAAATAGTTTTCTATAGTTTCCAAAACTCTGAAGATATTTTTCGATTCTTGGGCAAACAAAGTTGTCATGTTTATGCGGTTGTCAGGAACTAATGCCTTCTTGTGTATTCGAGATAGTTTGTAGTGACCTCTGAGCTAGCTGGCACTCACAATTAAGTTTGGTATATTCGATAGAGACATACTGGCCTCAGTCCTATGTCAAATCTATAGTGTATATTATTCCAATACGCAGAGCCTATTGGGAATATAGGAACAACACTACAATATCTCCTGTTATTGGCTTATCATCTGAATACTCGCCCAGTAAGAGTAGTGAGCCTGCACATGGATGCTGCTCATACTCAGCTTCAGTCAGGTGTCTCGGAGAGCTCTTTCTCGACTCGGGCCCAGGAATCTACTGCTTTTGGACGTTCATGCCTGTTCTCACCACTGCCTTGGAGACACATGAGAGATTGGGGCATATTTTAAGGCATCAACCCATACATCCATTTATACAAACTGCCAGATTCAGCACTAGGAATGCAGTAAACCAGTTAGCCACTCACCCCTTTCTCTCTCTTCCTTGACTCATGAGGCTGCACCCTAAATTCCACTGTGGGCCCACCTTTGTTTTAGTGGGCACCTCCAATAATGCCCAATCTCACATGCCTCGTGTGTGCCTGTGAGGCAGTAGTACAACCACAGCAAACGTTTTTTCCAGGTTCAGGACAAGAAAGCATCTTACCATGACCCCTGATGGAAGCTGAGCCTAAATCTCCAGCATTTCACTCAAAGAGAGTCAGACAATGAGAAAAAAGTTGGAATGTGGGAAGGACTAAGCAGCTATTGCTCCTGAGCACATTGCTACACATATCACTTCCTGCCTCTGTCCCTACAGGGCCCCAGGTTGTCCATTGTTGCTGTTGCCTGTCACTCCCAGCTTCAGGTAATAATAGCACCCCTTATTCACTAATTTACTGGTAATAATGAACCAGCCAGGCAGTATACATAGGTGATCATTTTATGGCTAAATTAAGGAAAAAAGTTAGATGGGACTTGCGGCCTGCAAATAATAAGAATACAATTGTTATACACTGTCCATGTTCTAGTGAGTGCTATGCCTAGTGAGAATTAATATAATACATTAAAAACCAATGCAATCAAGACCCTCTCTTACCAGAAAGTGTAACAGGAACAATCTATGAGCGATGGAATGTAATAATATTAAGCTTCTACTGATTAATAAAGAAAACAGCTGCCAGCTGGGGGTCCCCATGAAACGTCCACTGTTACAAACGTCAATTAAGCCTGCCAGTAAGACAATCTGAAAAGCTTTTACAAAATGCTGCTAGGCTCAATCAATTTCTACGACTATTTCACAAATTTACAAAACCATGGCTAACCATGGCCATAGTAGAGCAAACAGAACAAGCGTTGGCGCCCTCTCCACCAACGTTTCCTTTATAAGTACTGAGCCTTTAGACACTTTTTCAACAAAAACTGGTTTTTAAAATTTCGATAAACCCTTCTTGACCTTAGTGTGATTTCTGATCAAAACCTAATCCCCTGCTTTCAATGTTAATTCTTTGACATGGTGTGTTTTGGTAAAACGTTCTGCAACCTGAATTTTCATTACTTAAACTCTGGATGCAATAGTCTGCAATTCAGGTGTGTTCTTTTTGCTTACCTCTCTCACCCAGTCAGGACATACTGAAACCTTTGAAAATATTTTGCGTAACATCATTCATAAATGGTGATATACTTGTTGTACTATGTGAAGTTACTAGATATGACCAAACTTTCTCCCTGGGAAACATTTTGCTCTCAAGACGCATGGACGAGGCTGCTTGAACATTCTCTTTTAAGAACTTATTTATGGGTTCAACTAAACTATTGGCAGGTATAAACAGCACAACTAATGTGAAAACGATCAATGAAGTCCTTCATGCGCGCTTATGTGAATTGGGTGCCATTCTCTGAAACAATTTCTTTCGGTGCTCCTTCTACATAAAAAAATATTTTTACAACCTTGATTATAGCGTCTGTCATAAATGGTGATATACTTGTTGTACTGTGTGGAGTTACTAGATATGACCAAACTTTCTCCCTGGGAAACGTTTTGCTCTCAAGACGCATGGACGAGGTTGTTTGAACATTGTCTTTTAAGAACTTATTTATGCGTTCAACTAAACTATTGGCAGGTGAAAACAGCACAACTAATGTGAAAACGATCAATGAAGTCCTTCATGCGCGCTTATGTGAATTGGGTGCCATTCTCTGAAACAATTTATTTCGGTGCTCCTTCTACATCAAAAAATATTTTTACAACTTTGATTATAGCGTCTGTCATAAATGGTGATATACTTGTTGTACTGTGTGGAGTTACTAGATATGACCAAACTTTCTCCCTGGGAAACGTTTTGTTCTCAAGACGCATGAACGAGGCTGTTTGAACATTCTCTTTTAAGAACTTATTTATGCGTTCAACTAAACTATTGGCAGGTGAAAACAGCACAACTAATGTGAAAACGATCAATGAAGTCCTTCATGCGCGCTTATGTGAATTGGGTGCCATTCTCTGAAACAATTTCTTTCGGTGCTCCTTCTACATCAAAAAATATTTTTACAACTTTGATTATAGCGTCTGTGTTAGGAACAGAGGTGAAACCAAAATGCATCTATTTTGAAAACTAATCAATCAAAACCATCATGTATCTTTTGCTAAAGGGCAATAACTCAAATGTTCCTGCAAAATAAAGTGTCACTTTTTGCCAAGCTTCCTCCGGAAGAGGGACCATATGAATAGGTGACTCATGTTCCTTCCAGTACTAAACATGTACCAAGCAGGTGGTGCAATTATTAAGAACTTAATAAACATGAACTTCCAATGCAGGCCGCCAATAATATTGTTTTATATATTGGCATGTGCTACTGACACCCAAATAGCCCGTGTGTGCCTCCTTAATGATATCATCTCTGATAGTCATAGGAGGCACACACACACATCATTATGTACTAACACCCTTTGAACAACTGATAGGTCCACTGAAATCTGTGCAAAGGTCTCAAAGAGGCCTCAACATTTCTTTCCTGGGGCCAACCATCTTTTATGAATTGGGAAACAGACTGTAACATGGCATCCTGTTTGGAAGCGTCCAAACCACTGTTTATGTGTGATCACACCTTTGTTCTGCATCCTCCACAAAAGCAATCATATTCTCATTATCTTAAAGTGTGTCGGATTCTTATCCTCTGATGGGTAACCTGGAGAGACAGTCCACTCTTATGCTTTTACCACCATGTATGTATTTCACAGTAAAATTTTATTCTAGCAGCTTTGATAACTATCTGACCAATCATGATTATACTTTCCCTTACCCTGAACCATTGCCACTTAACAGGTGGACAATGGTTTGTGGTCTGTTAATAAATAAAACTGGGAGCCCCAAATAAGAGCCTTGAACCATTCCACAGCCCAACAGCATACCAGTGACTCTCACTAAAATGGTGCTGTAATTGGCTTCCACACTACTGAGAGAGCAAGTGGCAAAGGCAATGATATAACTGTGAAAACACTGCCCCCAATACAACGTGGGAGCTGTGCATCAACAGTTATGATAAACTTTCTACCCGCTACAAATGGAGTTAAATCTGGTCTGAAATAATGAGATTCTTCACTTTCTGAAAAGCTTCTTACACATCATCAGACCAGATATACTTCATCCTTTCTTGAGCAAATTCCTCAAGGGCTGCACAATAAAAGCATACCCTTGCACAAACTTTGAATAGTATTTGCTTAGCCCGAAAAAGCAGCGAAGTGTATCTTTGTCACTGGATGAATGCGCATCTTTAATAGCTTTATCAATGAACATTTTGGAGAAATTCCATTGGGAGTGATAGAGTGTCCTAAGTAGATAATGTTTTCTGCTAAAAATGTGCATTTATCTATGTGAAGAGTTATGCCAAACTCTTTAAAGTTTGTGAAAACTGTTTCAAGAGTGTGATTATGTTCAGGTAATGATTGTTAAAAAATCAGCACATCATCTTGAAACCCTCCAATATGCTATCCATGAGGTGCTGAAAAACACAAGCTGCTGAAGCCAATCCAAAAAGGGAGTCTGCAAAACTTAAATGCTCCAAAAGGAGTCACAAAGGTAGTTAACTCTTGGCACCTTTAATCTAATGGGATCTGTTGACAAGCTGATTTGAGATCCAAAAGTGTTAAAAATTTAGGGGCAAATGCATAAGAAAGTGGCAGAGCATGGCATAGCTCCAAAATTGCTAATGCCGTGGCTCATCGCTTTAGAAACGCAGGGATGTTTTGTATTTACAATAATACAGTCCACCCCTGCATTTCTCCCTGCGCTAGTACTAAATTCAGCTGCCTAGCACCAACGCAGGCACTCTATAGTGCCATAGTGCAACAATACCTGTGTTGAGGGAATGATTGTTTATGTGTTGGAAGGTGCCCTTTCCTGTACATAAACAATCATTTAAAAATGATGATTTGCAACTTCTATGTGTGCTGCATTGTGCAGCACACATAGAAGTTGCAAATCATCACTTTTTAAATGATTGTTTATGTGCAGGAAGGGACACCTTCTTGCATATAAACAAACATTCATGGCAATTTGCTGTTTCTAGTGTGCTATACAATGCAGCACACATAGAAACAGCAAAAACGAGGCAAAAAAAAGCATTTCTCATTGTTTTGCCATGTTGAGACCAGGTTTATCCTAGTCTTAATTTTGGCACTGCCTCCTATTTACGCCACCCATGTTACTAGGGGGCAGCTTCAAAATCAATGGGTGTTGCGGCGTAACGCCCAACGCAAAACCCATTGCACACCCTTTTTCACGCTAAGTATAGCATGAAGGTGGCCTTATTTACAAGGCAGCATTAAGCCACGTTTAGTGGCTTAATGCAGCCTTGTAAATAAGGGAAAGGGTTTATCGCCACATGAACCTCACTAAAAGTGAGGTTCCTGTGGCAATAGGGGCTTGTATATATGCCCCTTAGAGTCTTGAATGTCGGCAAGTATGTCTTGAACCTTGGGCAGAGGACGGCAATCAACCACAATGTTCATGTGAGACTGCACGGATCAGCGCACAAGCGAATCTCACCATCCTTTTGGGCACAATTACAATGGAACTTTCTCATTCAGAGGAGTCATTAGGTTGGATAATGCCATCTCCAACTATCTTCTCTAATAGCTTTTTTAATTCAGCTCTAACACTTAAGGGGAACAGGTCTAGCTTTGTGTGTAACAGGTATAGAATGCCTCTTCAACTTAATTGTTCAATTCAATTAAAAATGTCTTTATTTCAGCCATTCTGGTCATAAAAGTACATTTAAAAACAGGACACATTTCATACAGTTTGGTTGTGCAGAATGAAATAACGTGCTGGAGAGTGAAATATTTAAAAGGTCTCAAAAAAGCATTAGTATACAAAAAACTACTCAATCTTTAGACAATAAAAAGGTTAAAAATTGTTTCGAAGATTAAAAAAAATCTGAATATTCCGTCAGACCTGTTGAAGCCATTGGTGCCTAATCTTCTTGTATACAGGACTAACAAATAATACATGTTGGTCTGTTTCTGGGGTGTTATCACAAACCGGGCACCCCTTAGACTGTGCACCCCCCCAGTTATTTGCAAAGGCAAATAAAGTTTTTTAGCTATGGGGGGCAGAATAGCGTCAAGAACAGGTTTTAACCTGTACTGGTCTTTGACTTTTTCAAAAATTGTGCAGTCGGTGTGCCAATGGTGGAATTTCTCTTGATCCGATTTACCTTTTATTCTCTGAAAAGCTTTGAAAGAGCCTTCCTGGAATAGTTGGACAGGATACTTCAGCGTTAGCCCATAAGTTTCCCATCCTTAGAGCAACTAAGGTATTTTTAATATAGGCTAACCATGGGATTTTGCCCCCCCTGCAAGTTTAAGACCTCCTTCATCTCATCCCTGAAAGCCACTAACTATGGTGTGTACCATAGAAGTCGCCATTGGAGAAGGGGTCTGAGTGCGCCTTCCTCAGCAATTGGACCGACCCCAAGATCCATACGGAGTGGCGTCAATGATGTATTTTTCTGGAGGCCTAGGATTTCTCTAATGAAGATATGTTCATTCCTAGAGACGGGATCAGATGGTTGATGGCCCCAGATTTCTGCCCCATATAGAGCCGCCCCCCTTGCTTGTGTCTTATAGATTTCCATAAACAGGGCCAACCACTTTATGGGTGCTTTTCTTGAGCATCTTAGCCAACCCCCCCGAAGTTTGGGACAGTCTTAAACTGGCTTTCTTAATTTGCACGTGCCACTGCATTTTATCAGTGAGGGTTAATTATAGATAATCAAAAACTGTAACTTTTTCCAGTGGTTTCCAGTCTAAGCAGGGATTTGGACGTGTGGAGTCACCTGCATTAAAAAACATATATTTGGTCTTTAAGGAGTTTATCTCCAAACCCCTACTTTTGCAGAATGAGTGGAAAATATCTAGGGTCCGCTGAATTCCCATTGGGGATTTGGATAACAACAAGGTGTTGTCTGCGAACATCAGGGCCGGAAACCCTGTGTTTTGCCATCCTGGGGGCATCAACATCACTCCCACCAGTCAAGTCCTCCACAAGGCTGTTAATAAACAAACAACAAAGGGTTGGGGCCAAAACACACCCCTGCCTTACCCCTTACCCAACTTAATTGTGTAAACATATTTCTGAATGAGACCAATCTTACCAGAAACAAATTAAGGAATTCTTTTAACAATATCTTCAGTGGGATTAAAATCACCAGTAGTGAGCAAAGATGCATTTTCTACACCAGGAACAAGCATAAGACAAAGTTTTTGCAAGGTCCTGTCGAATTAAATGTGCTCTACTTGGAAAAAAAAGAACAATATGTTGCATTGTACTATGTATAACTGCCATATATGCAACTCACAGTGTGTGTGTAGCGAGTGCTATTGCAAGCCTGAATAGTTTGTTGTATGTGTTTACAGGTATATAATAAAAAAAATTTTTTTTTTAAACCTCTAACCTTGACTGCAACGTAGATTTTAGTTGACCTTGACTTGCCTAGACAAGACTAGGGGGCTTCCTACGATTTTGGGTGTGTGCCCGACATCATCAAGGATATAGTCCCACCGAAATCCAGTCGTCGGTCCCGACCACCTAACTTTGAGGCGACCGCACTTGGTTCGGTCGCAAGCTCTCTTTTCTGTATAGGATCTTGAGCTGCGGTCGGAAACAAGCCCACCCACAGCACAAGCTCCCATACAGAAACGGGAGTTTGAGTTCATCCCTCCACTGTGTGGCAGGCACCTCATGGTTCCTGCCACATGGTGCACGGCTCAAGAGTGGGCACCAGAGGTGCCCCCTCAGCCCCTAACCAGAGGCCGCTGGCTGAAGGGGGCCCTGCTAGGGGTCCCCAAATTTGCTTTCCGACAGGGTTTCCATGTCAGAACGCCGGGTATGGAAACCCTACCTGAAACCGACATCGTAATATGAACGGCGTAAAACGTTGTCCATATGGATTACATTCCGGTTCCAACTGGCAGAAGGGCTCGTTGAGCCCATCAGAAGCCAGCCGGAATATCCAGCCGGTTTCAAAACCGAAAGCCTCTATTGTAATGAGGCATGATGGTTTTGGAACCAGCGATCTCTGTAGAAAAGCCTCCGACCTAAGGTCGGACGCTTTCCGACCGAGATTATAATCAGCCCCACAGTGTCTATGAAGAACCCAACTATATTGATATACTGATCACCATAAGCTTTAAGATGTAAGTCTGTGTGCTGAGGATAACTTTAGAACCCCACTGTTGGTAAAATAAAGTATCAGATATGATAGTAATAGGTGCACCCGAGTCACACATCATGGGGACTCTGGTACCTAGAGTTACATGACATGAAGGTTCCTCAATTTTGTTATTAGACAAGAGGTCAATCCCCAGCTTCAGGACCATTATTGATAGATCCACAGGACGGTTCACTGACAAAATATGGACCCTCAAAATAGCGCCATACTAAAATATCATGACTAAAATATTGATGTCAAAAATATCGGCATCCTATACTTATACTTATAATGGTATGTACAAAAATATAAAGACAAAAATATTGGGCTTAATATCATTGTATTAAATATTGTTTTTTAAATAAATATAAAATAAAAAAATAAACATTAAATAGTAACATTAATTTATAAAAAGAAAATTGATTTAATATATAGTTTAACAAATATAACTTTTAAAAAAGTTAAACATTTATCTAATAATTAGTGTATATATTTACATATATCTAATTAAAAAAACAATTATTAAACTAATAATTTTATTTTATATTATAATTTCAAAATATATAACAAATATAACATATATATGTATATGTTCGCCAGTAGGTAGTTATAGTTAGGATCTATTATCCATAGGAAATCCTCAACATTCTATTTGGAAAAACTTTGGCGCCGGTTGACGGATCTTCGCAAAATTTTCAAAACTCGTGGCCCGCTCCGGTCCGCTCCTGTCCTGAATGCCTCGGGGTGATGCCTCAAGTGGGGGCAGAGAAAAAAGGGGGTCCCAAAATGTGTTTTCCCCATGCAATTTACCATAGAAATATTTAGTCACAGCTACATCCCGAACTGCTGAACAGAATAACACCAAATTTGCCAGAAAGGTAGACCTTGGTTCAGAGTCGTGCCTTTTGGTTAAATGGTGTAAATCCGTTCAATAGTTCCTGAGAAAATCAAAATCAAAATTAAAATCACATAGATATCTATGGCCGCGCAGGATCCACGCACCCTGCCGAGCACGAGCTGTATGGTAATTGGCTGCCAACACTCCAAACCAGGAAGTGTTGGCAGCCCTCGGTTCTACCGAGGCACAAGATAGCAGAAAAATACAGCTGAAAACACAAAAAGGGGGCAGGGTAGAAACACCCAGCTAGGCCTGCTTGGGGAGTCCCACAAGGACCCCCAGGGCCCTAAAAACATTTGTTTTTAAGAAACAAATCTGCAAAATCCTTTGTTGCTAATTAGCCCCCGGGGAGCCAAATCCCAGGGGCATGTTAAAAAAAAAGAGTGTGGGGGGCCCAATCCACCCACACTGCCCCAGGGACCACCACCCTCCGGGCAAAGTATGAAAAATTGCGGGGGGCACACGTCCCGCCAGCAGCCCCAGTGACCGCCACCCCCCAGGGCTTAATAATTTATTGTGGTCCCCGGAACTCGACTTAGTTAACATTGCAGGGGGTACACTGACCCGTGCAGCCCCAGTGACCGCCACCCTGGGGGCTTTCAGAAAACAATGGCAGGGGGTTCATGGCCCCCCCACAGCCCCAGGGACTGCCACACCCCGGGCTCAATTTAATTTTTATTGCGGGGGCACACTGCCCCCCGCAGCCCTGGAAACTGCCACCCCCGGTGCTTTTAAAAAAAAAAAAATACCCTGTGTGGGGCTACACACCCCATTCTAAAAAAAAAAAAAAAGCCGCCATCGCTCCCTCCTTTTATCACTCTGCAAACCCGTCCCCTGGTGCGTTTGCAGAGGGGGAACGAATTCCCATTGAATACTGGGGGTCCGTGGGGGCCAACTAGCCCACCAGGAACCTTCAGTATGCGCCAGGAGACTGTGTTGCAGAGATGTGTTCTGAGGCCATGCCCCTTTTTACACCTCTCTGCAACGCAGCTCTGTGGCACCACCTGGAGGTAGCTAGTGGGCTAGTTGCACCCTAGGGACCGTCAGTATTCAAGGGGAGTTAATCCCCTAACTTGAAACGTGCCACAGTGGTGAAGGGAGGGGGCAGGGCCTGAGTTCACCACTGTGGAAACACTCCCCGTGGTGTATTTTAAGTTGGGGAATTCATTCTCTTTCAACACTGAGGGTCCCTGAGGGCCAAATAGCCCAAGAGGTATCTCCAGTGTGTGCCAGGGAGCAAAGTTGCAGACAGGTGTGCAGAGGCCACGTCCCTTTTTACACCTCTCTGCAACGGCGCTTACTGGACATTCCTAGTGGGCTAATTTTTCCCCTAAGGACCCTCAGGATTCAAGGGGGGACTTAATCTCCCAACTTAAAACGGCCACAGAGCGTGTTTACACAGTGGGGAAGGGAGGGGACGGGGCCTGAGGTGACGAGTGCAAACACGCCCTATGGCGCATTTTAAGTTGGGAAACTCATTCCCCTTTAATCCCGAGGTCCCCTGGAGGCTAATTAGCCCACCAGGTGCTTCCAGTAAGGGCCACTGGGCTGCGTTGCAGAGAGGTGGTGCAGGCCGTGCCACTTTTTACACCTCTCTGCAACACAGCTCTGTGGCGCTTACTGGAGGTATCTAGTGGGCTAGTTGGACCCTAGGGACCCTCAGGATTCAAGGGGACTTAATCAGACAACTTAAAACGGCCACAGGGAGCGTTTACACAGTGGTGAAGGGAGGGGACGGGGCCTGAGGTGATGTGTGCAAACAAGCCCTGTGGCACGTTTTAATTTGGGGAAATAATTCCCCTTTAATCCTGAGGGACCCTGGGGGTCAACTAGCCCACCAGGTGCTTCCAGTAAGCGCCACTGCGCTGCGTTGCAGAGAGGTGGTCTAGGCCATACCCCTTTTTACATCTCTCTGCTTCGCAGCTATGTGGGGCTTACTGGATGCACCTAGTGGGCTAGTTGGACCCTAGGGACCCTCAGGATTGAAGGGGAATTATTTCTCCAACTTAAAATGCACCACAGGGCGTGTTTGCACCGTGGTGAAGGGAGGGGATGGTGTAGTAAAGTGCCTCTATATATACTGGACCGAAGTAAAATCAGCCGAACTACGAATTCCGATTTACTCACCTGTTATCACGAGAGACCTCAGTGCTGCATCTTTGAGCCCAGTACTGATCCTGGAAAGTAATTCTAACCGTACTTACCAGTAACTTGAATTTACTTCCATAGGCTAACATTGACTGGCTTCACTTGGAAATTCTTCTAAGTGTGGAGTTTTGGAACATTAAAATATTCCTCTAAAAACAGCCGAACTATGAATTCCGATTTACTCACCCGTTATCAGGAGAGACCTCAGTGCTGCATCTTTGAGCCCAGTACTGATCCTGAAAAGTAATTCTAACCGTACTTACCAGTAACTTGAATTTCCTTCCATAGGCTAAAATTGACTGGTTTCACTTGAAAAATTTTCTAAGTGTGGAGTTTTAGAACTTTAAAATATTGATCTAAAATCAGCCGAACTATGAATTCCAATGTACTCACCTGTTATCAGGTGAGACTTGAGTGCTGCATCTTTGAGCCCAGTACTGATCCTGAAATGTAATCCTAACCATACTTACCAGTAACTTGAATTTCCTTCCAAAGGATATCATTGCATGCTTTTTGCTGAAAAAGTTTCTAAGTGTCGATTTTTTAAACTTACAAATATTCCTCTAAAATCAGCTGAACTACGAATTCCAATTTACTTACCTGTTATCAGGAGAGACCTCAGTGCTGCATCTTTGAGCCCAGTACTGATCTTGAAAAGTAATTCTAATTGCACTTATCAGTAACTTGAATTTCCTTCCATAGGATATCATTGTCTACTATATAAAATATATATAAATATATTTTAAAAATATAAAATAAAATAAAACAATATTAAAAATATGTAATGTAATTTAAAAAATAAAATATCTAAAAATAATTAGTTTAAAAAATGTAGTAAATCAGTATAAAAAAATAAATATAACAATACATTTTCAATTCAATTCAATTCATCTTTATTTCGGCACTTTAGAGCCATAAAAGATACATGAATATAACAATACAATACAATTTTAAAAAAAAGAGGGGAAAATCCCGTTAGTTCGTTACAATTTACACAATATTCACAGTATAAATTCATTCATGGAGGGGTATAAGATTCATAAAATTAATAAAAGGCATAATTTACTATTTACATAATGTTCTCTTAAAATACAATTACAATTTGCAGCCATTCTTTTTACGGATAAAATATATTGAAAGAAGGAATCTACTGACACTAAACACAATAGTTCTACTAGTATCGCACTTGATTATTCTCATGGCCCCCCAGCGAGTTCTTACGCCCAGGAGGTTAAATAGGGGTTTTATCCATTTCCTCCTCACTTGGGCATAGACAGGACAGAAAAACAAGACATGCTGATCATCTTCCTTAGCATTCCAATCACACAGGGTACAGACATCACTTAACATAGGGGCACTTTGTTCCGTATTGCCCTTCACAGCCCATCTAGTCAGAGTAGTGTTATACAAGAGATTACTGTACCTAAATTTCATGAATAAGCTCATCGCTAACGGAGGTTCAATCTCATCGAGAAAAATCTCGAACAGGGGGCTATCCTTGAAAGACAAAAAGTTTTTAGTTAAAGACCCACCCTTATCCTCATTTCCCAGGCTATTCGCAAAATAGCCCCAAAACGTGGACTTAAGTATTTTTTTAGCATTCTTGGGCATTTTCTCCGGTTTATCCCAAAAACTGTGACAGCCCAATTTTTTTGAACCAGTGGCAAATGTGCTTAAACCAAGGGTTAGCGTTTGCCACATCCAAAATCATTATTTCTTTTAGATTGTTCTTCTAGCCCTCAAGTTCTGGGGTACACCATAACCTTACCCAATAAGCTAAGGGCCGTAGTATGACATGATGGTCTGTATGCTTGATGTCCAAATCCAACATCAACGGAATTAAAGGGGTACCTTGTGGCATCTTCACTAAATTTCTCAAAAATGTGTTCTTGATGGTTGAAAATGCATTTTTTGACATAGGTCCCCATATTTCTGCCCCATATAATGCAGCAGACTGAGCTTCGAATTTAAATAATTCCAAGGCGGGTGTTACTACTTTACTCATACTCCCGCCATGTTTTTTTATAATGGGAATTACATTCTGGGACAGCATCAGTTTGCTCTTTTCTACTTGAGTTTTCCATGTAAATTTGGAGTCAATGGAAACTCCTAAATAGATAAAGCTCTGTACGGCTTCTAATTTTTGTCCATTCAATGCCAGGTTCATCTTTTGAGATTTGTGCGGATTTAAGGCCATGTATTTGTTTTTTTTTAACGTTTATTTACAACCACTTTTTGTCACAATACTGCTTAAAAGAGTTCAGTATTGCCTCTAAGGCTCTGGGAGTTTGGGAGATGAGTATGGTATCGTCTGCGAAAAGTAACGCAGGAACCTTTTCACCATTCAATTTAGGGGTATCATTAATACAATTTAGCAAATGTGAATGAATATCATTCACATATAATGAAAATAGCGTTGGGGCCAGCACACAACCTTGCCGGACCCCGCGCTCAATTGGTATATTTTGTGATAGTTCCCCGTTTATCCCCCAACGTACCCTTGCAAAATTATTAGCATGCAATTTTATTATCTGGCCTAACAGGCATGATGGCAACCCTTGAGCATGCAAAGAATCCCACAGGAGATCACGTGGAACCAGGTCGAATGCTGCTCTAAGGTCTACGAACGCCACATAGAGATGGCCTTTCCTTATGTGCATGTATTTCCAATAGAGGCAGCAAAATCTAAAGACCTGGTCCACGGTACTTATCCTACTTCTAAATCCTGCTTGGAACTTGGTTAGTATCAAGTTATCCTCCATCCATATATTTACTCTATCCAAAATATGTCTAGAGTAAATTTTCTGCAATATGTCCATTAAGCTGATTGGACGATAGTTGGATGGGTCCAGCCTATCGTCCTTTTTAAAAATTAAAACAATCTCAGCTCCCCTCCAACTATCGGGAAAATTTGCCCCACGTGCCAACACATTACATAGATAATTGATATACGGTGCCCATACTACCAGCTCGTGTTTATAAAGGTCGCCAGGAATTTTATCAAGACCCGGTGCTTGGCCACCCTTCACAGCATTGATAGCTTTCTCAGTCTCCTCCAAAGTAAATTCTAGTTTGACATCAGGGGTAATGGACCACGGGGCCTCCTTACTTACGGTGGTTATCAAACTGGGATTCTTAAATAAGTCTGTGAAATGGGTAACCCAAGTAAGTTCATCCAAGTAAACATCTTTTATTACCTTCCCTATATGGTTTCCATTTGCCACCAGTCTCCAGAAACTAGTATTATCCTTTGACTTGGCAGCCACCAAAAGGTCGGCCCAACTAGATTCTTCCCAAGCTATTCTTTCATCATTTTGTATTTGCTTATAGGTTTTCCTGGCCTCCCTAATTTCCACTGAGGTCTTTATTTGTATTGCCTCTAATAATCTAGTTTTTGCTTGCCTACATGATTTACCATACCATGGTTTGCTGTAAGAGAGTTTACTCAAAGTTTGATGTACTTTTTTCGGCATTTTTGTTACTAGGTTTTTTAATTGGCTAGCAGCCGTCTCTTGGGAAGTCACTTTGCCAGATTGAAAGCGGAGCAACATTTGAGGAGGTGGACCGGATTGTAATCGCCCATACCTTATCGGGGAGACCTGAGCCTGACTGTTCTGTGGGTGCAGGACTGCGAGTCCCAGCAGGCAGGGCGCTCTAACCACCAGGCACACCTGCGACTCTTCCCGCCCCACCCCCTCCCCTGTATATAGGACTGCCCACAACCGCGCACGCGGGACGCGCGCGGGACGGAGCATGGGGCGAAGCCCGGGCCAAGGGCGGGCCCGTTTTTGCCCGTTCTTGACCGGTCTAGACCAGACCGCCCCCCCCCCCTTACTTTGGTTACTTTGGTTATCGAATTTTTGCCTGCTAACTCCGTAAATCATGGCTGGACGCAAAACCAGGAGTAAGTCGTCGACAGTCGGAGAGTCAACAGTGGGAGGTATGGAAAAATGTTTGTTCAGAGCTAACACTCTTATTGACACTGAAATTTCTGTCCTGGAAAATCGTTTGTCTCAGGAATTATCGGCTATTAAAAGATCTTTCCTGGGGACTATTGCTAACGCCAAAACGCCAGAAAGGTACCTGGATACTGTCCTTGCAGTACCCTCTGTGGCAGGCCATGACATTATTCCCGAAGGGCATGAACATTTTACACAGGACTTGGACATTTTAGTTAATGAGATTCTGCCTGAAATTAACCTAATTCTCGATAATCATGCATCTACTTCTTCTGATCATGGTGTTACTATTAATAATACTTTGTCACAGGGGGTCAAAGAAGGAGCTATCTCTAAAAGAAAGAGGGCTTATAAGAAGAAAGATGGAGGCAAGGCAAAATTAGCTAAGCTACAACATGATAGTAACTCCCCATCAATCCTAACGGAGGGGCAAATAGTCCTTACAAAAGGGTCAGTCGTATTAACCCAATCCCCTTCTACTAACCAGCCTGGTAAAGACTTATCAATCGAAAGCTTGGGAGATTTATTTAAATCTATTTTATTCCCCCTAGAAGCAAAACTGGAGCAAATAGAACTTAGATTGTCAAATATAGAGAAGGTTACATCTGCCATACTAGCGAACCCCAATAAGACCTGCAAGCCGAGTGCCACTACTGTCCCTGTACTCCAACCCGGGGGGCTTCCCGCCCTAGTAGACAGCGGGGCGCAAATCCATAACTGTAGACCCCCAGGTTTTTCAGGCCCTAACCCGGTGAACCAGGTACCACCTAAGCAGACATCTGCTCCCCTACCGGGGGATAGAAGTGCCCAGGGTAAAACCGATGACGGTCAACTAGGCTTACCGGCATCAGTAAAAGAGTATAGAGCCTCCAGACCACGCTTACCAGACCTTCCACCCAAAGCAAATCACTTCATGGTGGTCTTGGCGGGAGCACCCGCATTGGAAGAAGGGGAAGAAGAAACTTTTAGCTCCCTCAAAAGTAAGGTAGTCAGGTGGCTAGACTGGAACAGACCTCTGCCGGCCCATTTACATAATGAAATTATCATGGTAAGAAGGGTGCCTTGGTTGGGTAAAACAGTTAAGACCATAATTGGGGACTGCATAACCGTCAACTTTAGAGACCCCAGAACTGTCTCCCATATCTGTGCTGGTTTTAATAGATCATTTGACTCCACTATCCAGACCCTCCCATTGTCCTTCTTTTTCCCACCTAATTGTATGACCTATGGAAGAGGAAGGGGCGACTGGATCAAGGTTGAGCGGAGGGGTAGAACTAGAAGATATGATGTAAGACCGGTTCCCATGCCCTTGAATGCTCCATTCTGTGATTATAATCGGTTCAGTTGTCTGGATGCAGTTGACTGACTACCCCCAGCTGCCCAGCTATTAATAATGAAGGGATCTTCTGACATGAGTAAAGTAATAACGGATCGAAATGATGAGCCCCACGGAAATACCCCTGTGGAGGGCTTGCGTACGGTTGTAGTTCCCCCGGGGATAGTTCATCTATTGGCCCCTACTACCATCAACTCTTTGGAGTATTCTCCAGTGGCTGTAGTTCAACCGGATATAGTTTACCCACTTGTCTCCACTGCTAATATTCCTAAGGAGCAGTTACCATTAAATCTAGTACCCCCAAGAGATTCCCTGGTCCCGGAGGTTGTCCCTTGTGAACTTGATTATAAACTAGTGAGCTGGAATATCGCCGGCTGGCGTTAGAAGGAGGTGACTCTTGGTTGGAGGGAGTCCATTATTAATTATGACATCCTCTGCCTTCAAGAGACGTGGTCTACGGCCGAGATACATTTCGATGGATTTGTGTCCTATAATTGTCTAGCGCAACAATCCACTATGGGCAGGGCAAAAGGCGGGCTGGTGATTCTTCTGTCCGTTAATTTCCCAGTCCGAGTGAAATCCCATACCACCATTGGTTCCCACTCGCAAGTACTATGGCTGAAGCAAAGTGGGGACAGAGATATTTTGCTAATTAACCATTATAACAATGTGTTTGATCCTACTAGCACTTGAGAACTAGAGACTGTTGTTATGAAAATCGGTAGGGCTATCCATAACCCTTATGTTATCATATGGGGAGGGATTTTAATATTCGTACATGCCCCCGCTCGTTCACAAACGCATGTGGTTTTGATGGGGCAAATGGGGAGGACCGGGCCCATTTTGTCCACACTTCTTATGGTGAATGCCTTAATACATTCATGCTCAACTTTGATTTGTTAATTCATCAGCCAGCTGAAGATAGTGAAGGCAACATTGTACCGACTTTTGTAGGGAGGAATTCAGCTTCTGTAATAGATTATCTGTTGGTCTCAGTCAATATTAGCCCTCATTGTGCTATACCCGAAATTGTTGATTTAGGCCTTAGTGATCATAACGCCATCACTATGTTGACATCCATTTGGGGGACAAAGTCTTTAGACAAGCGTGGGATTGTTGCTGAAATAATACCCTGCAGGCAGAATGGTATTAGGATCAAATGGTGTGGGGACAACTCTGAAAAGTTGCTGCGTAAAATCGTGGTAGCCAGTTTCCAAGAGCTGTAACGTTGTTTAGATGATGATGCAGTCGCATCATGTACTGTCGCAGAATTTGAGAAACTAAACAATATTATAAAACGGACTCTCACCATTACCAATGTTAATAATAAGAGGGCTACTGTAGGTTGGTTTGACAGAGCCTGTACGAAATCTCTACAAGAGTTAAAGAAAGCACTCTCAAACCATCCTAGGGACAGGGAAGCCGTTAAACTTCTTAGGGCAACCTACAAACACCACCTGAACCATAGAAAACAGGAGTTAAGGGAGGAAGCGTGGGACAACTTGACAAAAGCGGCGGAGCTGCGGGATAGTAAGCTTTTTTGGAGTACCGTTAACAGTCCTTTCCTCCAAAAGGAGGAATTTCCTGTATTAACTGCCCAGGTTAGCGAGGATAGTTGGGTTAAATACTTCACCGGAATCTTTAATCCGGCCGGGGAGGACTCTATAAGTTCCAGTGCTGAAATCATTGGGCCTAAGCTACCCCTCGAGATTACATTGCTTGAGGTTGATAACGCTATCCGGAATAGTAAGGGAGGGAAGGCCCCAGGACCAGATGGGGTTTCGGTTGACATGTATAAAATGGACCTATCGTTATGGAGCCCCCTTCTGACACAGGTTTTTAATGCACCGGTAAAGGAAAGCACCCCATCTACATGGGGTGAGTCTTTAATTTTACCGATCTACAAGAAGGGAGATAGAGGAGAGGCTAAGAACTACCGCCCTATCTCCCTTCTTGATTCTTCGTTAAAAATAATGAGCAGGGTCCTTTTATTATGTTTGGAGGAGTAGGCTGAGGCTAATGGCATCCTCGCGGATTCCCAATTCGGTTTCCGCAAGGGCCTTGGCACTATCGAGCAGTGTGTTAATTTAGACTTAATTATTGGCAAATACACTAAAGCCAAGCAGGGCTCTTTATTCCTCTGCTTCGCAGATCTTACCAGCGCTTTTGACCTGGCGGATCATGCTTTATTGTGGTCCACATTGCTTGAATTGGGAGCCCCTGCTGCGATTATTTATTTCCTGGCCAGATTATATAATAAGTTGTCAGCCCAGATTTGTTTCGGCCAAGCTGGGGAATGTACCAAGAAGATTAAGGTCAAATCAGGAATCAGGCAAGGTTGTGTTCTAGCCCCGTTACTTTTTTCCCTTTTTATAAATGCCATGGACTCTGACCTGAAGAAGGTTCAAGCTGATGCACCCCAAGTTGAGGGCCAAGCGATCCCGGTACTGCTATATGCAGATGACACTGTCCTACTTTCTAGAACACCAGTAGGTCTGCAGATATTAATGAATTGTTTTTTCGATTTTATAAAGGGAAGGAAACTTAAAATTAATAATTCTAAAACTTTTATTATGGCGTGCGGGAAAAAGGTGAAAAAGTTGAGACCATTCCAGTTTAGGGATCACATAATTGAAGTGGTGGATAAATTCTGCTACCTAGGAATTACTTTCAGTAGCAGTGGCACATGGGCCCCAGAGATCCTTAATATTAAGGCCAAGATGGGCAAGGGGGCCTCAGGGGTTTTTAGATTTGCTTCTAAACTAGGCAGTCGTCGTCCACTAGATATGCTAAATGTTTACCAACATAGATGCGCTTCAGTGGCACTCTATGGTTCGGGTGTCTGGGGACATTGCCAACATGGGGATTTGCAAGTTGCCAAAAATGTCTTTTTAAAGAGGCTTCTTTGTCTTCCAACGTCGGCTTCAAATGAGCTGGTTCACAAAGAGGTGGGGTTGGAATATTTGACTGATTTAACAGGATTGAGGCCCCTTATGGCTTGGAGGTCCATTTGGGCCAAGGACGAAACAAGCTTCACTAGGAGAATAATAAAAGACTGCTTCAGCCTGGACAAATTTAGCTAGATCCCTTGGCTTAAATATGTTTTGACTACATATAAAGACGTGTTTGACATGGATGTTTTTGTGGACCCAGCAAGTGCCACTAACATCTCAAAACAGGAGCTCAAACTTGTCTATTTGGGGGATAAAGCTAAACAACGTAGAGAAGCCAGTAGCCAGTTTACTTCACATTTGTTTTACAATTCTAACAACCTGGCAGGCTATGGCTTTTCTAAGTACCTAAAAGTAATTACTAAGCAATCTCACCAGTATGTTCTTACCAGGTTGAGATTAGGCATTGTTCATAATCTGGTGGCTTTCCCCCTGATGAAAAAACATACGTTAACACCCTGTCCATGTGACGGAACCACTAAACAGAGCACGTTGCACTTTTTGTTAATCTGCCCCTTGTACTTGCATCTCCGTATCGCTTATCTTAAACCCCTTTTTAAGAAATACTCTGTGTCTACTGTTACAACTGCTATGAGACTCTCATTTTCACTTGATGTCCCGGATGTGAACAATTGTTACTTACCTGTAAACAGGTGGTTCTCCAGTATTGGTGTCTTTCATAGATTCACATGCTTGAATATTCCCCGTCGTCGGAGTGGGAGTCGCACGGTAAATAAAATAGCAATAAATGCTAAATATATAATAATATACAATAAATATATATATACATAATAAGGAAAAACCAAAAAATGCATAAAATAACCATCTGGTACCTAACCAAGAGTTTCCACATAGGAATGCATGGGGAAAAAGAAGTTCCAATGCAGCCTATCCTTGTCATTATGTTAGTCCAAACTGCAGCCAATCAGGCGCCAGCAGCCCTCTAGAACCTTCTCCTCAGAGCTCAAGCCCTCAGATTTTCGTAGCACAAGAGTGACCACAGAGTCTATGAGGAGAAGCGAGCCTCTGAGGGGAGGATGGGAGGGTCGCATGTGAATCTATGAAAGACACCAATACTGGAGAACCACCTGTTTACAGGTAAGTAACAATTGTTCTTCTCCAGTATTGGGGTGTCTTTCATAGATTCACATGCTTGAATATAGAATAGTAAGCAGTCCGTATCCGAACACAAAGTTTCCAGGATGCAATGTATACACAAAAGATTGGAATCAACAGGTGTAAACCCATGTCATAGAAGTTATAAAACTATATGTATACATAGAGAAGACATGCATAAGACTGGAAACCATAGGAGGAGGGTAGAACAGAGGCTCACCTTATTGAAAAAGATTACGGAGCACAGCTTGTCCCACTGCGGTATCCCCTTCGGCCATGGCACCCAGATTGTAGTGCTTCGTGAACGTGTGCCTGCTGGACCACGTGGCAGCTCTGCAAATCTGATGCAATGGAACTCCGGCAAAGAGTGCAGTTGAAGAGGCCACAGACCTGGTAGAGTGGGCTCTCACTGTAGACTGTAAAGGCTTTCCCGCTTTCTGATGGCAGAAAGCAATCGCCGAAGCCACCCAGCGGGCTACTGTAGGTTTGGTGACTGGTCGCCCTTTTTGAAAACGGCCATAGGCCACGAAGAGCTGATCTGATTTTCGGAACTGGGCCGTTCTGCTGATGTAGAATTTTAAACATCTTTTAATGTCCAAAGAGTGCAGGCGTTGTTCCGCAGGTGATTGCGGATTGGCAAAGAAAGACTTCAATATAACAGGTTCATTAATATGGAAGTCTGACGGCACTTTTGGAAGGAAAGTAGGGTTAGTGCGTAAAAGCACAGAATCCGGTTTGAACTGTAGAAATGGTTGTTTAATCGTGAAAGCATGCATATCACTCACTCGACGTGAGGACGTCAGTGCAAGTAAAAGCGCAACCTTCCAGGTGACATACTTGAGATCTGCGCTATGGATTGGTTCAAACGGAGCAGTCATTAATTGTGACAGGACAATGTTGAGGCGCCACTCAGGAGGAGGATGCCGAACTGGAGGAAAAGTCCGAAGAAGTCCTTTGAAGAATTGACGTATCAATCTGGATGAGCATAAGGATGCGGAGCCATCATGGCGGAAGCGTGAGATTGCCGCCAGAAAAACTCTTAAAGTTGCATGTGACAAACCCGACTGAGCCAGATGGAGAAAGAAAGGGAGGAGCTCAGCGGGCGTGGCACGCAAAGGATGTACTCCGGCGTCTGCACACCAGTGGCAAAAGCGTTTCCACTTCAACTTATAGGTTTTTATAGTTGATGGAGCCCTAGCCTGAGCGAGGATGTTACGACACTCCTGAGGGATGCTTAGATGTGCAAATTCACAGTGCTCAGGTTCCAGGCTGACAAGCTCAGGGAAGAGGGGTCCGGATGGTAGATTTGACCCCTGTTCATGGAGAGAAGATCCATTCGAGGATGAAGAAGAATGGGTTTGCCTTGAGACAGGAGTAGCAGCTCTGAGAACCACGTCTGTCGTGGCCACCTGGGAGCAATCAGAAGGATGCGGCAAGGCTCTCTCCGCATCTTCCAAAGTACGCGAGGCACTAGAGGGATTGGAGGAAAAGCGTAGGCGAAGAGATTCGACCAATCCATCAGAAGGGCATTGCCTTGGGACCCTTTGTGGGGATGCCAGCTTGCGTAAGCGGGGCATTTGCGGTTCTCTGGAGTCGCAAAGAGGTCGATTGCAGGGAATCCCCAACGGTGAAAGACCATATCGAGTGTTGGCTGGTGGAGTTCCCACTCGTGGTTGGATGAACGGGATCTGCTTAGGGAATCCGCCAGGAGGTTGGACAACCCCGGAAGATGTACTGCAGTGATTTGGATTTGATGATTGATGGACCAGTCCCAAATCGCCTCTGCCAGGCGGGATAACACCGGAGACTTCGTTCCGCCCTGCTTGTTTATATAATGCATGCAGGTCGTGTTGTCCGTTTGTATGAGAACTGACTCTCCCTGCAGCACTGGTTGAAATGATTTCAGGGCCAGAAAGATAGCCATCAGCTCCAACTTGTTGATGTGCCAGGTCCTTTGATGGAAAGTCCATTTCCCTTTCACGGACAGGTCTTGGAGGTGAGCTCCCCAGCCCTCCAGGGAGGCATCCGTCGTCAGTGTTAGATCTGGGGTGTTGGACAGAAAAGACGTGCCTGCTGCTAGCTGGTGTGGTTGTGCTCACCATCTGAGCGCCTTCTTCATGGGAATGGTGATGGAGACCTGATCGTTGAAGGAACCGGTGACCTGACGCCACTGCTTGTCCAGAGCCTGTTGGATAGGTCGTGCTCGTAGTCGGCAATGAGGGACAAGAGCGATGCATGACGAAGCCATCCCCAAAAAAGATTTCAACAAGCGGACTGAAACGCATTTCTTTGCGAGAAGTAGCGAAACTAGCCGGAGGATCCTCTGTTGACGTTCCCGGGAGACAAATGCTTTGGCTAGGTTGGTGTCCAACGTTGCTCCTAGGAAATCTTTGCAAGTTGTTGGCTGCAATTGAGATTTCTCCAGATTGATGGACAGACCCAAGGAACGGAATACTGTCTGGCAGATTGCAGTATGATGTAGAAGTTGTGCGCGGGATTGAGATTTCAGAAGGCAGTCGTCGAGATATGGGTATATCTGGATGCCTTGAAGACGAAGAAAAGCCATGACCGGAGCCAACATTTTTGTAAAGACTCGGGGGGCTGAACGGAGGCCAAACGGAAGGACCCTGAATTGGAAATGAAGGTGCCCCACCTTGAAACGCAGGAACTTGCGATGAGCCGCTAGAATTGGGACATGGAAGTAGGCGTCCCGGAGATCGATGGTAGTCATGAAATCTCCGACTGAGAGCAAACGCAAGATCTCTGTAAGCGTGAGCATACGGAAGGTCTGGTCCTTGAGATAATGATTGAGTGCTCTCAAGTCCAGTATTGGTCTCCATTCTCCGTTCTTTTTGATGACGAGGAAAAAACGGGAATAAAACCCCTTCCCTTTCTGCGATTTTGGCACAACTTCCACCGCACCCTTTTGAAGGAGAAGGCGAACCTGATGAAATAGTTCTTTGAGGTGCGGAGGTGGTGGTCCGGAAGGTGGCGTTGGAGGAGGTACCTCGACAAATTCCAATGCATGGCCTCTCTTCACAATGTCGAGTGCCCAACGGTCCGTAGTAATGGAGGACCATTGAGAACCAAACAGAGAGATTTGACCTCCAATTCTCCGTTCGACAGAGGAGTCATTGACGTTTGTTGGATTGACCTCTGAAATTAGACTTCCCTCTGTAAGTTCTGGCAGGCTGCTGACGGGAAGACTGCTGGCGGTTACCGGTGTAACGCTGGTTACCTTGGTTGAAGGACCGGTATTGACTGCTTCCTCCACGAAAAGTGGACGTAGTGCCACGTCCTCGAGCACCCCGAAAGGGCTGCTTCTTAAACTGAAGGGTACCCAAAGCACGTGCAGTGTCCGTGTCCTTTTTAATGGATTGTAGCGCTTCATCAATATGCGCTCCAAATAATGACTCGCCGTCATATGGCATATCTAGGATTCGTGCCTGAACTTCCTGCCGAAACGAAGTCGAGCGTAACCAACCCTGGCGACGCAGAACGGCCGCTCCAGCGAGCTGGCGAAAACCGGTGCAGGCTACATCCACTGCACAATCTATAAGTTCTTCTGCCGTCCTCTCTCCTTCTTGCAGAATTTTCTGTGCTTCTGCCTTGGAAGCATCTGGGAGTAACGCTATGTAGGCGGCCATGTCAGCCCAAGCCTGACGATCATAACGGCCTAAAATCGCCATTGCGTTAGCTACTCGAACTGTTGTAGAGGACATGGAGGAAAATTTTCGCTCAATAGCATCCAGGCGACGGCCCTCACGGTCCGGAGGAGCAGTGATTGTAGACGCTGGATTCTTTGAACCCCGTTGAGCTGCCTGCGTGACGACAGAGTCGGGCTTAGGTTGACCTGTAAGGCATGCTGGAGATCCTATAGGAGCTTTGTATTTCTTTTCTAACCTTGGCAGCTGTGCTGGTAAAGAGTTTGGCGTCTTCATTATTTTCTCCCCTTCAGACCAGATGAAATCTATAATCGGGACTGTGTGGATCTGTTTCAAGGGCTGGTTTTTGAAATCGTATAGGAAACAATCTTCCTCTCGGTGTGCTCGTGGCAATTTGAATCGCTGTGCTGCCCTATCCATTAATTGGTGGAAGCCCGCGATGTCTACTGGAGGAGAATCCGCTGCAGGCACCTGAGAAGGAGATGGTGTTTGAGCACGATAGTCATCCCACTCCGCCAAATGTTCCTCACCATCCTCATCTACTTCAGAAACTTCACCATCTTCACGCTCTGGAGGATTCTCGTCATCATCATCCTCTGGATAGATGGTAGTGTGAACACGAACTGATGTAGTTCGGTGAACAGTTACAGGCGACGTTGGTTGAGGAGGAGCCAGAACCGGGTTAGAAACTGGATTTATTACTGATGCGACCGTTGTAACCTGTGGCGTTGGTGGGAAACGCCGATTGTAGTCTTCCAACATACTTTGAAGGTTTGATATCATGGAGATAGGCAACATCGCAGTTGGAATCTGAGTGTGAGTTGTTTGATGTTGGCCATAAACATCTTCCTCGTCGTTACTGAAGTCTTGGCACTTAATATTTAGATCCGAAAGACTGTGAGCTTGGCCATCAGACTCTTGATCAGAATCAGTCGCAAACAGCGGAGATGGAGGATTAATCATCTCTTGCTCTGTAAGAGTCTCGAACTGTGGTTTGCTGGACTGCAAGGGCAAAAGAGGCATTGTCGCAAAAGAAGAGGCCGGCGTCGAAATGGTGTCCTGCGTACGCGTCGACGGCATGACATCAATTGACTTCTGCGATGGGATCGACTTGGATGCCATCGTCGACGAGGAGACCGTCGACGGAGCAGTCTTCAACGGTATCGATGGAGTCATCGTCGACGGAACCTTCACTTTCAATGTCTTCGTCGACGGAGTCATCGTCGACGGAGTCATCGTCGACGGAGTCATCGTCGACGGAGCGGTCGTCGACGGAACGGTCGTCGACGGAGCAGATGGAACAGGTCCCCTCGTCGACGGGATAGCCGTCGACGGTGCGCTCGTCGACAAGAGCGTAGACGGAGTCAAAGCCTTCACACTTCTAGTCGACGACGACCGGGTCGTCGACGAGTGAGCTTTTTTCGTCGATGAAGATGAAATAGGAATCACAGAAGACACAGTCTTAGAGCTGAGAACCACTCTCATCGACGATGAAGACGTCGACGCTAAAGCCGACGACGATCCAGAGGCCATCGTCGTTGTGACTGTCGTCGTCGATTTGGAACCAGAGACAGCCAGTCTCGTCGACGGAGTAGAAACTCCCGTCGTCGACGGCAAATCCGTTTTCCTCACAGAAAAACTGGACCTTGAAGCAGAAGGAGCCTGAGAGCTTTGTCTCGTGGGCCCAGACGTGGTAGGCAAAGGTGAAGACACCGCAGGGGTCATTGTGAGGGAAACTTTCCTCTTTTTAAGAAATGGTGAAGGCACCTCCTGCACACTACCACGTTTAGAAGCTGCTTGAGAACGGCCTGACCCAAGACTTTCAGCGTCAGAAATTACATTATCTTTGTCTTTAAGCCTCTGAAGCCAGACAAGTAAACGGCCTTCTCTGTCCTTTTGAGTTTTCTCTGAGAATTTTCTACAGAGTTTACAGGTACCCACTTCATGGTCCGGGTAAAGGCAGTAAATACACTTACTGTGTGGGTCATCATGAAATAATCTCAGCTTTCCACATGAGGAACAAGCTCTGAAGAGAGACTTCTTACTTGAAGACATTTTTGAAGAAACTGGAACACTTGAAGAAGAAACTGAGCAGAGC
Organism: Lissotriton vulgaris; assembly: GCF_964263255.1. NCBI lineage: Eukaryota > Metazoa > Chordata > Amphibia > Caudata > Salamandridae > Lissotriton > Lissotriton vulgaris. The sequence continues at coordinate 2,074,655,261 of NC_141687.1, forward strand.
TCAGGGAGACTCCCTTACACACGACGTGCGGTAGAAAATCTGAGGGCTTGAGCTCTGAGGAGAAGGTTCTAGAGGGCTGCTGGCGCCTGATTGGCTGCAGTTTGGACTAACATAATGACAAGGATAGGCTGCATTGGAACTTCTTTTTCCCCATGCATTCCTATGTGGAAACTCTTGGTTAGGTACCAGATGGTTATTTTATGCATTTTTGGGTTTTTCCTTATTATGTATATATATATTTATTGTATATTATTATATATTTAGCATTTATTGCTATTTTATTTACCGTGGGACTCCCACTCCGACGACGGGGAATATTCAAGCATGTGAATCTATGAAAGACACCCCAATACTGGAGAACTGTTTTTATACTGCGACTTTTAGCCTAAAATCAGTGTCCGCTAGGAAAAGCATGGAATTTATGACATAACTGTGAATATACCCATTCCTGTATTAAATGCTGCTATGCCGATGTTATTCCTCCCCTTGTGCAATCGTACTGAATCTTGTATTTTATCCCAATTGTTTTAATAATTTTTTACTGGAGATGTATGTAATATTTTGTGTGCTTTTATGATTGTTTACTGAATGATCGAATAAAGCTTTCAAATCGAATCGAAATTGGATGAAAAAATTCATTATGGGTGTTCATAAATTTAACCGGGTTCACCGCCTTCAATGAAACCGTTGCATACGACGAAAATGTTTTGGCGAAAAGGTGGTAAATATTTGACAAGATATCGCCATGTTCCAATATATGGGCCCATTTTAGTACACGCCTATTGTTGTTTACTAAGATTTCATCACCGGTTCCCATTGCATCAGCTGTATTATTGCCTGGGACAACCCCATTAAGCAAACTAGAGTCGAATAGCAGTTCCAATGGGTAGTGATCGCTCTCACACCTGTTCACAACCTCCATATCAACCATATATGGCCAGATATCCATGGAAACTATTATAAAATCAAGATTGCTTTTCGATTTGTTCCTTACAAAGGTTGTTTTTTTCCCCAAGTCAGCAGGAAGGCGTCCATTACAGGCCCTTAGACCATGCTATACCGAAAGCTTCATTATTTGAAATGCCAAAACAGAGCAATAGACAGGAGCTACAGTATTCAACATGGGGATGTTATTTGCACTGTCCTCCTCTTCCAATATATTCTCCAGGCCTATAATCGTCTCGTAATTACAATTTAAATCCCCCGCCAGTATGACGGGTTGTTTTTTTACCATTCTATTAAGAAAGGAGTCCAATTCACCCAAGGTCACTGACTCCTTTGATAATGCTGATGGACGGTTGTAAACATTAATTAAATATATTACCTTCCCATCATATGTATTAACCTTAAGAGCCAAAATATCCATGGAGTTAGTATCTATTACCTCGATTTTTATTTTCAGGTTGACACTAACCCAAATGATAAGGCCCCCCCGATGGTCTTCCTCTTACAGAGGGCAATGCATTAATATTAAAAGTCTTATATCCTACTCTATGGGGACAGTTAAGGGACCATGTTTCTTGGAGAAAGCAACACACACTTGTCTCTATATAATTAGACCACTCTCGGTCGCTCAGATTTTTTCCCAACCCAGCTATATTCCAGGATATAAATTTAAAATTATCTCCCTGAATATTATAATTATGTTGGTGGTCCTGTGGTTTTACGACATCTGTCACAGGTCTAGCATCTGTATAGATATTATCAGATAGGTCCTTGCATGTTACAACATCTTTGGACAAACCTGTGTTGGTAGCGTATGCAGCCATTACTTGGTGTGAGTCTGGGGGTTCTCTACATATACCCTTCTCAAAAGTAGCAATAGGTACACTGTCTCTTTGAAAACAATTAGCCTTATATTTGTTTCCACCAGACTCAATAGATAGGTATTGGTAATATTCCAAGTGGTCTGGAGAATTAGGTGTACAATGACCAGAATTAATCACTTTAATTTCACCCAATCTAGTATTATTATTGCTCATGGAGTTATTTGGGCTTAGATTATTTTGAGTACCAGTTTTACCCTTCTTATACTGGGGCAGTCCGTCTACTGCCTCTAGGCAGCTAAATCTGTTAAATGTATCAATCCCTCCCCAACTGTTCGTATTCAATGGCCTATAGCCCCCATAACCCATCCCACCTCTTGCATGGTTGGTAACCCTAGTCCAACTCCATCCATTATCTGATTGTTCCTCAGGGGTATAAAAGTAAGATAGTGGTCTCGCCACTATCACATTACCATTATATTGGGGGGCCCCTGAGCAGATGTAATCCACTGTTCGTGGGTCTTTGAAATTTACAACCACACAATCTCCCTGTGAACTTTTTCTATTATATCCCACCCAAGGAAATGAAATGAAATGAAAAATGAAATGAAAAAACAATTTATAAAGCGCGATGGCAAACATTGGGCGTCCCAGCGCTGCAGAGGTTGGGCTAAGGCGGAGTACGCTAGATTTATATCGGTTTATTGAAAAGCCAACATTTAAGGAGCTTTCGGAAGGTAAGTAGTTTAGGCTCGGATCTGATTGTGAGGGGGAGTGTGTTCCAGATCTTGGCTAGGTTGTAGGAGAGCGAACGGCCTCCACACCTTGCTCTCTTGATTGGAGGCACTGTGGTGAGATAGGATGTCCCGGATCTGAGGTGTCGATTGGGATGATAAGCATTTACAAGGGGACGGTTGATAGCGGGGCCTGTTCCCCAATAGGAGCGATGGGCGATACACATGGCCTTGAATTCAATCCTCGATTTTACTGGGAGCCAATGGAGGTCCTTCAGTCGGGCTTTGACTGAGACTCGACGAGGGATATCGAGAAGAGTCCTGGCAGCACAGTTTTGGACAATTTGGAGTCTGTTAAGCGTGGACTGTGGGGCCTCAAGGTATAGGGCGTTTCCGCAGTCAAGGCGAGAGAGGATCAGCCCTTGGACCATGATCCGTCTTGAGTGGGGAGGGAGAAGGGGGAGGATCTTACGTAGTAGCCTCAGGAGCCCGAAGCATGTGGCGGATAGCTTGGTTGCCTGGTAATTAAAATTAAGTGTTCTATCCAGCCATATGCCGAGGCTTTTGATTTGTTCTTTGGGTACGGGGGGGGCAGCCTAGGCAGAGGGGCCAGATGGAGGAACTCTCCGTACCATTAAGATCTTACTCGTCGTGTTTGGTGGTAGAGGGTAGTTGGTATTTAACCAATGGGATACCTTGTTTTTCAATGCCCAGAAGGGTTATGTAATTGATGTGGCCAATTCCAGAACCCCTGTCAAAACCACCACGTACGGGCACTCTTCTGGGGGTAGATTAATGCTCCTACGCTTTGGTACCGTCTCTATAGGGACTTTGTCAGAATTTGGAATGGGAGTATTAGGACCAACCGGTTTTTGTTTATTATGTTCACCGATTGCCAGGGGTTTGACACATGATTTATTACCTTCAGTATTTAGAGGATTTGGGGTTGGAGTCTTAGGGGTTACCTTTTTTGGCACTGTTAAACGTTTTTTCGATACTTGGGGTATACTAGCTGATGGGGCTAATAAGGCAGCCTTTTTCACCTGATCACTATTCAGAGATTGAATATCCTTCTGTAATTTGTGAAGCTGGTTTTCAATGCCTTGGAGTTTTACTTCCAAGGGAGTCAGGAAAATTTTAAGTAGCTTCCTCAAAGTATCTGTTAACAAGCCCACCATTTCATCTCTTATACCCGTACTATCAGCTATAGTGCTATCAACTATGGATTCAACTATGGTGTCATCTAAGATAGTATCATGTAGAATTCCTGAAACAGAAATTTCGGGCAATATCTCTTCCTGCCCTATCATTTGCCCATTGATTTCTTTCCCCACCTCTTTACTACCACTATCATTTGTGGGCCCTGCTTTTATTAATTTGGCTTTTCTAGATGGGGCATTATTATTAGCTCTCTTCCGTTTGGAAATTGCACCCTATTGTCTCCCTCGCAATTGACCACTGCTATTGCCATCTAGCATATCTACTAGTGTAGTTCCCGGAATAATTTCCGGAGGAGTCAAAGTCTGGGGGTCAGAGATGGTTAAAACTTGGGGATCTAATTGGGCACTGGGGATATTATGCACCTCAACTTGCATTTGCACAAGATTAGGCCTACTTTTACTTCTATCAGGCGTACATGCAGATGCGATATGACCCATAGACGACCTTTTAGCTAATGCTAAATCCTGGGACACCCTTTGTTCCATTAATACAATACCTTGGTCAATCAAGGAATTAGTGCGTATGATAAAATTGTCCAAGGTTCCTATTAATTGTGACCCACCTAGTGCAGTTTTACTTCTAGTCTCGCATGTAGACTTCTCCCTTGCAACTTGTGCAACAATCACCACCTTTTACAATTTGTACATACAGTCAACAAGCGGCGTAAGAGGGGGGCCCGGTCCGGTCTTCTTCGGGCTTTAACCGGCCCGCCCTTGGCCCGGGCTTTGCCCGGCGCCCGCCCGCAAGCGTCCCGCGTGCACGTATGTTCGCCTACATAAATAGGAAATTCTGGGGAGCGGGGCGGGAAGAGGAACCAGGTGTTCGCTATGGCGCTAAGCAACCTGGTCCTCGCAGTCCCGCTGCAGGCTACAATAAATGCCCCGAGTCTGTAAAATTGCCGGTATGGCTGGCGGCGTTGTCCCCACAATGGCAGCAGAGTCCAAGAGTCAATTACACCTTCGAGCGGCACCCAAATAAAATATCTAAAAATAATTAGTTAAAAAAATTTAGTAAATCAGTATAAAAAAATAAATATAACAATACATTTAAAAATTGTCATTTACAAAACCTTTGAAATTCACTGAAAAAAACACAGGTTTCATACATGTTATAGTTAGGAATTAGCATTTGAAAAACCTTGGAAATTCACTGAAAAAAACATAGGTTTTAGGGGTGTTATCGTTAGCTGGACATTTCACTCATTCAAAACCATTGAAATTCCTCTGTTATAGTTAGTTGTACTACCTATATCTTACATCATTCATGACCTGGTCAGTGGCATCACTGATGACATCTCAAATGACACAACTGATGACATCACTGATGACATCATCCATGTGACAATCTGATACATCTCATCATACACTAGTATAACCTTTCAACACTCATTATAAAAATGGAGAACCATATTTGAAACATACCAAGACAAGTTTCTAAAATATCCACTCAGTGATTCCTACATCTACACACACATCGGAACACTTACCTATAGATTCACTCATACATGCTAACAACGATCAATAGAACACTAATAAATATACTTATGCACCTACATTGACATTACACACATCCTATTCACTTATGCAGTCATCCTACTCACTTATTCAAACAATTGATCATACTTACATTTAGTAAGCTACACATTTATACAAACACCACTTTACTCTCCCCTGAGGCGGAAAGCCGGGGGTTCTATCCTCTATTCTTTTCTAGTGATGAAAGCGGCATTTTTATAAAATTGTAAATATTTTAACCTGTAGCGCTTTTAATTAGCGCTGTTGCACCGCGTTCTCGTGTGCAAGATTCCATTGCACCGAGGCACTTGACAAGCACCTTCTCCTCCCGGCGTGGCCGAATAGGGGCTCACATCGCAGGGAAAGGCGCCATCTTGGAGGGAGGAAGGGTTGGCGGTCCAGTGGCAGGACGCCATTCGCCCTCCAGTGTATTTAAGTAGGTCAGACCACAGCACAGTGTACAAGATTACTCTCCCCTGAGGCGGAAAGCCGGGGGTGCTATCCTCTATTCTTTTCTAGTGATGAAAGCGGCATTTTTATAAAATTGTAAATATTTTAACCTGTAGCGCTTTTAATTAGCGCTGTTGCACCGCGTTCTCGTGTGCAAGATTCCATTGCACCGAGGCACTTGACAAGCACCTTCTCCTCCCGGCGTGGCCGAATAGGGGCTCACATCGCAGGGAAAGGCGCCATCTTGGAGGGAGGAAGGGTTGGCGGTCCAGTGGCAGGACGCCTCCCGCCCTCCAGTGTATTTAAGTAGGTCAGACCACAGCACAGTGTACAAGATTACTCTCCCCTGAGGCGGAAAGCCGGGGGTTCTATCCTCTATTCTTTTCTAGTGATGAAAGCGGCATTTTTATAAAATTGTAAATATTTTAACCTGTAGCGCTTTTAATTAGCGCTGTTGCACCGCGTTCTCGTGTGCAAGATTCCATTGCACCGAGGCACTTGACAAGCACCTTCTCCTCCCGGCGTGGCCGAATAGGGGCTCACATCGCAGGGAAAGACGCCAACTTAGAGGGAGGAAGGGTTGGCGGTCCAGTGGCAGGACGCCTCCCGCCCTCCAGTGTATTTAAGTAGGTCAGACCACAGCACAGTGTACAAGATTACTCTCCCCTGAGGCGGAAAGCCGGGGGTTCTATCCTCTATTCTTTTCTAGTGATGAAAGCGGCATTTTTATAAAATTGTAAATATTTTAACCTGTAGCGCTTTTAATTAGCGCTGTTGCACCGCGTTCTCGTGTGCAAGATTCCATTGCACCGAGGCACTTAACAAGCACCTTCTCCTCCCGGCGTGGCCGAATAGGGGCTCACATCGCAGGGAAAGGCGCCATCTTGGAGGGAGGAAGGGTTGGCGGTCCAGTGGCAGGACGCCTCCCGCCCTCCAGTGTATTTAAGTAGGTCAGACCACAGCACAGTGTACAAGATTACTCTCCCCTGAGGCGGATAGCCGGGGGTTCTATCCTCTATTCTTTTCTAGTGATGAAAGCGGCATTTTTATAAAATTGTAAATATTTTAACCTGTAGCGCTTTTAATTAGCGCTGTTGCACCGCGTTCTCGTGTGCAAGATTCCATTGCACCGAGGCACTTGACAAGCACCTTCTCCTCCCGGCGTGGCCGAATAGGGGCTCACATCGCAGGGAAAGGCGCCATCTTGGAGGGAGGAAGGGTTGGCGGTCCAGTGGCAGGACGCCATTCGCCCTCCAGTGTATTTAAGTAGGTCAGACCACAGCACAGTGTACAAGATTACTCTCCCCTGAGGCGGAAAGCCGGGGGTGCTATCCTCTATTCTTTTCTAGTGATGAAAGCGGCATTTTTATAAAATTGTAAATATTTTAACCTGTAGCGCTTTTAATTAGCGCTGTTGCACCGCGTTCTCGTGTGCAAGATTCCATTGCACCGAGGCACTTGACAAGCACCTTCTCCTCCCGGCGTGGCCGAATAGGGGCTCACATCGCAGGGAAAGGCGCCATCTTGGAGGGAGGAAGGGTTGGCGGTCCAGTGGCAGGACGCCTCCCGCCCTCCAGTGTATTTAAGTAGGTCAGACCACAGCACAGTGTACAAGATTACTCTCCCCTGAGGCGGAAAGCCGGGGGTTCTATCCTCTATTCTTTTCTAGTGATGAAAGTGGCATTTTTATAAAATTGTAAATATTTTAACCTGTAGCGCTTTTAATTAGCGCTGTTGCACCGCGTTCTCGTGTGCAAGATTCCATTGCACCGAGGCACTTGACAAGCACCTTCTCCTCCCGGCGTGGCCGAATAGGGGCTCACATCGCAGGGAAAGACGCCATCTTGGAGGGAGGAAGGGTTGGCGGTCCAGTGGCAGGACGCCTCCCGCCCTCCAGTGTATTTAAGTAGGTCAGACCACAGCACAGTGTACAAGATTACTCTCCCCTGAGGCGGAAAGCCGGGGGTTCTATCCTCTATTCTTTTCTAGTGATGAAAGCGGCATTTCTATAAAATTGTAAATATTTTAACCTGTAGCGCTTTTAATTAGCGCTGTTGCACCGCGTTCTCGTGTGCAAGATTCCATTGCACCGAGGCACTTGACAAGCACCTTCTCCTCCCGGCGTGGCCGAATAGGGGCTCACATCGCAGGGAAAGGCGCCATCTTGGAGGGAGGAAGGGTTGGCGGTCCAGTGGCAGGACGCCTCCCGCCCTCCAGTGTATTTAAGTAGGTCAGACCACAGCACAGTGTACAAGATTACTCTCCCCTGAGGCGGAAAGCCGGGGGTTCTATCCTCTATTCTTTTCTAGTGATGAAAGCAGCATTTTTATAAAATTGTAAATATTTTAACCTGTAGCGCTTTTAATTAGCGCTGTTGCACCGCGTTCTCGTGTGCAAGATTCCATTGCACCGAGGCACTTGGCAAGCACCTTCTCCTCCCGGCGTGGCCGAATAGGGGCTCACATCGCAGGGAAAGGCGCCATCTTGGAGGGAGGAAGGGTTGGCGGTCCAGTGGCAGGACGCCTCCCGCCCTCCAGTGTATTTAAGTAGGTCAGACCACAGCACAGTGTACAAGATTACTCTCCCCTGAGGCGGAAAGCCGGGGGTTCTATCCTCTATTCTTTTCTAGTGATGAAAGCGGCAATTTTATAAAATTGTAAATATTTTAACCTGTAGCGCTTTTAATTAGCGCTGTTGCACCGCGTTCTCGTGTGCAAGATTCCATTGCACCGAGGCACTTGACAAGCACCTTCTCCTCCCGGCGTGGCCGAATAGGGGCTCACATCGCAGGGAAAGGCGCCATCTTGGAGGGAGGAAGGGTTGGCGGTCCAGTGGCAGGACGCCTCCCGCCCTCCAGTGTATTTAACTAGGTCAGACCACAGCACAGTGTACAAGATTACTCTCCCCTGAGGCGGAAAGCCGGGGGTTCTATCCTCTATTCTTTTCTAGTGATGAAAGCGGCATTTTTATAAAATTGTAAATATTTTAACCTGTAGCGCTTTTAATTAGCGCTGTTGCACCGCGTTCTCGTGTGCAAGATTTCATTGCACCGAGGCACTTGACAAGCACCTTCTCCTCCCGGCGTGGCCGAATAGGGGCTCACATCGCAGGGAAAGTCACCATCTTGGAGGGAGGAAGGGTTGGCGGTCCAGTGGCAGGACGCCTCCCACCCTCCTCTATAGACTATAAAATGATGAGGCCATTCCATCCGCGCAGCGGGCGCGCCAAAGGCGCGCCAAAGGCGCGCCAAAGGCAAGCCCGTCTGCGCCCGTCCGCGCCGGACACGGGCCTAGGGCCACCCCCCCTGGCCAGAATGATCGCACAAGCCTTACATCATATCCACACTCTACGCTGATGGATCTCCGCCCGCAAGCCTTAGAAAAATTTATGAGGTATAGCCCTGACGCCATATCAGCGAAAATTGTAATGGACTGTAAACACTGTCAAACTTCCATTCCCCTATTAAATAAAAGAGTAGGTAGTGAAAATCTGAACCAAACAAACCAAGTGTTCACGATAGCCCTCATTAATGTGCGCTCATTAGCTAAACATAGGCAAGAGGTAGCCGATGTACTCATCGACAGGAACATAGATATAATGTTCCTGACGGAGACTTGGCTGGATAAAGCCTCCGACCCTGACCTTGTAATAGCCGTTCCACAAGGCTTCAAGCCCTATAGACTAGATAGAATTGGTAAAAGAGGCGGTGGGGTTGCTATAATCGCCCGTGATTCTTTTAAAATTCGTACTACTGCCATTCCTTCGACGGCATGTGAAGCACTTCAATTTGACATCCACCTTTCTCCCTCACACAATTTTAAAGGTGTATTACTATACAGAAGACCAGAGTCGCGGTCGGAATTCCTCACAGAAATTCTCACTATCCTGGAAACTACAGCTATTGATAAATCGGTGACTCTGTTAGGTGATTTCAATTTCCACCTGGAATGTAGCGAAGACAAGGATACTACTTCTCTGCTATCCGAAATGGAGGTTTTTGGTCTAACTCAGCTGGTGAAAGGACCTACTCATAATGCAGGCCATACCTTAGATGGCATTTTCACCAACTTGGAAAATATATTAGTGACTGAAGTCCTGCCAATGACTTGGTCCGACCATCACATGGTATTGGCCTCAATACAAATTAACAAAACATCTACCGCCACCACACTTCCCCCCAAACGAGAAGTGTTCAAGGTCTGGCAAGACATCAATATCCCCAGTTTTAAGGAGGCGTTACAGAACTCTACACCCACATGGGCTATTGATCCAGAAACCGCTATCGAACAATATCATACATGGGTAGGCCAGGCGGCTAATACACTGGTACCTGAAAAAAGAATCTCCAGGAATAGAAGCTCCCCCTCAGCACCATGGTACACCGAGGAGCTTAAAAAACTAAAACAGCAATGCAGAAACAAAGAGAGAATCTGGAGGAAAAAGTACGATAGTGAAGATAGGATAGTGTACAAGGATTTGTTAACCAAATACAAACTCCTGATCATAGAGACAAAAAAGAAGTTTTACACTGAGCAAATCGAAAGCGCTAAAAATTCGAATAAAACGCTCTTTGAAATTACTAAACATCTTGCGGGATGCGCCCCAGACCTTAACCCTCCCTGCTCACAAGATCTCTGTGATTCATTGGCATCCTTCTTCTTTACCAAAGTGAACGATATATTTTCAGCTTTTAGCCTAGGTGATAACCAATGCCATGAAAATGCAAATACCCCATCTCCAAGTAATAATTTTCCTAGATTTACAGAGGTCACAGAAGTTCACATTCAGGACATTATTAAAACAATTAAATCTGGATCAGCCCTGGATCCCTGTCCTTTAAATACTCTCCGCTCCATTATGTACACTGTTATTCCAGTTATTACCCAAATATGCAATCTTATGTTCCGCACAGGCATCTTTCCAAACCAGTTAAAAAAAACCTTACTCAAACCCCTCCTGAAAAAACCTGGCTTGGACAATGCAGAACTTAAAAACTATAGGCCTATAGCGAACTTACCCTTTCTGGCTAAGATAGTTGAAAAAGCCATGAATATTCAACTTGCGGAATTCATCGAGCAACACCATCTGCTCGATGAAACACAATTTGGATTCCGTAAATTTCATGGAACGGAAACAGCGCTCATCAAAGCAGCGGATGACATCCGATTAATCAGAGACCAAGGTGGCACAGCACTATTGGTGCTCTTAGATTTATCGGCTGCTTTCGACACGTTGACCATAAGATCCTGGTCAACCGTGTCGGAAAGATGGGCGTGCAAGGCCTAGCAAAAGATCTGCTAGCGTCCTTTCTAGCAGAGAGATCCCAGGCAGTTATACTGGGCCAGTTTGAATCCGCTGAGTTATCACTGCCATGTGGGGTACCTCAAGGTTCATCCCTGAGTCCGACACTATTTAATATATATGTGTCGGACCTCGCCAACACCATCAAAACGCACGGGATGAACCTTACCTCATATGCGGATGATACTCAGCTGATACTGGCTGTCAGAAATGATGGGGAAACAGTGGCGGAAAATTTCAAGACAGGTATGCTGGCCATTGGAAAATGGATGTCAGCAAACTGTCTAAAATTAAATTCCGACAAAACCGAGGTGGTCACTTTCGGCCACCTCAGCCCTAGCTGGTCCCCAACTTGGTGGCCATCATCTTTCGGAGCCGCACCCAAACCAGTTACGAAAGTAAGAAATCTGGGCGTCATCTTTGATGACAACCTAAATTTCATGGCTCATGCCAATCAGACGGCCTCTACGGCTTTTTACAAGCTACGTCTGGTGAGGAAGATCCTTCCTTTTCTCCCTACCAACGTGGGAAAGACACTGGTTAGCGCTCTGGTTCTATCAGCACTGGACTACTGCAATGGATTGTTTGCAAACGCCCAAGTTAGGATAATTAAGAAAATGCAAACAATCCAAAATGCAGCAGCTAGACTTCTCCTTAACATCCCTAAATTCAAGCCTATAGCAGAATCCTTGAGGAGTCTTCACTGGCTTCCTGTCAGGAATCGAATCAAATTTAAGACGTTATGTATCGTCTACAAGGCACTACACCATCAAGCGCCTCAATTCCTGTGTGACCATCTGGTCCCATATACTCCCACTCGAATGCTACGATCAGCAGGACAAAATGATTTGGTAGTGCCACGGACTAGGCTGGTCAACTGGGGAGACAGACGTTTCCTAGTTGCCGCCCCAAGATTATGGAATTCACTTCCACAAACCATAAGATCAAGTCCAAATTTAATGTCCTTTAGGAAGAAACTGAAAACTTGGCTTTTCAACCTCTGACAACATTTCCAATATGACATAGGAGGGTAATACAGTACAGCGCCGAGACGCCTGCGGGCAATTGTTCGCGCTTAATAAATGCTAAAAATAAATAAATAAATAAATAAATAAATGTATTGATATAGATAGTAACTCATACTTAGTGTGTTATAAAATCACTATTACAAGTACTAGTTTTCGATACAGTCACTCATACAATCACTGAGTCTTATGTATACTTATTTATCTACAACAACTGTCACATACACTGCCTTTTATATTTCTACTTTGTTGGACAGGTATCACTGAGAAATATATTTACTCATCACCACACACATAAAGAGATTCACTCACCCAAACAAGTGTTTCCACATACAGTCGTAACCTCATATACCTACTAAATCAACTATTTACACATCTTTGGACAGTCACACACCTCCCACCCAACAACACACACATTCACCCAACAACACACACCTCTACTAAAGAAACCAACAGCCGACCCCGCGGATCTCAACAACTACCGTCCCATCACCAATATCCCCACTCTCGCCAAACTGCTGGAAAAATGCGCACAACTACAATTGACTAAACACATTGAGCAATTCGATCTCCTCAACCCTCACCAGTCAGGTTTCCGAGCAGGACACAGCACAGAAATGGCTATGACTCACATAATTGACGACGCACTTCAAATGATAGACCAAAATGACACCTGCCTCCTCATCCTTCTTGATCTCTCCTCCGCATTCGACACCGTTAAACATGAGAATCTACTAGAACTACTAAACAAAAGAATGGGCTTATCTGGAACTGTCCTCAAATGGTTCACTTCCTTTCTCCGCAACAGGACGCAGAAATTCAAGAGCAACAACCTGATGTCCACGCCAGTACCTGTAACGCTAGGCGTCCCACAAGGATCTTCTCTATCCCCAACTTTGTTCAACCTAGTCATGGAACCTCTCACCACTTTGCTACAAGAATCCAATGTACACTTTCACATGTATGCCGATGACACCCAACTTTACCTCAAACTGCAATCACCCAATGACATACTGCTCCTGAACTCAACGATCAGATGCACCCAATCCTGGCTTGCCGACAATCACCTCAAACTCAATGCCCTGAAAACAGAGTTCCTCCTGATCGCACCTCCAGTGAAGATATCCACCACTCAACATTGGCTTAAACTCCTAACCGCACTCAATGTCCAACCCACCATCGTGGAATCAGCAAAATCTTTAGGCATAACACTCGACACCAATCTCAACATGCAGCAACATGTCAGCAAAGCAACAAAGGGAGCGAACTTCCAGATCAATACCCTGAGGAAACTTAAACCCTACCTCCCAGCCAAAGACTTCCAAACAGCGGTGCAAGCACTAATCATCCCACGAATTGAATATGGCATCACCGCCCTCTGCGGACTCCCACTAACTACAACCGCACCACTAAAAGCATCTCTAAATGCTGCAGCGAGACTCATCACGGGGTCAAAAAAACACTCCCACATCACCCCTGACTTGAAATCCCTGAATTGGTTGCCGTTTGAAGCCAGAATACATCTGAAAATAGCCTGCATGACACACAAGGCGGTACACCTAAACTCACCCGGCTACCTTGCTCAGAAATTGACAATCTCTGGGGGAATCAGAAACACGAGAGGCGCAAACAATCTTCTGCTGAAACCTCGAAGATTCCGGAAGGAGAAAACATACAAGCGCTCTTTCTCAGGAATGGCGCCTAGGATTTGGAACTCACTCCCTCCCGAAACCAGGCTTATCTCTTCCACTGCAATCTTCAAAAAAGAAGTAAAAGCTATCCTCATGGCTAAATTCACCTGTACTACTATCTCGAACCCTATCAACACCCTGCGATGATCTGTATTACTTGCTTGACCCCTTACCTATTTGTACGAGCTGTCTTAACACCCACTTGATTGCTTTGCAGCCACCCAATTTTATGATCTGTATTGTATGATCTACTGATTTACTTATTTGACTTTGTTCCCTCATGTTCCCTTCTGTACTGTGTGAACTATCGACCTACCTATTTGACTTTGTTCCCTCATGTACTCGTCTATGTAAAGCGCTCTGATATCTGCAAAGATCTTGTTCGCGCTATATAAAACTCTGAAAATTAAATTAAATTAAATTCACTATCCCATACAAATACTCACTTAACTAATTAATAACTCATATAGACTTTCACATAGCTAGTAACAAACTTATGTAGTACTTTACACAACAAGAGATAGAGTGATATAAATATTCACACAGTTTAATCACTATTCCATATATTTAGTGAGACACTTTAAATTAGTCACGGTTAATCACAGTGCAACTAAATCCTCCAGCCAGACACATATACATCCACTCAGTCTTCAATGCAGATTGCTATATATATAATACTTATTTAAATATCGAACCAAACCACATTCACTGGATGAGATCATCAGTGATGTCATCAGTGATGTCATTTGAGATGTCATCAGTGATGTCATCAGTGATGTCACTGACCATGTCATGAATGATATAATATGTGACACCATCAGCAGTGGATTGCGGGCGCGCGAGTTATAGTTAGTACAACTAACTATAAAGGAGGAATTTCATTGGTTTTGTATGAGTGAACTGTCCAGCTAACTATAACACCCCTAAAACCTATTGTTTTTTCACTGAATATATATATATATATTTATATATATCAACACCAGTCCCAGACAGCACACAGTATGGGCACCACAAGGACACGTACACTGAAGGTTTGCGCTCAAACTGCTTTTATTTTTCTTCACATGGTGATATGATGCGTTTTGGACACAGCCATATATATATATATATATTTGGGTCATGTGATCAAGGTTCAGAGGGAAGCGAAACGCGTCATGGCGGGCACGCTGGGCTCAATAAAGTCACTTTAAAGTTTTACACAAGCAAATTTTGGGTCTACTCTTCGTCATTTTGCACTACAGGAAGAAAGCAAGTGGTGGTGACGACTTCTTTCATATATATATATATATATACATATATATATATATATATCCCACTTCGATCCCCTGCGTACTGAATGCTGCCTGCCTTGAGAGCTGCGTCGTCTCTCGGACCCCACAGGAGCAGGTCCGTAACATATGCTACATATGCTAGTCAGGCCGAATAAAAACTGATTCTCAGCCAGCTACACAAGGCGTCGATATCTTTTGCCGGCAACAAGGGTAACGTGGAGAATATATATATATATGTATATAAACACATATTGAATTCACAAGTCTGTGAACATACCTGATTGATGGCAGCAAGACAACAACATCGGCAAACACCCGATGGAGGGCTTGCACAGTGACAAACTAGATAACTACAAACACCAGCATGCAATTGTATCTCCATCCCACTATGGTGTCCACCAGGGGGTCAGAATACACCTTAAATGCAAGAGACTGTGTGTCATTCACCCGAGATTGCTGGTTGCCAGGCGTACCTTCGAAAAAGGTCAGAGGTTGACCGAAACGCGTCAGGACTGCCAGTGCTGCCAATAAAGTAATCAATATCTGCAACAACGAGTGTACGGCTTTATCTTTCCACAGAAGGGAAGAAACCTTGTCTCATATCCAGGGGTTAGTTCCGCCGCAAAAGCAACACACCACCGACCAAGAGCGCCCGCAGTTACCTCAAAAGGGACCAATCTTGTTTGCTCGTGAAAACGCCATATGGTAACGGGCTACCACCGGAAACTGAAAGCCGGCGAAGGGTCCGAGCAGCCTCGAAAATAGGACTGCCAGAGGAGTGAAGTTGCAGGGAAAAGGTATTGAAGTCACAAGCCTGTGAACATGCCTGATTGATGGCAGCAAGACAACAACATTGGCAAACACACAATGGAGTGCTCTAACAGTGACGAACTAGATAGCTACAAACACCAGCATGCAATTGTATATCCTATCCCACTATGGTGTCCACCAGGGGGTCAGAATACACCTTAAATGCAAGAGACTGTGTGTCATTCACCCAAGATTGCTGGTTGCCAGGCTTACCTTCGAAAAAGGTCAGAGGTTGACCGAAACGCGGCAGGACTGCCAGTGCTGCCAATAAAGTCATCAATATCTGCAACAACGTGTGTGCGGCTTTATCTTTCCACGGAAGGGAAGAAACCTTGTCTCATATCCAGCGGTTGGTTCTGCCGCAAAAGCAACGCACCACCGACCAAGAGCGCCCGCAGTTACCTCAAAAGGGACCAATCTTGTTTGCTTGTGAAAACGCCAAATGGTAATGGGCTGCCACCAGAAACTGAAAGCCGGCGAAGGGCCCGAGCAGCCTCGAAAATAGGACTGCCAGAGGAGCGAAGTTGCAGGGAAAAGGTATTGAAGTCACAAGTCTGTGAACATACCTGATTGATGGCAGCAACACAACAACATCGGCAAACACCCAATGGAGGGCTCGCGCAGTGACGAACTAGATAACTACAAACACCAGCATGCAATTGTATTTCCTATCCCACTATGGTGTCCACCAGGGGGTTAGAATACCCCTTAAATGCAAGAGACTGTGTGTCATTCACCCGAGATTGCTGGTTGCCAGGCTTACCTTAAAAAAAGGTCAGAGGTTGACCGAAACGCGTCAGGACTGCCAGTGCTGCCAATGAAGTAATCAATATCGGCAACAATGCGTGTGCGGCTTTATCTTTCCACGGAAGGGAAGAAACCTTGTCTCATATCCAGCGGTTGGTTCCGCCACAAAAGGAATGCACCACCGACCAAGAGCGCCCGCAGTTACCTCAAAAGGGACCAATCTTGTTTGCTCGTGAAAACGCCATATGTTAACGGGCTGCCCCCGGAAACTGAAAGCCAGCGAAGGGTCCGAGCAGCCTCGAAAATAGGACTGCCAGAGGAGCGAAGTTGCAGGGAAAAGGTATTGAAGTCTAAAGTCTGTGAAGATACCTGATTGATGGCAGCAAGACAACAACATCGGCAAAAACCCAATGGAGGGCTCACACAGTGACGAACTAGATAACTACGAACACCACTATGCAATTGTATCTCCTATCCCACTATGGTGTCCACCAGGGGGTCAGAATACACCTTAAATGCAAGAGACTGTGTGTCATTCACCCGAGATTGCTGGTTGCCAGGCTTACCTTCGAAAAAGGTCAGAGGTTGACCGAAACGCGTCAGGACTGCCAGTGCTGCCAATAAAGTAATCAATATCTGCAACAACGCGTGTGTGGCTTTATCTTTCCACGGAAGGGAAGAAACCTTGTCTCATATCCAGCGGTTGGTTCTGCCGCAAATGCAACGCACCACTGACCAAGAGCGCCCGCAGTTACCTCAAAAGGGACCAATCTTGTTTGCTCGTGAAAACGCCATATGGTAACGGGCTACCACCGGAAACTGAAAGCCGGCGAAGAGTCCGAGCAGCCTCAAAAATAGGACTGCCAGAGGAGCGAAGTTGCAGGGAAAAGGTTTTGAAGTCACAAGTCTGTGAACATACCTGATTGATGGCAGCAAGACAACAACATCGGCAAACACCCAATGGAGGGCTCTCACAGTGACAAACTAGATAACTACAAACACCAGCATGCAATTGTATCTCCTATCCCACTATGGTGTCCACCAGGGGGTCAGAATTCACCTTAAATGCAAGAGACTGTGTGTCATTCACCCGAGATTGCTGGTTGCCAGGCTTACCTTAAAAAAAGGTCAGAGGTTGACGGAAACGCGTCAGGACTGCCAGTGCTGCCAATAAAGTAATCAATATCTGCAACAACGCATGTGCGGCTTTATTTTTCCACGGACGGGAAGAAACCTTGTCTCATATCCAGCGGTTGGTTCCGCCGCAAAAGGAACGCACCACCGACCAAGAGCGCCCGCAGTTACCTCAAAAGGGACCAATCTTGTTTGCTCGTGAAAACGCCATATGGTAACGGGCTACCACCGGAAACTGAAAGCCGGCGAAGAGTCCGAGCAGCCTCGAAAATAGGACTGCCAGAGGAGCGAAGTTGCAGGGAAAAGGTTTTGAAGTCACAAGTCTGTGAACATACCTGATTGATGGCAGCAAGACAAAAACATCGGCAAACACACAATGGAGGGCTCTAACAGTGACGAACTAGATAGCTACAAACACCAGCATGCAATTGTATCTCCTATTCCACTATGGTGTCCACCAGGGGGTCAGAATACACCTTAAATGCAAGAGACTGTGTGTCATTCACCCAAGATTGCTGGTTGCCAGGCTTACCTTCGAAAAAGGTCAGAGGTTGACTGAAACGCGTCAGGACTGCCAGTGCTGCCAATAAAGTTATCAATATCTCCAACAAAGCTTGTGCGGCTTTATCTTTCCACAGAAGGGAAGAAACCTTCTCTCATATCCAGCAGTTGGTTCCGCCGCAAAAGCAACGCACCACCGACCAAGAGCGCCCCGCAGTTACCTCAAAAGCGACCAATCTTGTTTGCTTGTGAAAACGCCATATGGTAACGGGCTGCCACCGAAAACTGAAAGCCGGCGAAGGGTCCGAACAGCCTCGAAAATAGGACTGCCAGAGGAGCGAAGTTGCAGGGAAAAGGTATTGAAGTCACAAGTCTGTGAACATACCTGATTGATGGCAGCAAGACAACAACATCGGCAGACACCCAATGGAGGGCTCGCAGAGTGACGAACTAGATAACTACAAACACCAGCATGCAATTGTATCTCCTATCCCACTATGGTGTCCACCAGGGGCTCAGAATACACCTTAAATGCAAGAGACTGTGTGTCATTCACCCGAGAATGCTGGTTGCCAGGCTTACCTTCGAAAAAGGTCAGAGGTTGACCGAAACGCGTCAGGACTGCCAGTGCTGCCAATAAAGTAATCAATATCTGTAACAACGCGTGTGCGGCTTTATCTTTCCACGGAAGGGAAGAAACCTTGTCTCATATCCGGCGGTTGGTTCTGCCGCAAAAGCAATGCACCACCGACCAAGAGCGCCCGCAGTTACCTCAAAAGGGACCAATCTTGTTTGCTCGTGAAAACGCCATATGGTAACGGGCTGCCACCGGAAACTGAAAGCCGATGAAGTGTCCGAGCAGCCTCGAAAATAGGACTGCCAGAGGAGCGAAGTTGCAGGGAAAAGGTATTGAAGTCACAAGTCTGTGAACATACCTGATTGATGGCAGCAAGACAACAACATCGGCAAACACCCAATGGAGGGCTCTCACAGTGACGAACTAGATAACTACAAACACCAGCATGCAATTGTATCTCCTATCCCACTATGGTGTCCACCAGGGGGTCAGAATTCACCTTAAATGCAAGAGACTGTGTGTCATTCACCCGAGATTGCTGGTTGCCAGGCTTACCTTAAAAAAAGGTCAGAGGTTGACCGAAACGCGTCAGGACTGCCAGTGCTGCCAATAAAGTAATCAATATCTGCAACAACGCATGTGCGGCTTCATCTTTCCACGGACGGGAAGAAACCTTGTCTCATATCCAGCGGTTGGTTCCGCCGCAAAAGGAACGCGCCACCAACCAAGAGCGCCCGCAGTTACCTCAAAAGGGACCAATCTTGTTTGCTCGTGAAAACGCCATATGGTAACGGGCTACCACCGGAAACCTTAAAGCCGGCGAAGAGTCCGAGCAGCCTCGAAAATAGGACTGCCAGAGGAGCGAAGTTAAAGGGAAAAGGTATTGAAGTCACAAGTCTGTGAACATACCTGATTGATGGCAGTAAGACAACAACATCGGCAAACACCCAATGGAGGGCTCGCACAGTGACGAACTAGATAGCTACAAACACCAGCATGCAATTGTATCTCCTATCCCACTATGGTGTCCACCAGGGGCTCAGAATACACCTTAAATGCAAGAGACTGTGTGTCATTCACCCGAGATTGCTGGTTGCCAGGCTTACCTCCGAAAATGGTCAGAGGTTGACCGAAACGCGCCAGGACTGCCAGTGCTGCCAATAAAGTAATCAATATCTGCAACAACGCGTGTGCGGCTTTATCTTTCCACGGAAGGGAAGAAACCTTGTCTCATATCCAGCGGTTGGTTCTGCCGCAAAGGCAACGCACCACTGACCAAGAGCGCCCGCAGTTACCTCAAAAGGGACCAATCTTGTTTGCTCGTGAAAACGCCATATGGTAACGGGCTGCCACCGGAAACTGAAAGCCTGCGAAGGGTCCGAGCAGCCTCAAAAATAGGACTGCCAGAGGAGCAAAGTTGCAGGGAAAAGGTATTGAAGTCACAAGTCTGTGAACATACCTGATTGATGGCAGCAAGACAACAACATCGGCAAAAACCCAATGGAGGGCTCGCACAGTGACGAACTAGATAACTACGAACACCAGCATGCAATTGCATCTCCTATCCCACTATGGTGTCCACCAGAGGTTCAGAATACACCTTAAATGCAAGAGTCTGTCTGTCATTCACCCGAGGTTGCTGGTTGCCAGGCTTACCTTCGAAAAAGGTCAGAGGTTGACCGAAACGCGTCAGGACTGCCAGTGCTGCCAATAAAGTAATCAATATCTGCAACAACGAGTGTGCGGCTTTATCTTTCCACGGAAGGGAAGAAACCTTGTCTCATATATACATATATATGTATATATATATACTCACTGAACAAAAAAACACAGGTTTTAGGGACGTTATAGTTAGGCTTACATTTCCCTGATGATATCACAAATGACATCACTGATGACATCATCTAGCAAGTCAGGGTTTCTAAAAAGTGTAAGAATGATATATATGTATATATGTATATATATATATATACATATATATATATATATATATATATATATATATGTATATATATAAACGCCAAGGTGTATTGAAGAATGAGTGGGTGTATGAGTGTCTGTATGGATGATTTGTTGGTTGCGTGACTGATTGTATAAGTGAGTGATTAAACATGTCTTAGTGAATGCATGGGTGAATGACTAATCTGCGTGAATATCTGTATCATTCTGTCAGTTGGTGTGTAAGTGGCTGCATGGGTTCATGAGTAGCTACATGAGTGTCAATATGGGTTATTGATTACTTGTCTAGGTGCCTGAGTGTCTGTGTGGGTGTATGGTGGGATGTATCACTCTCTGCATGGATGTGTGAGTGGGTAGTTCACTGGGTGTATGGGTTCATGAGTGCATCTGCAAGGGGTTGTATGGGCGAGTGAGTGTGTGTATGGCTGTGTTGTAAGTGAATGGATGTCTCAGTGGTATATATGTGTGAATAACTACATATGTGAAAGGCAGCATATGTGAGTGTTGGAGTTTATAAGTGACTATATGTGAGTGTGAGTGATTGTGAAAGTGGCTGTATGGATGAGTGTGTGCTTGTGTCAGTCTCTGTAGAAAAGAATAAGTATGTGTTAGTATCTGTATAAATAACTGAGGTGGTGTATATAACTGTATAGTTGAGTAAATGGCAGTGTGATTGATTCTTTGGGTGACTGACTAGGTGTGTGAGTGATTCAATGGGTGAGTGGCGGTGTGTGAGTGTCTGTATGGGTGTATGAGTACATATATCAGTGGCTGTATTGATGAGTGACTGCGTGTATGAGTAACTTTATGGGCGAGTGAGTAGATGTGTGTGTAGAATCAGTGGGTATGTACTAATTGGTATTGGTGTGTCTATGGTTTCGAGAATGGTAGTCTGTATTTTAGAGTGGGTGTATGAAATATTATATTAGGGTGTGAGGAGGAGAATCAGATGTTAAGTAGATGATATCATCAGTGATGTCATTTGAGATGTCATCAGTGATGTCATCAGTCTCTTTCCACATACCCAAAAGAAACCTCTGCTTCGCTGACTTCGCCCTGGCAGAGACCCCATGCACCAGCAGAACCAGAGAAGGCGAAATAACCTTCTCCTAAATCGAGGCCAAGACCTGGAACAAGCTCCCAGTCATCATGAAATACTCCCCAACCCCGCACACCTTCAGCTGCACCCCCCAGTGCCTTGAGACTCTCACAGGTGAATAGCGGTCTTTAAAAACCCCTGCTGATTGATTGATTGACTGACCATGCCATGAGTGATGTAATATGTGTCATCAACAGCAGTGCATTGCTGGGGCATGAGTTCTAGTTAACCCAGCTAACTATAACAGCTGATTTTCTCTGGTTTTGTACGAGCGAAATGTAAGCCTAACTATAAAGTCCCTGAAACCTGTGGTTTTTTTTAGTGAATATCTAAGGTTTTTTTAAATGTAAGTTCCTAACTATAACATCCCTGAAACCTGTGGTTTTTTCATTGAATTTGTAAGGTTTTTTGAATGCTAATCCCTAACTATACCGTCCCTGAAACCTGTGTTTTTTTCAGTGAATTTTTCAGGTTTTTTAAATGCTAATTTCTAACTATGCCCACATATGTAGCACATTTACAGAAAGAGGAAGAAAGGTGCAGAAGGAAGCAAGAAAATGCTGAAAGAGGCAACAGAAGTCCAGAAAGAGGAAGAAAGGTGGAGAAAGAAGCAGGAGAAGTAGAGAAAGAAGCAACAGAGGTGCAGAAAGAACCCTACTTTGACTGTACCTTTCCACAGACTCATACAAAGTAGCCTAATCACTAATCTTTATCCCAAGATGTAGATGTCTTAAACCTCAATTTTCTCTTGAAGGTTACTATTCATCGACTACTCAAAATGTTAGTCCTACCAAATGTAAAACAGCGATCCTAACTATATTGCTGTTGTAAGTCTGACCAAGTTTGTAAAGGTATGCATGTGTGTGTCTCTGCTTTTATCTAGTGACATGTTACAAAGAGAGGTGCAGAAAGAGGCGAGAGAGGTACAGAAAAAGGGAAGAAGGGTGCAGAAAGAAGCAAGAGAGGTGCAGAAAGAATCAAGAAACGTACTAAAAGGAGCAATATAGGTGCAGAAAGAGGCAGGAGGGGTGCAGAAAGAGGCAAGAGAGGTGCAGAAAGAGGGAAGACGAGTGCAGAAAGAGGCAACAGGGGTGCAGAAAGAAGCAAGAGAGGTACAGAAAGAAGCAACATAGGTGCAGAATGAGGCAACAGAAGTATAGAAAGAGGGAAGAGTGGAGCAGAAAGAGGCAAGAAGGGTGCAGAAAGAAGCAAGAAAGGTACAGAAAGAAGCAAGAGAAGGGCATAAAGAAGCAACAGAGGAGCAGAAGGGGCAAGGAAACTGTAGAAAGAAGAAAGAGAGTTGCAGAAACAGGCAAATGAGGGGCAGAAGGAGGAAACAGGGATGCAGACAGAGGCAAGAGAAGTGCAGAGAGAAGCAAGAGAGGTGCAGGAAAAGCAAGAGAACCATCAGAAGGGCAGAAAGAGGCAAGAGAAGTGCAGAAAAAAGCAAAAGAGGTGCAGAAAGAAGCAATTGCGGTGCAGAAAGAAGCAAAAGAAGTATTGAAAGAAGCAACAGAAATGCAGCAAGAGGCAAGAGAAGTGTACAAATAGGCTAGAGAAGTACAGAAAGGGGCTAGAAAGGTGCAAAAACAGGCAACAAAGGTGCAGAAAGATGAAAGAGGGGTGCAAAAAGAGGAAAGGGGGTGGAGAAAGAAGCAACAGAGGTGATGAAAGAAGCAAGAGAAGTGCAGAAAGAAGCAGCAAATGTGCAGAAAGAGGCAAAAGGGGTGCTGAAAGAAGCAAGAGAGGTGCAGAAAAAAGCAAGGGAAGTGCAGAAAGAAGCAAGCGAGGTGCAGAAAGAGGCAAGAGAAGTGCAGAATGAGGCAAGAGAGGTGCAGAAAGAGGCAAGAGAGGTACAGAAAAAAGCAACAGAGGTGCAGGAAGAGGCAAGAGGGGTGCAGAAGAAAGGAGCAACAGAGGTGCAGAAAGAAGCACGAGAGGTGCAGAAAGAAGGGAGGTGCAGAAAACAGAAGAGATGTGCAAAACGAGGTGAGAGAAGTGCAGAAAAAGTAAGAAAGGTGCTGAAAGAAGCAAGACAAATGCAGAAAGTGGAAAAAGAGGCGCAGAAAGAAGCAAGAGTGGTTTGCACACCATTAGTACCAATTTAACACCCACATTTAGCAATAAGTAACAGATGAACTAGGTTTCCAAAGGGCCTTTCACCCTGCTGTAACACTTGCTGTTGCATTTTTGGTAACTTTTGAGCCGTAAGAGCTAGAAACAAGTTTTTTTAGTTCAAATATGCAGATTATGCAGCAGATGATGGATTGTGTGGCAAATGCGTAAAATGTATAATTGTGCAAAACTCAGCACAGCTGAACAATCGCATAATTCCAGTAGCCCTGCTCATACCTCTGACTAGGTCCAGAAGTGCGCCTCAGTGGTTCCTTCTTTTTTTGTCTCATTGAGTTTATTGTTTAGCTTCTATGGAAATGAGGAAGACTAAACCTGAGGTTATCACTCCACAACACAGACTACCATACCACATAAATACTCTCCATAACACATAATCCCACTCTACATAATTCCTATACACTAAATACCACATACTTTCTATCCACATAGTTTCACTGCACAACATACCACATAATGTCACTACATACAGCGTACATCCACTCCACTCCACTCCAAAAAACATTAGTAAAAAGCTCAAAAACGTACCAGCCAGGTAGAAGGCTAAGATCTAGTTCAAAATCTCTTCTTACCCCACTACGAGTTCGCGCAGTATGAGTGGAGGACGATCCTTCTCCTTTCTTGCCCCCAATCTCTGGAATAAGATTCCAGCCCATCTCCTATCCATTATTGATCATAAGCGCTTTCAGAAGGAATTAAAAACTTGGCTATTTGAACAGAAATAAAACTGTCCAGATCCGACCACCAGTCTATAGGAGTCCCGCAAGCGCCACAAGACCTTCTAGTTGATTTGAGCACTTTACATTTCTTTTGACTTGTACTTTGACTTTACATTTACATCGCCAATAGCTCTAACTCTCGCAAATGCGAGACCTATTACATACCAAATGCTTTTTAGGTCTCGCTCTGGAATTCGCATCCGAAGGATGCGTCCAGGGTCGGAGACTTATAGCTATCTGACACGGGGGAATGGGCGGACAAGAAACTGTCACGAGCTTTAGCAGGCAGATTTGGCTGCGCGAACGCGCACGTTCCGTCCTGCGCCGCGCACTTCCCTCCCATACTCCCAGCAGGTCAGCCTAACGCGCATGCATGCACACGCATTTACACTTACACAGACACGCAGGCACCCAGACAGGCAACCCCTCCCACCCCCCCACAGTCACACACACACAAAAACACACACGCATACACACAGACTCCAAGACACATACACACACACGCACGCTCACACACATACACAGCCCGCCGCGCGCGCGCGTGCACACACATGCCCCCCCACCCGCCCTCGCAGCCCAGCAACAAGGCAAAGCCCCACTCACCGGCTTCCTCAGCTCTCACCGGCAGCAGGACTCTTCCTCCCTTCTTCGGCACCGGGGCGCAGGGTAGGCTCCTGCCTGCTCCGGTGCTCCAAACAATTGCGGCTCTTCCGTGGGAGGCGGGGTAGGCTCCCGCCCTCCTACTTCCTGTTTCCGGTTGTCCCGCCCGGCCTTCCTGACTTTAGGTATTTAACAGCGGAGTATTGCCTTGTGTTGAAGACTGATATTTAGTTACATGGAATTTCATAGATAAACCTAGTAAGCAAAAGTTTTGATCTTGGGCCCCCTCGGATAAACCCTTGAGGTAAAAGATTTGCGCTATAATAATCATTGTTGGACTTAATTAGGAGGTATTTTATATACTTTTGACTAATGTAATATACATATTTATAATTTGTCCAACTATTGGCCTGGTGACTGCCTTGGGGTCAATCTTATGCTTGATACATTAGCCCTTGGTGCTGGTGTTGAGCCTACGATAAAAGTTATAGCAAGCAGGCCCCGCCCTCCCACTGCTCACAGGCCGGCAGACATCGCTGTTTATTTATTTATTTTTACTTAATACATAAAGATATGCTAATAATTGCTGCCGATGCCGAGGCTCCAAACATGTTAAGGGCATCCGTTTTAGCACTTCCCTCTCCCGTGTTATGTTTAATTTGTGGCTCCGGACCTATTTATGACCTCCCCTCTAATCAACCCCACCTGCCCTGTGCCCAGTCTCCCTCGCGCGAACACACCCAGGGAGAGACAGGCTCGTGCACGGCTCTCCCTGGGTCCCCCCTTGCGGACGGGAGGGCGGGAGGATGCCTTTCCTTGAAGATGAGAGCTGCAGGATTGGAATAATGCAGGACGGCGGGAGCGGGAGTCGGGACCCAAATTGAGGTGGCTGACGGTAAGTTTTATTTTATATATTTTTTATATTTAGCTCCCCCCCCCCACACGCCCATCATGCCGGCCGCGAGAGCAACCAGTAATTGGTTTTTGTCCAGCAGGATTAATTGGTCTGGCCGAGGCTGTATATTCCGCATTTTTGCCTGACAAAACTTTGGCGCTGAGATGAAGTTAGGCCGTTAATAGGTTAATAGTTCTCCGGGCTGGTGGTATGTATAAACAACAGGCAGGGCTTTAAGTGGAATGAAAAAACTGGGGGGTCTCTCAAAGGGGCGTGGCCAGTGTAATTGGGGGCGTGGCTTTAAATCACTTACGCAAAAAATCTGTGCATAGTGTGCCTCCCGACTTGTAATTTGCTGTTTCCGTCATTGCATCCAGATATTTGATACAAGTAACATCATACCTACAATAAGTAAGTAATATTGGCTTTGTCAATGGTTATTACTTGCAGAAGATAAATAAGCTGCAACTATAACTTGTATATAATATTGACAAAGCTTCCAATTAAATCCTTGGTGACCCTACCACAATGTTGCTGCTCCTGAGTTTCAGAAAGAGAAGGGAAATCCAGAAAGAAAATGACTCCTAAGGGATTTCCCTTCCCCCACAACGTTCACCAAGTCTTATTTACAGGCCCCAGCAAACAGAAGACGTGCTTGTTTTTAGGCCACATCCTACAGCTGTTCGTCGGGACACCTGTCTGCTCCTCCTAACTGGTTGCTCCTCCTGCAGTCACCTTCTTTGTTGCAAAGCCTACGTGTCTAGCAGTCACAACTATGATATGCTAATAATTGCCGCCGATGCCGAGGCTCTGCATCATTTGTTTCAGATGCTACACTTACCCATCCCAACCGTGTTTCTTTTTTCTTTCTCTCCCCACCGCCCCTCTGAGATTGCGGTTTAATTATTTATTTTTAATTACTAGATAGGGATTTGCTAATAATTACAGTCGATGCTGAGGCTCAAATTATGTTAAGGGTGTTTGTTTGTCCACTTTCCCCTACAGTGTTATGTTTACTTTGTGGATCTCTCAACCTCACCCACCCTCACCCTCACTCACACTCTCACACACCCTCTCACCCTCACACCCCCTCACACACCCTCTCACCCTCTCACACCCCCTCACACTCACACACCCACATACCCTCACCCTCACATACCCTCACACCCCCTCACCCTCACACCCTCTCACCCTCACACACCCTCACCCTCACACCCCCTCACCCTCCCTCACCCTCACCCCCCTCACCCTCACCCCCCCTCACCCTCACACCCCCTCACCCTCACTCACCCTCACTCACCCTCACTCACCCTCACTCACCCTCACACACCCTCACTCACCCCCACTCACTCCCCTCACCCTCACACACTCTCACCCTCACACACCCTCACACACCCTCACACACCCTCACTCACCCTCACTTGCCCTCACTCACCCTCACTCACTCACCCTCACTCACCCTCACAGGATAGCAAAACATAGCATAACATAACAAAGCATAGCAAAACAAAACAGCATAGTATAACAAAACATAGCATAGCATAACAAAACACAACAAAACATAGCAGAACAAAACATAGCATAACATAACAAAGCATAACATAACAAAGCATAGCATAACATAGCATAACATAACAAAGCATAGCATAGCATAGCATAACATAACATAGCATAGCATAACATAACAAAGCATAGCATGACATAACAAAGCATAGCATAGTATAACAAAACATAGCATAACAAAACAAAACATAGCATAACAAAACAGCATAGCATAACGAAACAAAGCATAATGTAACGAAACATAGCATAACAAAACATAGCAAAACACAACAAAACATAGCATAGCATAACAAAACATAGCATACATAACAAAACATAGCATAGCAAAGCATAGCAAAACAGCATAGCATAGCATAACAAAACACAACACAACATAGCATAACAAAACGAAACAAAGCTTAGCATAGCATATCATAACAAAACATAGCATAACAAAACATAGCATAGCAAAACAAAGCATAATAAAACACACCAAAACATAGCATAGCATAGCATAACAAAACATAGCATAGCATAACAAAACATAGCATAGCATAACAAAACATAGCATAGCATAACAAAGCATAGCATAGCAAAACACAACAAAACATAGCATAACAAAACACAACAAAACATAGCATAGCATAACAAAACAAAAGAATAGGATAGCAAACCTAAACCTAGCATAACAAATCAAAGCATAGGATAGCAAAAAAAACATAGCATAACAAAACACAACAGCACATAGCATAACAAAACATAGCAAAACACAACAAAACATAGCATAGCTTAACAAAACACAACAAAACATAGCATAGCGAAACAAAACATATAATAGCATAGCATACCAAACACAGCATAGCATAGCATAACAAAACATAGCATAGCATAATAAAACACAACAAAACATAGCATATCATAACAAAACATAACAAAGCATAGCATAGCATAACAAAGCATAGCATAGCATAACAAAGCATAGCATAGCAAAACATAGCATAGCATAACAAAACATAGCATAACAAAACACAGCATAGCATAACAAATCAAAACATAGGATAGCAAAACACAACATAGCATAGATCCTCACTCAGCACCACTCAGGGGCACCACAGCATCACTATGCGCTACCACAGCATCACTGAACGCAACAGCATCACTCGTTCGCCACCACAACACCACTCAGCGCCACCACAGCATCAATCTGTGCAACCATTCAACACCTGGTTCAAATATATTCTCTCAATGTTTCAAGCTTTATTACAAATGTCACAAAAAGATGTTAATATTTCACTTCTGTTCTTGGATTTTCGCCACAATAAAATACAATGAACATAATCTTCACAAAAGTTATTTACAAAAGTTTAATCTATTGCCATTATAAATTACAATTACTTTTATTTAAGTATTAATTATTTAAAAAAATTAAAAGCCATTGTTATTTGTAATATCAATACATCTAAGTCACGTAAATACAACACATATTGCATTACAAATGCTATAGGTGTAACATTTGTGAAAGTTAAAACTATTGGCATTGTAAATGACAAAGCTATTACTTTGCAATTTTCAAAAGCAAAACCTAAATAAAAAAATTGTCATTTACAATACCAATAACTCAAACTTTCCTAATGCGAGACCTATTGCATTGCAAATGCTTGTTTAACTAGAAGTAGCGTTTGCAGAGTGGTGGAGAAAGGGGGCTGGGCCTCTGACCAGTGCACATGAATTCCGCTGTGTAGGACTATCAGTAGGTATGGGGAGGGCTTCTTGGCCACCAAAGTACCTCAGGAGTAAGGTGGACATTATCTCCCAACCAGTAGTGTGCCAGGAGGCGTGTTTTCAGAGTGGTGGAGAAAGGGGGGAGTGGCCTCTGAAGACCTTCCAGCAATGCCACTGTGTGGGACTTACTTGAGGTAACAGGATGGGTAGATGGACCCCAAAGACATCCTTGGGGGCCAACTACCCCTCCTATTACCCCAAGTAAGTCCCACACAGTAGGATTGCTAAGTTCTCATAGCAGGCCTCGCTCTCTTTGGATGTGGATTGAAGTTTTTCATTGCTGGTGGCTCTTAGGGGCCACCTACCTGTTACCTTCAGTAAGCCCCACACAGTGGGATTGCTAAGAGGTGGACACAGGCCATGCCTCTTTCTCCACCATTCTGCAAACGTACCCCCTGTTGTGCTTGTGGTTGGGGAATGAAGTCCCCTTGCCTCCTGAGGGTCCCTGGGGGTCAACTAGCCCTCCTGTTACCTCTAGTAAGCCCCACACAGCTGGATTGCTGAGAGTGGTCAGAGCCCACGCCCCCTTTTTACACCACTCTGCAAACACGTCTCCTGGCACACTGCTGATTGGGGATGAAGTCCACTTTAGTCCTGAAGTCCTCGGGACACAAGGGGACTGCATCACCCCACCAGCAGTGTGCCAAGAGATGCATTTCCATAGTGTTGTAAAAAGGGGCAAGGCCTTGGACCCCCTCTCAGCAATCCCACTGTGTGGGGCTTACTGGGGGTACCTGGTGGGCTAGTTGGCCCCTAAGGTCCCTCCCCAGCAAAGGAGACTTCATCCCCCAAACCAGAGTGCACAACGGACCCCACATTGTTATTAATGAATGCCCCGGGGAGGTGGTGGTCCCCAGTGAGGTACAAGATGGCTGCCAACATTTCCTGTTTTGTGGCAGCCAATCAGAGTCAGGCTCGAGATCGGGAGGGTTCAAATTTCCTTTGCGGCAACCAGATACTAATATTTCTAAATATATCAATTGCTCAGGAACTACTGAATGGATTTACACAATTTAACAAAAAGAGTGTACTCTGGACCAAGAGCTACCTTTCTGCGAAATTTGGTGTAATTCTGTTCAGCAGTTCGGGCTGTAGCTGCGACAAAAGTTTCCTGTGGAAATTAACATAGAGAAAAAGTGTTTTGGGACCCCCTTTTTCTCAGCCCCCACTTGAAGTATCACCCTAAAGCTTTCAAGACAGGAGCTGACCTGAGCGGGCCATTAAGTGTCAAAAGTTTGCGAAGATTCGTCAAATGAGCCAAAGACATTGGCAAATCAAAAAACGCTTTTCCTACGGAAACTAGGTCCTAACTATCACTACCTACTGGCGACTGCCAGTAGGTAATATACACAAATTCCAATAACATAACATCTTTAAAAACCAAACTGTTCTAATTACATTTGTTTTTAAACCAATTAAAATTCTTTACATTTAGTAAATATTATTTTACACATTAAAATCATTAGAAAATAAAAATATTATAATTTTAAATAAACAAAAACATACTACTTTCTAACAATATAAAATACATTATAATATATAAAATGAAATAAATATACTATTCCCACTACAATTTATACAACACTAGGCAAACTATTATAGTAAATGTATAACCAAATGTACTACTCCTACTTCAAGCAAAGCAAAAATAATAAAACTGGGTAAAATTTACACATTTCCCTCCAATAAAGGCAAAAGTGTTGGATTCCGGATATGTAATTTTTACTATTCCCATTCCAGCCAGTACAACAGTAGGGAAAGTGTTGGATTGCAGAGAAATAACATTTACTATTCCTACTCCAGTCAGTACAACAGTAAGGAAAGTGTTTGACTGCAGAGGGGTAACATTTACTATTACCACTTCAGTCTCTACAACAGTACAGAAAGTGTTGGATTGCCGAGAGGTAAAATTTCTTATTCCCACTTCAATGAGTGCAACAGTAGGGAAAGTGTTGGATTGCGGAGGGGTTAAATGTACTATTCCTTCTCTAGTGAGTACAACAGTAGGGAAAGTGTTGGATAACAGAGGGGTCAAATTTACTATTCCCACTCCAATAAGGGCAACAGTAGGGAAAGTGTTGAATAGCAGAGGGTTAACATTTAGTATGCCCACTCCAGTCAGTACAACAGTAGGGAAAGTGTTGGATAACAGAGGGGTCAAATTTACTATTCCCACTCCAATAAGGGCAACAGTAGGGAAAGTGTTGAATAGCAGAGGGTTAACATTTAGTATGCCCACTCCAATGAGTGCAACAGTAGAGAAAGTGTTAGATTGTGGATGGGTAACACTTACTACTCCCAATCCAGTCAGTGCAACATTAAAAACACACAAAATATCTTGAACAAAATTAATTATTGCACAAACAAACTAAATAAAAAAACATATAAATATGTTGAAAAATAAAATGGAAATATATTTATAATTAACAAAATAAATACATGTGAAAATGTTAAATAGATATCACAAATACCTACAAATAATATAAATAAAATACAAAAATAATTTTCATACAAATAAATATTTTTATTTATAATTGATTTATTAACCAAAAATATTTATCACATATATTTAATGTAATTGCTCCCCTCTATAACACCACAAAACTCACAACCTGCACCTAAAACTTAGCTTTAAAAGAAAAAGATTTACACTATTCATATAAATATTTATCAACACACGAATTATCATTAATTAAATATTAATTATCAATTAATTGTAATCAATGTGCAATATACCCCACAAAACACACAGCACACACATAAAAGTAAACAGAATATTTTATACACAATTAACATAATTAACCATCAAAATATTAATTAATATTAATAAAAGAATTATTATTAATTTCTTACTTTACACCCCAATCCCCTACAAATTCCAGAACCCACATCTAAAAGCTAAAAAACTAAAATGCAATTACATAATTAATGTAATTAATTATCAATTAAACAAACATTAATTAAAAACGAATTATTAATTAATTAAACTTAATTTACTCCCCACCCTTTACCCCTATGAACCCCAGAACCCGCATTTAAAAAAAAATATATACATAAAACACTTTACATAATTATCAATTAGGTAGGTTTTCACTCCAATGACACAAGGTAAATAGTACCTGGTCACTACTACTGATTATTACACTGTATGCTGCCACAACAGTGCTCGTGCTGTTTAACTCCTGGTGGAGGCAGTAGCCTTCCACCACTACGAGGCTAGCGCTTTGGGTGCAGCTGCCAGTCCAAGAAGACTGCACTCCGTGAGACAGGCCTATGCCATGGCGCAAACGCATTATCTTTGTTCACCTATGACAGGAAAAATTTGCATTAGGGATCCAGACAAAGATATAGTTGGGCACTCAGGATACACGTCTTTACCATGTAGGCGTGTTTTCTTCCCAACAGAAACATCATTGAACAGCATGCTATTGATGCATTGCCAGAGCTCAAAGTTTCAGAAATTCCACCATCCACCATTAGCTTTGGCAGAATTTCCACCGGGCTTTCACCCCTAAAAAGGCACCTACCATAAACTAGACCGCTATTTTGGTGAAGAAAGCCCCACAATTATTATGAAAACCCCAAAATGTAGCAAACTTTCCACCAACTGTGTGGATAGGTGCCTATATCCATCCCACTGGCGGACAGAAATTTAGAGGAAAAACGCTCCCTTATGAAATCCCTTGGCATTGCTTGTTTCCCACAGTCAGTCATACACTTCTCTTCGTCTTTAAACGATGTCTTGTTATATTGAGCTTCTGTTTAATAGAACACCGGCCACTTTCAGGTCAAACGGGTTATAGCTGACTTTTGCATTCTAAAAAGCCGTTCTATGACTTGTGTCAAAAGGAAACTAGGAAATCTAGGAAAGTCCCTGCTGAATGGGGTCAGGACTCTGACGCGTTCTCGAGGGTGTGTGCGGTTACCGTGACGGAAGCCAGGAAGTCCCTTGTAATATTCAGATTAGGCGTGGGATAGTCTGCACATAGAGAAGAGAATAAGATTCACTTCTCTGTGTGTTGTAACAACCAGCGCCGTTACCTCATACTTTGATAGCGGATGAAGATTTTCCCAAGATTCAGACGAAACTAAACATCGGACCTGCCCATTTTCGCTCTCTTCTTCGGTGCCTGGTCTTCTCTCTCCCCCCCCCCCCCCCCCGCCCCCCCTAAAGGACCATTGAAAGGACAGGCCCCTACCAACTTTTCCACACTAAAATCATCAAATCCCCCTGGGTAGGTTTGTAAATCGATACTTAAAAACACCGTTCTATTCTCTCTTTGTTATAAAGATCATGCATTGCTTCTCTGTGCAAAATCAAGATGGCCTCCTGCTGGCTGTCATCATCCACGAAGAGATGGAGGAAATGCCGCATTCAGTGCAATGTCAATTCAGATGTGTCACTTAGTGGGGCTCAAATGTGCCTACAGCCCTCTATAATGGTATGCAAGCACTTTGAGACTTATTGGCACATTCTTTATGCCCATTCCCCGTATTAATCATCCCACTCGTTATTTACCACCGTGCTAATTGCCTCAGTCAGTAACAGGAGGTCATTCATTTTTTCATGGATCCACCGCCTCTGCTGAGTGCTGCTCCATGTGTTTACTGCCATTCCTGTGAAACATCTGTATGGTATCACACCAGGGCCTGCTCCCTCCAGTACCTTTGTGTATCAGTGACGCAGCCAACCTAAGTGCAAATTCTGGGAGACCCTCGCCTAATTTTGCATTTGAATCCTGTCATCTTGTGTTATGCCACTACCTTATGCGTCCTAACATTTTTCTCACTCACTGCTCGGGTTCGTCACACTGTTTACTGCAGACAGGAAAGGGGCCTAAGCCTACTGACCTTTTTAACCACTAGTAAACTGGATCAGCCTACATTTTCTAAGGTATTCCAGCAACGTTTTCATTCATTTCACCATTCGTGGCTCGTGATAAAAGAAGGACCGTCACTGCTCTAATTCTGATTCTTCAGCAATGTTGCTAAGAAAATAAGAACTTTTTTTAGGGAACTTGATTTGGCTTGAATAAAAAAAGCTGTCACATGACACCATAGTTTGGGCCACATTCACAACAAGCATTTGCAATTCAATAGGTCTCGCATTAGGAAATTTTGAGCTATTGGTATTGTAAATGGCATTTTTTTTTATTTCTGTGTTGGTTTTGAAAATAGCTATATTAATAGCTTTGTCATTTACAATGCCAATAGTTTTAACTTTCGCAAATGTGACACCTATAGCATTTGTAATGCAATATGTGTTGTATTTACGTGACTTAGATGTATTGCTATTACAAATAACAATGGCTTTTCATTTTTTTAAATAATTAATACTTAAATAAAAGTTATTGTAATTTATAATAGCAATAACTTAAACTTTTGTAAATAACGTTTGTGAAGATTGTGTTCAGTGTATTTTATTGTGATGAAAATCCAAGAACAGAAATGAAATTTTAACATCTTTCTGTGACATTTGTAATAAAGCTTAAAACATTGAGAGAACATATTTGAACCAGTTGTTGTTGAATGGTTGCACAGATTTATGCTGTGATGGCGTAGAGTGATGTTGTGGGGGCGACGAGTGATGCTGTGGCGTTGAGTGATGCTGTGGTAGCGCATGGTGATGTTGTGGGCCCCTGAGTGATGCTGTGGTGGTACTGAGTGGTGCTGATGATGCTGTGGTGGTGGTGGTGCTGAGTGGTGCTGTGATGGTGCTGAGTGATGCTGTGATGGTGCTGAGTGATGCTATGGTGGTGCTGAGTGGTGCTGTAGTGGTGCTGAGTGATAATGTGGTGGTGCTGAGTGATGCTGTGGTGGTGCTGAGTGATGCTGTGTTGGTGCTGAGTGGTGCTGTGGTGGTGCGGTGGTGGTGCTGTGGTGGTGCTGAGTGGTGCTGAGTGGTGTTGAGTGATAATTTGGTGGTGCTGAATGAAAATGTAGTGGTGCTTAGTGATGCTGGGGTAGCGCTGAGTGATAATGTGGTGGTGCTGAGTGACAATTTTTGTACGGAGCAACAATTATAAGGTAGTGAGAGAGACAAGAAAAATACTAGCTATTTACAGTGAAAAGTACAGACCTAGTAGATTAATAAGCAGAGTAAGCAGGAGGTACTGCAGCACATGTCTGTGAGCGACGAGCAGCGGCGTACACCAAGAAATTTTAAATCGCGCTTACAAGTATTTTTTAAACATACTATAGTGTAACATTTATGACATCTTTGTTATCACCGAAAATGTCCCTTACCTGAGTCACCAGCAATGAACAGTCGCTTTTGTAAAACCAACCTCATCCAAAGGTAAAAAAAGGAAATATTTTGCTTTAGTAGGATTCAGGTTTAAAGAGGAACCAGAGTCGAAAATTCCGAAAAGAGTAAATACAAAGTCGGCAATGAAATAGAGCCACTAGCAATAAACTGGCACTTTTGTAAATCCTACGGTTAGAACAAGACTCAGAGATTGAGTTGTTTTTTTGATGGAGTGGGATGGAGCCAATCCAAAGTCAATGTATAAAATTGGAAGGAAGAGTCATCAGGAGCCAGGAGAAGGATCTCAATTAGAAGCAGGGCCTAGGAATAGGACCTCTTTCTTTGGACCACTGAACCAGGGCTAATGAAGCAGTATCCATCTTATAGCTTAGGTGTGGTGTTCTGCAATCTACTAGTTGCCTCCCGTACCAGGGCTTTGTCTCTGGAACCCTCCCTAAAAGCTTCAGAGCCCTAGGTAGATTGACCCAAGACTGGTTAAGAATATGACAAACATGAGGCTGAAGAATGGCTCAAGCGGAATTTATTGGTACTGTTGGGGTACTGAAGAGGATGATTGTTGTGAGAAATAAAAATATTTTGCTGCATATTTTGGGAGGGATCGCTAGTGTCAGAGATGAAGGACTGAGTGTAACTGCAATGGGTGAGGTAATTTGTGTTTTTTACACCATCCAAACTGCTCTATTTCCAGTATTGCCACTGAGATCGTTCTGTAAGTTGCAATTTTTAATGACCTATTTTTGAGAGTATTGGACAATTTGACCTTCTGTATTATTAAATGAACAATGTGGGCAACTCTGCGTGTGTACCATTTTATATTTGGTCTAGGAGATGCAAAGGTGTGCACTTGGGATGCGGTGAAATTTAAGGCTGGAGATGTTTTGCATGAGAGAATCAGCATTGATGGTATTTTTCTCTTGGCCCACAGTGAGGCGGGCCTCACAGAGTTAGGGTTGGCCTCATTGCCGCGTGCACCATGAATGTTGAAAACGAGGACATGGACAGACCATGCGAAGAGCTGCCAGTCCCAGAGGCGAAGATTGGGTATCTTGAATTCTGAGATGTCAGGGCCCTTCCACTTCACTGGTGAACATATTGACTACTTGAGTAAATCAAAAGGTGCTGTCATATCTTTGTTTGCCTCTTGTGTGTCAGGACAGGTTATGAGTTTGCTGAGCAGGGACAGCAGAATGAGATCATCTGCTAGGCTGCCAGGGTTAGAGGTAAAAAGTTACTGCGTTTTCGTTGAAGGATTATAGACTGACTTACAGGTGACAGATTTTACCAGAAGGTGTCATGTAAACTGTGCATCATCTTTCAGCCGGACTGGGTAAGATGAAGCTTTTTTTCTATATTTTGTTAGGATATTCTAGTTAAAAAGTGGTAGCGCTGAGAGTATAGAACCAGATGTGGTTAGCCAGGAGTCACTGAGGAGTAAATAGCTAAAGCTGCTATCATAGTTAAGGTTGTGAATCCTTGTGACATGTTGGCAATACCCATACAGTGAAGAGTCCACCTCTGATGAAAAGCCCCGAATTGCATGTGATAAGCGCTGTCAATGGTAGATTCAGCAAAAATTGAGCAGAAGCATGTGAGACTGTGGGTCGAACAAATGAGGCTTCTGCTGGTATTGTTGTGCCTACTCCAAGCTTTGTGACCACTTGTGGAAATAGGAGCGCAATTTCCCTCTCATGATAAATAGGTCACAACCCTTTTGATTAGGCACTTGTCAGGTTTTCTTGTGCTATCTACTGGTAAAGAGTGAGACTTATGAGCGTATGGAGGAAGGGAGGTGCACGTGGCTGCAGCGAGAATATGCCATGGGCGCATGGTAATTGAGCAGGTGTGATTTGATGGTGAGATGCTTAGTGGGTCAGGCAATGGTGATTTCTGGACTTTTTTGCATGACTGTCCATACCTGGAATTGGAAGCTATGTGTCTTGTTTTGGTTGGTGACTTGATGTTTGTGAAGTGGAGATGCGCTCCCCTGGGTTTGCAGAGTTTAAGAGAAGGTTTGAAGTTGATGGTGGCCAGCAGAAACACAGCCTCACACTCCTTATACTACACAGGGTTCAACAAAGTACACAGGGTTCCCCATAATGCTTGGTGATAATAATAAACAAAAGCAGCAAGGTCACTGCCCCGCCCGAGAACAGTTGTAATTCAAGGCGCGTGAACTCGCGTTCCGTGGCTGCCTTACACGGGGCACGCTCTCTGTGAGGGTGACAACGTTCAACTGGCACGCGCGGTAAAGCCGCGTGCTCGGGCTCGAGCCAGAGCCGGCGGGGTGGACGGATGAAACGCTGCTGCTGGTGGATCCTATTGAGAGGCAGCAGCTGGAGGCGGTGCCCGGGCGAAAAGCGGCATAGCCCAGTATCCCTGCACAGTATCAAAACCCGCCGCTCGCACCCTAAAGGCCAAGGGATAGCCACCGCGGCCTCGAACTGGGCTATACCAGTGCACCACTTTCAGGGACTACCTTTCCTAGAGGCTGTGCTTGGCGGGCCTGTATGAGTGTAGGGGCGACAGGCAGTCCGGCAGAGAGCGGGAGCCCAGCGTCCTGAGCAGAGCTCCCACCGGGGGAGGGCGGAGTCAGCCGCGCTCAGTATGTCTTCGTCCCTGGGGGCCCCCTGGTTTAGGGCCCGCACCAGCCCCCCAAGATCCCTGACCTGAGCCACCTGACTGAGGAGGAGCGCAGCATCATCATGGCAGTCATGGACCGGCAGAAGCAGGAGGAGGAGAAAGAAGAGGCCATGCTCAGGTAAGCGCCCCCAGCACCGGTGTGTGTGCGTGTGAACAGGGGAATTCTTGTAGGGAAGGTGGAAGCTATCGGAGTGCCTTTTGGGGATGCTTTGGGGGCGCCATATCGATGGTCTTATATAGCTGCTGAGCAGGCATCTAGGAAGCTCTACCTCCTGCACTTCTAGTCCTTCAGGGGAGTGGAGAATAGGGGGTACAGAGTGGACCGAACCACCGCGAGACACTGAGCGAGAGAGCAGCGGCGCACACACTCGGATGCAGCCCCCACCGCGTGGGCAGCACACGCACAGAAAGGAACCCAACGCCAGGAGGGGCGGAGCGCACGCACACACGCGGTGCTCCCACGCCGATGTAGGACATAAAAAATATCCTATTTCTTGGCTCATTTTCAGGACCAAGTTAAACTATTGCACTGCTTTACCCTGAGGAAGACGACCAACGCTTGGGACTTGAGCAGGCAGGGCACTTTGCAAGGGTAGATGGGAGGGCACTATTAAGTTCACAGTAGAGCTCTTTGGAAGAGATGATAAGTTGTCTTGATTCAATGGAAGGGGGTATAGAAGGGAACTTTAGAAGTGAGGTGAGGTAAGGAGGGGAGTGTGTGCGTATGTGTGTGCATGTGGCTGCGCGCGTGATTGAGAGAGGCGAGAGGCGCTGTGTGAATGTGGGACAGGAGATGTGCATGGCACCGGGCTGGACATGCGCGTCCACAAACCCGAATCGCTGCACGTGCCCCGGTTTGTCTCCCTTGAGAGGCATCACGGCAACAATAGGTCTCGAGGGTGAGACCTAAAAACAACATCTGCTCCCTCAACAGCTGAAAACTGACGTCTGCCTACACAGTATTGCCAAATACAATGTTACCCCCTCAATACAAAAATCACACAAATGCCAATTATTTGGCAAATTACAACTCTTCCTGGCACATTAGGTGAAAACACACAACTGCCACCTACACAGGTGATCACTACAGGCCTGATTTTTACTAGGTGAAAAGTAATTGCCCTGTAATCCCATTTTCTTTAGCATGACAAACCCCAGAATGCTTCCTCTGCAAGAGTGAAGTCCTAGCTGCCATGAAGCAGGTTGAACATGACTGCCACCTTAGCAAGAAATACACAGGATGACTCAGATGTTGAGGGATAGCAATATAACCACTGCCTTCGAAGAGGAGCACACAACTTCCTCATCAGTAAGTGAAAATACCAAATTACCTCCTCAACAGGCTAAAAGGCTTTCAATTTCCTTTTTGGACAAAACACGACTGACTTCTGAAAAGGTGAAATGCGTCACACTATATAATAACTGCCTGTTGAGATCACAATCTGTAATAACTCCCTGGCGAATGGCATTGTTCCCTCCTTTTGTAAAACAACTTTAGTCACCCTCTCTTCAAAAAGGATACTTAAGAACCTAATATCTCTTCCAACTATCCTATTTCCATTCTTCATTTTTGTACTAACATTTTAAATATT